>NW_026042306.1:4633508-5295635 GCF_023856365.1 Brienomyrus brachyistius | reverse complement strand
AGCCATTTAAACACACACTGCCATGGCCGGACTGGCGAGTCTCCTGCCCCTGTGTTATATCCACCCAGCGGTCGGCCCGGGTGTCATAGGCTTCAATCCAGTTTGTCGTGCGCATGTTCCATCCACCAACAGCCAGCAAAATGTCAGAGGGCAAGCGCGGGCGGATCAGTGGGTTCTCAAAATCAGATCGTGGACGTTCATCATGAAGATCATAGATGACCTTCAGTACATCAGTGATGATTGGCCTGCACGCCACATTGGCCTTCACTAGATCGTTGGCTTTGACGATTTTCATGAAGTATTCCGGATCCATACGAGCCATCCGAATCTACACAGGAAACAATGAGAGAATGAGAGAATTCCCATGAGTTCCTTAGTGCTTTCTGTGAATCTCTGGAGATGAGCAATTCCTAACATTAAGGATACAGCAGTAAGTGCAAATTTTTATTTCTTTAGCTGAAGCCATTTACTTTGAAAGTCTCAGATGTGTCAGCTAACACTTGTTTAATGTAAGACATCTGAGTGTTTTGTTTTCCATTATTTGTTACACTCTCCTCCCAGGTGTAATACCTGGAAGCCTTGGTTGTAGACTTATGGGACATGGAAATGGAGGTTCAGTCTCTAGCTACAGTAATAAGGACTTCACTCAATGAGCATTCTATTGTTATATACACAAGTCAATGAGAACATAGTATAACTATACTCACCTTGGCCAATAGGACTGAAATGTGGGCCTCTCGGGTGGCAGGCTCGTGCTCGATCCACCGGAGGATGGCCTCAAACACTACATCCTCTTCTCTGACATTAAGCTCATCCTGCTCGATGATGTCAGAAAGTTGTTCAAGACTTAGTTCTGGGAACTCATTTGAGCTGATGGCAACCTCCTTGAAGTTTTTCAAGATTAAGTTGAATGCAGACTGGTGCAGCTCGTTTACGCAGTAGACATCGGCGATTTTAAGAAGGCCAATGCAGTTGTTGAGGCAGAGCTGCTCATGCAGGAAATCACAGCAGCGCTGCACGATGCCCAAGACACTGAGATAATCAGCAGCTGCCAGGAGGTTCTCCACATTTTCAGCTGTGATGACCACAGAGTATGTGTAGGCATACTCTATGACCTGCCTCAGTGTTTCTGGGGAAATGCCTGGGAGTTGGTACTCCCGCTTTCCTGAATCACTCCAGTCACTGGCGAACAGAGCCCTGAAACACAATCCAGAAGTGACTCATCTAATAAATATCGGTTTTGCAGGCAAAGTTAAATAAGGGGTTTTCTAAATCTTCTGAACTAGGGACCGGTGGTTTTAATTCTTATTTTTCCAACAGTAGCTCCCCCTTTAATATATTTTACTTGGGCTGGTGGGCAAGTCCCCCGGAATACTTTGTTTTGCCTGTTTGACATGGTCCCCTTTTTATATATTTATACCATTATTATTATTATTATTATATAGTAAAAGTTAAGGTGGTACACTTATCAGAAATATTTCTGATCAGCACTGACCTACATTAATATAATTTAATATAATGTATATTAATATAAACTTTCTGTCATCCTAGAGCCTTATTGCCAAGGAGAAGTCATTGCTAACGAGAGATAAAAACTGACTCCTTGCTGTTTTCGCATCTTCATATATGGGTCACAGCTACTTACTGGAAGTAGGAGCTACAGCCACACAGAATTACTCTATGGGCGTTGAATTGAACACCGTCGGTGATGAGGACCACGTCACAAAGCTGTCCTGCCAGCCGAAGCTTGTTAAACACTTCGAACGCCGGGGACATCAGTACTCGCTCCATGTCGTGTGCCATCATAATTCAAAAATGTGGATATCTCGTCTCTCTCTCCTTTTTATATCACTCGAAATGACGTGTACATACATTCTAAGATGCAAAAACCGCACTTTGCATCACAGTTTCCTAAGATACCATAATGTTTATTTTTAAATCTATATTTGAGACTCGAAATGGATTGGGGGGGGGGGGTATATTCTACGCACAATCAGCTGTACAAGAAGAACAAGTGAAATGTTTTTAACATCACTTTTGGAAAATGTATACCGTGCTTATCTTAGAATTTAAGTTTTGTATTATGTAAGAATAGTCAAATCATGAATTCCCGAAATAAAATAAATAAATAAATAAATGTTTTCATATTTTTTCTCCTCCGCTACGTTTCTAAAAATGAAAAACAAAAAAGGTCCTTTACATGTCTGTCAGGAACGAGGTTTAAGTTCGCATCTTATTCCCTAGTTTCCACTTTAGACATAAGGCATTGAGCAACAAATGTCCACAAGACATTATTTTATGGGGTAAATCTGGTCGGCCCGTTGTGGCAATTATTTGGAACAAGAATAGTCCTTGAAAATTGGGCTGGGCGGTCCGTCTGTTTTGGTCAACATTTAGCACAAGGCGGACGTATTTATCGGACCGCATATGTCCCCAATACGGTCATGAAAACAAATTGCAGCAAGTGTGGAATTATCCCAATGATTATTGTGCTGTGTACACTTCACCCAAATCCTGAACGCTATTGAATATAATCGATTATGTATTATAGAGCAGTTATGTTAATCAAGGTACAGTGTGCAATATCACTCCATGAGCTATTGACCATTTTCCTGTTTTATGATCTTTTCTTGAGAAATCGTTTTTTATTTTATTTTTTTGTAATTCCTCACTTCTGCCGACTAACTCCTCCACGTTTAATATATTTTCGTGCAGGTTTTTAAGTTTGTTTTCCTGCAGCTTCACGGCACCCATCGTTCTTGCGCACCCACACAGATGGACGAGTTAAGCTAGAAGTGGATGGGAGTAGCGGCAGGACAGATATTCCGAGGGCGCCCATTGAACGATGTAAGTAATTATTATTTATCGTTAGAATTCTCACTTAACACAGAATGTTGTCTTTGGCTGAAGTTTAAACAGTCGAGCTGAATTGTGGCAAGATAAGCTGAAGCTGTTCGCGTCCGCAGCTAATGCTCGCGCCATGACTAGCTAGCACATAGTGAAATGGTGAATGGATTTGGCGACATTTTCCGTTTGAATCGAGTACAGAGACGTAGGTGTTGTTTTGTTTGTGGCCCTGCTTTTACAATGCACGTGTAGCAAAGTGAAGTTGGGATCTGCTTGCGTCTTTTGCAGCTAACATCACACTCGATATAGCCGCAGTTTATTGTGGAATCGCCATTTTGGGTGTACACAACGCAAGAGCGCACGAGTGTTTATATAAAACAATTCCACTCTGGCTGAGTTTTCTTCTTATTATTATTTTTCATGCTATACTATATACAAACTTTTTACTTGTACATCTTAGGATATAGTTCATTGTGACAATATAAATGGTAGGAGAGAACTACAACAGCAACGACTGTGGGTTGGGGCTGGGTAGGGGATAACGTTTTCATAGTTGGGATTAGGGTTTTGCCCATAGACATGAATGCAGAGTCCCCATAAAGACATCTAGCACATCTTCTTCTTTGTGTTCTGGAATTGCTTCTTGTAGGTTAAGTTAGAATGGTTTTCACTGTTCTTTGGTCTGGAGAACAGGCTGATTAATCACAGTTGAGTTTTGTGGGCAATCAACCATATGAATATGTACATATATGTGTGTGTGTGTGTGTGTACAGTAGTGTGCAAAAAATCATAAGCAGTCAAAAGAAATTGTGTGATTGTTAGGGTCTGTAGCAGCTAATCACTGCTGTTAATAGCAGCTACTATAAACTACTGTTAATATAACTGCTAATAACATAACAATTTTCCCGTTTTTTTGTGTAATAAAGCCTATAATGTAATAATGTGATACGTTTTTGATTCAAATATGTTAGTATGATATTGGTAAGTTATTACTGTATCAGCCTTTATTACATTAAGGGGGAAAATTAGCACATTATTGGCAGTTATTACATTAACGGTAGACATCATATTATATATGTCTAATGCAGGGGCGCTGCTAAGGATTTTGGGTCCCATGAAAGGAATCTTGACAGGGCCCCCCACACAGTTTATTGGGGGCTTCTCTGGGCCCCCTCTCAGTCATGGGCCCCGAGAATCGTCATCGTTTACCCCCCCTTTACAGCGCCCCTGGTCTAATGCACGAAGCATTAACGTTAGATATGCTTGTACCACAACTTATTAGGCAAGAGAGAAGTTCTATTGCCCATTTTCATTGCAAACCAGCTTAACATTTACAGGATAATTAATTGCAAGTTCCGATGTAGGCTGCCATTCACACACACAACTGGAAATAATAAAATGCCTGGACAGAGCAGATACAGCCATTGTAGCCTTCGCTCCTGTCTGCTGCTGTATGCAAATCTCACTGAACCATTAAAGCTGGAGCAGAAGTGATGTCTCCGACTAATTGCTGGTTGTTAGAGAAGTACTCAGAATAATGAGAAATAAAGTAAGAATTGTGAGGGAAAAAAAATCAGAATTTCGACTTAATAAGTCAGAAATGCAGCTGCACCAGTCTGCAATAAGTCAATGTGTGTTTTTTTCTACTCCAGATGGCAGAAAACTCTAAAATCAACAAAGCTCAAGAGTCATAATTCAGAATTTGTTCATTTAGATCAGAAACAGCTCTATGGGATGCTTTCGTCTAATCAGACTGTACCACATGGTTCATATGTAACACTTTTCTGGAGACCGCAACAAATGGGGGATTCTGAAACTGCCCGTTTGTTTGGAAAATTCCAGTCACCCTGAGTGAAAAAGGGTAGAACCCTCCCTCCTGTCCCACTGGCCTATGATTGCCTGATAGCAGGAAGAGACGGTCTATAGGGGAAAGTAACCTTCAGTTTAACTCACAGAAAGACAATAAATAGTAGCACTTAACAAATGAGAGAATATTAATTGACTAGGACAAACTGAGATGAGCAACAGGAAATATAACTGTAAGCTGATAAGAGAAAAAGAAGGGGAAAATGGAGGGAAATTTGCTGCTTCTGATTGGATGCAAGCATGCAGGTCAGCTGATCCACCTGAATGTTTCCAACTCAGCAATCGGTGATGAAGGGTCAGTAGATTGGCTAAGTGTTGGAACCAGAAGCAGAAGCTGGCTTTCATGCTCTGGAGGGTGCTGTGGCATGAAACCTTAAGCAGTTCTTTACGCATATGATGCTCCTTTAGGGGGTGCCATAGACATTCGGTCTGCATATATATTATGTTTTATCAGTGTTTCTTGTGGACCCTCAGCAGTCCATGTTTTTGCTCTCTCCCAGCACCAGCTGTCTGGCAAGGAGCAAAAACGTGGATGGACTGGGGGTTCCTGTGGATCAGGTTGAAGAACATTGTTCTGTATTGTTTTTGTTAATTGATTGATATTCAGAATTTATTTTTGGGGCTTTGGCTGCATCTTGGTTATAATACAAATTATACAAATATACAAATATAATACAATATACAAATATAAGGGCTTTAGTTGTATGAATAAAGCATTTCACATATCTAACACATGTGTCCCCAACAACCGTAGCCAGATATTAAATCTGTTCTAGAAGAGCACACTCATTGCTTGCTGTAAAAGCATGCAGGAGGTCCCAGCTGAGCTCTGCTATAGTTGTGCTCTGTGTATTATTCATTTGTCAGATGCTCTAAGACAGAGAAATGGTTGGAGAGAACAAGGCAATTAACAAATGCATGCAAACAAGTGGCATGTTACACAACAGGAGCAAACCATTACAGCATCCGATAACAAAGGAAAGCAGTTGTCTTGCCATAATTGCATTTTGATAGCTGTTCTAGTGCCTTAACCTCTATGCTCTGACTCCACTGTAAGGTCTAAGTTCTGTTCCCTCAGTCCATTATTCAAGAGGCATTTTCCTTATTTTGGTGAATGTTTCTGATTCTTGTTAGTGTCCACTGTTTCTGTTGATTAAGTCCAGTGATGCTAGCCACACCGGTAGATGCGTAACCTGGTTACCCACCAGGCAGGCAGATGGGGGCAGGTGGGCGAGGTGCAGCGTACTGTATGATGCAGGGGGGCACTGTGCAGCAGCTGAAGTTCCTCTTGGGCGTAATCATGTCCTGCGTACGGAACCAGCTGCCTTTCTCTGCATTGTAGCATTCCACCTTTGCAGTGACTTTGAAGCCATCGGAGCCTCCCATTGCAAACAGCAAGCCGTCCACCACTGCGATGCCGAAATAGCTCCTTTGTTGTTTCATGGGAGGTGCAGCGTGCCACTGATTAATTGCAGGGTCATAAACCTCCATACTCCGCACTGGATGAGCCCCGTTGGTACCGCCCACCTGGGAGACACCAATGGTAAGTGATCACTCGGGTACCAAACGGATAAGTAAATATCAGCTTTCTGGAAGTCAGGAACTCTTAAGGAATTATCGCCCTATAATAGCAGACTGCACAGAACCTCCCATTGTGTATATAGGACACAAGCTTATTACTAATTTGTGTTCAACATACATGTCAACATAACTGCAGTGAAAAAAGTGGATTTGGGCAACAGAAAACCTGTACAATTCAGTGAAATACTTCTTATGTTCATATATTTTACTTTTATTATTATTTTTATTAGTACTAAAAATAATACTTGTAGTCAGACACTGAAAAAAACAACAAACAGAGCAATTATGTCTGGAACTACAGAATATAACTATAATTAAAAATCTAAGCTTTACTAAGCTTTACTAAGCGTATTCGTTTATAACCCAGATATGCAGGGAGCATATGTGTATTGAGATGGGCCTTCCCAGCAGGTCATTTCATCCACTGAATTCTTTTGTTTGATTTAAGCGCATTACAATCTGTGACACAGCAGCAGTGACAAAAAATGAGTCTCAGATAAATCTTGAGATTTGACTCCTTTGTTTCAGAGTACAAGAAAGGAATCACTCACCGCATAGATGTTTCCCTGATATGCAGCTACTCCGAGGCCACGTCAGCGAGTGCGCATGGGAGCGATCAAGGTCCATTCGCACGTGAGTGGATCATAGCACTCCGCAGTGGAAGTGGTCTGAGCTCCATTGTTACCCCCACAAATGTATATCTAGGAAAGATGGTTCACAAGTGATGTGTGTTATGCTGTATATGATTGGAGATGGAGATCTAGAAAGCATAAATGTACATTTAGCTAATGCATGTTTAATCCATCCATCTTCCATAAAAGTTTATTTGGTACAGGGTGGTGGTGAACCTGGAACCTACCACAGGAAGCACATGGGCATTGGTAGGGAATTTACAGTTAGTTGTGATCATTTCCCTTGTGAACCGCAGCTTAATCAGATAATTATTAAGTTCACTAGGTTTGTTTGAATAGGGAAATCTGCAAATTGTTTAGGATTCTGACCCTCCAGGACTGGAATTGGGTAAAGCTCCTACGTTAACACCAGTTATTGTATCTCACAAGTCTTGGGCTGTGGGAAAAATTGCAAAAACACAGAGCTGGACACCACAGCACTGCCCAATGTGCCACTAATGCAGAGCGACAATGCAAGGTCATTTATGTTTTATCTAAACACTGACGTTTACTGAACTTATATTAAATTATGGATTGAAATCAAGCATTTGAAGACAAAGCGAGCTACTGAGTATGTAACATAATCAATTTCAAGGGGAAAATGAGGGTAACCACAGTCGGACGCCCTCCTATTAACCTACCTTTCCATTCAGGGTGGTGGCACTGGCATCCTGTCGCTCCTCATGCATGGGCTGGATAATAGTCCATTCGTTGGCTTCTTGGTCATATCACTCGATTATGATTAGAGGCGAGAAGCGTAAATGGCCACCCATTACATAGATGGAACCATTAATTACGGCCACGCTAACATTTCAGTGGCACCAGTGCATCGGTGCCATGTGCTACCATGTCTGTGCGACGGGGTCAAATCTGCGTAGTGTTGGTGAAATTGTAGCCATCAAAACCCCCAAAACAATACCCAAAGCCATTTAAGTACACACTGCCAGTGGTCGGCCCGGGTGTCATAGGCTTCAATCCAATTGGTTTTGCGGAAATTCTAGCCACCAATGGCCAATAAGATGTCAGCGGGCAGGCGTGGGCGGATCAGTGGCCTTTCTTTTTCTTTTAGTGTGTGTGGGGAGCCACAGCCCCATCCCTCAGGACATGAAGCAGACACGGAGGAGGCCCGGACCCCAGACAGTCAGAGGCCCCCCAGGGCGTGGGAGCCCCCGGAGGACCACCGCAGGGAGAATAGCAGCCCCTCACCCAGAAAAGGGCAGAGGAGAGCTCCGGAGGGAGGCCATCCGGCAGCCACCGTGCAGGCTCCACCGGCGGCCGGTCCCACCACGGCAGACCAGGCCCTGGGCCCAGAGATCCAAGGGCCCCCCCACCCCCCAGCAAGGGCCCGACAGAGCCAGGAGGGCCAGATCCCGCCAGGCAATCGCCGCGGGTGAGCCAGCACCCACCCGAGCACCCAGCCCTGGACATCGAGAACCACCAACGCACCAGTGGCCAGGTGCCCCATCCACCAGCAGGGAGTGTGGCGGGGGGGAATAGAGCCCGAGATGTTATTTCAGGTGGAGTCTAGAACCCAACCTGACACATGCATATAGACAAACAGGCACACACATATACAAGCATACGTTCCCACCCTCATGCACACATAAACAAATATTTACACATTCACCCAACATAGAGACACACAGAAATGAACGCTGTACACACACTCTCACTCCCCGTATATACTCTCTGTGGACCCCATTTTTTTCCTCTGGCGAGGAAACCGGAAGACCACCCTGGACCCCTCAGCAGCCGAGAAGCGCACCAGCCCAGACCCCGACCAGACGGCCAGATCAGTGACCTTTCAAAGTCAGATCGTGGACTTTTATCGTCGAGATCATGTATGATCTTCAATACATCAGTGATAATTGGCCTGCACGCCGCATTGGCCTTCACTAGATCGTTGGCTTTGACGATCTTCATAAAGTACTCCGGATCCATACGAGCCATGCGAATCTACACAGGAAACAAAAATGAGAGAATTCCCATGAGTTCCTTAGTGCTTTCTGTGAATCTCTGGAGATGAGCAATTCCTAACATTAAAGGTACATTAGCTGAAGCCATTTACATAGAAAGTCTCAGATGTGTCAGCTAACACTTATTTCATGTAAGACATTTCAGTGTTTTGTTTTCCATTATTTGTTACACTCTCCTCCCAGGTGTAATACCTGGAAGCCTTGGTTGTAGACTTATGGGACATGGAAATGGAGGTTCAGTCTCTAGCTACAGTAATAAGGACTTCACTCAATGAGCATTCTGTTGTTATATACACAAGTCAATGAGAACATAGTATAACTATACTCACCTTGGGCAATAGGACTGAAATGTGGGCCTCTCGGGTGGCAGGCTCGTGCTCGATCCACCGGATGATGCCGTCAAACACCGCATCCTCTTGTCTGACATTCAGCTCATCCTGCTCTATGATGTCAGAAAGTTGTTCCAGGGTGAGTTCTGGGAACTCGTTTGAGGTGATGGCAACCTCCTGGAAGTTTTTCAGGATGAAGTCGAATGCAGACTGGCGCAGCTCATTGAGGCAGTAGACTCAGCCGATCAGCAGCTGCCAGGAGGTTCTCCACATTCTCAGCCATGACGAGCACAGAGTACGTGTAGGTGTATTCCATTATCTGCTGCATCGTATCTGGGGAAATGCCTGGGAACTGGTACTCCCGCTTTCCCGAATCCTTCCAGTCACCGGTGAACAGAGCCCTGAAAACAATCCAGATGTCAGTCAGAATCAGCTTTTTGGCTGATCACACAAGGAATTTGTCTCCAGTTTGTTGTCACTCTCAGTGAACTTAAACAGGAGACATACAAAAAATAAAAAACAGGACCACAACGGGACTCATTTAATAATTTTGGGTTTCCTAACTCTTCTGATCCAGGGACCCCCAAATGAATATCGACCAGAGCTAAGGACCCCCTGCCACAGATGATCACATAGGTACTTAAGAAGTAGGGTCAGGAAGGGCTTTAATCTTATCTTTCCAGCAGTGGCTCCCTAAAAATATTTTTCACTTAGACTAGAGGGCAGGTCCCCCGGAATATTATTTTTGCCACTGATTGATGTGGTCCACTTTTTGTAATATTTTTACACAGCTATTATATGCCAAAAGTTAAGGTGGTACCTTTAATAACTGTAGCTCAGAAATATTTTTGCTAACCCCGTAGTATACTAATATAACACAATAATTGTCATGACCTGTGCGTCCAGCCCTTGTATGTGCTCAGGATGAACCTGCTCTCATCTGTGAAAAGCTCAGGGTGCCAGTGGCAGACCTGCAAATTCTGGTATTCTATGGCAAATGCCAATCGAGCTCTATGGTGCTGGGCAGTGAGCACAGGGCCCACTAGAGGACGTTGGGCCCTCAAGCCACCCTCATGAAGTCTGTCTCTGACCAAACAATCAGAAACATTCACACCAGTGGCCTGATGGAGGTCATTTTCTAGGGCTTCAGCAGTGTTCATCCTGTTCCTCCTTGCACAAAGGAGCCAATACCGGTTCTGCTGAAGGGTTTAGCACCTTCTACGGCCCTGTCCAGCTCTCCTTAAGTATCTTCCTGTCTCCTGGAATGTCCTCCATGCCCTTGAGACTGTGCTGGGAGACACAGCAAATCTTCTGGCAATGGCACATATTTATGCGCCATCCTGGAGGAGTTGGACTACCTGTGCAACCTCTGTAGGGTCCAGGTATCGCCTCATGCTATTAGTAGTGACACTGACCGTCACCAAATGCAAAACTAGTGAAAAAACCGTCAGAAACGATGAGGAGGGGAAAATGCCAGTGGCCTCCACCTGTTAAACCATTCCTGTTTTGGGGGTCGTCCCATTGTTGCCCCTCTAGTTCACCTGTTCATAATTTCATTAACACCAAAGCAGCTGAAACTGATTAACCACCCCCTCCGCTACTTAACTGACCAGATCAATATCTCAGATGTTTAATAGACTTGATGCTATACTCTAATTAAAAAGTGTTCCTTAAATTTTTTCGAACAATGTATAATTGTAGCATCTCTTCCCTTGTCTTAAACTCCACACACCTAGAGTTGTAACCTAACATCCTATTGGCCTTTTTTATTGCTTCCCCACACTGACATGGAAGAATCAACATACACACCGAGATCTTTCTAATAACCAGCTACCTTTATTTCAATGGAACCCATAATATATCTGTACTTTTATATTTCTGCTCCCTGTATGGATTACCTTACATTTATCTATGTTAAATTCCATCTGCCAGGTATCCACCCAGTCGCTAATTAAATCCAGATCCCGTTGTAGCCTCTCCGCTGCTAGATCAGTACCTGCTACACCACCCACCCTGGTGTCGTCTGCAAATGTAACCAGTTTACAGTATGTATTGGTGTCAATATCATTAATGTAAATTAGGAACAGTAGTGGTCCTAAAATTTAACCCTACGGTACCCCACTATGAACGCAGGCCCACTGTCATGCCCGGCTCGTACGATCGTCGTGTGTGCCACGCCCCCTGATTATCCACGTGTGCTTCCCCAATCATGCCCAGCTGTATCTTGTTGTTTCACCATGTCTTTTGTCTATATCAGTCCACATCTTGCCCTGTCCGATGTCCGTCATTGATGTTAGTGCTGTTATGTCCTGTTCTGCCCATAGCCGTCTTTCCCCTAATAAAACCCCAGTTTTCCCCGTATTCTACCTCCCTGCTTCGTCCTTCCCTGCCTCCTTCCTGCCAGCCTGCCCGTCCGCACCCGCAAACTCTGACACCCACAATATAATAATATCGTGTACAGTACATACTGTAATCAGTCCAGAGGTAACATCACTTCTCCAAATTCAAGTTGCCGGCTATGTTTACTGTAGGTCCCAGGGGAAGGGGTTGCACTAAACCAGTATTTCAATGGATTACGAAAAACCTTAGTGCAGGGGTGCCCAAAGTGGGGCCCGCGGGCCAAGGTTGGCCCGCCGTACTATTTAGATTGGCCCGCCAATGGATATCTAAAATTTTTAATTATTACTGTACTAAAATTTGTTTCAAAAACTCTTAAAGCACGAATCCCAGTGTAGCTATCAGTGCGTTTATTTTTAGTGTACGTTGACCTAACTAATATATATTATACAGTCCTCACTCATGGTGCTTTGATTACATTTGAAATATCTAAGACTAAAATTGAAATACAAGCAACTATAAGGGTAATGTAGAGTATATCTGTCACGGGCGACCGCGGGCAGAGCGGCGATCGTGAGGGCAAGCGGGGAATCAGGAAGCAGGCAGGCAGGATTCGGGGCAAACGGGGATTTAATCAAAGGTTTTCGGGGAACAGGGAACATCGGACACTGACTGACATCAATGACGGACGAAGGACTCAGGTAAGACACGGACTGAAATACACAGGACTGAGCAAATGAACTAGATACAGCTGGGTACAATCGGGAGAAAACACGTGGGTAATCAGGGGGCGTGGCACACAGGAGGAGCGGACGAGCCGGGCATGACAATATCTGTGCACATATGTACATTTCCACACTTCATAAATAGTCATATTTTAACAATTTGCAAAAAGTCCCATGAGTCTTTGTTGCCGCCATACGGGATCAAACCAGTTTGTGGCGGGTCACCACCAGGCTGCTAGCTTAAGCCACTATCAACATGGAGCGGCATCGTCAGTGGCACACAGACAAAAGACATTTTAAAAAATGCTGGGAGGAAGAATATTTTTTCACTGACATAAATGCTAAAGCGGTCTGCCTTATTTGTAACCAGTCTGTTGCTATACTAAAGGAGTATAACATTCGTCGTCATTATGAGACGAAGCACGCAGCATTTTCGCAATTCAAAGGTGATGCGCGAAAGAACAAGACCAGGGAGCTGCTGGCTAAACTTCACAGGCAACAAGGGACTCTTACACGGCCCTCGACAGCCCAGGACAGCGCGACACGGGCCAGCTTTGAGATTACTGCGCTAATTGCCCGGACAGGGAGATCATTTTCAACGGGTGACTTTGTTAAGGAGTGTCTGTCCATAGCTGCGACAATCATGTGCCCGTCACAGGCAAAAACTTTCTCCCAGATCAGCCTCTCACGAAATACTGTGACACGTCGTATTGAAGAAATGTCTCGAGACATTAAGGAGCAATTTAAAGCAAAGGCTGCTGGATTTGTCGCCTTTTCTTTGGCGTGTGATGAAAGCACGGACATTTCGGACTCTGCACAACTTTTGGTTTTCATACGGGGAGTAAATGAAAACATGGAAATAACTCAGGAGCTGGCTGGATTTGAGACACTGCGCAGCACAACAAAAAGTGAGGATTTGTTTGCAGCCGTTGAGCGAGTGTTGGATACGAACGGGCTGAGCTGGGAAAAATTGGTTGGGATAACAACTGATGCAGCACCTGCCATGGTTGGGAGGACAACAGGCCTTGCCACACTAATTTCCCAGAAGGTTTCCCAATGTGGAGGTAAGGTGGCAAAATACCACTGCATCCTGCACCAAGAGCAACTATGTGCCAGATCAGTTGGTATGGGAGACGTGGTGCGTGACGTGATTAAAATCATAAACTGCATACGATCAAAAGCGCTCTCACACCGCCAGTTCAGAGCTCTTCTAGAGGAGGTTGATTCACAATACAAGGATGTGCTTTACCACCAAGAGGTGAGGTGGCTGAGCCGCGGGAAAGTCCTCAAAAGATTTTTTGAGCTGCGCCATGTCATCGCGGAGTTTCTGACAAGCAAGAACAGTGACACTCAAGTCCCCACAGATGAAAAATGGTTTTGTGACGTGGCTTTTATGGTGGACATCACTGACCTGCTCAACACCCTGAATATTCAGCTTCAAGGGAAGGATCAGATCATCACTGAGCTGTTTGACCACATAATGGCCTTCAGGTCGAAGCTGCAGCTACTCTGTCGACATCTGTCAGCAGGTTGGTTAATACATTGTACACACACAGAGACACACATACACATTCAGTTTTAATGGTGATAATGTCTATCATACTGTATTTTATGCCGTAAATAAGTCCCGGCCTTGTTAACTGTGTTGCGGAGGGACAGCGCTGTCCATGGTTCTTAAACTTGATTGACAGGCAGACATGCGCTTTGTTTGTCTTTTGGAGCTTGCATATTTTTTGTGATTGTAAAAATGCTTATGATTTAATCAAGTGATAATGGAGAGGAAAGGTGGCAGCATGTACCTGCACCTCACATGATAAAAGTGCAGTTACTGGGATTGATATTATGTGGAATATGTTAGTAAGTGCATTTACTAACATATCCATATTCCACTGTTGTGCAGTTAAAAAGTATTGTTAAAAAGTATTGTAATAAAATTGTAAGGCTAACTCTTTCAAAGTACATAAAACAACATTTATGTTGCAATATTTATTATTATTTGACGACTTAGCAGCTCTTTCACTTCTTCCCAGGAAACCTTGCACACTTCCCTAGTCTGAGAGAGGTCAACCTGGTGAAGCAGAGACTGCCTGAATATGCAGCACTTCTCAGACACTTGGACCAGGACTTTGCGTTGCGCTTTGAGGACTTTAGGGAAAGTAGAGGTGACATGGAGCTGTTTTCTCAACCCTTCACCATAAGTGTGGACTCAGTGCCTGATCACATTCAGATGCAGCTAATTGAGTTTCAGTGTGATTCTGAGCTAAAGAATACATTCATGTCACTACACCTGAAAGACTTCTACACACATGTCTCATCTGAAAGGTACCCAGACATTAGGAAACATGCACAGGTCATGTTAGCTTTGTTTGGCAGCACTTACATCTGTGAACAGACTGTTAGTGTAATGAACCTTAACAAGTCCAGGCTCAGAAGCACTCTGACTGACCCACACCTACAGGACATCCTCACCCTCTCAGTGAGTCAGCTGCAACCTAATATTGATAGGCTGATAAACGCCAAAGAACAGCTTCATGTTTCTCACTAGTGGTGCAATTATATTGTTCCTACTGTTGTTGTTGTGTTGCTGTTGGACATGCACTCTTTGACATTTTGCACTATATGTGATTACAAAAGTTTAGACGTGTTCTAAATGCCTATATATGACTTATTTGTCATATTTTGTTTATGTTATTTACACAGAAAGGAAGGTTAGATAACTGTTTGATAAATAAAACTACTTTACTTTACTATTAGTGTTTGTATTTTGTGTAAAATATTACATTTGGCCCGCGGTCCTCCGATAGATTTTCATTTTGGCCCACTAAGGGAAAATGTTTGGGCACCCCTGCCTTAGTGCTTAATTAGTAATCACCGATGGTTGCAGCGGAATTTCTGAAGAGAACCGTCAAACGAGAACAACGTTTATCCAAAATGGGAAATTTATGACGCTTTCACAAACTAGATAATATGAAAAAGAAAACTTTATTTTAAGTATGCAATGTCAGGAGAAGATTCAGCTCCCATCTCCAGCAGAGCTTCTCCCATGTCCTGGAGGACGCAGGGGACTGACTAGTACGAATGGGCCTTGTTCCATGCCTCCATTGTGGAAGCGGCTGACTGGAGCTGTGGCCTGTTGTGGCAGCAATCCCCCAACCCGCTGGTGGACAGCGTTGATGAAATGTTGGAATGCGGCTTCGGCGGTCGTCGAGGTAAAAACTCAGGTGTGGGAGGAGTTTAGCGAGGCCATGGAAAATTACTTCCGGACAGCTTCGTCTTCAAAGACCTCGATCCCACCAACACACCTTCCAATGAGGAAGCAGAGTCTGGGGAAAAAAAGAGGTGTCTATATAAACTCAATGTATGTTATAGGGAAAGAATTCGGGGTGGGGGGTGTAAATGAGGTTACGTACTGGGCATGCTGTTGTGGGCAGATGGGTTTCTCTCCTCCTTGGCGGCCATTAGGGACTAACGAGGTGAAGCATATTCTATGATGCGGGGGTGCGCAGGCACTACGCAGCAGCTGAAATGGTTTCTGGCTCTGCTCATGTCCTGCGCACGATACCAGCTGCCTGTCCCCGCATCATAGCACTCCACCTTGTTAGTTACCCCAAACCCATCGTGGCCGCCCATCACAAATAGGAGGTCGTCCACCACTGCGATGCCAAAATCACTGCGCGGTGTGGACATGGGGGCCACAGCATGCCAGCGGTTTGTGGTAGGGTCATAGACCTCCATGGTCTGCAGGCGATCAGGCCTGTTGATACCGCCCACCTGAGAGATGCCAAAGATTCATTATCACTTGCTTGCCAAAAGGATGGGCAAACATCAACTTTCCCAAAGTCATGAACTCTTAAGCAATTTTCACCCTATGAAAGCAGGCGCCTTAGAACCTCCCATTGTCTATAGATGACACAAGCTTATATACAGAAGTCAACCTATATGCAATGAAAACATGGATTTGGGCAACAGAAAACTTTTATGATTCGGTGAAAACTGTGAGCCTTCAAAAAAGATTCCTTATGCTAATATATTTTGCTTTTTTATTGTTATTACTTAAAACGAACACTTGAAGCTAATCAGACACTGAAAAAAACAACAATCTGACTAATTATATCTGGAACTAGGGAAAATAATTAATAAAAAATCTAAACTTTACAACCCGAGCTAGTAGCAGAGACCCCCCCAGCAGATCCATTTATAACCCAGAAATGAATGCAGGGAGGCTAAAGAGGGTAGCATATATGTTTTTTATGTGTATAAAGATAAGCCTTTGCAGCAGGTATTTCTGGCATTTAACTGTTTTGTTTGGTTTAAATGTATCACAATGAAAGACACAGCAGCAAAGACAAAAAAACCATGAGTCTTACAGGTAAAATGTGAGATTTGACACAGAAAGGAATCACTCACCGCATATATCTTCCCTTTATACGCCGTGACTCCAAGGCTGTGACGGGGAATGCTCATTGGAGTGATCAAGCTCCATTCGTTAGAGAGTGGGTCAAAGCACTCCACTGTAGATAGGCTCTCTGTTCCATTGTGGCCCCCACAGATGTATATCTATGAAAACCAATTTAACTGTGAAGACCGTTATACTGTATATGACTGGGGTTTGGAGGTTACAGATAAAGTTCATTGTGACTCAAAAATAAAAGTATGTGCTATGCATAGTGTATGACAGGGTTCCCCAGTCCCGTTCCTGGAGGAACACAGTTTGCAAATTTCCCTTCTCAAACACACCATAATCAGCTAATTTTCAGGTTTAGTATGGCTGTTTGAAAAGGGAAATCTGCAAAGAGTTTTGGATTCTGCTCCCCCAGTAACAGAATAAAGGAAACCTGACATGGGAACACCATTTCATCTATCTCACAAGTCTTGGAGTTGACACCACAGCACTACCCAATGTGCCACTAATGGAGCCCAATAATGCATTTATCCAAATACTTAAATGTATTGAACATAGTAATTGTGGATTAAAATCAGCAATCTGAAGAGAAAGAGAACTCATGACTGTGTAAAATACTCAATTTCAAGGGGAAAATGAGGGTAAACACAGTCAGACGCCCTCCCATTACTCTACCTTGCCATTCAGAGTGGTGGCGCTGGCATCGTTTCTCCTCTCATTCATGTGCTCGATCTGGGTCCATTCATTGGTTATTGGGTTGTAGCACTCTACGATGTTGAGGGGCCTGAAACCAATATGGCCACCCATGGCGTAGATGAGCCCATCGAGCACGACCACACTAACATTACATCGATGCCAGTGCATGGGGGCCATCTGCTGCCATGCTCGTGTGATCGGGTCGTATCTGCGCACGGTATTGATGAAATTTTGCCCATCAAACCCCCCAATGCAGTACACAAACCCATCATGGTACACCGTGCCATGACCAGCTAGGTTGCTCTGCTCCTCCTGCGTGATATCCACCCAGCGGTCAGCCCGTGTGTCATATGCATCAATGCAGTTTGTCGTGCGCATGTTCCATCCACCAACAGCCAGCAAAATGTCAGAGGGCAAGCGCGGGCGGATCAGTGGGTTCTCAAAATCAGAGAGTGGACTTTCATCATGAAGATCATAGATGACCTTCAGTACATCAGTGATAATTGGCCTGCACGCCACATTGGCCTTCACTAGATCGTTGGCTTTGACGATTTTCATGAAGTATTCCGGATCCATACGAGCCATCCGAATCTACACAGGAAACAATGAGAGAATGAGAGAATTCCCATGAGTTCCTTAGTGCTTTCTGTGAATCTCTGGAGATGAGCAATTCCTAACATTAAGGATACAGCAGTAAGTGCAAATTTTAATTTCTTTAGCTGAAGCCATTTACTTTGAAAGTCTCAGATGTGTCAGCTAACACTTGTTTAATGTAAGACATCTGAGTGTTTTGTTTTCCATTATTTGTTACACTCTCCTCCCAGGTGTAATACCTGGAAGCCTTGGTTGTAGACTTATGGGACATGGAAATGGAGGTTCAGTCTCTAGCTACAGTAATAAGGACTTCACTCAATGAGCATTCTATTGTTATATACACAAGTCAATGAGAACATAGTATAACTATACTCACCTTGGGCAATAGGACTGAAATGTGGGCCTCTCGGGTGGCAGGCTCGTGTTTGATCCACCGGAGGATGGCGTCAAACACCACATCCTCTTCTCTGACATTAAGCTCATCTTGCTCGATGATGTCAGAAAGTTGTTCAAGACTTAGTTCTGGGAACTCGTTTGAGCTGATGGCAACCTCCTTGAAGTTTTTCAAGATAAAGTTGAATGCAGACTGGTGCAGCTCGTTTACGCAGTAGACATCGGCGATTTTAAGAAGGCCAATGCAGTTGTTGAGGCAGAGCTGCTCATGCAGGAAATCACAGCAGCGCTGCACGATGCCCAAGACACTGAGATAATCAGCAGCTGCCAGGAGGTTCTCCACATTCTCAGCTGTGATAACCACAGAGTACGTGTAGGCATACTCTATGACCTGCCTCAGTGTTTCTGGGGAAATGCCTGGGAGTTGGTACTCCCGCTTTCCTGAATCATTCCAGTCACTGGCGAACAGAGCCCTGAAACACAATCCAGAAGTGACTCATCTAATAAATATCGGTTTTGCAGGCAAAGTTAAATAAGGGGTTTTCTAAATCTTCTGAACCAGGGACCCCCAAATGGAAATTAAGCAGAGATAAGGACCCCCTGCTACAGATGATCTCATAGGCATCTAAGAACTAGGGGCCAGGGGCTTTAATTCTTATTTTTCCAACAGTAGCTCCCCCTTTAATATATTTTACTTGGGCTGGTGGGCAAGTCCCCCGGAATACTTTGTTTTGCCTGTTTGACATGGTCCCCTTTTTATATATTTATACCATTATTATTATTATTATTATTATTATATAGTAAAAGTTAAGGTGGTACACTTATCAGAAATATTTCTGATCAGCACTGACCTACATTAATATAATTTAATATAATGTATATTAATATAAACTTTCTGTCATCCTAGAGCCTTATTGCCAAGGAGAAGTCATTGCTAACGAGAGATAAAAACTGACTCCTTGCTGTTTTCGCATCTTCATATATGGGTCACAGCTACTTACTGGAAGTAGGAGCTACAGCCACACAGAATTACTCTATGGGCGTTGAATTGAACACCGTCGGTGATGAGGACCACGTCACAAAGCTGTCCTGCCAGCCGAAGCTTGTTAAACACTTCGAACGCCGGGGACATCAGTACTCGCTCCATGTCGTGTGCCATCATAATTCAAGAATGTGGATATCTCGTCTCTCTCTCCTTTTTATATCACTCGAAATGACGTATACATACGTTCTAAGACGCAAAAACCGCACTTTGCATCACAGTTTCCTAAGATACCATAATGTTTATTTTTAAATCTATATTTGAGACTCGAAATGGATTGGGGGGGGGGGTATATTCTACGCACAATCAGCTGTACAAGAAGAACAAGTGAAATGTTTTTAACATCACTTTTGGAAAATGTATACCGTGCTTATCTTAGAATTTAAGTTTTGTATTATGTAAGAATAGTCAAATCACGAATTCCCGAAATAAAATAAATAAATAAATAAATGTTTTCATATTTTTTCTCCTCCGCTACGTTTCTAAAAATGAAAAACAAAAAAGGTCCTTTACATGTCTGTCAGGAACGAGGTTTAAGTTCGCATCTTATTCCCTAGTTTCCACTTTAGACATAAGGCATTGAGCAACAAATGTCCACAAGACATTATTTTATGGGGTAAATCTGGTCGGCCCGTTGTGGCAATTATTTGGAACAAGAATAGTCCTTGAAAATTGGGCTGGGCGGTCCGTCTGTTTTGGTCAACATTTAGCACAAGGCGGACGTATTTATCGGACCGCATATATCCCCAATACGGTCATGAAAACAAATTGCAGCAAGTGTGGAATTATCCCAATGATTATTGTGCTGTGTACACTTCACCCAAATCCTGAACGCTATTGAATATAATCGATTATGTATTATAGAGCAGTTATGTTAATCAAGGTACAGTGTGCAATATCACTCCATGAGCTATTGACCATTTTCCTGTTTTATGATCTTTTCTTGAGAAATCGTTTTTTATTTTATTTTTTGTAATTCCTCACTTCTGCCGACTAACTCCTCCACGTTTAATATATTTTCGTGCAGGTTTTTAAGTTTGTTTTCCTGCAGCTTCACGGCACCCATCGTTCTTGCGCACCCACACAGATGGACGAGTTAAGCTAGAAGTGGATGGGAGTAGCGGCAGGACAGATATTCCGAGGGCGCCCATTGAACGATGTAAGTAATTATTATTTATCGTTAGAATTCTCACTTAACACAGAATGTTGTCTTTGGCTGAAGTTTAAACAGTCGAGCTGAATTGTGGCAAGATAAGCTGAAGCTGTTCGCGTCCGCAGCTAATGCTCGCGCCATGACTAGCTAGCACATAGTGAAATGGTGAATGGATTTGGCGACATTTTCCGTTTGAATCGAGTACAGAGACGTAGGTGTTGTTTTGTTTGTGGCCCTGCTTTTACAATGCACGTGTAGCAAAGTGAAGTTGGGATCTGCTTGCGTCTTTTGCAGCTAACATCACACTCGATATAGCCGCAGTTTATTGTGGAATCGCCATTTTTGGTGTACACAACGCAAGAGCGCACGAGTGTTTATATAAAACAATTCCACTCTGGCTGAGTTTTCTTCTTATTATTATTTTTCATGCTATACTATATACAAACTTTTTACTTGTACATCTTAGGATATAGTTCATTGTGACAATATAAATGGTAGGAGAGAACTACAACAGCAACGACTGTGGGTTGGGGCTGGGTAGGGGATAACGTTTTCATAGTTGGGATTAGGGTTTTGCCCATAGACATGAATGCAGAGTCCCCATAAAGACATCTAGCACATCTTCTTCTTTGTGTTCTGGAATTGCTTCTTGTAGGTTAAGTTAGAATGGTTTTCACTGTTCTTTGGTCTGGAGAACAGGCTGATTAATCACAGTTGAGTTTTGTGGGCAATCAACCATATGAATATGTACATATATGTGTGTGTGTGTGTGTGTACAGTAGTGTGCAAAAAATCATAAGCAGTCAAAAGAAATTGTGTGATTGTTAGGGTCTGTAGCAGCTAATCACTGCTGTTAATAGCAGCTACTATAAACTACTGTTAATATAACTGCTAATAACATAACAATTTTCCCGTTTTTTTTTTTGTGTAATAAAGCCTATAATGTAATAATGTGATACGTTTTTGATTCAAATATGTTAGTATGATATTGGTAAGTTATTACTGTATCAGCCTTTATTATATTAAGGGGGAAAATTAGCACATTATTGGCAGTTATTACATTAACGGTAGACATCATATTATATATGTCTAATGCAGGGGCGCTGCTAAGGATTTTGGGTCCCATGAAAGGAATCTTGACAGGGCCCCCCACACAGTTTATTGGGGGCTTCTCTGGGCCCCCTCTCAGTCATGGGCCCCGAGAATCGTCATCGTTTACCCCCCCTTTACAGCGCCCCTGGTCTAATGCACGAAGCATTAACGTTAGATATGCTTGTACCACAACTTATTAGGCAAGAGAGAAGTTCTATTGCCCATTTTCATTGCAAACCAGCTTAACATTTACAGGATAATTAATTGCAAGTTCCGATGTAGGCTGCCATTCACACACACAACTGGAAATAATAAAATGCCTGGACAGAGCAGATACAGCCATTGTAGACTTCGCTCCTGTCTGCTGCTGTATGCAAATCTCACTGAACCATTAAAGCTGGAGCAGAAGTGATGTCTCCGACTAATTGCTGGTTGTTAGAGAAGTACTCAGAATAATGAGAAATAAAGTAAGAATTGTGAGGGAAAAAAAATCAGAATTTCGACTTAATAAGTCAGAATTCTGAGATAAATGTGTGTTTTTTTTTCTACTCCAGATGGCAGAAAACTCTAAAATCAACAAAGCTCAAGAGTCATAATTCAGAATTTGTTCATTTAGATCAGAAACAGCTCTATGGGATGCTTTCGTCTAATCAGACTGTACCACATGGTTCATATGTAACACTTTTCTGGAGACCGCAACAAATGGGGGATTCTGAAACTGCCCGTTTGTTTGGAAAATTCCAGTCACCCTGAGTGAAAAAGGGTAGAACCCTCCCTCCTGTCCCACTGGCCTATGATTGCCTGATAGCAGGAAGAGACGGTCTATAGGGGAAAGTAACCTTCAGTTTAACTCACAGAAAGACAATAAATAGTAGCACTTAACAAATGAGAGAATATTAATTGACTAGGACAAACTGAGATGAGCAACAGGAAATATAACTGTAAGCTGATAAGAGAAAAAGAAGGGGAAAATGGAGGGAAATTTGCTGCTTCTGATTGGATGCAAGCATGCAGGTCAGCTGATCCACCTGAATGTTTCCAACTCAGCAATCGGTGATGAAGGGTCAGTAGATTGGCTAAGTGCTGGAACCAGAAGCAGAAGCTGGCTTTCATGCTCTGGAGGGTCCTGTGGCATGAAACCTTAAGCAGTTCTTTACGCATATGATGCTCCTTTAGGGGGTGCCATAGACATTCGGTCTGCATATATATTATGTTTTATCAGTGTTTCTTGTGGACCCTCAGCAGTTCATGTTTTTGCTCTCTCCCAGCACCAGCTGTCTGGCAAGGAGCAAAAACGTGGATGGACTGGGGGTTCCTGTGGATCAGGTTGAAGAACATTGTTCTGTATTGTTTTTGTTAATTGATTGATATTCAGAATTTATTTTTGGGGCTTTGGCTGCATCTTGGTTATAATGTTTAATTGAGATATGAATTAATATGGAGAACACCACACACACGGCACAAATTCTATAAAGATACTACTCATAAATTTAATGTGATAACACATGTGATAAAAATACAAATATAAGGGCTTTATTTGTATGAATAAAGCATTTCACATATCTAACACATGTGTCCCCAACAACCGTAGCCAGATATTAAATCTGTTCTAGAAGAGCACACTCATTGCTTGCTGTAAAAGCATGCAGGAGGTCCCAGCTGAGCTCTGCTATAGTTGTGCTCTGTGTATTATTCATTTGGCAGATGCTCTAAGACAGAGAAATGGTTGGAGAGAACAAGGCAATTAACAAATGCATGCAAACAAGTGGCATGTTACACAACAGGAGCAAACCATTACAGCATCCGATAACAAAGGAAAGCAGTTGTCTTGCCATAATTGCATTTTGATAGCTGTTCTAGTGCCTTAACCTCTATGCTCTGACTCCACTGTAAGGTCTAAGTTCTGTTCCCTCAGTCCATTATTCAAGAGGCATTTTCCTTATTTTGGTGAATGTTTCTGATTCTTGTTAGTGTCCACTGTTTCTGTTGATTAAGTCCAGTGATGCTAGCCACACCGGTAGATGCGTAACCTGGTTACCCACCAGGCAGGCAGATGGGGGCAGGTGGGCGAGGTGCAGCGTACTGTATGATGCAGGGGGGCACTGTGCAGCAGCTAAAGTTCCTCTTGGGTGTAATCATGTCCTGCGTACGGAACCAGCTGCCTTTCTCTGCATTGTAGCATTCCACCTTTGCAGTGACTTTGAAGCCATCGGAGCCTCCCATTGCAAACAGCAAGCCGTCCACCACTGCGATGCCGAAATAGCTCCTTTGTTGTTTCATGGGAGGCCCAGCGTGCCACTGGTTAATTGCAGGGTCATAAACCTCCATACTCCGCACTGGATGAGCCCCGTTGGTACCACCCACCTGCGAGACACCAATGGTAAGTGATCACTCAGATACCAAACGGATAAGTAAATATCAGCTTTCTCGAAGTCCGGAAATCTTAAGGAATTATCGCCCTATAATAGCAGGCTGCACAGAACCTCCCATTGTCTATATAGGACACAAGCTTATAACTAATTTGTGTTCAACATACATGTCAACATAACTGCAGTGAAAAAAGTGGATTTGGGCAACAGAAAACCTGTACAATTCAGTGAAATACTTCTTATGTTCATATGTTTTGCTTTTATTATTATTTTTATTAGTACTAAAAATAATACTCGTAGTCAGACACTGAAAAAAACAACAAACAGAGCAATTGTGTCTGGAACTACAGAATATAACTATAATCAAAAATCTAAGCTTTACTAAGTTTTACTAAGCGTATTCGTTTAAAACCCAGATATGCAGGGAGCATATGTGTATTGAGATGGGCCTTCCCAGCAGGTCATTTCATCCACTGAATTCTTTTGTTTGATTTAAGCGCATTACAATCTGTGACACAGCAGCAGTGACAAAAAATATGAGTCTCAGATAAATCTTGAGATTTGACTCCTTTGTTTCAGAGTACAAGAAAGGAATCACTCACCGCATAGATGTTTCCCTGATATGCAGCTACTCCGAGGCCACGTCAGCGAGTGCGCATGGGAGTGATCAAGGTCCATTCGCCCGTGAGTGGATCATAGCACTCCGCAGTGGAAGTGGTCTGAGCTCCATTGTTACCCCCACAAATGTATATCTAGGAAAGATGGTTCACAAGTGATGTGTGTTATGCTGTATATGATTGGAGATGGAGATCTAGAAAGCATAAATGTACATTTAGCTAATGCATGTTTAATCCATCCATCTTCCATAAAAGTTTATTCGGTACAGGGTGGTGGTGAACCTGGAACCTACCACAGGAAGCACATGGGCAAAGGTAGGGAATTTACAGTTAGTTGTGATCATTTCCCTTGTGAACCGCAGCTTAATCAGATAATTATTAAGTTCACTAGGTTTGTTTGAATAGGGAAATCTGCAAATTGTTTAGGATTCTGACCCTCCAGGACTGGAATTGGGTAAAGCTCCTACGTTAACACCAGTTATTGTATCTCACAAGTCTTGGGCTGTGGGCAAAATTGCAAAAACACAGAGCTGGACACCACAGCACTGCCCAATGTGCCACTAATGCAGAGCGACAATGCAAGGTCATTTATGTTTTATCTAAACACTGACGTTTACTGAACTTATATTAAATTATGGATTGAAATCAAGCATTTGAAGACAAAGCGAGCTACTGAGTATGTAACATAATCAATTTCAAGGGGAAAATGAGGGTAACCACAGGCAGACGCCCTCCTATTAACCTAC
Organism: Brienomyrus brachyistius; assembly: GCF_023856365.1. Taxonomy (NCBI): domain Eukaryota; kingdom Metazoa; phylum Chordata; class Actinopteri; order Osteoglossiformes; family Mormyridae; genus Brienomyrus; species Brienomyrus brachyistius. The sequence goes on along the minus strand of NW_026042306.1, from coordinate 5,270,199 downwards.
CTTTCCATTCAGGGTGGTGGCACTGGCATCCTGTCGCTCCTCATGCATGGGCTGGATGATGGTCCATTCGTTGGCTTCTTGGTCATATCACTCGATTATGATTAGAGGCGAGAAGCGTAAATGGCCACCCGTTACATAGATGGAACCATTAATTACGGCCACGCTAACATTTCAGTGGCACCAGTGCATCGGTGCCATGTGCTACCATGTCCGTGCGACGGGGTCAAATCTGCGTAGTGTTGGTGAAATTGTGGCCATCAAACCCCCCAAAACAATACCCAAAGCCATTTAAGTACACACTGCCATGGCCGGACTGGCGAGTCTCCTGCCCCTGCGTTACATCGACCCAGTGGTCGGCCCGGGTGTCATAGGCTTCAATCCAATTGGTTTTGCGGAAATTCCAGCCACCAATGGCCAATAAGATGTCAGCGGGCAGGCGTGGGCGGATCAGTGGCCTTTCTTTTTTTTATATATATTCCCTCCACCACCCCCCCTCTGCGGTGGACTACTTTATTTCTATTTATTTATTTATTTTTATTTATTTCCTCAAGAGAGGGAGAGGGAGAGAGAGGGGGACAGAAGGACGAAAACGGAGAAGAAGGGAAATAGAGAGAGAGCGAGGGAAAAGAGAAAAAAAAAGAAGAAAGAAAACCACAGATAATCTGCTTCAATACCTGCTGATGAGAGAAAACAACAACCAACATCTGTACGAGTCACAATGAGCATGTTAAGGAGCAACAGCCAAACAAGACAGTGTGTGTCTGTGAGTACCTGTTTGTACCCCTGTGTGCACACCTGTGTATGTGAGCGCGCTGGTGTTCAAAAGGTTTCTCCATGTAAATGTCTAGTAGTGTGTGTGGGGAGCCACAGCCCCATCCCTCAGGACATGAAGCAGACACGGAGGAGGCCCGGACCCCAGACAGCCAGAGGCCCCCCAGGGCATGGGAGCCCCCGGAGGACCACCGCAGGGAGAATAGCAGCCCCTCACCCAGAAAAGGGCAGAGGAGAGCTCCGGAGGGAGGCCATCCGGCAGCCACAGTGCAGGAGCCCCAGGGGGCCGTGGCGGCGAGCCCGCAGGCTCCACCGGCGGCCAGCCCCACCAGGGCAGACCAGGCCCTGGGCCCAGAGATCCAAGGGCCCCCCCAGCAAGGGCCCGACAGAGCCAGGAGGGCCAGATCCCGCCAGGCAACCGACGAGGGCGAGCCAGCACCCACCCGAGCACCCAGCCCTGGACATCGAGAACCACCAACGCACCAGTGGCCAGGGGCCCCATCCACCAGCAGGGAGTGTGGCGGGGGGGGAATAGAGCCCGAGATGTTATTTCAGGTGGAGTCTAGAACCCAACCTGACACATGCATATAGACAAACAGGCACACACATATACAAGCATACGTTCCCACCCTCATGCACACATAAACAAATATTTACACATTCACCCAACATAGAGACACACAGAAATGAACGCTGTACACACACTCTCACTCCCCGTATATACTCTCTGTGGACCCCATTTTTTTCCTCTGGCGAGGAAACCGGAAGACCACCCTGGACCCCTCAGCAGCCGAGAAGCGCACCAGCCCAGACCCCGACCAGACGGCCAGATCAGTGACCTTTCAAAGTCAGATCGTGGACTTTTATCGTCGAGATCATGTATGATCTTCAATACATCAGTGATAATTGGCCTGCACGCCGCATTGGCCTTCACTAGATCGTTGGCTTTGACGATCTTCATAAAGTACTCCGGATCCATACGAGCCATGCGAATCTACACAGGAAACAAAAATGAGAGAATTCCCATGAGTTCCTTAGTGCTTTCTGTGAATCTCGGGGGATGAGCAATTCCTAACATTAAAGGTACATTAGTTGTAGCTATTTACATAGAAAGTCTCAGATGTGTCAGCTAACACTTATTTCATGTAAGACATTTCGGTGTTTTGTTTTCCATTATTTGTTACACTCTCCTCCCAGGTGTAATACCTGGAAGCCTTGGTTGTAGACTTATGGGACATGGAAATGGGGGTTCAGTCTCTAGCTACAGTAATAAGGACTTCACTCAATGAGCATTCTATTGTTATATACACAAGTCAATGAGAACATAGTATAACTATACTCACCTTGGGCAACAGAGCTGAAATGTGGGCCTCTCGGGTGGCAGGCTCGTGCTCGATCCACCGGATGATGCCGTCAAACACCGCATCCTCTTGTCTGACATTCAGCTCATCCTGCTCTATGATGTCAGAAAGTTGTTCCAGGGTGAGTTCTGGGAACTCGTTTGAGGTGATGGCAACCTCCTGGAAGTTTTTCAGGATGAAGTCGAATGCAGACTGGCGCAGCTCATTGAGGCAGTAGACTCAGCCGATCAGCAGCTGCCAGGAGGTTCTCCACATTCTCAGCCGTGACGAGCACAGAGTACGTGTAGATGTATTCCATGATCTGCTGCATCGTATCTGGGGAAATGCCTGGGAACTGGTACTCCCGCTTTCCCGAATCCTTCCAGTCACCGGTGAACAGAGCCCTGAAAACAATCCAGATGTGAGTCAGAATCAGCTTTTTGGCTGATCACACAAGGAATTTGTCTCCAGTTTGTTGTCACTCTCAGTGAACTTAAACAGGAGACATACAAAAAATAAAAAACAGGACCACAACGGGACTCATTTAATAATTTTGGGTTTCCTAACTCTTCTGATCCAGGGACCCCCAAATGAATATCGACCAGAGCTAAGGACCCCCTGCCACAGATGATCACATAGGTACTTAAGAAGTAGGGTCAGGAAGGGCTTTAATCTTATCTTTCCAGCAGTGGCTCCCTAAAAATATTTTTCACTTAGACTAGAGGGCAGGTCCCCCGGAATATTATTTTTGCCACTGATTGACGTGGTCCACTTTTTGTAATATTTTTACACAGCTATTATATGCCAAAAGTTAAGGTGGTACCTTTAATAACTGTAGCTCAGAAATATTTTTGCTAACCCCGTAGTATACTAATATAACACAATAATTGTCATGACCTGTGCGTCCAGCCCTTGTATGTGCTCAGGATGAACCTGCTCTCATCTGTGAAAAGCTCAGGGTGCCAGTGGCAGACCTGCAAATTCTGGTATTCTATGGCAAATGCCAATCGAGCTCTATGGTGCTGGGCAGTGAGCACAGGGCCCACTAGAGGACGTTGGGCCCTCAAGCCACCCTCATGAAGTCTGTCTCTGACCAAACAATCAGAAACATTCACACCAGTGGCCTGATGGAGGTCATTTTCTAGGGCTTCAGCAGTGTTCATCCTGTTCCTCCTTGCACAAAGGAGCCAATACCGGTTCTGCTGAAGGGTTTAGCACCTTCTACGGCCCTGTCCAGCTCTCCTTAAGTATCTTCCTGTCTCCTGGAATGTCCTCCATGCCCTTGAGACTGTGCTGGGAGACACAGCAAATCTTCTGGCAATGGCACATATTGATGCGCCATCCTGGAGGAGTTGGACTACCTGTGCAACCTCTGTAGGGTCCAGGTATCGCCTCATGCTATTAGTAGTGACACTGACCGTCACCAAATGCAAAACTAGTGAAAAAACCGTCAGAAACGATGAGGAGGGGAAAATGCCAGTGGCCTCCACCTGTTAAACCATTCCTGTTTTGGGGGTCGTCCCATTGTTGCCCCTCTAGTTCACCTGTTCATAATTTCATTAAAGCAGCTGAAACTGATTAACCACCCCCTCCGCTACTTAACTGACCAGATCAATATCTCAGATGTTTAATAGACTTGATGCTATACTCTAATTAAAAAGTGTTCCTTAATTTTTTTTGAACAATGTATAATTGTAGCATCTCTTCCCTTGTCTTAAACTCCACACACCTAGAGTTGTAACCTAACATCCTATTGGCCTTTTTTATTGCTTCCCCACACTGACATGGAAGCATCAACATACACACCGAGATCTTTCTAATAACCAGCTACCTTTATTTCAGTGGAACCCATAATATATCTGTACTTTTATATTTCTGCTCCCTGTATGGATTACCTTACATTTATCTATGTTAAATTCCATCTGCCAGGTATCCACCCAGTCGCTAATTAAATCCAGATCCCGTTGTAGCCTCTCCGCTGCTAGATCAGTACCTGCTACACCACCCACCCTGGTGTCGTCTGCAAATGTAACCAGTTTACTGTATGTATTGGTGTCAATATTATTAATGTAAATTAGGAACAGTAGTGGTCCTAAAATTTAACCCTACGGTACCCCACTATGAACGCAGGCCCACTGTCATGCCCGGCTCGTACGATCGTCGTGTGTGCCACGCCCCCTGATTATCCACGTGTGCTTCCCCAATCATGCCCAGCTGTATCTTGTTGTTTCACCATGTCTTTTGTCTATATCAGTCCACATCTTGCCCTGTCCGATGTCCGTCATTGATGTTAGTGCTGTTATGTCCCGTTCTGCCCATAGCCGTCTTTCCCCTAATAAAACACCAGTTTTCCCCGTATTCTACCTCCCTGCTTCGTCCTTCCCTGCCTCCTTCCTGCCAGCCTGCCCGTCCGCACCCGCAAACTCTGACACCCACAATATAATAATATCGTGTACAGTACATACTGTAATCAGTCCAGAGGTAACATCACTTCTCCAAATTCAAGTTGCCGGCTATGATTACTGTAGGTCCCAGGGGAAGGGGTTGCACTAAACCAGTATTTCAATGGATTACGAAAAACCTTAGTGCAGGGGTGCCCAAAGTGGGGCCCGCGGGCCAAGGTTGGCCCGCCGTACTATTTAGATTGGCCCGCCAATGGATATCTAAAAATTTAAATTATTACTGTACTAAAATTTGTTTAAAAAACTCTTAAAGCACGAATCCCAGTGTAGCTATCAGTGCGTTTATTTTTAGTGTACGTTGACCTAACTAATATATATTATACAGTCCTCACTCATGGTGCTTTGATTACATTTGAAATATCTAAGACTAAAATTGAAACACAAGCAACTATAAGGGTAATGTAGAGTATATCTGTCACGGGCGACCGCGGGCAGAGCGGCGATCGTGAGGGCAAGCGGGGAATCAGGAAGCAGGCAGGCAGGATTCGGGGCAAACGGGGATTTAATCAAAGGTTTTCGGGGAACAGGGAACATCGGACACTGACTGACATCAATGACGGACGAAGGACTCAGGTAAGACACGGACTGAAATACACAGGACTGAGCAAATGAACTAGATACAGCTGGGTACAATCGGGAGAAAACACGTGGGTAATCAGGGGGCGTGGCACACAGGAGGAGCGGACGAGCCGGGCATGACAATATCTGTGCACATATGTACATTTCCACACTTCATAAATAGTCATATTTTAACAATTTGCAAAAAGTCCCATGAGTCTTTGTTGCCGCCATACGGGATCAAACCAGTTTGTGGCGGGTCACCACCAGGCTGCTAGCTTAAGCCACTATCAACATGGAGCGGCATCGTCAGTGGCACACAGACAAAAGACATTTTAAAAAATGCTGGGAGGAAGAATATTTTTTCACTGACATAAATGCTAAAGCGGTCTGCCTTATTTGTAACCAGTCTGTTGCTGTACTAGTATAACATTCGTCGTCATTATGAGACGAAGCACGCAGCATTTTCGCAATTCAAAGGTGATGCGCGAAAGAACAAGACCAGGGAGCTGCTGGCTAAACTTCACAGGCAACAAGGGACTCTTACACGGCCCTCGACAGCCCAGGACAGCGCGACGCGGGCCAGCTTTGAGATTACTGCGCTAATTGCCCGGACTGGGAGATCATTTTCAACGGGTGACTTTGTTAAGGAGTGTCTGTCCATAGCTGCGACAATCATGTGCCCGTCACAGGCAAAAACTTTCTCCCAGATCAGCCTCTCACGAAATACTGTGACACGTCGTATTGAAGAAATGTCTCTAGACATTAAGGAGCAATTTAAAGCAAAGGCTGCTGGATTTGTCGCCTTTTCTTTGGCGTGTGATGAAAGCACGGACATTTCGGACTCTGCACAACTTTTGGTTTTCATACGGCGAGTAAATGAAAACATGGAAATAACTCAGGAGCTGGCTGGATTTGAGACACTGCGCAGCACAACAAAAAGTGAGGATTTGTTTGCAGCCGTTGAGCGAGTGTTGGATACGAACGGGCTGAGCTGGGAAAAATTGGTTGGGATAACAACTGATGGAGCACCTGCCATGGCTGGGAGGAAAACAGGCCTTGCCACACTAATTTCCCAGAAGGTTTCCCAATGTGGAGGTAAGGTGGCAAAATACCACTGCATCCTGCACCAAGAGCAACTATGTGCCAGATCAGTTGGTATGGGAGACGTGGTGCGTGACGTGATTAAAATCATAAACTGCATACGATCAAAAGCGCTCTCACACCGCCAGTTCAGAGCTCTTCTAGAGGAGGTTGATTCACAATACAAGGATGTGCTTTACCACCAAGAGGTGAGGTGGCTGAGCCGCGGGAAAGTCCTCAAAAGATTTTTTGAGCTGCGCCATGTCATCGCGGAGTTTCTGACAAGCAAGAACAGTGACACTCAAGTCCCCACAGATGAAAAATGGTTTTGTGACGTGGCTTTTATGGTGGACATCACTGACCTGCTCAACACCCTGAATATTCAGCTTCAAGGGAAGGATCAGATCATCACTGAGCTGTTTGACCACATAACGGCCTTCAGGTCGAAGCTGCAGCTACTCTGTCGACATCTGTCAGCAGGTTGGTTAATATATTGTACACACACAGAGACACACATACACATTCAGTTTTAATGGTGATAATGTCTATCATACTGTATTTTATGCCGTAAATAAGTCCCGGCCTTGTTAACTGTGTTGCGGAGGGACAGCGCTGTCCATGGTTCTTAAACTTGATTGACAGGCAGACATGCGCTTTGTTTGTCTTTTGGAGCTTGCATATTTTTTGTGATTGTAAAAATGCTTATGATTTAATCAAGTGATAATGGAGAGGAAAGGTGGCAGCATGTACCTGCACCTCACATGATAAAAGTGCAGTTACTGGGATTGATATTATGTGGAATATGTTAGTAAGTGCATTTACTAACATATCCATATTCCACTGTTGTGCAGTTAAAAAGTATTGTTAAAAAGTATTGTAATAAAATTGTAAGGCTAACTCTTTCAAAGTACATAAAACAACATTTATGTTGCAATATTTATTATTATTTGACGACTTAGCAGCTCTTTCACTTCTTCCCAGGAAACCTTGCACACTTCCCTAGTCTGAGAGAGGTCAACCTGGTGAAGCAGAGACTGCCTGAATATGCAGCACTTCTCAGACACTTGGACCAGGACTTTGCGTTGCGCTTTGAGGACTTTAGGGAAAGTAGAGGTGACATGGAGCTGTTTTCTCAACCCTTCACCATAAGTGTGGACTCAGTGCCTGATCACATTCAGATGCAGCTAATTGAGTTTCAGTGTGATTCTGAGCTAAAGAATAAATTCATGTCACTACACTTGAAAGACTTCTACACACATGTCTCATCTGAAAGGTACCCAGACATTAGGAAACATGCACAGGTCATGTTAGCTTTGTTTGGCAGCACTTACATCTGTGAACAGACTTTTAGTGTAATGAACCTTAACAAGTCCAGGCTCAGAAGCACTCTGACTGACCCACACCTACAGGACATCCTCACCCTCTCAGTGAGTCAGCTGCAACCTAATATTGATAGGCTGATAAACGCCAAAGAACAGCTTCATGTTTCTCACTAGTGGTGCAATTATATTGTTCCTACTGTTGTTGTTGTGTTGCTGTTGGACATGCACTCTTTGACATTTTGCACTATATGTGATTACAAAAGTTTAGACGTGTTCTAAATGCCTATATATGACTTATTTGTCATATTTTGTTTATGTTATTTACACAGAAAGGAAGGTTAGATAACTGTTTGATAAATAAAACTACTTTACTTTACTATTAGTGTTTGTATTTTGTGTAAAATATTACATTTGGCCCGCGGTCCTCTGATAGATTTTCATTTTGGCCCACTAAGGGAAAATGTTTGGGCACCCCTGCCTTAGTGCTTAATTAGTAATCACCGATGGTTGCAGCGGAATTTCTGAAGAGAACCGTCAAACGAGAACAACGTTTATCCAAAATGGGAAATTTATGACGCTTTCACAAACTAGATAATATGAAAAAGAAAACTTTATTTTAAGTATGCAATGTCAGGAGAAGATTCAGCTCCCATCTCCAGCAGAGCTTCTCCCATGTCCTGGAGGACGCAGGGGACTGACTAGTACGAATGGGCCTTGTTCCATGCCTCCATTGTGGAGGCGGCTGACTGGAGCTGTGGCCTGTTGTGGCAGCAATCCCCCAACCCGCTGGTGGACAGCGTTGATGAAATGTTGGAATGCGGCTTCGGCGGTCGTCGAGGTAAAAACTCAGGTGTGGGAGGAGTTTAGCGAGGCCATGGAAAATTACTTCCGGACAGCTTTGTCTTCAAAGACCTCGATCCCACCAACACACCTTCCAATGAGGAAGCAGAGTCTGGGGAAAAAAAGAGGTGTCTATATAAACTCAATGTATGTTATAGGGAAAGAATTCGGGGTGGGGGGTGTAAATGAGGTTACGTACTGGGCATGCTGTTGTGGGCAGATGGGTTTCTCTCCTCCTTGGCGGCCATTAGGGACTAACGAGGTGAAGCGTATTCTATGATGCGGGGGTGCGCAGGCACTACGCAGCAGCTGAAATGCTGTCTGGCTCGGCTCATGTCCTGCGCACGATACCAGCTGCCTGTCCCCGCATCATAGCACTCCACCTTGTTAGTTACCCCAAACCCATCGTGGCCGCCCATCACAAATAGGAGGTCGTCCACCACTGCGATGCCAAACTCACTGCGCGGTGTGGACATGGGGGCCACAGCATGCCAGCGGTTTGTGGTAGGGTCATAGACCTCCATGGTCTGCAGGTGATCAGGCCTGTTGATACCGCCCACCTGAGAGATGCCAAAGATTCATTATCACTTGCTTGCCAAAAGGATGGGCAAACATCAACTTTCCCAAAGTCATGAACTCTTAAGCAATTTTCACCCTATGAAAGCAGGCGCCTTAGAACCTCCCATTGTCTATAGATGACACAAGCTTATATACAGAAGTCAACCTATATGCAATGAAAACATGGATTTGGGCAACAGAAAACTTGTATGATTCGGTGAAAACTGTGAGCCTTCAAAAAAGACTCCTTATGCTAATATATTTTGCTTTTTTATTGTTATTACTTAAAACGAACACTTGAAGCTAATCAGACACTGAAAAAAACAACAATCTGACTAATTATATCTGGAACTAGGGAAAATAATTAATTAAAAATCTAAACTTTACAACCCGAGCTAGTAGCAGAGACCCCCCAGCAGATCCATTTATAACCCAGAAATGAATGCAGGGAGGCTAAAGAGGGTAGCATGTATGTTTTTTATGTGTATTAAGATAAGCCTTTGCAGCAGGTATTTCTGGCATTTAACTGTTTTGTTTGGTTTAAATGTATCACAATGAAAGACACAGCAGCAAAGACAAAAAAACCATGAGTCTTACAGGTAAAATGTGAGATTTGACACAGAAAGGAATCACTCACCGCATATATCTTCCCTTTATACGCCGTGACTCCAAGGCTGTGACGGGGAGTGCTCATTGGAGTGATCAAGCTCCATTCGTTAGTGAGGGGGTCAAAGCACTCCACTGTAGATAGGCTCTCTGTTCCATTGTGGCCCCCACAGATGTATATCTATGAAAACCAATTTAACTGTGAAGACCGTTATACTGTATATGACTGGGGTTTGGAGGTTACAGATAAAGTTCATTGTGACTCAAAAATAAAAGTATATGCTATGCATAGTGTATGACAGGGTTCCCCAGTCCCGTTCCTGGAGGAACACAGTTTGCAGATTTCCCTTCTCAAACACACCATGATCAGCTAATTTTCAGGTTTAGTATGGCTGTTTGAAAAGGGAAATCTGCAAAGAGTTTTGGATTCTGCTCCCCCAGGAACAGAATAAAGGAAACCTGACATGGGAACACCATTTCATCTATCTCACAAGTCTTGGAGTTGACACCACAGCACTACCCAATGTGCCACTAATGGAGACCAATAATGCATTTATCCAAATACTTAAATGTATTGAACATAGTAATTGTGGATTAAAATCAGCAATCTGAAGAGAAAGAGAACTCATGACTGTGTAAAATACTCCATTTCAAGGGGAAAATGAGGGTAAACAGTCAGACGCCCTCCCATTACCCTACCTTGCCATTCAGGGTGGTGGCGCTGGCATCGTTTCTCCTCTCATTCATGGACTCGATCTGGGTCCATTCATTGGTTTTTGGGTTGTAGCACTCTACGATGTCGAGGGGCCAGAAACCAATATGGCCACCCATGGCATAGATGAGCCCATCGAGCACGATCACACTAACATTACAGCGCTGCCAGTGTATTGGGGCCATCTGCTGCCATGCTCGTGTGATCGGGTCGTATCTGCGCACGGTATCGATAAAGTTTTGCCCATCAAACCCCCCAATGCAGTACACAAACCCATCATGGTACACCGTGCCATGACCAGCTAGGTTGCTCTGCTCCTCCTGCGTGATATCCACCCAGCGGTCGGCCCGTGTGTCATATGCGTCGATGCAGTTTGTCGTGTGCATGTTCCATCCACCAACAGCCAGCAAAATGTCAGAGGGCAAGCGCGGGCGGATCAGTGGGTTCTCAAAATCAGAGAGTGGACTTTCATCATGAAGATCATAGATGACCTTCATGACATCAGTGATAATTGGCCTGCACGCCGCATTGGCCTTCACCAGATCGTTGGCTTTGACGATCTTCATAAAGTACTCCGGATCCATACGAGCCATCCGAATCTACACATGAAACAAGAATGAGAGAATTCCCATGAGTTCCTTAGTGCTTTCTGTGAATCTCTGGAGATGAGCAATTCCTAACATTAAGGATACAGCAGTAAGTGCAAATTTTAATTTCTTTAGCTGAAGCCATTTACTTTGAAAGTCTCAGATGTGTCAGCTAACACTTATTTCATGTAAGACATTTGAGTGTTTTGTTTTCCATTATTTGTTACACTCTCCTCCCAGGTGTAATACCTGGAAGCCTTGGTTGTAGACTTATGGGACATGGAAATGGAGGTTCAGTCTCTAGCTACAGTAATAAGGACTTCACTCAATGAGCATTCTATTGTTATATACACAAGTCAATGAGAACATAGTATAACTATACTCACCTTGGGCAACAGAGCTGAAATGTGGGCCTCTCGGGTGGCAGGCTTGTGCTCGATCCACCGGAGGATGGCGTCAAACACCACATCCTCTTCTCTGACATTCAGCTCATCCTGCTGTATGATGTCAGAAAGTTGTTCAAGACTTAGTTCTGGGAACTCGTTTGAGCTGATGGCAACCTCCTTAAAGTTTTTCAAGATGAAGTTGAATGCAGACTGGTGCAGCTCGTTTACGCAGTAGACATCGGCGATTTTAAGAAGGCCAATGCAGTTGTTGAGGCAGAGCTGCTCATGCAGGAAATCATAGCAGCGCTGCACGATGCCCAAGACACTGAGATAATCAGCCGCAACCAAAAAGCGTAATGTTCCTAATAGAGTGGCTGATCTGTCCTGAAATCGTAAAACTGAAAAGTTTTCAAACACAGTATGTATATTATATAACATGTTGGATAAATAGATGTAATTTATTGGTGACTTCGTGTACATTGAAGTTTCTGCCTTTTAAACAACTATAAAGTAATGTTGTTTGTTATATAAAAAATGTACATTTAAATGTATGAAACAAAAAATGTATACACACACACATTACATTTTCGTTAGCTGTAAAATACAGTGAAGTGAAATCTCCATTATTTGCGTTGCAATATTCCACCACTAGGGGGCAATTTTGGACGAAGGAATCTCTTTAATGGCTGTTACCAACAGAAATGTTTGCTGCTACAGTATTCAGCTTTCTGGGTGTCCTGCAAAAAGAACTAGATGACTACAAGTAGGTATGGAATGCACACTGCCCATCTGACAAACCAGAAGCCACTTTTTGAAATGTAAATTTTATTATTGAAACATTTTGTTGGATTGCACTCTAGGTTTAATGGAAGAAACTGTGGATTCCATGTATCTCCTGAAAATCTTCGTAGTCTTTGTGGAGACAATGATCTTCAAATTCACTTTGAGGTCTTGCAGAGACAAAATGAACTTGCTCCACCAGTCAGCTGGGTTACTGCCATGGAGAATTATATTGCATTCAAAAGTGTATTAGGTCTATAAGGTAATTCTGCTAACAAATTGTACAAAGCTCTCAAAATTATTTTGGTTTTCAGACAACAAATAACATTTTTTCCAGCCTTTGTTCTCCAAATAAGACATTTATTTAAACGTTGTATACAAAAATAAATTAAGCATGTTCAACAAGAACACTTTGGCCATTATACATATTGCTGTGTATAGAGCCATTAAACTGCCCCCTTAAAGCTTTTTACTGCCAAACAAAGCTGTCAGGTCAACAATCACACTGTTAAAAATGAAGTATAAAAGAATACAAAAATAACTTCTAACAACTTATAACACTTATTCAATAAGATTATAGAACAACATAATCATTACATTGCAATTCAATCACCAGAGGTGGCGTGGAGTACAATAATTAACAGCTTGGCTTCAGGGAATGCCAAACCCTTCAGGGAATCCCAGTGTTATTTAACTGTCCCATTCTGTGTCCCTTCCCTGTTTGGCCAGTAGGTGTCATTGGTCATCTCGTCCCACGTGTTGTCAGTCTTTCTTGTCCTCCCCTGTTGTCAGTCTGTAGCGTTTCCCTTGTTCCCTGCCAGCCACTTGTTGAGCACGTGGTTACCTGTAATTTCAATTCATTAACTTACTGTTTGCCATAGGCTTTTAAATACATTATAAATAATTTAAAAAAATAACATAACAAGAGATAATACTGTGAATTTCCTCACTGATTAATTGTGTTGTGGGTTGGAACTCAGTATGGAGTCCCCACAAAGATACAGATACCTTATATGTGTGTGTGTGTGTGTGTGTGTAGCAGGGCCGTAGCACATCTTCTTCTTTGTGTTCAGGAATTGCTTCTTGTAGGTTAAGTTAGAATGGTTTTCACAGTTCTTTGGTCTGGAGATCAGGCTGATTAATCACAGTTGATTTTTGTGGACAATCAACCATATACATATGTACATATATATGTGTGTGTGTGTGTGTACAGTAGTGTGCAAAAAATCATAAGCAGTCAAAAGAAATTGTGTGATGTCACGATTGTTACGGTTTGTAGCAGCTAATCACTGCTGTTAATAGCAGCTAATAGCTGCTGTCTGTAGCAGCTAAACTACTGTTACTATAACTGCTAATAACATAACAATTTTCCCGTTTTTTGTGTAATAAAGTATATAATGTAGTAATGTGGTGTGTTTTTGATTCAAATATGTTAGTATGGTATTGGCAAGATATTATTGTATCAGCCTTTATTACATTAAGGGGGAAAATTAGCACATTATTGGCAGTTATTACATTAACGGTAGGTATCATATGTGCCCTTGAGAGGTAAAGTGGGCTATCCCACATGTCAGTCAAAAATGACTGTCCAATATTAATTATTGAGGGTCTATCTATCTTTTAAATATACTGAGATCTGTGCTACCTATGATACATATCAATTGTAGGGTATAGACACACTGATTTTTTTTTTTTTTAATTCAACTTTGGAGCTCATTTTCTCAAAACTTTGTTTTTGTGGGATAGCCCACTTTACCTCTCAAGGGCACATGTTATATAGGTCTAATGTACGAAGCATTAACGTTAGACATGATGAGCTGGTTACCCACCAGGCAGGCAGATGGGGGCAGGTGGGCGAGGTGCAGCGTACTGTACGAAGCGGGGGTGCGCAGGCACTGTGCAGCAGCTGAAGCTCCTCTTAGGTGCAATCATTTCCTGCGCACGGCACCAGCTGCCTTTCACTGCATTGAAACATTCCACTTTTGCAGTTACTTTGAAGCCATCGGAGCCTCCCATCGCAAACAGCAAGCCGTCCACCACTGCGATGCCGAAATAGCTTCTTTGTTGTCTCATGGGAGGCCCAGCGTGCCACTGGTTAATTGCAGGGTCATAGACCTCCATAGTCCGCACTGGATGAGCCCCGTTGGTACCGCCCACCTGCGAGACACCAATGGTAAGTGATCACTCGGGTACCAAACAGATAAGTAAATATCAGCTTTCTCGAAGTCAGGAACTCTTAAGGAATTATCGCCCTATAATAGCAGGCTGCACAGAACCTCCCATTGTCTATATAGGACACAAGCTTATAACTAATTTGTGTTCAACATACATGTCAACATAACTGCAGTGAAAAAAAGGGAATTTGGGCAACAGAAAACCTGTACAATTCAGCGAAAACTGTCAACCATCAAAAAAATACTTCTTATGATCATATATTTTGCTTTTATTATTATTTTTATTAGTACTAAAAATAATACTTGTAGTCAGACACTGAAAAAAAAAACAAACAGAGCAATTACGTCTGGAACTACAGAATATAACTGTAATCAAAAATCTAAGCTTTACTAAGCGTATTCGTTTATAACCCAGATATGCAGGGAGCATATGTGTATTGAGATGGGCCTTCCCAGCAGGTCATTTCATCCACTGAATTCTTTTGTTTGTTTTAAGCGCATTACAATCTGTGACACAGCAGCAGTGACAAAAAATATGAGTCTCAGATAAATCTTGAGATTTGACTCCTTTGTTTCAGAGTACAAGAAAGGAATCACTCACCGCATAGATGTTTCCCTGATATGCCGCTACTCCAAGGCCACGTCGGCGAGTGCGCATGGGAGCGATCAAGGTCCATTCGCCCGTGAGTGGATCATAGCACTCCGCAGTGGAAGTGGTCTGAGCTCCATTGCTACCCCCACAAATGTATATCTAGGAAAGATGGTTCACAAGTGATGTGTGTTATGCTGTACATGATTGGAGATGGAGATCTAGAAAGCGTAAATGTACATTTAGCTAATGGATGTTTAATCCATCCACCTTCCATAAAAGTCTATTCAGTACAGGGTGGTGGTGAACCTGGAGCCTACCACAGGAAGCACATGGGCATTGGTAGGGAATTTACAGTTAGTTGTGATCATTTCCCTTGTGAACCGCAGCTTAATCAGCTAATTAAGTTCACTAGGTTTGTTTGAATAGGGAAATCTGCAAATTGTTTAGGATTCTGACCCTCCAGGACTGGAATTGGGTAAAGCTCCTACGTTAACACCAGTTATTGTATCTCACAAGTCTTGGGCTGTGGGCAAAATTGCAAAAACACAGAGCTGGACACCACAGCACTGCCCAATGTGCCACTAATGCAGAGCGACAATGCAAGGTCATTTATGTTTTATCTAAACACTGACGTTTACTGAATAAACAATTATGGATTGAAATCAACCATTTGAAGACAAAGCGAGCTACTGAGTATGTAACATAATCAATTTCAAGGGGAAAATGAGGGTAACCACAGGCAGACGCCCTCCTATTAACCTACCTTTCCATTCAGGGTGGTGGCACTGGCATCCTGTCGCTCCTCGTTCATGGGCTGGATGATGGTCCACTCATTGGCATTTGGGTCATATCGCTCTACGATATTCAGAGGCGACACGTCTAAACGGCCACCCATCACATAGATGAAGCCGTTACTTACGGCCACACTGACACAACAGCGGCGCCAGTGCATAGGGGCCATGTGCTGCCATGTCCGTGCGACGGGGTCAAATCTGAGCACAGCATCGGTGAAATTATGGCCATCATAACCCCCAAAACAATACATGAAGCCATTTAAACACACACTGCCATGGCCGGACTGGCGAGTCTCCTGCCCCTGTGTTATATCCACCCAGCGGTCGGCCCGGGTGTCATAGGCTTCAATCCAGTTTGTCGTGCGCATGTTCCATCCACCAACAGCCAGCAAAATGTCAGAGGGCAAGCGCGGGCGGATCAGTGGGTTCTCAAAATCAGATCGTGGACGTTCATCATGAAGATCATAGATGACCTTCAGTACATCAGTGATGATTGGCCTGCACGCCACATTGGCCTTCACTAGATCGTTGGCTTTGACGATTTTCATGAAGTATTCCGGATCCATACGAGCCATCCGAATCTACACATGAAACAAGAATGAGAGAATTCCCATGAGTTCCTTAGTGCTTTCTGTGAATCTCTGGAGATGAGCAATTCCTAACATTAAGGATACAGCAGTAAGTGCAAATTTTTATTTCTTTAGCTGAAGCCATTTACTTTGAAAGTCTCAGATGTGTCAGCTAACACTTGTTTAATGTAAGACATCTGAGTGTTTTGTTTTCCATTATTTGTTACACTCTCCTCCCAGGTGTAATACCTGGAAGCCTTGGTTGTAGACTTATGGGACATGGAAATGGAGGTTCAGTCTCTAGCTACAGTAATAAGGACTTCACTCAATGAGCATTCTATTGTTATATACACAAGTCAATGAGAACATAGTATAACTATACTCACCTTGGCCAATAGGACTGAAATGTGGGCCTCTCGGGTGGCAGGCTCGTGCTCGATCCACCGGAGGATGGCCTCAAACACTACATCCTCTTCTCTGACATTAAGCTCATCCTGCTCGATGATGTCAGAAAGTTGTTCAAGACTTAGTTCTGGGAACTCATTTGAGCTGATGGCAACCTCCTTAAAGTTTTTCAAGATTAAGTTGAATGCAGACTGGTGCAGCTCGTTTACGCAGTAGACATCGGCGATTTTAAGAAGGCCAATGCAGTTGTTGAGGCAGAGCTGCTCATGCAGGAAATCACAGCAGCGCTGCACGATGCCCAAGACACTGAGATAATCAGCAGCTGCCAGGAGGTTCTCCACATTTTCAGCTGTGATGACCACAGAGTATGTGTAGGCATACTCTATGACCTGCCTCAGTGTTTCTGGGGAAATGCCTGGGAGTTGGTACTCCCGCTTTCCTGAATCACTCCAGTCACTGGCGAACAGAGCCCTGAAACACAATCCAGAAGTGACTCATCTAATAAATATCGGTTTTGCAGGCAAAGTTAAATAAGGGGTTTTCTAAATCTTCTGAACCAGGGACCCCCAAATGGAAATTAAGCAGAGATAAGGACCCCCTGCTACAGATGATCTCATAGGCATCTAAGAACTAGGAACCGGTGGCTTTAATTCTTATTTTTCCAACAGTAGCTCCCCCTTTAATATATTTTACTTGGGCTGGTGGGCAAGTCCCCCGGAATACTTTGTTTTGCCTGTTTGACATGGTCCCCTTTTTATATATTTATACCATTATTATTATTATTATTATATAGTAAAAGTTAAGGTGGTACACTTATCAGAAATATTTCTGATCAGCACTGACCTACATTAATATAATTTAATATAATGTATATTAATATAAACTTTCTGTCATCCTAGAGCCTTATTGCCAAGGAGAAGTCATTGCTAACGAGAGATAAAAACTGACTCCTTGCTGTTTTCGCATCTTCATATATGGGTCACAGCTACTTACTGGAAGTAGGAGCTACAGCCACACAGAATTACTCTATGGGCGTTGAATTGAACACCGTCGGTGATGAGGACCACGTCACAAAGCTGTCCTGCCAGCCGAAGCTTGTTAAACACTTCGAACGCCGGGGACATCAGTACTCGCTCCATGTCGTGTGCCATCATAATTCAAAAATGTGGATATCTCGTCTCTCTCTCCTTTTTATATCACTCGAAATGACGTGTACATACATTCTAAGACGCAAAAACCGCACTTTGCATCACAGTTTCCTAAGATACCATAATGTTTATTTTTAAATCTATATTTGAGACTCGAAATGGATTGGGGGGGGGGGGTGTATTCTACGCACAATCAGCTGTACAAGAAGAACAAGTGAAATGTTTTTAACATCACTTTTGGAAAATGTATACCGTGCTTATCTTAGAATTTAAGTTTTGTATTATGTGAGAATAGTCAAATCACGAATTCCCGAAATAAAATAAATAAATAAATAAATGTTTTCATATTTTTTCTCCTCCGCTACGTTTCTAAAAATGAAAAACAAAAAAGGTCCTTTACATGTCTGTCAGGAACGAGGTTTAAATTCGCATCTTATTCCCTAGTTTCCACTTTAGACATAAGCCATTGAGCAACAAATGTCCACAAGACATTATTTTATGGGGTAAATCTGGTCGGCCCGTTGTGGCAATTATTTGGAACAAGAATAGTCCTTGAAAATTGGGCTGGGCGGTCCGTCTGTTTTGGTCAACATTTAGCACAAGGCGGACGTATTTATCGGACCGCATATATCCCCAATACGGTCATGAAAACAAATTGCAGCAAGTGTGGAATTATCCCAATGATTATTGTGCTGTGTACACTTCACCCAAATCCTGAACACTATTGAATATAATCGATTATGTATTATAGAGCAGTTATGTTAATCAAGGTACAGTGTGCAATATCACTCCATGAGCTATTGACCATTTTCCTGTTTTATGATCTTTTCTTGAGAAATCGTTTTTTATTTTATTTTTTTGTAATTCCTCACTTCTGCCGACTAACTCCTCCACGTTTAATATATTTTCGTGCAGGTTTTTAAGTTTGTTTTCCTGCAGCTTCACGGCACCCATCGTTCTTGCGCACCCACACAGATGGACGAGTTAAGCTAGAAGTGGATGGGAGTAGCGGCAGGACAGATATTCCGAGGGCGCCCATTGAACGATGTAAGTAATTATTATTTATCGTTAGAATTCTCACTTAACACAGAATGTTGTCTTTGGCTGAAGTTTAAACAGTCGAGCTGAATTGTGGGAAGATAAGCTGAAGCTGTTCGCGTCCGCAGCTAATGCTCGCGCCATGACTAGCTAGCACATAGTGAAATGGTGAATGGATTTGGCGACATTTTCCGTTTGAATCGAGTACAGAGACGTAGGTGTTGTTTTGTTTGTGGCCCTGCTTTTACAATGCACGTGTAGCAAAGTGAAGTTGGGATCTGCTTGCGTCTTTTGCAGCTAACATCACACTCGATATAGCCGCAGTTTATTGTGGAATCGCCATTTTGGGTGTACACAACGCAAGAGCGCACGAGTGTTTATATAAAACAATTCCACTCTGGCTGAGTTTTCTTCTTATTATTATTTTTCATGCTATACTATATACAAACTTTTTACTTGTACATCTTAGGATATAGTTCATTGTGACAATATAAATGGTAGGAGAGAACTACAACAGCAACGACTGTGGGTTGGGGCTGGGTAGGGGATAACGTTTTCATAGTTGGGATTAGGGTTTTGCCCATAGACATGAATGCAGAGTCCCCATAAAGACATCTAGCACATCTTCTTCTTTGTGTTCTGGAATTGCTTCTTGTAGGTTAAGTTAGAATGGTTTTCACTGTTCTTTGGTCTGGAGAACAGGCTGATTAATCACAGTTGAGTTTTGTGGGCAATCAACCATATGAATATGTACATATATGTGTGTGTGTGTGTGTACAGTAGTGTGCAAAAAATCATAAGCAGTCAAAAGAAATTGTGTGATTGTTAGGGTCTGTAGCAGCTAATCACTGCTGTTAATAGCAGCTACTATAAACTACTGTTAATATAACTGCTAATAACATAACAATTTTCCCGTTTTTTTGTGTAATAAAGCCTATAATGTAATAATGTGATACGTTTTTGATTCAAATATGTTAGTATGATATTGGTAAGTTATTACTGTATCAGCCTTTATTATATTAAGGGGGAAAATTAGCACATTATTGGCAGTTATTACATTAACAGTAGACATCATATTATATATGTCTAATGCAGGGGCGCTGCTAAGGATTTTGGGTCCCATGAAAGGAATCTTGACAGGGCCCCCCACACAGTTTATTGGGGGCTTCTCTGGGCCCCCTCTCAGTCATGGGCCCCGAGAATCGTCATCGTTTACCCCCCCTTTACAGCGCCCCTGGTCTAATGCACGAAGCATTAATGTTAGATATGCTTGTACCACATCTTATTAGGCAAGAGAGAAGTTCTATTGCCCATTTTCATTGCAAACCAGCTTAACATTTACAGGATAATTAATTGCAAGTTCTGATGTAGGCTGCCATTCACACACACAACTGGAAATAATAAAATGCCTGGACAGAGCAGATACAGCCATTGTAGCCTTCGCTCCTGTCTGCTGCTGTATGCAAATCTCACTGAACCATTAAAGCTGGAGCAGAAGTGATGTCTCCGACTAATTGCTGGTTGTTAGAGAAGTACTCAGAATAATGAGAAATAAAGTAAGAATTGTGAGGGAAAAAAAATCAGAATTTCGACTTAATAAGTCAGAAATGCAGCTGCACCAGTCTGCAATAAGTCAATGTGTGTTTTTTTCTACTCCAGATGGCAGAAAACTCTAAAATCAACAAAGCTCAAGAGTCATAATTCAGAATTTGTTCATTTAGATCAGAAACAGCTCTATGGGATGCTTTCGTCTAATCAGACTGTACCACATGGTTCATATGTAACACTTTTCTGGAGACCGCAACAAATGGGGGATTCTGAAACTGCCCGTTTGTTTGGAAAATTCCAGTCACCCTGAGTGAAAAAGGGTAGAACCCTCCCTCCTGTCCCACTGGCCTATGATTGCCTGATAGCAGGAAGAGACGGTCTATAGGGGAAAGTAACCTTCAGTTTAACTCACAGAAAGACAATAAATAGTAGCACTTAACAAATGAGAGAATATTAATTGACTAGGACAAACTGAGATGAGCAACAGGAAATATAACTGTAAGCTGATAAGAGAAAAAGAAGGGGAAAATGGAGGGAAATTTGCTGCTTCTGATTGGATGCAAGCATGCAGGTCAGCTGATCCACCTGAATGTTTCCAACTCAGCAATCGGTGATGAAGGGTCAGTAGATTGGCTAAGTGTTGGAACCAGAAGCAGAAGCTGGCTTTCATGCTCTGGAGGGTGCTGTGGCATGAAACCTTAAGCAGTTCTTTACGCATATGATGCTCCTTTAGGGGGTGCCATAGACATTCGGTCTGCATATATATTATGTTTTATCAGTGTTTCTTGTGGACCCTCAGCAGTCCATGTTTTTGCTCTCTCCCAGCACCAGCTGTCTGGCAAGGAGCAAAAACGTGGATGGACTGGGGGTTCCTGTGGATCAGGTTGAAGAACATTGTTCTGTATTGTTTTTGTTAATTGATTGATATTCAGAATTTATTTTTGGGGCTTTGGCTGCATCTTGGTTATAATACAAATTATACAAATATACAAATATAATACAATATACAAATATAAGGGCTTTAGTTGTATGAATAAAGCATTTCACATATCTAACACATGTGTCCCCAACAACCGTAGCCAGATATTAAATCTGTTCTAGAAGAGCACACTCATTGCTTGCTGTAAAAGCATGCAGGAGGTCCCAGCTGAGCTCTGCTATAGTTGTGCTCTGTGTATTATTCATTTGTCAGATGCTCTAAGACAGAGAAATGGTTGGAGAGAACAAGGCAATTAACAAATGCATGCAAACAAGTGGCATGTTACACAACAGGAGCAAACCATTACAGCATCCGATAACAAAGGAAAGCAGTTGTCTTGCCATAATTGCATTTTGATAGCTGTTCTAGTGCCTTAACCTCTATGCTCTGACTCCACTGTAAGGTCTAAGTTCTGTTCCCTCAGTCCATTATTCAAGAGTCATTTTCCTTATTTTGGTGAATGTTTCTGATTCTTGTTAGTGTCCACTGTTTCTGTTGATTAAGTCCAGTGATGCTAGCCACACCGGTAGATGCGTAACCTGGTTACCCACCAGGCAGGCAGATGGGGGCAGGTGGGCGAGGTGCAGCGTACTGTATGATGCAGGGGGGCACTGTGCAGCAGCTGAAGTTCCTCTTGGGCGTAATCATGTCCTGCGTACGGAACCAGCTGCCTTTCTCTGCATTGTAGCATTCCACCTTTGCAGTGACTTTGAAGCCATCGGAGCCTCCCATTGCAAACAGCAAGCCGTCCACCACTGCGATGCCGAAATAGCTCCTTTGTTGTTTCATGGGAGGTGCAGCGTGCCACTGATTAATTGCAGGGTCATAAACCTCCATACTCCGCACTGGATGAGCCCCGTTGGTACCGCCTACCTGGGAGACACCAATGGTAAGTGATCACTCGGGTACCAAACGGATAAGTAAATATCAGCTTTCTGGAAGTCAGGAACTCTTAAGGAATTATCGCCCTATAATAGCAGACTGCACAGAACCTCCCATTGTGTATATAGGACACAAGCTTATTACTAGTTTGTGTTCAACATACATGTCAACATAACTGCAGTGAAAAAAGTGGATTTGGGCAACAGAAAACCTGTACAATTCAGTGAAATACTTCTTATGTTCATATATTTTACTTTTATTATTATTTTTATTAGTACTAAAAATAATACTTGTAGTCAGACACTGAAAAAAACAACAAACAGAGCAATTATGTCTGGAACTACAGAATATAACTATAATTAAAAATCTAAGCTTTACTAAGCGTATTCGTTTATAACCCAGATATGCAGGGAGCATATGTGTATTTAGATGGGCCTTCCCAGCAGGTCATTTCATCCACTGAATTCTTTTGTTTGATTTAAGCGCATTACAATCTGTGACACAGCAGCAGTGACAAAAAATGAGTCTCAGATAAATCTTGAGATTTGACTCCTTTGTTTCAGAGTACAAGAAAGGAATCACTCACCGCATAGATGTTTCCCTGATATGCAGCTACTCCGAGGCCACGTCAGCGAGTGCGCATGGGAGCGATCAAGGTCCATTCGCACGTGAGTGGATCATAGCACTCCGCAGTGGAAGTGGTCTGAGCTCCATTGTTACCCCCACAAATGTATATCTAGGAAAGATGGTTCACAAGTGATGTGTGTTATGCTGTATATGATTGGAGATGGAGATCTAGAAAGCATAAATGTACATTTAGCTAATGCATGTTTAATCCATCCATCTTCCATAAAAGTTTATTTGGTACAGGGTGGTGGTGAACCTGGAACCTACCACAGGAAGCACATGGGCATTGGTAGGGAATTTACAGTTAGTTGTGATCATTTCCCTTGTGAACCGCAGCTTAATCAGATAATTATTAAGTTCACTAGGTTTGTTTGAATAGGGAAATCTGCAAATTGTTTAGGATTCTGACCCTCCAGGACTGGAATTGGGTAAAGCTCCTACGTTAACACCAGTTATTGTATCTCACAAGTCTTGGGCTGTGGGAAAAATTGCAAAAACACAGAGCTGGACACCACAGCACTGCCCAATGTGCCACTAATGCAGAGCGACAATGCAAGGTCATTTATGTTTTATCTAAACACTGACGTTTACTGAACTTATATTAAATTATGGATTGAAATCAAGCATTTGAAGACAAAGCGAGCTACTGAGTATGTAACATAATCAATTTCAAGGGGAAAATGAGGGTAACCACAGTCAGACGCCCTCCTATTAACCTACCTTTCCATTCAGGGTGGTGGCACTGGCATCCTGTCGCTCCTCATGCATGGGCTGGATAATAGTCCATTCGTTGGCTTCTTGGTCATATCACTCGATTATGATTAGAGGCGAGAAGCGTAAATGGCCACCCATTACATAGATGGAACCATTAATTACGGCCACGCTAACATTTCAGTGGCACCAGTGCATCGGTGCCATGTGCTACCATGTCCGTGCGACGGGGTCAAATCTGCGTAGTGTTGGTGAAATTGTGGCCATCAAAACCCCCAAAACAATACCCAAAGCCATTTAAGTACACACTGCCAGTGGTCGGCCCGGGTGTCATAGGCTTCAATCCAATTGGTTTTGCGGAAATTCTAGCCACCAATGGCCAATAAGATGTCAGCGGGCAGGCGTGGGCGGATCAGTGGCCTTTCTTTTTCTTTTAGTGTGTGTGGGGAGCCACAGCCCCATCCCTCAGGACATGAAGCAGACACGGAGGAGGCCCGGACCCCAGACAGTCAGAGGCCCCCCAGGGCGTGGGAGCCCCCGGAGGACCACCGCAGGGAGAATAGCAGCCCCTCACCCAGAAAAGGGCAGAGGAGAGCTCCGGAGGGAGGCCATCCGGCAGCCACCGTGCAGGCTCCACCGGCGGCCGGCCCCACCACGGCAGACCAGGCCCTGGGCCCAGAGATCCAAGGGCCCCCCCACCCCCCAGCAAGGGCCCGACAGAGCCAGGAGGGCCAGATCCCGCCAGGCAATCGCCGCGGGCGAGCCAGCACCCACCCGAGCACCCAGCCCTGGACATCGAGAACCACCAACGCACCAGTGGCCAGGTGCCCCATCCACCAGCAGGGAGTGTGGCGGGGGGGAATAGAGCCCGAGATGTTATTTCAGGTGGAGTCTAGAACCCAACCTGACACATGCATATAGACAAACAGGCACACACATATACAAGCATACGTTCCCACCCTCATGCACACATAAACAAATATTTACACATTCACCCAACATAGAGACACACAGAAATGAACGCTGTACACACACTCTCACTCCCCGTATATACTCTCTGTGGACCCCATTTTTTTCCTCTGCCGAGGAAACCGGAAGACCACCCTGGACCCCGCAGCAGCCGAGAAGCGCACCAGCCCAGACCCCGACCAGACGGCCAGATCAGTGACCTTTCAAAGTCAGATCGTGGACTTTTATCGTCGAGATCATGTATGATCTTCAATACATCAGTGATAATTGGCCTGCACGCCGCATTGGCCTTCACTAGATCGTTGGCTTTGACGATCTTCATAAAGTACTCCGGATCCATACGAGCCATACGAATCTACACAGGAAACAAAAATGAGAGAATTCCCATGGGTTCCTTAGTGCTTTCTGTGAATCTCTGGAGATGAGCAATTCCTAACATTAAAGGTACATTAGCTGAAGCCATTTACATAGAAAGTCTCAGATGTGTCAGCTAACACTTATTTCATGTAAGACATTTCAGTGTTTTGTTTTCCATTATTTGTTACACTCTCCTCCCAGGTGTAATACCTGGAAGCCTTGGTTGTAGACTTATGGGACATGGAAATGGAGGTTCAGTCTCTAGCTACAGTAATAAGGACTTCACTCAATGAGCATTCTATTGTTATATACACAAGTCAATGAGAACATAAGAGAGAGATGCAATACCGCTTTCGTCAAAATGACAGGTCGGGTCAAAGGTCACGTTCAAAAGTTCAGTGGGCGGAGCTTATGTTGTAGTGGGTTGAGCTTGGTTGTGTAACTGACGCAATAGCATGTGGATTTAATTATTTATTTAAATATTTTTTTTTGTCTTCTTCTTCCCCGGGGGTTGGTTGTGTAACTGCTGCAATGGTATTTGTATTTAATTATTTATTTATTATTTTAAATGATTGTGGCTTAGGGGGCCTGGGTTGGTTGTGTTAGTGCTGCAATGGTATTTGGATTTAATTATTTATTATTTTAAATGCTTATTTTAAATGTTTATTATTTTAAAATGATATTGAGGAGAGTGCTTATGAGTGTGTATTATTTTAAAAATGATATTGATGAGAGTGCTTATGAGCGTGTGTTATTTGAATAAGTTATTATTATTATTATTTTGTGGGGCGCGGGCGGGAGTGAGCGTGGCTGGGTTACCTGATGGAGCGCGAGCGTACGGTGTGCGGTAGCGTGGTAAGGTCCCCGGGGTTCGGAGAATCAGCAAAGGACTTATTCACATACTGGTGCGGTAGCGCGGAAAGGTCCGCACGGCTTTGGATAATCCTCGGAGAGAGCGATGCGGGAGAGCTGAGAGGCGTGCTGCTGCGCGAGTCTGAGAGAAACTGTGAGAGACTGTGGGATAAAATGGTAAAGTTGGAGCAAAGAATGAGAGGAGGAGGTGCAGGGTCTATCGTCCAATAAAAACGCTCGGCGCTAGTTTTGACCGTGTGTTTTTTCCTCACGCGAGCGTTTGTATCACATCGGCGTATGGCGCCAATTTGTAAAGGTCATAAGTCGAGACATACATCGAGTCTGTCAATTTGTCCGCTAGTAAATTCTGCAGGGCCGTGCCACCTGGCCATCGAGGCGCCCCCCTACCCGGCCACGCGGGCCATACATCGAGTCTGACACTTTTGCCCTCCAGTAAATTCTGTTTAAAGTTTTGTTTTCACATACGTCCCAAATTACAGATAATTTTCTTACACAGGCACGAGTAGCATCATCAAGGCCGTACCACCTGGTCATACATCAAGTCTGACAATTTCCCCGCCAGTAAATTCTGTTTATAGTTTTGTTTGTCATACATGACCGTGCAGATATGGGGTGACAGAGATAATTAAATTGTATTGCGGCGAGCGGGGGGGGGGGGCCTATTCCTCCTAGGGCAGAGGCACAAGTATCTTCGAGGTCTTACCCTTCCTGCCAGCCAAAGAGGTTCATCCAGGCCTTACCCGGTGAGTATATTATTTCTTTTATTCGCGTGATAAAAATGCTAATTAATTAAATTAAATTAAATTAAATTAAAAATAACATTCTAATAATAGGTATTCTCTGTTTTTTCTATGTACAAGAGAGAGAGACTGCGCTGACCGGTCAAGAGAAAATCTACAAGAGACCTGAATCAGCAGTGTTATAAAGCACATAGCCAACGCTAATTAATAAAGAATTTAAGCATAATAGCCCAGACGTACCATGGCCTATAGCTGGTAGAAACGGAGCTATCCTACGGCCTACAAGATAAAAGCATATGGCACCAAATTGGAATCAGTAGTCTTTAAAAGAATAAATGGACTAGCAACTGTCTCTGGGGGAGCAGCCCCGGTTAGGTACTATTAAGCAGCATTTAGTGACATGCATCAAAACACATTTTTTAAAACTTTGACAGAATAAAGTCTTAGTTATTTTAATAAATACGTTTTTCAGTAAATGTTTATTCACGCGCATGCGGACAAACACACACCCCGGAGGTCAAACTAAAAAAAAGTTGATACAAACTACAGTTGTATCGGACACGCACACAAAAACACAAAAGAGTTTGCTCAATCAAAAAACACCAAACATATATAGTTCACGTTTTTTATTAAAATGTATAAGGATTGTTTTGATTTAAATTAATATGAGTGGAATATAAGTCATTTACGCAACAGGATTTGAGGAAGAACCTAAATAGCAGCTAGAAATGACCGACCAGGCAGGCAGAAGTCTGCTTTTCTTATCTCACAAGTCATGGAAGGGTGGGAGGGGGGGGCACATAAGTGTGGGGTAGGAACTGTGGAATCAGGCAGGGGTGTAAGAATTTAGGATATAGTCTTGTTATTTTAAAGAAGGTGTACATGATTATTTAATTATATTTAAAGAAGGTGTACATGATTATTTAATTATATTTAATAGGAACCAGTAAGCTGCATTTAGCACCATGCTGCAAATACACATTAAAAACTTTAAAGAATAAGGTCTTAGTTATTTTAATAAAGACATCCTACAAGGTGCCCACGGCCCCAGCTTATATAATCTACAAGCTTGATCTGAGATGCTTGCTGGAGTACAATGCTAAGTTGACAACGGTAACGGAGCTGCAGACTGTTTGATAGTTAATGAAACATAGTTCAAATTCAACAGTGTCAGCAGTCATCCACTATGCAGGGAGACTACAGATTCACTATAACGACCCCATTTATCTGCTAGAATTATTTAAAAATTGTTTTTGACAGAATAAAGCCTTAGTTATTTTAATAAATATGTTTTTTCAGTAAATGTATATTCATGCTCATGTGCACAAACACACACACACACACACACACACGCACACCGGTGGTCAGGGGCTATAGAGTTTAACTTTAGGTCTGTGAAAGTATAGGACCGCCATGTGTATACAGACCCCAAAACATACTAACTTAGTCGTTCATGAGTCTTATTGTAAAAAACCACACAAAATAGACTTGTAAATTTTAAAGAAAACACATTAACAGCTTTTGTTAATGTTTAAATGTATAAAAACTTTAGATGTGTTTGTTAAACAGTCAAACAAAAATGTGTTATTTTAAAGTAGTATAAAATATAACCTTAACTTTGGACGCAAGATGAACAACCTACACAGACACAAACACAGACAGACACACACACACAGCAAAACCCCAAGCATGCGCACAAGCGCACAACCAAAGGTTGGGAAGTGTGCTTTCCTTATCTCACAAGTCATGGAAGGGTGGGAGGGGGGCCATATAAGTGAGGGGTAGGAACTGTGGAATCAGGCAAGGGTGTAAGAATTTAGGATATAGTCTTGTTATTTTAAAGAAGGTGTACATGATTATTTAATTACATTTAATAGCAACCAGTAAGCTGCATTTACACATTAAATGCAAATACACTTTAAAACTAAAGAATGGTAATATAACTTGACCATAGTTTTTAGTTACACAAATATTTTAAGACGTAACATGAACGTTTTTCAAAGTAAGATGTACAAATGTTTTAAAATGTGACATGAAAGTTTTTCAAAGTAAGATGTACAAGTATTTTAAAATGTAACATGAAAGTTTTTCAAAGTAAGATGTACAAATGTTTTAAAATGTAACATTAAAGTTTTTCAAAGTAAGATGTACAACTGTTTTAAGACGTAACATAAAAGTTTTTCAAAGTAAGATGTACAGATGTTTTAAGATGTAAGATGTTTGGGTGTTTTACAAAAACATTTTGTTATATGTTTGCAGCCCAAACGTATTTTTAAAATGTACAAAGTTTTATGCATTCATTTTGTGAATTAGTTTTGAAATCTAATATGAACATGGCTTTTATTTTACAAAAGCAAAGTTGTAAAAAGTTTGTAGGGATTTTATCAAAGGAGATTTTGTTAATGTAATATGAAGTTTTTTTTATTTTCAAAGTTGCACAAGTGTTTTAAAATGTATCATGTATACGTGTGTTTTATTTTTCAAGCTTGTGTACATTTATCAAATGAGTTTTTAAAATGTACCATGACCGGGTGTTTTATTATTCAAAATAAAAGTTGTGCATATGTTTTGTTATATGTATGTAGCACGGTTGTGTTTTTAAAATGTACTAATTTTGTGGGGTGGTGGGAATAAACCGTATTTAAAGGGGTACCTCTCATGGAATCTTCCAATCTTTAACAGCTGATGAACCCTGAGCCACACGGGGACTGGGAGTTTTAACCGTGAGACTCGACACCTAGGCATTAGATCCTTATGTCAGCAATGCTCCCCATGCATGTACCCAGTGTAGGGTCAGGTCCAGAGAAAGCTGTAACTACGAGTGCAGCTGATTAATAGCATTTAATTTATAACAGTAGGAGCTAGTAAACTACATTTAGCAGTCGCATTAAAACACGTTAAAGACTTTAAAGAATAAAGGCTTAGTTATTTTTTAATAAAGATGGCTTTTCAGTAAATGTTGACTTCCCTACAAGGTGACCCCCAAGGCCTATGCTTATAGCATCCGGGTGCCTGATTTGAGATGCTTACTGAGGATGCCATGTTAACACCGGTAACTGAGCTGCACCATCTGTCACACTTAATGAAACTTAGTCCTAATTCAACAGAACCAGTCGTCATCCACTTTGCAGTGAGATTTCTGAGCGAAAAGTGAGCGAAGTTTCATTTTCTTACTTTACCACCTATCGGTTAGTAAGGGAAATGGAGGCGGTAATATGTCGGACACGTCAATGGCACTGAGCGCGAGGGAGTGTGCGGTGTGGCGCGAGCTGCTAGCTGATGTAACGCTGCGAACAGTGGGGCTCTTACGTTTTTAAGATGCGGCTAACTATCCCCGAGACACTTTAGCCAGGTTCGTGTATATTTGCTCTTAATGCTGCGGTCAACGCCAGGAGGGAGCTGGCTAGCAATAACATCTTTAGCTGGTCTTAAAGCTTGCTGTATTTTTCATTCAGTAAATACACGGTTTAGAAGAAAACCTAATCGACATTTAAAT
The DNA here is from genome assembly GCF_023856365.1 of Brienomyrus brachyistius. NCBI lineage: Eukaryota > Metazoa > Chordata > Actinopteri > Osteoglossiformes > Mormyridae > Brienomyrus > Brienomyrus brachyistius. The sequence continues at coordinate 5,240,292 of NW_026042306.1, read as the reverse complement.
AAATAAAAAATAAACGTACAAAACTATTGAAATCCACAAGAAGCATGTGCATATTTTTCTGGTTTGCATGTTATGTGTGGTTGTCTAAGCACCGTCGGCCTAGTGTTTGATAGGTGATGGAGAAGCATACGGTCGTAAACTGCATGCGCTTATGCCAACAGGTGTTTAACATACAAACATAGACGCTTTTCTCTAACGTAAAACATTTAAAGGCTCATTCTGTTTTGTCGACATTCTTTAATTTTATTCAAGTAGCCTCTAATCACCTTACACTTGTTCTATTTTACTGTAGAGTATTTTAAAACAATGTCACTGAAATGTCACCACATGTCAAAGCTAACAAGGTAACATGATTGTATCAGCGGATCAAAAAGCCGTCGCCTGGATATGTATAGACAGATCATGTATTGCTCAGCAAATCGACAGCATTTTGAAATCTATTTGTATCTAGACAAATATATTGGGAATGAAGCGTCGCGTTTTAAGAGGCAGACATTGAGGCCGAATTTAAGTTGGTCACAAATGTATTTTTCTTCTGCAGCTAGAAGCGTCGTCTGAGCCTGATTTTAACTGGCATGTCGGTGTGGGATTCTTATAGTAGAAGTTATGTGAATTGCGGTACTCTGAAATTAAGTGATATGTGTATTAGAATCGTGAAGTGTCATCTTCTTTTTTGTTTTAGCTTCCCCCTAGGCATTTTTATGAACTGTATTGCAATATCAGACAGTGTGTCATGAATTTCTGAAGGCATGTTATATATGACCGTTCCTTGGATACGTCTCTTGTACAGTAGTTGCAGTTTGTCAGGACAAGACTGTTTGCCTAATGTGACATGGTGAACAAGTCCTGTGATTAAAGCATGTCTGCTGCTTAAAACATTGTGTTGTATGATGAAGGTTTCTTGCCGGTACATGTTGAATTACATTAGAATATTCAAGTATTATTTTTTAAATCATTTAATGAAATAGGTATTTATCTCATTATTGATGATGCCTGTGGTCCACCTGTATGACAAGTAACCTGTCCCGGACAGAGGTTTCTTCAAGGCCTGTTGTAGGAACCCCATGGTGTAGCATTATGAGAAAGTATACAGGGAGTAGTACAAATGAGCAGTCGCCCTGCCCCTCTTTTACTCATTTTGGATGCTTAAATTACTAAATTGTGTCTTTAATGCTATTCTGTATGATTCTATGGTCTGAGTGAGTCTCCAGTACTACATGAATGGTAAACTTAAAAACTCTACTTCTCTTAGCTTAATAATATTTTCTTTCTTGAGTTGAATTAGTTTGTGTCTAATTTTCATTTTATTGATTTTCTGCACACTTGGATTATTTATTTGCCCCCCTTGTCTTAAAGGCTAGAGGGGGTCTGTGCTTGTGACCTGGCAATTATTTTCGGTGTTTGTCACTAAACTTGCAATATAAAATTTGAAGACAGGTCTGTGACCTGTGCTTGCAACAAAAAACGTCTAAGTGGTAGTAGGCAAAGCACAGCACTGCCTATACTTTCTGAAAAGGCTAATCTTTTATGGCACAGACAGGAAAAGGTGATGATCCACTAGCAGCTCCAAGACGAAAATGGGGTTTATTAAAGAAAAACAGAGCACCCTGGGGTAAAATACTAAACAAAAAGGCCGTGAGGGGTCCGAAACTAGCTGGGAGAAATAAGATTGAACTAAAGAAATCATTAAGTAACACAACTAAGGAACTAGGCTAAACAGAGAGCAGGACTAAAAAACCAACCAGTCATTTCACAGTGTGTGTGTGTGTGTGTGTGTGTGTGTGTGTGTGTGTGTGTGTGTGTGTGTGTGTGTGTGTGTGTGTGTGGCACATGCATTCGTTTGTCCGTCCGTCTGTCTGTGGTCAGTGTTAGTTGTGAACTGTGTGCTTGGTTTTTTAGTCCTGCTCTCTGTTTAGCCTAGTTCCTTAGTTGTGTTACTTAATGATTTCTTTAGTTCAATCTTATTTCTCCCAGCTAGTTTCGGACCCCTCACGGCCTTTTTGTTTAGTATTTTACCCCAGGGTGCTCTGTTTTTCTTTAATAAACCCCATTTTCGTCTTGGAGCTGCTAGTGGATCATCACCTTTTCCTGTCTGTGCCATAAAAGATTAGCCTTTTCAGAAAGTATAGGCAGTGCTGTGCTTTGCCTACTACCACTTAGACGTTTTTTGTTGCAAGCACAGGTCACAGACCTGTCTTCAAATTTTATATTGCAAGTTTAGTGACAAACACCGAAAATAATTGCCAGGTCACAAGCACAGACCCCCTCTAGCCTTTAAGACAAGGGGGGCAAATAAATAATCCAAGTGTGCAGAAAATCAATAAAATGAAAATTAGACACAAACTAATTCAACTCAAGAAAGAAAATATTATTAAGCTAAGAGAAGTAGAGTTTTTAAGTTTACCATTCATGTAGTACTGGAGACTCACTCAGACCATAGAATCATACAGAATAGCATTAAAGACACAATTTAGTAATTTAAGCATCCAAAATGAGTAAAAGAGGGGCAGGGCGACTGCTCATTTGTACTACTCCCTGTATACTTTCTCATAATGCTACACCATGGGGTTCCTACAACAGGCCTTGAAGAAACCTCTGTCCGGGACAGGTTACTTGTCATACAGGTGGACCACAGGCATCATCAATAATGAGATAAATACCTATTTCATTAAATGATTTAAAAAATAATACTTGAATATTCTAATGTAATTCAACATGTACCGGCAAGAAACCTTCATCATACAACACAATGTTTTAAGCAGCAGACATGCTTTAATCACAGGACTTGTTCACCATGTCACATTAGGCAAACAGTCTTGTCCTGACAAACTGCAACTACTGTACAAGAGACGTATCCAAGGAACGGTCATATATAACATGCCTTCAGAAATTCATGACACACTGTCTGATATTGCAATACAGTTCATAAAAATGCCTAGGGGGAAGCTAAAACAAAAAAGAAGATGACACTTCACGATTCTAATACACATATCACTTAATTTCAGAGTACCGCAATTCACATAACTTCTACTATAAGAATCCCACACCGACATGCCAGTTAAAATCAGGCTCAGACGACGCTTCTAGCTGCAGAAGAAAAATACATTTGTGACCAACTTAAATTCGGCCTCAATGTCTGCCTCTTAAAACGCGACGCTTCATTCCCAATATATTTGTCTAGATACAAATAGATTTCAAAATGCTGTCGATTTGCTGAGCAATACATGATCTGTCTATACATATCCAGGCGACGGCTTTTTGTTCCGCTGATACAATCATGTTACCTTGTTAGCTTTGACATGTGGTGACATTTCAGTGACATTGTTTTAAAATACTCTACAGTAAAATAGAACAAGTGTAAGGTGATTAGAGGCTACTTGAATAAAATTAAAGAATGTCGACAAAACAGAATGAGCCTTTAAATGTTTTACGTTAGAGAAAAGCGTCTATGTTTGTATGTTAAACACCTGTTGGCATAAGCGCATGCAGTTTACGACCGTATGCTTCTCCATCACCTATCAAACACTAGGCCGACGGTGCTTAGACAACCACACATAACATGCAAACCAGAAAAATATGCACATGCTTCTTGTGGATTTCAATAGTTTTGTACGTTTATTTTTTATTTATTTAAATGTCGATTAGGTTTTCTTCTAAACCGTGTATTTACTGAATGAAAAATACAGCAAGCTTTAAGACCAGCTAAAGATGTTATTGCTAGCCAGCTCCCTCCTGGCGTTGACCGCAGCATTAAGAGCAAATATACACGAACCTGGCTAAAGTGTCTCGGGGATAGTTAGCCGCATCTTAAAAACGTAAGAGCCCCACTGTTCGCAGCGTTACATCAGCTAGCAGCTCGCGCCACACCGCACACTCCCTCGCGCTCAGTGCCATTGACGTGTCCGACATATTACCGCCTCCATTTCCCTTACTAACCGATAGGTGGTAAAGTAAGAAAATGAAACTTCGCTCACTTTTCGCTCAGAAATCTCACTGCAAAGTGGATGACGACTGGTTCTGTTGAATTAGGACTAAGTTTCATTAAGTGTGACAGATGGTGCAGCTCAGTTACCGGTGTTAACATGGCATCCTCAGTAAGCATCTCAAATCAGGCACCCGGATGCTATAAGCATAGGCCTTGGGGGTCACCTTGTAGGGAAGTCAACATTTACTGAAAAGCCATCTTTATTAAAAAATAACTAAGCCTTTATTCTTTAAAGTCTTTAACGTGTTTTAATGCGACTGCTAAATGTAGTTTACTAGCTCCTACTGTTATAAATTAAATGCTATTAATCAGCTGCACTCGTAGTTACAGCTTTCTCTGGACCTGACCCTACACTGGGTACATGCATGGGGAGCATTGCTGACATAAGGATCTAATGCCTAGGTGTCGAGTCTCACGGTTAAAACTCCCAGTCCCCGTGTGGCTCAGGGTTCATCAGCTGTTAAAGATTGGAAGATTCCATGAGAGGTACCCCTTTAAATACGGTTTATTCCCACCACCCCACAAAATTAGTACATTTTAAAAACACAACCGTGCTACATACATATAACAAAACATATGCACAACTTTTATTTTGAATAATAAAACACCCGGTCATGGTACATTTTAAAAACTCATTTGATAAATGTACACAAGCTTGAAAAATAAAACACACGTATACATGATACATTTTAAAACACTTGTGCAACTTTGAAAATAAAAAAAACTTCATATTACATTAACAAAATCTCCTTTGATAAAATCCCTACAAACTTTTTACAACTTTGCTTTTGTAAAATAAAAGCCATGTTCATATTAGATTTCAAAACTAATTCACAAAATGAATGCATAAAACTTTGTACATTTTAAAAATACGTTTGGGCTGCAAACATATAACAAAATGTTTTTGTAAAACACCCAAACATCTTACATCTTAAAACATCTGTACATCTTACTTTGAAAAACTTTTATGTTACGTCTTAAAACAGTTGTACATCTTACTTTGAAAAACTTTAATGTTACATTTTAAAACATTTGTACATCTTACTTTGAAAAACTTTCATGTTACATTTTAAAATACTTGTACATCTTACTTTGAAAAACTTTCATGTCACATTTTAAAACATTTGTACATCTTACTTTGAAAAACGTTCATGTTACGTCTTAAAATATTTGTGTAACTAAAAACTATGGTCAAGTTATATTACCATTCTTTAAAGTTTTAAAGTGTATTTGCATTTAATGTGTAAATGCAGCTTACTGGTTGCTATTAAATGTAATTAAATAATCATGTACACCTTCTTTAAAATAACAAGACTATATCCTAAATTCTTACACCCTTGCCTGATTCCACAGTTCCTACCCCTCACTTATATGGCCCCCCTCCCACCCTTCCATGACTTGTGAGATAAGGAAAGCACACTTCCCAACCTTTGGTTGTGCGCTTGTGCGCATGCTTGGGGTTTTGCTGTGTGTGTGTGTCTGTCTGTGTTTGTGTCTGTGTAGGTTGTTCATCTTGCGTCCAAAGTTAAGGTTATATTTTATACTACTTTAAAATAACACATTTTTGTTTGACTGTTTAACAAACACATCTAAAGTTTTTATACATTTAAACATTAACAAAAGCTGTTAATGTGTTTTCTTTAAAATTTACAAGTCTATTTTGTGTGGTTTTTTACAATAAGACTCATGAACGACTAAGTTAGTATGTTTTGGGGTCTGTATACACATGGCGGTCCTATACTTTCACAGACCTAAAGTTAAACTCTATAGCCCCTGACCACCGGTGTGCGTGTGTGTGTGTGTGTGTGTGTGTTTGTGCACATGAGCATGAATATACATTTACTGAAAAAACATATTTATTAAAATAACTAAGGCTTTATTCTGTCAAAAACAATTTTTAAATAATTCTAGCAGATAAATGGGGTCGTTATAGTGAATCTGTAGTCTCCCTGCATAGTGGATGACTGCTGACACTGTTGAATTTGAACTATGTTTCATTAACTATCAAACAGTCTGCAGCTCCGTTACCGTTGTCAACTTAGCATTGTACTCCAGCAAGCATCTCAGATCAAGCTTGTAGATTATATAAGCTGGGGCCGTGGGCACCTTGTAGGATGTCTTTATTAAAATAACTAAGACCTTATTCTTTAAAGTTTTTAATGTGTATTTGCAGCATGGTGCTAAATGCAGCTTACTGGTTCCTATTAAATATAATTAAATAATCATGTACACCTTCTTTAAATATAATTAAATAATCATGTACACCTTCTTTAAAATAACAAGACTATATCCTAAATTCTTACACCCCTGCCTGATTCCACAGTTCCTACCCCACACTTATGTGGCCCCCCCTCCCACCCTTCCATGACTTGTGAGATAAGAAAAGCAGACTTCTGCCTGCCTGGTCGGTCATTTCTAGCTGCTATTTAGGTTCTTCCTCAAATCCTGTTGCGTAAATGACTTATATTCCACTCATATTAATTTAAATCAAAACAATCCTTATACATTTTAATAAAAAACGTGAACTATATATGTTTGGTGTTTTTTGATTGAGCAAACTCTTTTGTGTTTTTGTGTGCGTGTCCGATACAACTGTAGTTTGTATCAACTTTTTTTTAGTTTGACCTCCGGGGTGTGTGTTTGTCCGCATGCGCGTGAATAAAAATTAACTGAAAAACGTATTTATTAAAATAACTAAGACTTTATTCTGTCAAAGTTTTAAAAAATGTGTTTTGATGCATGTCACTAAATGCTGCTTAATAGTACCTAACCGGGGCTGCTCCCCCAGAGACAGTTGCTAGTCCATTTATTCTTTTAAAGACTACTGATTCCAATTTGGTGCCATATGCTTTTATCTTGTAGGCCGTAGGATAGCTCCGTTTCTACCAGCTATAGGCCATGGTACGTCTGGGCTATTATGCTTAAATTCTTTATTAATTAGCGTTGGCTATGTGCTTTATAACACTGCTGATTCAGGTCTCTTGTAGATTTTCTCTTGACCGGTCAGCGCAGTCTCTCTCTCTTGTACATAGAAAAAACAGAGAATACCTATTATTAGAATGTTACTTTTAATTTAATTTAATTTAATTTAATTAATTAGCATTTTTATCACGCGAATAAAAGAAATAATATACTCACCGGGTAAGGCCTGGATGAACCTCTTTGGCTGGCAGGAAGGGTAAGACCTCGAAGATACTTGTGCCTCTGCCCTAGGAGGAATAGGCCCCCCCCCCCGCTCGCCGCAATACAATTTAATTGTCTCTGTCACCCCATATCTGCACGGTCATGTATGACAAACAAAACTATAAACAGAATTTACTGGCGGGGAAATTGTCAGACTTGATGTATGACCAGGTGGTACGGCCTTGATGATGCTACTCGTGCCTGTGTAAGAAAATTATCTGTAATTTGGGATGTATGTGAAAACAAAACTTTAAACAGAATTTACTGGAGGGCAAAAGTGTCAGACTCGATGTATGGCCCGCGTGGCCGGGTAGGGGGGCGCCTCGATGGCCAGGTGGCACGGCCCTGCAGAATTTACTGGCGGACAAATTGACAGACTCGATGTATGTCTCGACTTATGACCTTTACAAATTGGCGCCATACGCCGATGTGATACAAACGCTCGCGTGAGGAAAAAACACACGGTCAAAACTAGCGCCGAGCGTTTTTATTGGACGATAGACCCTGCACCTCCTCCTCTCATTCTTTGCTCCAACTTTACCATTTTATCCCACAGTCTCTCACAGTTTCTCTCAGACTCGCGCAGCAGCACGCCTCTCAGCTCTCCCGCATCGCTCTCTCCGAGGATTATCCAAAGCCGTGCGGACCTTTCCGCGCTACCGCACCAGTATGTGAATAAGTCCTTTGCTGATTCTCCGAAGCCCGGGGACCTTACCACGCTACCGCACACCGTACGCTCGCGCTCCATCAGGTAACCCAGCCACGCTCACTCCCGCCCGCGCCCCACAAAATAATAATAATAATAACTTATTCAAATAACACACGCTCATAAGCACTCTCATCAATATCATTTTTAAAATAATACACACTCATAAGCACTCTCCTCAATATCATTTTAAAATAATAAACATTTAAAATAAGCATTTAAAATAATAAATAATTAAATCCAAATACCATTGCAGCACTAACACAACCAACCCAGGCCCCCTAAGCCACAATCATTTAAAATAATAAATAAATAATTAAATACAAATACCATTGCAGCAGTTACACAACCAACCCCCGGGGAAGAAGAAGACAAAAAAAAATATTTAAATAAATAATTAAATCCACATGCTATTGCGTCAGTTACACAACCAAGCTCAACCCACTACAACATAAGCTCCGCCCACTGAACTTTTGAACGTGACCTTTGACCCGACCTGTCATTTTGACGAAAGCGGTATTGCATCTCTCTCTTATGTTCTCATTGACTTGTGTATATAACAATAGAATGCTCATTGAGTGAAGTCCTTATTACTGTAGCTAGAGACTGAACCTCCATTTCCATGTCCCATAAGTCTACAACCAAGGCTTCCAGGTATTACACCTGGGAGGAGAGTGTAACAAATAATGGAAAACAAAACACTGAAATGTCTTACATGAAATAAGTGTTAGCTGACACATCTGAGACTTTCTATGTAAATGGCTTCAGCTAATGTACCTTTAATGTTAGGAATTGCTCATCTCCAGAGATTCACAGAAAGCACTAAGGAACCCATGGGAATTCTCTCATTTTTGTTTCCTGTGTAGATTCGTATGGCTCGTATGGATCCGGAGTACTTTATGAAGATCGTCAAAGCCAACGATCTAGTGAAGGCCAATGCGGCGTGCAGGCCAATTATCACTGATGTATTGAAGATCATACATGATCTCGACGATAAAAGTCCACGATCTGACTTTGAAAGGTCACTGATCTGGCCGTCTGGTCGGGGTCTGGGCTGGTGCGCTTCTCGGCTGCTGCGGGGTCCAGGGTGGTCTTCCGGTTTCCTCGGCAGAGGAAAAAAATGGGGTCCACAGAGAGTATATACGGGGAGTGAGAGTGTGTGTACAGCGTTCATTTCTGTGTGTCTCTATGTTGGGTGAATGTGTAAATATTTGTTTATGTGTGCATGAGGGTGGGAACGTATGCTTGTATATGTGTGTGCCTGTTTGTCTATATGCATGTGTCAGGTTGGGTTCTAGACTCCACCTGAAATAACATCTCGGGCTCTATTCCCCCCCGCCACACTCCCTGCTGGTGGATGGGGCACCTGGCCACTGGTGCGTTGGTGGTTCTCGATGTCCAGGGCTGGGTGCTCGGGTGGGTGCTGGCTCGCCCGCGGCGATTGCCTGGCGGGATCTGGCCCTCCTGGCTCTGTCGGGCCCTTGCTGGGGGGTGGGGGGGCCCTTGGATCTCTGGGCCCAGGGCCTGGTCTGCCGTGGTGGGGCCGGCCGCCGGTGGAGCCTGCACGGTGGCTGCCGGATGGCCTCCCTCCGGAGCTCTCCTCTGCCCTTTTCTGGGTGAGGGGCTGCTATTCTCCCTGCGGTGGTCCTCCGGGGGCTCCCACGCCCTGGGGGGCCTCTGACTGTCTGGGGTCCGGGCCTCCTCCGTGTCTGCTTCATGTCCTGAGGGATGGGGCTGTGGCTCCCCACACACACTAAAAGAAAAAGAAAGGCCACTGATCCGCCCACGCCTGCCCGCTGACATCTTATTGGCCATTGGTGGCTAGAATTTCCGCAAAACCAATTGGATTGAAGCCTATGACACCCGGGCCGACCACTGGCAGTGTGTACTTAAATGGCTTTGGGTATTGTTTTGGGGGTTTTGATGGCCACAATTTCACCAACACTACGCAGATTTGACCCCGTCGCACGGACATGGTAGCACATGGCACCGATGCACTGGTGCCACTGAAATGTTAGCGTGGCCGTAATTAATGGTTCCATCTATGTAATGGGTGGCCATTTACGCTTCTCGCCTCTAATCATAATCGAGTGATATGACCAAGAAGCCAACGAATGGACTATTATCCAGCCCATGCATGAGGAGCGACAGGATGCCAGTGCCACCACCCTGAATGGAAAGGTAGGTTAATAGGAGGGCGTCTGACTGTGGTTACCCTCATTTTCCCCTTGAAATTGATTATGTTACATACTCAGTAGCTCGCTTTGTCTTCAAATGCTTGATTTCAATCCATAATTTAATATAAGTTCAGTAAACGTCAGTGTTTAGATAAAACATAAATGACCTTGCATTGTCGCTCTGCATTAGTGGCACATTGGGCAGTGCTGTGGTGTCCAGCTCTGTGTTTTTGCAATTTTTCCCACAGCCCAAGACTTGTGAGATACAATAACTGGTGTTAACGTAGGAGCTTTACCCAATTCCAGTCCTGGAGGGTCAGAATCCTAAACAATTTGCAGATTTCCCTATTCAAACAAACCTAGTGAACTTAATAATTATCTGATTAAGCTGCGGTTCACAAGGGAAATGATCACAACTAACTGTAAATTCCCTACCAATGCCCATGTGCTTCCTGTGGTAGGTTCCAGGTTCACCACCACCCTGTACCAAATAAACTTTTATGGAAGATGGATGGATTAAACATGCATTAGCTAAATGTACATTTATGCTTTCTAGATCTCCATCTCCAATCATATACAGCATAACACACATCACTTGTGAACCATCTTTCCTAGATATACATTTGTGGGGGTAACAATGGAGCTCAGACCACTTCCACTGCGGAGTGCTATGATCCACTCACGTGCGAATGGACCTTGATCGCTCCCATGCGCACTCGCTGACGTGGCCTCGGAGTAGCTGCATATCAGGGAAACATCTATGCGGTGAGTGATTCCTTTCTTGTACTCTGAAACAAAGGAGTCAAATCTCAAGATTTATCTGAGACTCATTTTTTGTCACTGCTGCTGTGTCACAGATTGTAATGCGCTTAAATCAAACAAAAGAATTCAGTGGATGAAATGACCTGCTGGGAAGGCCCATCTCAATACACATATGCTCCCTGCATATCTGGGTTATAAACGAATACGCTTAGTAAAGCTTAGATTTTTAATTATAGTTATATTCTGTAGTTCCAGACATAATTGCTCTGTTTGTTGTTTTTTTCAGTGTCTGACTACAAGTATTATTTTTAGTACTAATAAAAATAATAATAAAAGTAAAATATATGAACATAAGAAGTATTTCACTGAATTGTACAGGTTTTCTGTTGCCCAAATCCACTTTTTTCACTGCAGTTATGTTGACATGTATGTTGAACACAAACTAGTAATAAGCTTGTGTCCTATATACACAATGGGAGGTTCTGTGCAGTCTGCTATTATAGGGCGATAATTCCTTAAGAGTTCCTGACTTCCAGAAAGCTGATATTTACTTATCCGTTTGGTACCCGAGTGATCACTTACCATTGGTGTCTCCCAGGTAGGCGGTACCAACGGGGCTCATCCAGTGCGGAGTATGGAGGTTTATGACCCTGCAATTAATCAGTGGCACGCTGCACCTCCCATGAAACAACAAAGGAGCTATTTCGGCATCGCAGTGGTGGACGGCTTGCTGTTTGCAATGGGAGGCTCCGATGGCTTCAAAGTCACTGCAAAGGTGGAATGCTACAATGCAGAGAAAGGCAGCTGGTTCCGTACGCAGGACATGATTACGCCCAAGAGGAACTTCAGCTGCTGCACAGTGCCCCCCTGCATCATACAGTACGCTGCACCTCGCCCACCTGCCCCCATCTGCCTGCCTGGTGGGTAACCAGGTTACGCATCTACCCGTGTGGCTAGCATCACTGGACTTAATCAACAGAAACAGTGGACACTAACAAGAATCAGAAACATTCACCAAAATAAGGAAAATGACTCTTGAATAATGGACTGAGGGAACAGAACTTAGACCTTACAGTGGAGTCAGAGCATAGAGGTTAAGGCACTAGAACAGCTATCAAAATGCAATTATGGCAAGACAACTGCTTTCCTTTGTTATCGGATGCTGTAATGGTTTGCTCCTGTTGTGTAACATGCCACTTGTTTGCATGCATTTGTTAATTGCCTTGTTCTCTCCAACCATTTCTCTGTCTTAGAGCATCTGCCAAATGAATAATACACAGAGCACAACTATAGCAGAGCTCAGCTGGGACCTCCTGCATGCTTTTACAGCAAGCAATGAGTGTGCTCTTCTAGAACAGATTTAATATCTGGCTACGGTTGTTGGGGACACATGTGTTAGATATGTGAAATGCTTTATTCATACAACTAAAGCCCTTATATTTGTATATTGTATTATATTTGTATATTTGTATAATTTGTATTATAACCAAGATGCAGCCAAAGCCCCAAAAATAAATTCTGAATATCAATCAATTAACAAAAACAATACAGAACAATGTTCTTCAACCTGATCCACAGGAACCCCCAGTCCATCCACGTTTTTGCTCCTTGCCAGACAGCTGGTGCTGGGAGAGAGCAAAAACATGGACTGCTGAGGGTCCACAAGAAACACTGATAAAACATAATATATATGCAGACCGAATGTCTATGGCACCCCCTAAAGGAGCATCATATGCGTAAAGAACTGCTTAAGGTTTCATGCCACAGCACCCTCCAGAGCATGAAAGCCAGCTTCTGCTTCTGGTTCCAACACTTAGCCAATCTACTGACCCTTCATCACCGATTGCTGAGTTGGAAACATTCAGGTGGATCAGCTGACCTGCATGCTTGCATCCAATCAGAAGCAGCAAATTTCCCTCCATTTTCCCCTTCTTTTTCTCTTATCAGCTTACAGTTATATTTCCTGTTGCTCATCTCAGTTTGTCCTAGTCAATTAATATTCTCTCATTTGTTAAGTGCTACTATTTATTGTCTTTCTGTGAGTTAAACTGAAGGTTACTTTCCCCTATAGACCGTCTCTTCCTGCTATCAGGCAATCATAGGCCAGTGGGACAGGAGGGAGGGTTCTACCCTTTTTCACTCAGGGTGACTGGAATTTTCCAAACAAACGGGCAGTTTCAGAATCCCCCATTTGTTGCGGTCTCCAGAAAAGTGTTACATATGAACCATGTGGTACAGTCTGATTAGACGAAAGCATCCCATAGAGCTGTTTCTGATCTAAATGAACAAATTCTGAATTATGACTCTTGAGCTTTGTTGATTTTAGAGTTTTCTGCCATCTGGAGTAGAAAAAAACACACATTGACTTATTGCAGACTGGTGCAGCTGCATTTCTGACTTATTAAGTCGAAATTCTGATTTTTTTTCCCTCACAATTCTTACTTTATTTCTCATTATTCTGAGTACTTCTCTAACAACCAGCAATTAGTCGGAGACATCACTTCTGCTCCAGCTTTAATGGTTCAGTGAGATTTGCATACAGCAGCAGACAGGAGCGAAGGCTACAATGGCTGTATCTGCTCTGTCCAGGCATTTTATTATTTCCAGTTGTGTGTGTGAATGGCAGCCTACATCAGAACTTGCAATTAATTATCCTGTAAATGTTAAGCTGGTTTGCAATGAAAATGGGCAATAGAACTTCTCTCTTGCCTAATAAGATGTGGTACAAGCATATCTAACATTAATGCTTCGTGCATTAGACCAGGGGCGCTGTAAAGGGGGGGTAAACGATGACGATTCTCGGGGCCCATGACTGAGAGGGGGCCCAGAGAAGCCCCCAATAAACTGTGTGGGGGGCCCTGTCAAGATTCCTTTCATGGGACCCAAAATCCTTAGCAGCGCCCCTGCATTAGACATATATAATATGATGTCTACTGTTAATGTAATAACTGCCAATAATGTGCTAATTTTCCCCCTTAATATAATAAAGGCTGATACAGTAATAACTTACCAATATCATACTAACATATTTGAATCAAAAACGTATCACATTATTACATTATAGGCTTTATTACACAAAAAAACGGGAAAATTGTTATGTTATTAGCAGTTATATTAACAGTAGTTTATAGTAGCTGCTATTAACAGCAGTGATTAGCTGCTACAGACCCTAACAATCACACAATTTCTTTTGACTGCTTATGATTTTTTGCACACTACTGTACACACACACACACACATATATGTACATATTCATATGGTTGATTGCCCACAAAACTCAACTGTGATTAATCAGCCTGTTCTCCAGACCAAAGAACAGTGAAAACCATTCTAACTTAACCTACAAGAAGCAATTCCAGAACACAAAGAAGAAGATGTGCTAGATGTCTTTATGGGGACTCTGCATTCATGTCTATGGGCAAAACCCTAATCCCAACTATGAAAACGTTATCCCCTACCCAGCCCCAACCCACAGTCGTTGCTGTTGTAGTTCTCTCCTACCATTTATATTGTCACAATGAACTATATCCTAAGATGTACAAGTAAAAAGTTTGTATATAGTATAGCATGAAAAATAATAATAAGAAGAAAACTCAGCCAGAGTGGAATTGTTTTATATAAACACTCGTGCGCTCTTGCGTTGTGTACACCCAAAATGGCGATTCCACAATAAACTGCGGCTATATCGAGTGTGATGTTAGCTGCAAAAGACGCAAGCAGATCCCAACTTCACTTTGCTACACGTGCATTGTAAAAGCAGGGCCACAAACAAAACAACACCTACGTCTCTGTACTCGATTCAAACGGAAAATGTCGCCAAATCCATTCACCATTTCACTATGTGCTAGCTAGTCATGGCGCGAGCATTAGCTGCGGACGCGAACAGCTTCAGCTTATCTTCCCACAATTCAGCTCGACTGTTTAAACTTCAGCCAAAGACAACATTCTGTGTTAAGTGAGAATTCTAACGATAAATAATAATTACTTACATCGTTCAATGGGCGCCCTCGGAATATCTGTCCTGCCGCTACTCCCATCCACTTCTAGCTTAACTCGTCCATCTGTGTGGGTGCGCAAGAACGATGGGTGCCGTGAAGCTGCAGGAAAACAAACTTAAAAACCTGCACGAAAATATATTAAACGTGGAGGAGTTAGTCGGCAGAAGTGAGGAATTACAAAAAAATAAAATAAAAAACGATTTCTCAAGAAAAGATCATAAAACAGGAAAATGGTCAATAGCTCATGGAGTGATATTGCACACTGTACCTTGATTAACATAACTGCTCTATAATACATAATCGATTATATTCAATAGTGTTCAGGATTTGGGTGAAGTGTACACAGCACAATAATCATTGGGATAATTCCACACTTGCTGCAATTTGTTTTCATGACCGTATTGGGGATATATGCGGTCCGATAAATACGTCCGCCTTGTGCTAAATGTTGACCAAAACAGACGGACCGCCCAGCCCAATTTTCAAGGACTATTCTTGTTCCAAATAATTGCCACAACGGGCCGACCAGATTTACCCCATAAAATAATGTCTTGTGGACATTTGTTGCTCAATGGCTTATGTCTAAAGTGGAAACTAGGGAATAAGATGCGAATTTAAACCTCGTTCCTGACAGACATGTAAAGGACCTTTTTTGTTTTTCATTTTTAGAAACGTAGCGGAGGAGAAAAAATATGAAAACATTTATTTATTTATTTATTTTATTTCGGGAATTCGTGATTTGACTATTCTCACATAATACAAAACTTAAATTCTAAGATAAGCACGGTATACATTTTCCAAAAGTGATGTTAAAAACATTTCACTTGTTCTTCTTGTACAGCTGATTGTGCGTAGAATACACCCCCCCCCCCCAATCCATTTCGAGTCTCAAATATAGATTTAAAAATAAACATTATGGTATCTTAGGAAACTGTGATGCAAAGTGCGGTTTTTGCGTCTTAGAATGTATGTACACGTCATTTCGAGTGATATAAAAAGGAGAGAGAGACGAGATATCCACATTTTTGAATTATGATGGCACACGACATGGAGCGAGTACTGATGTCCCCGGCGTTCGAAGTGTTTAACAAGCTTCGGCTGGCAGGACAGCTTTGTGACGTGGTCCTCATCACCGACGGTGTTCAATTCAACGCCCATAGAGTAATTCTGTGTGGCTGTAGCTCCTACTTCCAGTAAGTAGCTGTGACCCATATATGAAGATGCGAAAACAGCAAGGAGTCAGTTTTTATCTCTCGTTAGCAATGACTTCTCCTTGGCAATAAGGCTCTAGGATGACAGAAAGTTTATATTAATATACATTATATTAAATTATATTAATGTAGGTCAGTGCTGATCAGAAATATTTCTGATAAGTGTACCACCTTAACTTTTACTATATAATAATAATAATAATAATGGTATAAATATATAAAAAGGGGACCATGTCAAACAGGCAAAACAAAGTATTCCGGGGGACTTGCCCACCAGCCCAAGTAAAATATATTAAAGGGGGAGCTACTGTTGGAAAAATAAGAATTAAAGCCACCGGTTCCTAGTTCTTAGATGCCTATGAGATCATCTGTAGCAGGGGGTCCTCTGCTTAATTTCCATTTGGGGGTCCCTGGTTCAGAAGATTTAGAAAACCCCTTATTTAACTTTGCCTGCAAAACCGATATTTATTAGATGAGTCACTTCTGGATTGTGTTTCAGGGCTCTGTTCGCCAGTGACTGGAGTGATTCAGGAAAGCGGGAGTACCAACTCCCAGGCATTTCCCCAGAAACACTGAGGCAGGTCATAGAGTATGCCTACACATACTCTGTGGTCATCACAGCTGAAAATGTGGAGAACCTCCTGGCAGCTGCTGATTATCTCAGTGTCTTGGGCATCGTGCAGCGCTGCTGTGATTTCCTGCATGAGCAGCTCTGCCTCAACAACTGCATTGGCCTTCTTAAAATCGCCGATGTCTACTGCGTAAACGAGCTGCACCAGTCTGCATTCAACTTAATCTTGAAAAACTTTAAGGAGGTTGCCATCAGCTCAAATGAGTTCCCAGAACTAAGTCTTGAACAACTTTCTGACATCATCGAGCAGGATGAGCTTAATGTCAGAGAAGAGGATGTAGTGTTTGAGGCCATCCTCCGGTGGATCGAGCACGAGCCTGCCACCCGAGAGGCCCACATTTCAGTCCTATTGGCCAAGGTGAGTATAGTTATACTATGTTCTCATTGACTTGTGTATATAACAATAGAATGCTCATTGAGTGAAGTCCTTATTACTGTAGCTAGAGACTGAACCTCCATTTCCATGTCCCATAAGTCTACAACCAAGGCTTCCAGGTATTACACCTGGGAGGAGAGTGTAACAAATAATGGAAAACAAAACACTCAGATGTCTTACATTAAACAAGTGTTAGCTGACACATCTGAGACTTTCAAAGTAAATGGCTTCAGCTAAAGAAATAAAAATTTGCACTTACTGCTGTATCCTTAATGTTAGGAATTGCTCATCTCCAGAGATTCACAGAAAGCACTAAGGAACTCATGGGAATTCTCTCATTCTTGTTTCATGTGTAGATTCGGATGGCTCGTATGGATCCGGAATACTTCATGAAAATCGTCAAAGCCAACGATCTAGTGAAGGCCAATGTGGCGTGCAGGCCAATCATCACTGATGTACTGAAGGTCATCTATGATCTTCATGATGAACGTCCACGATCTGATTTTGAGAACCCACTGATCCGCCCGCGCTTGCCCTCTGACATTTTGCTGGCTGTTGGTGGATGGAACATGCGCACGACAAACTGGATTGAAGCCTATGACACCCGGGCCGACCGCTGGGTGGATATAACACAGGGGCAGGAGACTCGCCAGTCCGGCCATGGCAGTGTGTGTTTAAATGGCTTCATGTATTGTTTTGGGGGTTATGATGGCCATAATTTCACCGATGCTGTGCTCAGATTTGACCCCGTCGCACGGACATGGCAGCACATGGCCCCTATGCACTGGCGCCGCTGTTGTGTCAGTGTGGCCGTAAGTAACGGCTTCATCTATGTGATGGGTGGCCGTTTAGACGTGTCGCCTCTGAATATCGTAGAGCGATATGACCCAAATGCCAATGAGTGGACCATCATCCAGCCCATGAACGAGGAGCGACAGGATGCCAGTGCCACCACCCTGAATGGAAAGGTAGGTTAATAGGAGGGCGTCTGCCTGTGGTTACCCTCATTTTCCCCTTGAAATTGATTATGTTACATACTCAGTAGCTCGCTTTGTCTTCAAATGGTTGATTTCAATCCATAATTGTTTATTCAGTAAACGTCAGTGTTTAGATAAAACATAAATGACCTTGCATTGTCGCTCTGCATTAGTGGCACATTGGGCAGTGCTGTGGTGTCCAGCTCTGTGTTTTTGCAATTTTGCCCACAGCCCAAGACTTGTGAGATACAATAACTGGTGTTAACGTAGGAGCTTTACCCAATTCCAGTCCTGGAGGGTCAGAATCCTAAACAATTTGCAGATTTCCCTATTCAAACAAACCTAGTGAACTTAATTAGCTGATTAAGCTGCGGTTCACAAGGGAAATGATCACAACTAACTGTAAATTCCCTACCAATGCCCATGTGCTTCCTGTGGTAGGCTCCAGGTTCACCACCACCCTGTACTGAATAGACTTTTATGGAAGGTGGATGGATTAAACATCCATTAGCTAAATGTACATTTACGCTTTCTAGATCTCCATCTCCAATCATGTACAGCATAACACACATCACTTGTGAACCATCTTTCCTAGATATACATTTGTGGGGGTAGCAATGGAGCTCAGACCACTTCCACTGCGGAGTGCTATGATCCACTCACGGGCGAATGGACCTTGATCGCTCCCATGCGCACTCGCCGACGTGGCCTTGGAGTAGCGGCATATCAGGGAAACATCTATGCGGTGAGTGATTCCTTTCTTGTACTCTGAAACAAAGGAGTCAAATCTCAAGATTTATCTGAGACTCATATTTTTTGTCACTGCTGCTGTGTCACAGATTGTAATGCGCTTAAAACAAACAAAAGAATTCAGTGGATGAAATGACCTGCTGGGAAGGCCCATCTCAATACACATATGCTCCCTGCATATCTGGGTTATAAACGAATACGCTTAGTAAAGCTTAGATTTTTGATTACAGTTATATTCTGTAGTTCCAGACGTAATTGCTCTGTTTGTTTTTTTTTTCAGTGTCTGACTACAAGTATTATTTTTAGTACTAATAAAAATAATAATAAAAGCAAAATATATGATCATAAGAAGTATTTTTTTGATGGTTGACAGTTTTCGCTGAATTGTACAGGTTTTCTGTTGCCCAAATTCCCTTTTTTTCACTGCAGTTATGTTGACATGTATGTTGAACACAAATTAGTTATAAGCTTGTGTCCTATATAGACAATGGGAGGTTCTGTGCAGCCTGCTATTATAGGGCGATAATTCCTTAAGAGTTCCTGACTTCGAGAAAGCTGATATTTACTTATCTGTTTGGTACCCGAGTGATCACTTACCATTGGTGTCTCGCAGGTGGGCGGTACCAACGGGGCTCATCCAGTGCGGACTATGGAGGTCTATGACCCTGCAATTAACCAGTGGCACGCTGGGCCTCCCATGAGACAACAAAGAAGCTATTTCGGCATCGCAGTGGTGGACGGCTTGCTGTTTGCGATGGGAGGCTCCGATGGCTTCAAAGTAACTGCAAAAGTGGAATGTTTCAATGCAGTGAAAGGCAGCTGGTGCCGTGCGCAGGAAATGATTGCACCTAAGAGGAGCTTCAGCTGCTGCACAGTGCCTGCGCACCCCCGCTTCGTACAGTACGCTGCACCTCGCCCACCTGCCCCCATCTGCCTGCCTGGTGGGTAACCAGCTCATCATGTCTAACGTTAATGCTTCGTACATTAGACCTATATAACATGTGCCCTTGAGAGGTAAAGTGGGCTATCCCACAAAAACAAAGTTTTGAGAAAATGAGCTCCAAAGTTGAATTAAAAAAAAAAAAAATCAGTGTGTCTATACCCTACAATTGATATGTATCATAGGTAGCACAGATCTCAGTATATTTAAAAGATAGATAGACCCTCAATAATTAATATTGGACAGTCATTTTTGACTGACATGTGGGATAGCCCACTTTACCTCTCAAGGGCACATATGATACCTACCGTTAATGTAATAACTGCCAATAATGTGCTAATTTTCCCCCTTAATGTAATAAAGGCTGATACAATAATATCTTGCCAATACCATACTAACATATTTGAATCAAAAACACACCACATTACTACATTATATACTTTATTACACAAAAAACGGGAAAATTGTTATGTTATTAGCAGTTATAGTAACAGTAGTTTAGCTGCTACAGACAGCAGCTATTAGCTGCTATTAACAGCAGTGATTAGCTGCTACAAACCGTAACAATCGTGACATCACACAATTTCTTTTGACTGCTTATGATTTTTTGCACACTACTGTACACACACACACACACATATATATGTACATATGTATATGGTTGATTGTCCACAAAAATCAACTGTGATTAATCAGCCTGATCTCCAGACCAAAGAACTGTGAAAACCATTCTAACTTAACCTACAAGAAGCAATTCCTGAACACAAAGAAGAAGATGTGCTACGGCCCTGCTACACACACACACACACACACACATATAAGGTATCTGTATCTTTGTGGGGACTCCATACTGAGTTCCAACCCACAACACAATTAATCAGTGAGGAAATTCACAGTATTATCTCTTGTTATGTTATTTTTTTAAATTATTTATAATGTATTTAAAAGCCTATGGCAAACAGTAAGTTAATGAATTGAAATTACAGGTAACCACGTGCTCAACAAGTGGCTGGCAGGGAACAAGGGAAACGCTACAGACTGACAACAGGGGAGGACAAGAAAGACTGACAACACGTGGGACGAGATGACCAATGACACCTACTGGCCAAACAGGGAAGGGACACAGAATGGGACAGTTAAATAACACTGGGATTCCCTGAAGGGTTTGGCATTCCCTGAAGCCAAGCTGTTAATTATTGTACTCCACGCCACCTCTGGTGATTGAATTGCAATGTAATGATTATGTTGTTCTATAATCTTATTGAATAAGTGTTATAAGTTGTTAGAAGTTATTTTTGTATTCTTTTATACTTCATTTTTAACAGTGTGATTGTTGACCTGACAGCTTTGTTTGGCAGTAAAAAGCTTTAAGGGGGCAGTTTAATGGCTCTATACACAGCAATATGTATAATGGCCAAAGTGTTCTTGTTGAACATGCTTAATTTATTTTTGTATACAACGTTTAAATAAATGTCTTATTTGGAGAACAAAGGCTGGAAAAAATGTTATTTGTTGTCTGAAAACCAAAATAATTTTGAGAGCTTTGTACAATTTGTTAGCAGAATTACCTTATAGACCTAATACACTTTTGAATGCAATATAATTCTCCATGGCAGTAACCCAGCTGACTGGTGGAGCAAGTTCATTTTGTCTCTGCAAGACCTCAAAGTGAATTTGAAGATCATTGTCTCCACAAAGACTACGAAGATTTTCAGGAGATACATGGAATCCACAGTTTCTTCCATTAAACCTAGAGTGCAATCCAACAAAATGTTTCAATAATAAAATTTACATTTCAAAAAGTGGCTTCTGGTTTGTCAGATGGGCAGTGTGCATTCCATACCTACTTGTAGTCATCTAGTTCTTTTTGCAGGACACCCAGAAAGCTGAATACTGTAGCAGCAAACATTTCTGTTGGTAACAGCCATTAAAGAGATTCCTTCGTCCAAAATTGCCCCCTAGTGGTGGAATATTGCAACGCAAATAATGGAGATTTCACTTCACTGTATTTTACAGCTAACGAAAATGTAATGTGTGTGTGTATACATTTTTTGTTTCATACATTTAAATGTACATTTTTTATATAACAAACAACATTACTTTATAGTTGTTTAAAAGGCAGAAACTTCAATGTACACGAAGTCACCAATAAATTACATCTATTTATCCAACATGTTATATAATATACATACTGTGTTTGAAAACTTTTCAGTTTTACGATTTCAGGACAGATCAGCCACTCTATTAGGAACATTACGCTTTTTGGTTGCGGCTGATTATCTCAGTGTCTTGGGCATCGTGCAGCGCTGCTATGATTTCCTGCATGAGCAGCTCTGCCTCAACAACTGCATTGGCCTTCTTAAAATCGCCGATGTCTACTGCGTAAACGAGCTGCACCAGTCTGCATTCAACTTCATCTTGAAAAACTTTAAGGAGGTTGCCATCAGCTCAAACGAGTTCCCAGAACTAAGTCTTGAACAACTTTCTGACATCATACAGCAGGATGAGCTGAATGTCAGAGAAGAGGATGTGGTGTTTGACGCCATCCTCCGGTGGATCGAGCACAAGCCTGCCACCCGAGAGGCCCACATTTCAGCTCTGTTGCCCAAGGTGAGTATAGTTATACTATGTTCTCATTGACTTGTGTATATAACAATAGAATGCTCATTGAGTGAAGTCCTTATTACTGTAGCTAGAGACTGAACCTCCATTTCCATGTCCCATAAGTCTACAACCAAGGCTTCCAGGTATTACACCTGGGAGGAGAGTGTAACAAATAATGGAAAACAAAACACTCAAATGTCTTACATGAAATAAGTGTTAGCTGACACATCTGAGACTTTCAAAGTAAATGGCTTCAGCTAAAGAAATTAAAATTTGCACTTACTGCTGTATCCTTAATGTTAGGAATTGCTCATCTCCAGAGATTCACAGAAAGCACTAAGGAACTCATGGGAATTCTCTCATTCTTGTTTCATGTGTAGATTCGGATGGCTCGTATGGATCCGGAGTACTTTATGAAGATCGTCAAAGCCAACGATCTGGTGAAGGCCAATGCGGCGTGCAGGCCAATTATCACTGATGTCATGAAGGTCATCTATGATCTTCATGATGAAAGTCCACTCTCTGATTTTGAGAACCCACTGATCCGCCCGCGCTTGCCCTCTGACATTTTGCTGGCTGTTGGTGGATGGAACATGCACACGACAAACTGCATCGACGCATATGACACACGGGCCGACCGCTGGGTGGATATCACGCAGGAGGAGCAGAGCAACCTAGCTGGTCATGGCACGGTGTACCATGATGGGTTTGTGTACTGCATTGGGGGGTTTGATGGGCAAAACTTTATCGATACCGTGCGCAGATACGACCCGATCACACGAGCATGGCAGCAGATGGCCCCAATACACTGGCAGCGCTGTAATGTTAGTGTGATCGTGCTCGATGGGCTCATCTATGCCATGGGTGGCCATATTGGTTTCTGGCCCCTCGACATCGTAGAGTGCTACAACCCAAAAACCAATGAATGGACCCAGATCGAGTCCATGAATGAGAGGAGAAACGATGCCAGCGCCACCACCCTGAATGGCAAGGTAGGGTAATGGGAGGGCGTCTGACTGTTTACCCTCATTTTCCCCTTGAAATGGAGTATTTTACACAGTCATGAGTTCTCTTTCTCTTCAGATTGCTGATTTTAATCCACAATTACTATGTTCAATACATTTAAGTATTTGGATAAATGCATTATTGGTCTCCATTAGTGGCACATTGGGTAGTGCTGTGGTGTCAACTCCAAGACTTGTGAGATAGATGAAATGGTGTTCCCATGTCAGGTTTCCTTTATTCTGTTCCTGGGGGAGCAGAATCCAAAACTCTTTGCAGATTTCCCTTTTCAAACAGCCATACTAAACCTGAAAATTAGCTGATCATGGTGTGTTTGAGAAGGGAAATCTGCAAACTGTGTTCCTCCAGGAACGGGACTGGGGAACCCTGTCATACACTATGCATAGCATATACTTTTATTTTTGAGTCACAATGAACTTTATCTGTAACCTCCAAACCCCAGTCATATACAGTATAACGGTCTTCACAGTTAAATTGGTTTTCATAGATATACATCTGTGGGGGCCACAATGGAACAGAGAGCCTATCTACAGTGGAGTGCTTTGACCCCCTCACTAACGAATGGAGCTTGATCACTCCAATGAGCACTCCCCGTCACAGCCTTGGAGTCACGGCGTATAAAGGGAAGATATATGCGGTGAGTGATTCCTTTCTGTGTCAAATCTCACATTTTACCTGTAAGACTCATGGTTTTTTTGTCTTTGCTGCTGTGTCTTTCATTGTGATACATTTAAACCAAACAAAACAGTTAAATGCCAGAAATACCTGCTGCAAAGGCTTATCTTAATACACATAAAAAACATACATGCTACCCTCTTTAGCCTCCCTGCATTCATTTCTGGGTTATAAATGGATCTGCTGGGGGGTCTCTGCTACTAGCTCGGGTTGTAAAGTTTAGATTTTTAATTAATTATTTTCCCTAGTTCCAGATATAATTAGTCAGATTGTTGTTTTTTTCAGTGTCTGATTAGCTTCAAGTGTTCGTTTTAAGTAATAACAATAAAAAAGCAAAATATATTAGCATAAGGAGTCTTTTTTGAAGGCTCACAGTTTTCACCGAATCATACAAGTTTTCTGTTGCCCAAATCCATGTTTTCATTGCATATAGGTTGACTTCTGTATATAAGCTTGTGTCATCTATAGACAATGGGAGGTTCTAAGGCGCCTGCTTTCATAGGGTGAAAATTGCTTAAGAGTTCATGACTTTGGGAAAGTTGATGTTTGCCCATCCTTTTGGCAAGCAAGTGATAATGAATCTTTGGCATCTCTCAGGTGGGCGGTATCAACAGGCCTGATCACCTGCAGACCATGGAGGTCTATGACCCTACCACAAACCGCTGGCATGCTGTGGCCCCCATGTCCACACCGCGCAGTGAGTTTGGCATCGCAGTGGTGGACGACCTCCTATTTGTGATGGGCGGCCACGATGGGTTTGGGGTAACTAACAAGGTGGAGTGCTATGATGCGGGGACAGGCAGCTGGTATCGTGCGCAGGACATGAGCCGAGCCAGACAGCATTTCAGCTGCTGCGTAGTGCCTGCGCACCCCCGCATCATAGAATACGCTTCACCTCGTTAGTCCCTAATGGCCGCCAAGGAGGAGAGAAACCCATCTGCCCACAACAGCATGCCCAGTACGTAACCTCATTTACACCCCCCACCCCGAATTCTTTCCCTATAACATACATTGAGTTTATATAGACACCTCTTTTTTTCCCCAGACTCTGCTTCCTCATTGGAAGGTGTGTTGGTGGGATCGAGGTCTTTGAAGACAAAGCTGTCCGGAAGTAATTTTCCATGGCCTCGCTAAACTCCTCCCACACCTGAGTTTTTACCTCGACGACCGCCGAAGCCGCATTCCAACATTTCATCAACGCTGTCCACCAGCGGGTTGGGGGATTGCTGCCACAACAGGCCACAGCTCCAGTCAGCCGCCTCCACAATGGAGGCATGGAACAAGGCCCATTCGTACTAGTCAGTCCCCTGCGTCCTCCAGGACATGGGAGAAGCTCTGCTGGAGATGGGAGCTGAATCTTCTCCTGACATTGCATACTTAAAATAAAGTTTTCTTTTTCATATTATCTAGTTTGTGAAAGCGTCATAAATTTCCCATTTTGGATAAACGTTGTTCTCGTTTGACGGTTCTCTTCAGAAATTCCGCTGCAACCATCGGTGATTACTAATTAAGCACTAAGGCAGGGGTGCCCAAACATTTTCCCTTAGTGGGCCAAAATGAAAATCTATCAGAGGACCGCGGGCCAAATGTAATATTTTACACAAAATACAAACACTAATAGTAAAGTAAAGTAGTTTTATTTATCAAACAGTTATCTAACCTTCCTTTCTGTGTAAATAACATAAACAAAATATGACAAATAAGTCATATATAGGCATTTAGAACACGTCTAAACTTTTGTAATCACATATAGTGCAAAATGTCAAAGAGTGCATGTCCAACAGCAACACAACAACAACAGTAGGAACAATATAATTGCACCACTAGTGAGAAACATGAAGCTGTTCTTTGGCGTTTATCAGCCTATCAATATTAGGTTGCAGCTGACTCACTGAGAGGGTGAGGATGTCCTGTAGGTGTGGGTCAGTCAGAGTGCTTCTGAGCCTGGACTTGTTAAGGTTCATTACACTAAAAGTCTGTTCACAGATGTAAGTGCTGCCAAACAAAGCTAACATGACCTGTGCATGTTTCCTAATGTCTGGGTACCTTTCAGATGAGACATGTGTGTAGAAGTCTTTCAAGTGTAGTGACATGAATTTATTCTTTAGCTCAGAATCACACTGAAACTCAATTAGCTGCATCTGAATGTGATCAGGCACTGAGTCCACACTTATGGTGAAGGGTTGAGAAAACAGCTCCATGTCACCTCTACTTTCCCTAAAGTCCTCAAAGCGCAACGCAAAGTCCTGGTCCAAGTGTCTGAGAAGTGCTGCATATTCAGGCAGTCTCTGCTTCACCAGGTTGACCTCTCTCAGACTAGGGAAGTGTGCAAGGTTTCCTGGGAAGAAGTGAAAGAGCTGCTAAGTCGTCAAATAATAATAAATATTGCAACATAAATGTTGTTTTATGTACTTTGAAAGAGTTAGCCTTACAATTTTATTACAATACTTTTTAACAATACTTTTTAACTGCACAACAGTGGAATATGGATATGTTAGTAAATGCACTTACTAACATATTCCACATAATATCAATCCCAGTAACTGCACTTTTATCATGTGAGGTGCAGGTACATGCTGCCACCTTTCCTCTCCATTATCACTTGATTAAATCATAAGCATTTTTACAATCACAAAAAATATGCAAGCTCCAAAAGACAAACAAAGCGCATGTCTGCCTGTCAATCAAGTTTAAGAACCATGGACAGCGCTGTCCCTCCGCAACACAGTTAACAAGGCCGGGACTTATTTACGGCATAAAATACAGTATGATAGACATTATCACCATTAAAACTGAATGTGTATGTGTGTCTCTGTGTGTGTACAATATATTAACCAACCTGCTGACAGATGTCGACAGAGTAGCTGCAGCTTCGACCTGAAGGCCGTTATGTGGTCAAACAGCTCAGTGATGATCTGATCCTTCCCTTGAAGCTGAATATTCAGGGTGTTGAGCAGGTCAGTGATGTCCACCATAAAAGCCACGTCACAAAACCATTTTTCATCTGTGGGGACTTGAGTGTCACTGTTCTTGCTTGTCAGAAACTCCGCGATGACATGGCGCAGCTCAAAAAATCTTTTGAGGACTTTCCCGCGGCTCAGCCACCTCACCTCTTGGTGGTAAAGCACATCCTTGTATTGTGAATCAACCTCCTCTAGAAGAGCTCTGAACTGGCGGTGTGAGAGCGCTTTTGATCGTATGCAGTTTATGATTTTAATCACGTCACGCACCACGTCTCCCATACCAACTGATCTGGCACATAGTTGCTCTTGGTGCAGGATGCAGTGGTATTTTGCCACCTTACCTCCACATTGGGAAACCTTCTGGGAAATTAGTGTGGCAAGGCCTGTTTTCCTCCCAGCCATGGCAGGTGCTCCATCAGTTGTTATCCCAACCAATTTTTCCCAGCTCAGCCCGTTCGTATCCAACACTCGCTCAACGGCTGCAAACAAATCCTCACTTTTTGTTGTGCTGCGCAGTGTCTCAAATCCAGCCAGCTCCTGAGTTATTTCCATGTTTTCATTTACTCGCCGTATGAAAACCAAAAGTTGTGCAGAGTCCGAAATGTCCGTGCTTTCATCACACGCCAAAGAAAAGGCGACAAATCCAGCAGCCTTTGCTTTAAATTGCTCCTTAATGTCTAGAGACATTTCTTCAATACGACGTGTCACAGTATTTCGTGAGAGGCTGATCTGGGAGAAAGTTTTTGCCTGTGACGGGCACATGATTGTCGCAGCTATGGACAGACACTCCTTAACAAAGTCACCCGTTGAAAATGATCTCCCAGTCCGGGCAATTAGCGCAGTAATCTCAAAGCTGGCCCGCGTCGCGCTGTCCTGGGCTGTCGAGGGCCGTGTAAGAGTCCCTTGTTGCCTGTGAAGTTTAGCCAGCAGCTCCCTGGTCTTGTTCTTTCGCGCATCACCTTTGAATTGCGAAAATGCTGCGTGCTTCGTCTCATAATGACGACGAATGTTATACTAGTACAGCAACAGACTGGTTACAAATAAGGCAGACCGCTTTAGCATTTATGTCAGTGAAAAAATATTCTTCCTCCCAGCATTTTTTAAAATGTCTTTTGTCTGTGTGCCACTGACGATGCCGCTCCATGTTGATAGTGGCTTAAGCTAGCAGCCTGGTGGTGACCCGCCACAAACTGGTTTGATCCCGTATGGCGGCAACAAAGACTCATGGGACTTTTTGCAAATTGTTAAAATATGACTATTTATGAAGTGTGGAAATGTACATATGTGCACAGATATTGTCATGCCCGGCTCGTCCGCTCCTCCTGTGTGCCACGCCCCCTGATTACCCACGTGTTTTCTCCCGATTGTACCCAGCTGTATCTAGTTCATTTGCTCAGTCCTGTGTATTTCAGTCCGTGTCTTACCTGAGTCCTTCGTCCGTCATTGATGTCAGTCAGTGTCCGATGTTCCCTGTTCCCCGAAAACCTTTGATTAAATCCCCGTTTGCCCCGAATCCTGCCTGCCTGCTTCCTGATTCCCCGCTTGCCCTCACGATCGCCGCTCTGCCCGCGGTCGCCCGTGACAGATATACTCTACATTACCCTTATAGTTGCTTGTGTTTCAATTTTAGTCTTAGATATTTCAAATGTAATCAAAGCACCATGAGTGAGGACTGTATAATATATATTAGTTAGGTCAACGTACACTAAAAATAAACGCACTGATAGCTACACTGGGATTCGTGCTTTAAGAGTTTTTTAAACAAATTTTAGTACAGTAATAATTTAAATTTTTAGATATCCATTGGCGGGCCAATCTAAATAGTACGGCGGGCCAACCTTGGCCCGCGGGCCCCACTTTGGGCACCCCTGCACTAAGGTTTTTCGTAATCCATTGAAATACTGGTTTAGTGCAACCCCTTCCCCTGGGACCTACAGTAATCATAGCCGGCAACTTGAATTTGGAGAAGTGATGTTACCTCTGGACTGATTACAGTATGTACTGTACACGATATTATTATATTGTGGGTGTCAGAGTTTGCGGGTGCGGACGGGCAGGCTGGCAGGAAGGAGGCAGGGAAGGACGAAGCAGGGAGGTAGAATACGGGGAAAACTGGTGTTTTATTAGGGGAAAGACGGCTATGGGCAGAACGGGACATAACAGCACTAACATCAATGACGGACATCGGACAGGGCAAGATGTGGACTGATATAGACAAAAGACATGGTGAAACAACAAGATACAGCTGGGCATGATTGGGGAAGCACACGTGGATAATCAGGGGGCGTGGCACACACGACGATCGTACGAGCCGGGCATGACAGTGGGCCTGCGTTCATAGTGGGGTACCGTAGGGTTAAATTTTAGGACCACTACTGTTCCTAATTTACATTAATAATATTGACACCAATACATACAGTAAACTGGTTACATTTGCAGACGACACCAGGGTGGGTGGTGTAGCAGGTACTGATCTAGCAGCGGAGAGGCTACAACGGGATCTGGATTTAATTAGCGACTGGGTGGATACCTGGCAGATGGAATTTAACATAGATAAATGTAAGGTAATCCATACAGGGAGCAGAAATATAAAAGTACAGATATATTATGGGTTCCACTGAAATAAAGGTAGCTGGTTATTAGAAAGATCTCGGTGTGTATGTTGATGCTTCCATGTCAGTGTGGGGAAGCAATAAAAAAGGCCAATAGGATGTTAGGTTACAACTCTAGGTGTGTGGAGTTTAAGACAAGGGAAGAGATGCTACAATTATACATTGTTCAAAAAAATTTAAGGAACACTTTTTAATTAGAGTATAGCATCAAGTCTATTAAACATCTGAGATATTGATCTGGTCAGTTAAGTAGCGGAGGGGGTGGTTAATCAGTTTCAGCTGCTTTAATGAAATTATGAACAGGTGAACTAGAGGGGCAACAATGGGACGACCCCCAAAACAGGAATGGTTTAACAGGTGGAGGCCACTGGCATTTTCCCCTCCTCATCGTTTCTGACGGTTTTTTCACTAGTTTTGCATTTGGTGACGGTCAGTGTCACTACTAATAGCATGAGGCGATACCTGGACCCTACAGAGGTTGCACAGGTAGTCCAACTCCTCCAGGATGGCGCATCAATATGTGCCATTGCCAGAAGATTTGCTGTGTCTCCCAGCACAGTCTCAAGGGCATGGAGGACATTCCAGGAGACAGGAAGATACTTAAGGAGAGCTGGACAGGGCCGTAGAAGGTGCTAAACCCTTCAGCAGAACCGGTATTGGCTCCTTTGTGCAAGGAGGAACAGGATGAACACTGCTGAAGCCCTAGAAAATGACCTCCATCAGGCCACTGGTGTGAATGTTTCTGATTGTTTGGTCAGAGACAGACTTCATGAGGGTGGCTTGAGGGCCCAACGTCCTCTAGTGGGCCCTGTGCTCACTGCCCAGCACCATAGAGCTCGATTGGCATTTGCCATAGAATACCAGAATTTGCAGGTCTGCCACTGGCACCCTGAGCTTTTCACAGATGAGAGCAGGTTCATCCTGAGCACATACAAGGGCTGGACGCACAGGTCATGACAATTATTGTGTTATATTAGTATACTACGGGGTTAGCAAAAATATTTCTGAGCTACAGTTATTAAAGGTACCACCTTAACTTTTGGCATATAATAGCTGTGTAAAAATATTACAAAAAGTGGACCACGTCAATCAGTGGCAAAAATAATATTCCGGGGGACCTGCCCTCTAGTCTAAGTGAAAAATATTTTTAGGGAGCCACTGCTGGAAAGATAAGATTAAAGCCCTTCCTGACCCTACTTCTTAAGTACCTATGTGATCATCTGTGGCAGGGGGTCCTTAGCTCTGGTCGATATTCATTTGGGGGTCCCTGGATCAGAAGAGTTAGGAAACCCAAAATTATTAAATGAGTCCCGTTGTGGTCCTGTTTTTTATTTTTTGTATGTCTCCTGTTTAAGTTCACTGAGAGTGACAACAAACTGGAGACAAATTCCTTGTGTGATCAGCCAAAAAGCTGATTCTGACTCACATCTGGATTGTTTTCAGGGCTCTGTTCACCGGTGACTGGAAGGATTCGGGAAAGCGGGAGTACCAGTTCCCAGGCATTTCCCCAGATACGATGCAGCAGATCATGGAATACATCTACACGTACTCTGTGCTCGTCACGGCTGAGAATGTGGAGAACCTCCTGGCAGCTGCTGATCGGCTGAGTCTACTGCCTCAATGAGCTGCGCCAGTCTGCATTCGACTTCATCCTGAAAAACTTCCAGGAGGTTGCCATCACCTCAAACGAGTTCCCAGAACTCACCCTGGAACAACTTTCTGACATCATAGAGCAGGATGAGCTGAATGTCAGACAAGAGGATGCGGTGTTTGACGGCATCATCCGGTGGATCGAGCACGAGCCTGCCACCCGAGAGGCCCACATTTCAGCTCTGTTGCCCAAGGTGAGTATAGTTATACTATGTTCTCATTGACTTGTGTATATAACAATAGAATGCTCATTGAGTGAAGTCCTTATTACTGTAGCTAGAGACTGAACCCCCATTTCCATGTCCCATAAGTCTACAACCAAGGCTTCCAGGTATTACACCTGGGAGGAGAGTGTAACAAATAATGGAAAACAAAACACCGAAATGTCTTACATGAAATAAGTGTTAGCTGACACATCTGAGACTTTCTATGTAAATAGCTACAACTAATGTACCTTTAATGTTAGGAATTGCTCATCCCCCGAGATTCACAGAAAGCACTAAGGAACTCATGGGAATTCTCTCATTTTTGTTTCCTGTGTAGATTCGCATGGCTCGTATGGATCCGGAGTACTTTATGAAGATCGTCAAAGCCAACGATCTAGTGAAGGCCAATGCGGCGTGCAGGCCAATTATCACTGATGTATTGAAGATCATACATGATCTCGACGATAAAAGTCCACGATCTGACTTTGAAAGGTCACTGATCTGGCCGTCTGGTCGGGGTCTGGGCTGGTGCGCTTCTCGGCTGCTGAGGGGTCCAGGGTGGTCTTCCGGTTTCCTCGCCAGAGGAAAAAAATGGGGTCCACAGAGAGTATATACGGGGAGTGAGAGTGTGTGTACAGCGTTCATTTCTGTGTGTCTCTATGTTGGGTGAATGTGTAAATATTTGTTTATGTGTGCATGAGGGTGGGAACGTATGCTTGTATATGTGTGTGCCTGTTTGTCTATATGCATGTGTCAGGTTGGGTTCTAGACTCCACCTGAAATAACATCTCGGGCTCTATTCCCCCCCCGCCACACTCCCTGCTGGTGGATGGGGCCCCTGGCCACTGGTGCGTTGGTGGTTCTCGATGTCCAGGGCTGGGTGCTCGGGTGGGTGCTGGCTCGCCCTCGTCGGTTGCCTGGCGGGATCTGGCCCTCCTGGCTCTGTCGGGCCCTTGCTGGGGGGGCCCTTGGATCTCTGGGCCCAGGGCCTGGTCTGCCCTGGTGGGGCTGGCCGCCGGTGGAGCCTGCGGGCTCGCCGCCACGGCCCCCTGGGGCTCCTGCACTGTGGCTGCCGGATGGCCTCCCTCCGGAGCTCTCCTCTGCCCTTTTCTGGGTGAGGGGCTGCTATTCTCCCTGCGGTGGTCCTCCGGGGGCTCCCATGCCCTGTGGGGCCTCTGGCTGTCTGGGGTCCGGGCCTCCTCCGTGTCTGCTTCATGTCCTGAGGGATGGGGCTGTGGCTCCCCACACACACTACTAGACATTTACATGGAGAAACCTTTTGAACACCAGCGCGCTCACATACACAGGTGTGCACACAGGGGTACAAACAGGTACTCACAGACACACACTGTCTTGTTTGGCTGTTGCTCCTTAACATGCTCATTGTGACTCGTACAGATGTTGGTTGTTGTTTTCTCTCATCAGCAGGTATTGAAGCAGATTATCTGTGGTTTTCTTTCTTCTTTTTTTTTCTCTTTTCCCTCGCTCTCTCTCTATTTCCCTTCTTCTCCGTTTTCGTCCTTCTGTCCCCCTCTCTCTCTCCCTCTCCCTCTCTTGAGGAAATAAATAAAAATAAATAAATAAATAGAAATAAAGTAGTCCACCGCAGAGGGGGGGTGGTGGAGGGAATATATATAAAAAAAAGAAAGGCCACTGATCCGCCCACGCCTGCCCGCTGACATCTTATTGGCCATTGGTGGCTGGAATTTCCGCAAAACCAATTGGATTGAAGCCTATGACACCCGGGCCGACCACTGGGTCGATGTAACGCAGGGGCAGGAGACTCGCCAGTCCGGCCATGGCAGTGTGTACTTAAATGGCTTTGGGTATTGTTTTGGGGGGTTTGATGGCCACAATTTCACCAACACTACGCAGATTTGACCCCGTCGCACGGACATGGTAGCACATGGCACCGATGCACTGGTGCCACTGAAATGTTAGCGTGGCCGTAATTAATGGTTCCATCTATGTAACGGGTGGCCATTTACGCTTCTCGCCTCTAATCATAATCGAGTGATATGACCAAGAAGCCAACGAATGGACCATCATCCAGCCCATGCATGAGGAGCGACAGGATGCCAGTGCCACCACCCTGAATGGAAAGGTAGGTTAATAGGAGGGCGTCTGCCTGTGGTTACCCTCATTTTCCCCTTGAAATTGATTATGTTACATACTCAGTAGCTCGCTTTGTCTTCAAATGCTTGATTTCAATCCATAATTTAATATAAGTTCAGTAAACGTCAGTGTTTAGATAAAACATAAATGACCTTGCATTGTCGCTCTGCATTAGTGGCACATTGGGCAGTGCTGTGGTGTCCAGCTCTGTGTTTTTGCAATTTTGCCCACAGCCCAAGACTTGTGAGATACAATAACTGGTGTTAACGTAGGAGCTTTACCCAATTCCAGTCCTGGAGGGTCAGAATCCTAAACAATTTGCAGATTTCCCTATTCAAACAAACCTAGTGAACTTAATAATTATCTGATTAAGCTGCGGTTCACAAGGGAAATGATCACAACTAACTGTAAATTCCCTACCTTTGCCCATGTGCTTCCTGTGGTAGGTTCCAGGTTCACCACCACCCTGTACCGAATAAACTTTTATGGAAGATGGATGGATTAAACATGCATTAGCTAAATGTACATTTATGCTTTCTAGATCTCCATCTCCAATCATATACAGCATAACACACATCACTTGTGAACCATCTTTCCTAGATATACATTTGTGGGGGTAACAATGGAGCTCAGACCACTTCCACTGCGGAGTGCTATGATCCACTCACGGGCGAATGGACCTTGATCACTCCCATGCGCACTCGCTGACGTGGCCTCGGAGTAGCTGCATATCAGGGAAACATCTATGCGGTGAGTGATTCCTTTCTTGTACTCTGAAACAAAGGAGTCAAATCTCAAGATTTATCTGAGACTCATATTTTTTGTCACTGCTGCTGTGTCACAGATTGTAATGCGCTTAAATCAAACAAAAGAATTCAGTGGATGAAATGACCTGCTGGGAAGGCCCATCTCAATACACATATGCTCCCTGCATATCTGGGTTTTAAACGAATACGCTTAGTAAAACTTAGTAAAGCTTAGATTTTTGATTATAGTTATATTCTGTAGTTCCAGACACAATTGCTCTGTTTGTTGTTTTTTTCAGTGTCTGACTACAAGTATTATTTTTAGTACTAATAAAAATAATAATAAAAGCAAAACATATGAACATAAGAAGTATTTCACTGAATTGTACAGGTTTTCTGTTGCCCAAATCCACTTTTTTCACTGCAGTTATGTTGACATGTATGTTGAACACAAATTAGTTATAAGCTTGTGTCCTATATAGACAATGGGAGGTTCTGTGCAGCCTGCTATTATAGGGCGATAATTCCTTAAGATTTCCGGACTTCGAGAAAGCTGATATTTACTTATCCGTTTGGTATCTGAGTGATCACTTACCATTGGTGTCTCGCAGGTGGGTGGTACCAACGGGGCTCATCCAGTGCGGAGTATGGAGGTTTATGACCCTGCAATTAACCAGTGGCACGCTGGGCCTCCCATGAAACAACAAAGGAGCTATTTCGGCATCGCAGTGGTGGACGGCTTGCTGTTTGCAATGGGAGGCTCCGATGGCTTCAAAGTCACTGCAAAGGTGGAATGCTACAATGCAGAGAAAGGCAGCTGGTTCCGTACGCAGGACATGATTACACCCAAGAGGAACTTTAGCTGCTGCACAGTGCCCCCCTGCATCATACAGTACGCTGCACCTCGCCCACCTGCCCCCATCTGCCTGCCTGGTGGGTAACCAGGTTACGCATCTACCGGTGTGGCTAGCATCACTGGACTTAATCAACAGAAACAGTGGACACTAACAAGAATCAGAAACATTCACCAAAATAAGGAAAATGACTCTTGAATAATGGACTGAGGGAACAGAACTTAGACCTTACAGTGGAGTCAGAGCATAGAGGTTAAGGCACTAGAACAGCTATCAAAATGCAATTATGGCAAGACAACTGCTTTCCTTTGTTATCGGATGCTGTAATGGTTTGCTCCTGTTGTGTAACATGCCACTTGTTTGCATGCATTTGTTAATTGCCTTGTTCTCTCCAACCATTTCTCTGTCTTAGAGCATCTGCCAAATGAATAATACACAGAGCACAACTATAGCAGAGCTCAGCTGGGACCTCCTGCATGCTTTTACAGCAAGCAATGAGTGTGCTCTTCTAGAACAGATTTAATATCTGGCTACGGTTGTTGGGGACACATGTGTTAGATATGTGAAATGCTTTATTCATACAAATAAAGCCCTTATATTTGTATTTTTATCACATGTGTTATCACATTAAATTTATGAGTAGTATCTTTATAGAATTTGTGCCGTGTGTGTGGTGTTCTCCATATTAATTCATATCTCAATTAAACATTATAACCAAGATGCAGCCAAAGCCCCAAAAATAAATTCTGAATATCAATCAATTAACAAAAACAATACAGAACAATGTTCTTCAACCTGATCCACAGGAACCCCCAGTCCATCCACGTTTTTGCTCCTTGCCAGACAGCTGGTGCTGGGAGAGAGCAAAAACATGGACTGCTGAGGGTCCACAAGAAACACTGATAAAACATAATATATATGCAGACCGAATGTCTATGGCACCCCCTAAAGGAGCATCATATGCGTAAAGAACTGCTTAAGGTTTCATGCCACAGCACCCTCCAGAGCATGAAAGCCAGCTTCTGCTTCTGGTTCCAACACTTAGCCAATCTACTGACCCTTCATCACCGATTGCTGAGTTGGAAACATTCAGGTGGATCAGCTGACCTGCATGCTTGCATCCAATCAGAAGCAGCAAATTTCCCTCCATTTTCCCCTTCTTTTTCTCTTATCAGCTTACAGTTATATTTCCTGTTGCTCATCTCAGTTTGTCCTAGTCAATTAATATTCTCTCATTTGTTAAGTGCTACTATTTATTGTCTTTCTGTGAGTTAAACTGAAGGTTACTTTCCCCTATAGACCGTCTCTTCCTGCTATCAGGCAATCATAGGCCAGTGGGACAGGAGGGAGGGTTCTACCCTTTTTCACTCAGGGTGACTGGAATTTTCCAAACAAACGGGCAGTTTCAGAATCCCCCATTTGTTGCGGTCTCCAGAAAAGTGTTACATATGAACCATGTGGTACAGTCTGATTAGACGAAAGCATCCCATAGAGCTGTTTCTGATCTAAATGAACAAATTCTGAATTATGACTCTTGAGCTTTGTTGATTTTAGAGTTTTCTGCCATCTGGAGTAGAAAAAAAAACACACATTTATCTCAGAATTCTGACTTATTAAGTCGAAATTCTGATTTTTTTTCCCTCACAATTCTTACTTTATTTCTCATTATTCTGAGTACTTCTCTAACAACCAGCAATTAGTCGGAGACATCACTTCTGCTCCAGCTTTAATGGTTCAGTGAGATTTGCATACAGCAGCAGACAGGAGCGAAGGCTACAATGGCTGTATCTGCTCTGTCCAGGCATTTTATTATTTCCAGTTGTGTGTGTGAATGGCAGCCTACATCGGAACTTGCAATTAATTATCCTGTAAATGTTAAGCTGGTTTGCAATGAAAATGGGCAATAGAACTTCTCTCTTGCCTAATAAGTTGTGGTACAAGCATATCTAACGTTAATGCTTCGTGCATTAGACCAGGGGCGCTGTAAAGGGGGGGTAAACGATGACGATTCTCGGGGCCCATGACTGAGAGGGGGCCCAGAGAAGCCCCCAATAAACTGTGTGGGGGGCCCTGTCAAGATTCCTTTCATGGGACCCAAAATCCTTAGCAGCGCCCCTGCATTAGACATATATAATATGATGTCTACCGTTAATGTAATAACTGCCAATAATGTGCTAATTTTCCCCCTTAATATAATAAAGGCTGATACAGTAATAACTTACCAATATCATACTAACATATTTGAATCAAAAACGTATCACATTATTACATTATAGGCTTTATTACACAAAAAAAAAAAACGGGAAAATTGTTATGTTATTAGCAGTTATATTAACAGTAGTTTATAGTAGCTGCTATTAACAGCAGTGATTAGCTGCTACAGACCCTAACAATCACACAATTTCTTTTGACTGCTTATGATT
The DNA here is from genome assembly GCF_023856365.1 of Brienomyrus brachyistius. Taxonomy (NCBI): domain Eukaryota; kingdom Metazoa; phylum Chordata; class Actinopteri; order Osteoglossiformes; family Mormyridae; genus Brienomyrus; species Brienomyrus brachyistius. The sequence goes on along the minus strand of NW_026042306.1, from coordinate 5,202,725 downwards.
TTTTGCACACTACTGTACACACACACACACACACATATATGTACATATTCATATGGTTGATTGCCCACAAAACTCAACTGTGATTAATCAGCCTGTTCTCCAGACCAAAGAACAGTGAAAACCATTCTAACTTAACCTACAAGAAGCAATTCCAGAACACAAAGAAGAAGATGTGCTAGATGTCTTTATGGGGACTCTGCATTCATGTCTATGGGCAAAACCCTAATCCCAACTATGAAAACGTTATCCCGTACCCAGCCCCAACCCACAGTCGTTGCTGTTGTAGTTCTCTCCTACCATTTATATTGTCACAATGAACTATATCCTAAGATGTACAAGTAAAAAGTTTGTATATAGTATAGCATGAAAAATAATAATAAGAAGAAAACTCAGCCAGAGTGGAATTGTTTTATATAAACACTCGTGCGCTCTTGCGTTGTGTACACCAAAAATGGCGATTCCACAATAAACTGCGGCTATATCGAGTGTGATGTTAGCTGCAAAAGACGCAAGCAGATCCCAACTTCACTTTGCTACACGTGCATTGTAAAAGCAGGGCCACAAACAAAACAACGCCTACGTCTCTGTGTTCAATTCAAACGGAAAATGTCGCCAAATCCATTCACCATTTCACTATGTGCTAGCTAGTCATGGCGCGAGCATTAGCTGCGGACGCGAACAGCTTCAGCTTATCTTGCCACAATTCAGCTCGACTGTTTAAACTTCAGCCAAAGACAACATTCTGTGTTAAGTGAGAATTCTAACGATAAATAATAATTACTTACATCGTTCAATGGGCGCCCTCGGAATATCTGTCCTGCCGCTACTCCCATCCACTTCTAGCTTAACTCGTCCATCTGTGTGGGTGCGCAAGAACGATGGGTGCCGTGAAGCTGCAGGAAAACAAACTTAAAAACCTGCACGAAAATATATTAAACGTGGAGGAGTTAGTCGGCAGAAGTGAGGAATTACAAAAAATAAAATAAAAAACGATTTCTCAAGAAAAGATCATAAAACAGGAAAATGGTCAATAGCTCATGGATTGATATTGCACACTGTACCTTGATTAACATAACTGCTCTATAATACATAATCGATTATATTCAATAGCGTTCAGGATTTGGGTGAAGTGTACACAGCACAATAATCATTGGGATAATTCCACACTTGCTGCAATTTGTTTTCATGACCGTATTGGGGATATATGCGGTCCGATAAATACGTCCGCCTTGTGCTAAATGTTGACCAAAACAGACGGACCGCCCAGCCCAATTTTCAAGGACTATTCTTGTTCCAAATAATTGCCACAACGGGCCGACCAGATTTACCCCATAAAATAATGTCTTGTGGACATTTGTTGCTCAATGGCTTATGTCTAAAGTGGAAACTAGGGAATAAGATGCGAATTTAAACCTCGTTCCTGACAGACATGTAAAGGACCTTTTTTGTTTTTCATTTTTAGAAACGTAGCGGAGGAGAAAAAATATGAAAACATTTATTTATTTATTTATTTTATTTCGGGAATTCGTGATTTGACTATTCTTACATAATACAAAACTTAAATTCTAAGATAAGCACGGTATACATTTTCCAAAAGTGATGTTAAAAACATTTCACTTGTTCTTCTTGTACAGCTGATTGTGCGTAGAATATACCCCCCCCCCCAATCCATTTCGAGTCTCAAATATAGATTTAAAAATAAACATTATGGTATCTTAGGAAACTGTGATGCAAAGTGCGGTTTTTGCGTCTTAGAACGTATGTATACGTCATTTCGAGTGATATAAAAAGGAGAGAGAGACGAGATATCCACATTTTTGAATTATGATGGCACACGACATGGAGCGAGTACTGATGTCCCCGGCGTTCGAAGTGTTTAACAAGCTTCGGCTGGCAGGACAGCTTTGTGACGTGGTCCTCATCACCGACGGTGTTCAATTCAACGCCCATAGAGTAATTCTGTGTGGCTGTAGCTCCTACTTCCAGTAAGTAGCTGTGACCCATATATGAAGATGCGAAAACAGCAAGGAGTCAGTTTTTATCTCTCGTTAGCAATGACTTCTCCTTGGCAATAAGGCTCTAGGATGACAGAAAGTTTATATTAATATACATTATATTAAATTATATTAATGTAGGTCAGTGCTGATCAGAAATATTTCTGATAAGTGTACCACCTTAACTTTTACTATATAATAATAATAATAATAATAATAATAATGGTATAAATATATAAAAAGGGGACCATGTCAAACAGGCAAAACAAAGTATTCCGGGGGACTTGCCCACCAGCCCAAGTAAAATATATTAAAGGGGGAGCTACTGTTGGAAAAATAAGAATTAAAGCCCCTGGCCCCTAGTTCTTAGATGCCTATGAGATCATCTGTAGCAGGGGGTCCTTATCTCTGCTTAATTTCCATTTGGGGGTCCCTGGTTCAGAAGATTTAGAAAACCCCTTATTTAACTTTGCCTGCAAAACCGATATTTATTAGATGAGTCACTTCTGGATTGTGTTTCAGGGCTCTGTTCGCCAGTGACTGGAATGATTCAGGAAAGCGGGAGTACCAACTCCCAGGCATTTCCCCAGAAACACTGAGGCAGGTCATAGAGTATGCCTACACGTACTCTGTGGTTATCACAGCTGAGAATGTGGAGAACCTCCTGGCAGCTGCTGATTATCTCAGTGTCTTGGGCATCGTGCAGCGCTGCTGTGATTTCCTGCATGAGCAGCTCTGCCTCAACAACTGCATTGGCCTTCTTAAAATCGCCGATGTCTACTGCGTAAACGAGCTGCACCAGTCTGCATTCAACTTTATCTTGAAAAACTTCAAGGAGGTTGCCATCAGCTCAAACGAGTTCCCAGAACTAAGTCTTGAACAACTTTCTGACATCATCGAGCAGGATGAGCTTAATGTCAGAGAAGAGGATGTGGTGTTTGACGCCATCCTCCGGTGGATCAAACACGAGCCTGCCACCCGAGAGGCCCACATTTCAGTCCTATTGCCCAAGGTGAGTATAGTTATACTATGTTCTCATTGACTTGTGTATATAACAATAGAATGCTCATTGAGTGAAGTCCTTATTACTGTAGCTAGAGACTGAACCTCCATTTCCATGTCCCATAAGTCTACAACCAAGGCTTCCAGGTATTACACCTGGGAGGAGAGTGTAACAAATAATGGAAAACAAAACACTCAGATGTCTTACATTAAACAAGTGTTAGCTGACACATCTGAGACTTTCAAAGTAAATGGCTTCAGCTAAAGAAATTAAAATTTGCACTTACTGCTGTATCCTTAATGTTAGGAATTGCTCATCTCCAGAGATTCACAGAAAGCACTAAGGAACTCATGGGAATTCTCTCATTCTCTCATTGTTTCCTGTGTAGATTCGGATGGCTCGTATGGATCCGGAATACTTCATGAAAATCGTCAAAGCCAACGATCTAGTGAAGGCCAATGTGGCGTGCAGGCCAATTATCACTGATGTACTGAAGGTCATCTATGATCTTCATGATGAAAGTCCACTCTCTGATTTTGAGAACCCACTGATCCGCCCGCGCTTGCCCTCTGACATTTTGCTGGCTGTTGGTGGATGGAACATGCGCACGACAAACTGCATTGATGCATATGACACACGGGCTGACCGCTGGGTGGATATCACGCAGGAGGAGCAGAGCAACCTAGCTGGTCATGGCACGGTGTACCATGATGGGTTTGTGTACTGCATTGGGGGGTTTGATGGGCAAAATTTCATCAATACCGTGCGCAGATACGACCCGATCACACGAGCATGGCAGCAGATGGCCCCCATGCACTGGCATCGATGTAATGTTAGTGTGGTCGTGCTCGATGGGCTCATCTACGCCATGGGTGGCCATATTGGTTTCAGGCCCCTCAACATCGTAGAGTGCTACAACCCAATAACCAATGAATGGACCCAGATCGAGCACATGAATGAGAGGAGAAACGATGCCAGCGCCACCACCCTGAATGGCAAGGTAGAGTAATGGGAGGGCGTCTGACTGTGTTTACCCTCATTTTCCCCTTGAAATTGAGTATTTTACACAGTCATGAGTTCTCTTTCTCTTCAGATTGCTGATTTTAATCCACAATTACTATGTTCAATACATTTAAGTATTTGGATAAATGCATTATTGGGCTCCATTAGTGGCACATTGGGTAGTGCTGTGGTGTCAACTCCAAGACTTGTGAGATAGATGAAATGGTGTTCCCATGTCAGGTTTCCTTTATTCTGTTACTGGGGGAGCAGAATCCAAAACTCTTTGCAGATTTCCCTTTTCAAACAGCCATACTAAACCTGAAAATTAGCTGATTATGGTGTGTTTGAGAAGGGAAATTTGCAAACTGTGTTCCTCCAGGAACGGAACTGGGGAACCCTGTCATACACTATGCATAGCACATACTTTTATTTTTGAGTCACAATGAACTTTATCTGTAACCTCCAAACCCCAGTCATATACAGTATAACGGTCTTCACAGTTAAATTGGTTTTCATAGATATACATCTGTGGGGGCCACAATGGAACAGAGAGCCTATCTACAGTGGAGTGCTTTGACCCACTCTCTAACGAATGGAGCTTGATCACTCCAATGAGCATTCCCCGTCACAGCCTTGGAGTCACGGCGTATAAAGGGAAGATATATGCGGTGAGTGATTCCTTTCTGTGTCAAATCTCACATTTTACCTGTAAGACTCATGGTTTTTTTGTCTTTGCTGCTGTGTCTTTCATTGTGATACATTTAAACCAAACAAAACAGTTAAATGCCAGAAATACCTGCTGCAAAGGCTTATCTTTATACACATAAAAAACATATATGCTACCCTCTTTAGCCTCCCTGCATTCATTTCTGGGTTATAAATGGATCTGCTGGGGGGGTCTCTGCTACTAGCTCGGGTTGTAAAGTTTAGATTTTTTATTAATTATTTTCCCTAGTTCCAGATATAATTAGATAGATAGATAGATAGATAGATAGATAGAAAATTAGTCAGATTGTTGTTTTTTTCAGTGTCTGATTAGCTTCAAGTGTTCGTTTTAAGTAATAACAATAAAAAAGCAAAATATATTAGCATAAGGAGTCTTTTTTGAAGGCTCACAGTTTTCACCGAATCATAAAAGTTTTCTGTTGCCCAAATCCATGTTTTCATTGCATATAGGTTGACTTCTGTATATAAGCTTGTGTCATCTATAGACAATGGGAGGTTCTAAGGCGCCTGCTTTCATAGGGTGAAAATTGCTTAAGAGTTCATGACTTTGGGAAAGTTGATGTTTGCCCATCCTTTTGGCAAGCAAGTGATAATGAATCTTTGGCATCTCTCAGGTGGGCGGTATCAACAGGCCTGATCGCCTGCAGACCATGGAGGTCTATGACCCTACCACAAACCGCTGGCATGCTGTGGCCCCCATGTCCACACCGCGCAGTGATTTTGGCATCGCAGTGGTGGACGACCTCCTATTTGTGATGGGCGGCCACGATGGGTTTGGGGTAACTAACAAGGTGGAGTGCTATGATGCGGGGACAGGCAGCTGGTATCGTGCGCAGGACATGAGCAGAGCCAGAAACCATTTCAGCTGCTGCGTAGTGCCTGCGCACCCCCGCATCATAGAATATGCTTCACCTCGTTAGTCCCTAATGGCCGCCAAGGAGGAGAGAAACCCATCTGCCCACAACAGCATGCCCAGTACGTAACCTCATTTACACCCCCCACCCCGAATTCTTTCCCTATAACATACATTGAGTTTATATAGACACCTCTTTTTTTCCCCAGACTCTGCTTCCTCATTGGAAGGTGTGTTGGTGGGATCGAGGTCTTTGAAGACGAAGCTGTCCGGAAGTAATTTTCCATGGCCTCGCTAAACTCCTCCCACACCTGAGTTTTTACCTCGACGACCGCCGAAGCCGCATTCCAACATTTCATCAACGCTGTCCACCAGCGGGTTGGGGGATTGCTGCCACAACAGGCCACAGCTCCAGTCAGCCGCTTCCACAATGGAGGCATGGAACAAGGCCCATTCGTACTAGTCAGTCCCCTGCGTCCTCCAGGACATGGGAGAAGCTCTGCTGGAGATGGGAGCTGAATCTTCTCCTGACATTGCATACTTAAAATAAAGTTTTCTTTTTCATATTATCTAGTTTGTGAAAGCGTCATAAATTTCCCATTTTGGATAAACGTTGTTCTCGTTTGACGGTTCTCTTCAGAAATTCCGCTGCAACCATCGGTGATTACTAATTAAGCACTAAGGCAGCGGTGCCCAAACATTTTCCCTTAGTGGGCCAAAATGAAAATCTATCGGAGGACCGCGGGCCAAATGTAATATTTTACACAAAATACAAACACTAATAGTAAAGTAAAGTAGTTTTATTTATCAAACAGTTATCTAACCTTCCTTTCTGTGTAAATAACATAAACAAAATATGACAAATAAGTCATATATAGGCATTTAGAACACGTCTAAACTTTTGTAATCACATATAGTGCAAAATGTCAAAGAGTGCATGTCCAACAGCAACACAACAACAACAGTAGGAACAATATAATTGCACCACTAGTGAGAAACATGAAGCTGTTCTTTGGCGTTTATCAGCCTATCAATATTAGGTTGCAGCTGACTCACTGAGAGGGTGAGGATGTCCTGTAGGTGTGGGTCAGTCAGAGTGCTTCTGAGCCTGGACTTGTTAAGGTTCATTACACTAACAGTCTGTTCACAGATGTAAGTGCTGCCAAACAAAGCTAACATGACCTGTGCATGTTTCCTAATGTCTGGGTACCTTTCAGATGAGACATGTGTGTAGAAGTCTTTCAGGTGTAGTGACATGAATGTATTCTTTAGCTCAGAATCACACTGAAACTCAATTAGCTGCATCTGAATGTGATCAGGCACTGAGTCCACACTTATGGTGAAGGGTTGAGAAAACAGCTCCATGTCACCTCTACTTTCCCTAAAGTCCTCAAAGCGCAACGCAAAGTCCTGGTCCAAGTGTCTGAGAAGTGCTGCATATTCAGGCAGTCTCTGCTTCACCAGGTTGACCTCTCTCAGACTAGGGAAGTGTGCAAGGTTTCCTGGGAAGAAGTGAAAGAGCTGCTAAGTCGTCAAATAATAATAAATATTGCAACATAAATGTTGTTTTATGTACTTTGAAAGAGTTAGCCTTACAATTTTATTACAATACTTTTTAACAATACTTTTTAACTGCACAACAGTGGAATATGGATATGTTAGTAAATGCACTTACTAACATATTCCACATAATATCAATCCCAGTAACTGCACTTTTATCATGTGAGGTGCAGGTACATGCTGCCACCTTTCCTCTCCATTATCACTTGATTAAATCATAAGCATTTTTACAATCACAAAAAATATGCAAGCTCCAAAAGACAAACAAAGCGCATGTCTGCCTGTCAATCAAGTTTAAGAACCATGGACAGCGCTGTCCCTCCGCAACACAGTTAACAAGGCCGGGACTTATTTACGGCATAAAATACAGTATGATAGACATTATCACCATTAAAACTGAATGTGTATGTGTGTCTCTGTGTGTGTACAATGTATTAACCAACCTGCTGACAGATGTCGACAGAGTAGCTGCAGCTTCGACCTGAAGGCCATTATGTGGTCAAACAGCTCAGTGATGATCTGATCCTTCCCTTGAAGCTGAATATTCAGGGTGTTGAGCAGGTCAGTGATGTCCACCATAAAAGCCACGTCACAAAACCATTTTTCATCTGTGGGGACTTGAGTGTCACTGTTCTTGCTTGTCAGAAACTCCGCGATGACATGGCGCAGCTCAAAAAATCTTTTGAGGACTTTCCCGCGGCTCAGCCACCTCACCTCTTGGTGGTAAAGCACATCCTTGTATTGTGAATCAACCTCCTCTAGAAGAGCTCTGAACTGGCGGTGTGAGAGCGCTTTTGATCGTATGCAGTTTATGATTTTAATCACGTCACGCACCACGTCTCCCATACCAACTGATCTGGCACATAGTTGCTCTTGGTGCAGGATGCAGTGGTATTTTGCCACCTTACCTCCACATTGGGAAACCTTCTGGGAAATTAGTGTGGCAAGGCCTGTTGTCCTCCCAACCATGGCAGGTGCTGCATCAGTTGTTATCCCAACCAATTTTTCCCAGCTCAGCCCGTTCGTATCCAACACTCGCTCAACGGCTGCAAACAAATCCTCACTTTTTGTTGTGCTGCGCAGTGTCTCAAATCCAGCCAGCTCCTGAGTTATTTCCATGTTTTCATTTACTCCCCGTATGAAAACCAAAAGTTGTGCAGAGTCCGAAATGTCCGTGCTTTCATCACACGCCAAAGAAAAGGCGACAAATCCAGCAGCCTTTGCTTTAAATTGCTCCTTAATGTCTCGAGACATTTCTTCAATACGACGTGTCACAGTATTTCGTGAGAGGCTGATCTGGGAGAAAGTTTTTGCCTGTGACGGGCACATGATTGTCGCAGCTATGGACAGACACTCCTTAACAAAGTCACCCGTTGAAAATGATCTCCCTGTCCGGGCAATTAGCGCAGTAATCTCAAAGCTGGCCCGTGTCGCGCTGTCCTGGGCTGTCGAGGGCCGTGTAAGAGTCCCTTGTTGCCTGTGAAGTTTAGCCAGCAGCTCCCTGGTCTTGTTCTTTCGCGCATCACCTTTGAATTGCGAAAATGCTGCGTGCTTCGTCTCATAATGACGACGAATGTTATACTCCTTTAGTATAGCAACAGACTGGTTACAAATAAGGCAGACCGCTTTAGCATTTATGTCAGTGAAAAAATATTCTTCCTCCCAGCATTTTTTAAAATGTCTTTTGTCTGTGTGCCACTGACGATGCCGCTCCATGTTGATAGTGGCTTAAGCTAGCAGCCTGGTGGTGACCCGCCACAAACTGGTTTGATCCCGTATGGCGGCAACAAAGACTCATGGGACTTTTTGCAAATTGTTAAAATATGACTATTTATGAAGTGTGGAAATGTACATATGTGCACAGATATTGTCATGCCCGGCTCGTCCGCTCCTCCTGTGTGCCACGCCCCCTGATTACCCACGTGTTTTCTCCCGATTGTACCCAGCTGTATCTAGTTCATTTGCTCAGTCCTGTGTATTTCAGTCCGTGTCTTACCTGAGTCCTTCGTCCGTCATTGATGTCAGTCAGTGTCCGATGTTCCCTGTTCCCCGAAAACCTTTGATTAAATCCCCGTTTGCCCCGAATCCTGCCTGCCTGCTTCCTGATTCCCCGCTTGCCCTCACGATCGCCGCTCTGCCCGCGGTCGCCCGTGACAGATATACTCTACATTACCCTTATAGTTGCTTGTATTTCAATTTTAGTCTTAGATATTTCAAATGTAATCAAAGCACCATGAGTGAGGACTGTATAATATATATTAGTTAGGTCAACGTACACTAAAAATAAACGCACTGATAGCTACACTGGGATTCGTGCTTTAAGAGTTTTTGAAACAAATTTTAGTACAGTAATAATTAAAAATTTTAGATATCCATTGGCGGGCCAATCTAAATAGTACGGCGGGCCAACCTTGGCCCGCGGGCCCCACTTTGGGCACCCCTGCACTAAGGTTTTTCGTAATCCATTGAAATACTGGTTTAGTGCAACCCCTTCCCCTGGGACCTACAGTAAACATAGCCGGCAACTTGAATTTGGAGAAGTGATGTTACCTCTGGACTGATTACAGTATGTACTGTACACGATATTATTATATTGTGGGTGTCAGAGTTTGCGGGTGCGGACGGGCAGGCTGGCAGGAAGGAGGCAGGGAAGGACGAAGCAGGGAGGTAGAATACGGGGAAAACTGGGGTTTTATTAGGGGAAAGACGGCTATGGGCAGAACAGGACATAACAGCACTAACATCAATGACGGACATCGGACAGGGCAAGATGTGGACTGATATAGACAAAAGACATGGTGAAACAACAAGATACAGCTGGGCATGATTGGGGAAGCACACGTGGATAATCAGGGGGCGTGGCACACACGACGATCGTACGAGCCGGGCATGACAGTGGGCCTGCGTTCATAGTGGGGTACCGTAGGGTTAAATTTTAGGACCACTACTGTTCCTAATTTACATTAATGATATTGACACCAATACATACTGTAAACTGGTTACATTTGCAGACGACACCAGGGTGGGTGGTGTAGCAGGTACTGATCTAGCAGCGGAGAGGCTACAACGGGATCTGGATTTAATTAGCGACTGGGTGGATACCTGGCAGATGGAATTTAACATAGATAAATGTAAGGTAATCCATACAGGGAGCAGAAATATAAAAGTACAGATATATTATGGGTTCCATTGAAATAAAGGTAGCTGGTTATTAGAAAGATCTCGGTGTGTATGTTGATTCTTCCATGTCAGTGTGGGGAAGCAATAAAAAAGGCCAATAGGATGTTAGGTTACAACTCTAGGTGTGTGGAGTTTAAGACAAGGGAAGAGATGCTACAATTATACATTGTTCGAAAAAATTTAAGGAACACTTTTTAATTAGAGTATAGCATCAAGTCTATTAAACATCTGAGATATTGATCTGGTCAGTTAAGTAGCGGAGGGGGTGGTTAATCAGTTTCAGCTGCTTTGGTGTTAATGAAATTATGAACAGGTGAACTAGAGGGGCAACAATGGGACGACCCCCAAAACAGGAATGGTTTAACAGGTGGAGGCCACTGGCATTTTCCCCTCCTCATCGTTTCTGACGGTTTTTTCACTAGTTTTGCATTTGGTGACGGTCAGTGTCACTACTAATAGCATGAGGCGATACCTGGACCCTACAGAGGTTGCACAGGTAGTCCAACTCCTCCAGGATGGCGCATCAATATGTGCCATTGCCAGAAGATTTGCTGTGTCTCCCAGCACAGTCTCAAGGGCATGGAGGACATTCCAGGAGACAGGAAGATACTTAAGGAGAGCTGGACAGGGCCGTAGAAGGTGCTAAACCCTTCAGCAGAACCGGTATTGGCTCCTTTGTGCAAGGAGGAACAGGATGAACACTGCTGAAGCCCTAGAAAATGACCTCCATCAGGCCACTGGTGTGAATGTTTCTGATTGTTTGGTCAGAGACAGACTTCATGAGGGTGGCTTGAGGGCCCAACGTCCTCTAGTGGGCCCTGTGCTCACTGCCCAGCACCATAGAGCTCGATTGGCATTTGCCATAGAATACCAGAATTTGCAGGTCTGCCACTGGCACCCTGAGCTTTTCACAGATGAGAGCAGGTTCATCCTGAGCACATACAAGGGCTGGACGCACAGGTCATGACAATTATTGTGTTATATTAGTATACTACGGGGTTAGCAAAAATATTTCTGAGCTACAGTTATTAAAGGTACCACCTTAACTTTTGGCATATAATAGCTGTGTAAAAATATTACAAAAAGTGGACCACATCAATCAGTGGCAAAAATAATATTCCGGGGGACCTGCCCTCTAGTCTAAGTGAAAAATATTTTTAGGGAGCCACTGCTGGAAAGATAAGATTAAAGCCCTTCCTGACCCTACTTCTTAAGTACCTATGTGATCATCTGTGGCAGGGGGTCCTTAGCTCTGGTCGATATTCATTTGGGGGTCCCTGGATCAGAAGAGTTAGGAAACCCAAAATTATTAAATGAGTCCCGTTGTGGTCCTGTTTTTTATTTTTTGTATGTCTCCTGTTTAAGTTCACTGAGAGTGACAACAAACTGGAGACAAATTCCTTGTGTGATCAGCCAAAAAGCTGATTCTGACTGACATCTGGATTGTTTTCAGGGCTCTGTTCACCGGTGACTGGAAGGATTCGGGAAAGCGGGAGTACCAGTTCCCAGGCATTTCCCCAGATACGATGCAGCAGATAATGGAATACACCTACACGTACTCTGTGCTCGTCACGGCTGAGAATGTGGAGAACCTCCTGGCAGCTGCTGATCGGCTGAGTCTACTGCCTCAATGAGCTGCGCCAGTCTGCATTCGACTTCATCCTGAAAAACTTCCAGGAGGTTGCCATCACCTCAAACGAGTTCCCAGAACTAAGTCTTGAACAACTTTCTGACATCATCGAGCAGGATGAGCTTAATGTCAGAGAAGAGGATGTGGTGTTTGACGCCATCCTCCGGTGGATCAAACACGAGCCTGCCACCCGAGAGGCCCACATTTCAGTCCTATTGCCCAAGGTGAGTATAGTTATACTATGTTCTCATTGACTTGTGTATATAACAACAGAATGCTCATTGAGTGAAGTCCTTATTACTGTAGCTAGAGACTGAACCTCCATTTCCATGTCCCATAAGTCTACAACCAAGGCTTCCAGGTATTACACCTGGGAGGAGAGTGTAACAAATAATGGAAAACAAAACACTGAAATGTCTTACATGAAATAAGTGTTAGCTGACACATCTGAGACTTTCTATGTAAATGGCTTCAGCTAATGTACCTTTAATGTTAGGAATTGCTCATCTCCAGAGATTCACAGAAAGCACTAAGGAACTCATGGGAATTCTCTCATTTTTGTTTCCTGTGTAGATTCGCATGGCTCGTATGGATCCGGAGTACTTTATGAAGATCGTCAAAGCCAACGATCTAGTGAAGGCCAATGCGGCGTGCAGGCCAATTATCACTGATGTATTGAAGATCATACATGATCTCGACGATAAAAGTCCACGATCTGACTTTGAAAGGTCACTGATCTGGCCGTCTGGTCGGGGTCTGGGCTGGTGCGCTTCTCGGCTGCTGCGGGGTCCAGGGTGGTCTTCCGGTTTCCTCGCCAGAGGAAAAAAATGGGGTCCACAGAGAGTATATACGGGGAGTGAGAGTGTGTGTACAGCGTTCATTTCTGTGTGTCTCTATGTTGGGTGAATGTGTAAATATTTGTTTATGTGTGCATGAGGGTGGGAACGTATGCTTGTATATGTGTGTGCCTGTTTGTCTATATGCATGTGTCAGGTTGGGTTCTAGACTCCACCTGAAATAACATCTCGGGCTCTATTCCCCCCCGCCACACTCCCTGCTGGTGGATGGGGCACCTGGCCACTGGTGCGTTGGTGGTTCTCGATGTCCAGGGCTGGGTGCTCGGGTGGGTGCTGGCTCACCCGCGGCGATTGCCTGGCGGGATCTGGCCCTCCTGGCTCTGTCGGGCCCTTGCTGGGGGGTGGGGGGGCCCTTGGATCTCTGGGCCCAGGGCCTGGTCTGCCGTGGTGGGGCCGGCCGCCGGTGGAGCCTGCACGGTGGCTGCCGGATGGCCTCCCTCCGGAGCTCTCCTCTGCCCTTTTCTGGGTGAGGGGCTGCTATTCTCCCTGCGGTGGTCCTCCGGGGGCTCCCACGCCCTGGGGGGCCTCTGACTGTCTGGGGTCCGGGCCTCCTCCGTGTCTGCTTCATGTCCTGAGGGATGGGGCTGTGGCTCCCCACACACACTAAAAGAAAAAGAAAGGCCACTGATCCGCCCACGCCTGCCCGCTGACATCTTATTGGCCATTGGTGGCTAGAATTTCCGCAAAACCAATTGGATTGAAGCCTATGACACCCGGGCCGACCACTGGCAGTGTGTACTTAAATGGCTTTGGGTATTGTTTTGGGGGTTTTGATGGCCACAATTTCACCAACACTACGCAGATTTGACCCCGTCGCACAGACATGGTAGCACATGGCACCGATGCACTGGTGCCACTGAAATGTTAGCGTGGCCGTAATTAATGGTTCCATCTATGTAATGGGTGGCCATTTACGCTTCTCGCCTCTAATCATAATCGAGTGATATGACCAAGAAGCCAACGAATGGACTATTATCCAGCCCATGCATGAGGAGCGACAGGATGCCAGTGCCACCACCCTGAATGGAAAGGTAGGTTAATAGGAGGGCGTCTGACTGTGGTTACCCTCATTTTCCCCTTGAAATTGATTATGTTACATACTCAGTAGCTCGCTTTGTCTTCAAATGCTTGATTTCAATCCATAATTTAATATAAGTTCAGTAAACGTCAGTGTTTAGATAAAACATAAATGACCTTGCATTGTCGCTCTGCATTAGTGGCACATTGGGCAGTGCTGTGGTGTCCAGCTCTGTGTTTTTGCAATTTTTCCCACAGCCCAAGACTTGTGAGATACAATAACTGGTGTTAACGTAGGAGCTTTACCCAATTCCAGTCCTGGAGGGTCAGAATCCTAAACAATTTGCAGATTTCCCTATTCAAACAAACCTAGTGAACTTAATAATTATCTGATTAAGCTGCGGTTCACAAGGGAAATGATCACAACTAACTGTAAATTCCCTACCAATGCCCATGTGCTTCCTGTGGTAGGTTCCAGGTTCACCACCACCCTGTACCAAATAAACTTTTATGGAAGATGGATGGATTAAACATGCATTAGCTAAATGTACATTTATGCTTTCTAGATCTCCATCTCCAATCATATACAGCATAACACACATCACTTGTGAACCATCTTTCCTAGATATACATTTGTGGGGGTAACAATGGAGCTCAGACCACTTCCACTGCGGAGTGCTATGATCCACTCACGTGCGAATGGACCTTGATCGCTCCCATGCGCACTCGCTGACGTGGCCTCGGAGTAGCTGCATATCAGGGAAACATCTATGCGGTGAGTGATTCCTTTCTTGTACTCTGAAACAAAGGAGTCAAATCTCAAGATTTATCTGAGACTCATTTTTTGTCACTGCTGCTGTGTCACAGATTGTAATGCGCTTAAATCAAACAAAAGAATTCAGTGGATGAAATGACCTGCTGGGAAGGCCCATCTCAATACACATATGCTCCCTGCATATCTGGGTTATAAACGAATACGCTTAGTAAAGCTTAGTAAAGCTTAGATTTTTAATTATAGTTATATTCTGTAGTTCCAGACATAATTGCTCTGTTTGTTGTTTTTTTCAGTGTCTGACTACAAGTATTATTTTTAGTACTAATAAAAATAATAATAAAAGTAAAATATATGAACATAAGAAGTATTTCACTGAATTGTACAGGTTTTCTGTTGCCCAAATCCACTTTTTTCACTGCAGTTATGTTGACATGTATGTTGAACACAAATTAGTAATAAGCTTGTGTCCTATATACACAATGGGAGGTTCTGTGCAGTCTGCTATTATAGGGCGATAATTCCTTAAGAGTTCCTGACTTCCAGAAAGCTGATATTTACTTATCCGTTTGGTACCCGAGTGATCACTTACCATTGGTGTCTCCCAGGTGGGCGGTACCAACGGGGCTCATCCAGTGCGGAGTATGGAGGTTTATGACCCTGCAATTAATCAGTGGCACGCTGCACCTCCCATGAAACAACAAAGGAGCTATTTCGGCATCGCAGTGGTGGACGGCTTGCTGTTTGCAATGGGAGGCTCCGATGGCTTCAAAGTCACTGCAAAGGTGGAATGCTACAATGCAGAGAAAGGCAGCTGGTTCCGTACGCAGGACATGATTACGCCCAAGAGGAACTTCAGCTGCTGCACAGTGCCCCCCTGCATCATACAGTACGCTGCACCTCGCCCACCTGCCCCCATCTGCCTGCCTGGTGGGTAACCAGGTTACGCATCTACCGGTGTGGCTAGCATCACTGGACTTAATCAACAGAAACAGTGGACACTAACAAGAATCAGAAACATTCACCAAAATAAGGAAAATGCCTCTTGAATAATGGACTGAGGGAACAGAACTTAGACCTTACAGTGGAGTCAGAGCATAGAGGTTAAGGCACTAGAACAGCTATCAAAATGCAATTATGGCAAGACAACTGCTTTCCTTTGTTATCGGATGCTGTAATGGTTTGCTCCTGTTGTGTAACATGCCACTTGTTTGCATGCATTTGTTAATTGCCTTGTTCTCTCCAACCATTTCTCTGTCTTAGAGCATCTGCCAAATGAATAATACACAGAGCACAACTATAGCAGAGCTCAGCTGGGACCTCCTGCATGCTTTTACAGCAAGCAATGAGTGTGCTCTTCTAGAACAGATTTAATATCTGGCTACGGTTGTTGGGGACACATGTGTTAGATATGTGAAATGCTTTATTCATACAACTAAAGCCCTTATATTTGTATATTGTATTATATTTGTATATTTGTATAATTTGTATTATAACCAAGATGCAGCCAAAGCCCCAAAAATAAATTCTGAATATCAATCAATTAACAAAAACAATACAGAACAATGTTCTTCAACCTGATCCACAGGAACCCCCAGTCCATCCACGTTTTTGCTCCTTGCCAGACAGCTGGTGCTGGGAGAGAGCAAAAACATGGACTGCTGAGGGTCCACAAGAAACACTGATAAAACATAATATATATGCAGACCGAATGTCTATGGCACCCCCTAAAGGAGCATCATATGCGTAAAGAACTGCTTAAGGTTTCATGCCACAGCACCCTCCAGAGCATGAAAGCCAGCTTCTGCTTCTGGTTCCAACACTTAGCCAATCTACTGACCCTTCATCACCGATTGCTGAGTTGGAAACATTCAGGTGGATCAGCTGACCTGCATGCTTGCATCCAATCAGAAGCAGCAAATTTCCCTCCATTTTCCCCTTCTTTTTCTCTTATCAGCTTACAGTTATATTTCCTGTTGCTCATCTCAGTTTGTCCTAGTCAATTAATATTCTCTCATTTGTTAAGTGCTACTATTTATTGTCTTTCTGTGAGTTAAACTGAAGGTTACTTTCCCCTATAGACCGTCTCTTCCTGCTATCAGGCAATCATAGGCCAGTGGGACAGGAGGGAGGGTTCTACCCTTTTTCACTCAGGGTGACTGGAATTTTCCAAACAAACGGGCAGTTTCAGAATCCCCCATTTGTTGCGGTCTCCAGAAAAGTGTTACATATGAACCATGTGGTACAGTCTGATTAGACGAAAGCATCCCATAGAGCTGTTTCTGATCTAAATGAACAAATTCTGAATTATGACTCTTGAGCTTTGTTGATTTTAGAGTTTTCTGCCATCTGGAGTAGAAAAAAACACACATTGACTTATTGCAGACTGGTGCAGCTGCATTTCTGACTTATTAAGTCGAAATTCTGATTTTTTTTCCCTCACAATTCTTACTTTATTTCTCATTATTCTGAGTACTTCTCTAACAACCAGCAATTAGTCGGAGACATCACTTCTGCTCCAGCTTTAATGGTTCAGTGAGATTTGCATACAGCAGCAGACAGGAGCGAAGGCTACAATGGCTGTATCTGCTCTGTCCAGGCATTTTATTATTTCCAGTTGTGTGTGTGAATGGCAGCCTACATCGGAACTTGCAATTAATTATCCTGTAAATGTTAAGCTGGTTTGCAATGAAAATGGGCAATAGAACTTCTCTCTTGCCTAATAAGTTGTGGTACAAGCATATCTAACGTTAATGCTTCGTGCATTAGACCAGGGGCGCTGTAAAGGGGGGGTAAACGATGACGATTCTCGGGGCCCATGACTGAGAGGGGGCCCAGAGAAGCCCCCAATAAACTGTGTGGGGGGCCCTGTCAAGATTCCTTTCATGGGACCCAAAATCCTTAGCAGCGCCCCTGCATTAGACATATATAATATGATGTCTACCGTTAATGTAATAACTGCCAATAATGTGCTAATTTTCCCCCTTAATGTAATAAAGGCTGATACAGTAATAACTTACCAATATCATACTAACATATTTGAATCAAAAACGTATCACATTATTACATTATAGGCTTTATTACACAAAAAAACGGGAAAATTGTTATGTTATTAGCAGTTATATTAACAGTAGTTTATAGTAGCTGCTATTAACAGCAGTGATTAGCTGCTACAGACCCTAACAATCACACAATTTCTTTTGACTGCTTATGATTTTTTGCACACTACTGTACACACACACACACACACATATATGTACATATTCATATGGTTGATTGCCCACAAAACTCAACTGTGATTAATCAGCCTGTTCTCCAGACCAAAGAACAGTGAAAACCATTCTAACTTAACCTACAAGAAGCAATTCCAGAACACAAAGAAGAAGATGTGCTAGATGTCTTTATGGGGACTCTGCATTCATGTCTATGGGCAAAACCCTAATCCCAACTATGAAAACGTTATCCCCTACCCAGCCCCAACCCACAGTCGTTGCTGTTGTAGTTCTCTCCTACCATTTATATTGTCACAATGAACTATATCCTAAGATGTACAAGTAAAAAGTTTGTATATAGTATAGCATGAAAAATAATAATAAGAAGAAAACTCAGCCAGAGTGGAATTGTTTTATATAAACACTCGTGCGCTCTTGCGTTGTGTACACCCAAAATGGCGATTCCACAATAAACTGCGGCTATATCGAGTGTGATGTTAGCTGCAAAAGACGCAAGCAGATCCCAACTTCACTTTGCTACACGTGCATTGTAAAAGCAGGGCCACAAACAAAACAACACCTACGTCTCTGTACTCAATTCCAACGGAAAATGTCGCCAAATCCATTCACCATTTCACTATGTGCTAGCTAGTCATGGCGCGAGCATTAGCTGCGGACGCGAACAGCTTCAGCTTATCTTCCCACAATTCAGCTCGACTGTTTAAACTTCAGCCAAAGACAACATTCTGTGTTAAGTGAGAATTCTAACGATAAATAATAATTACTTACATCGTTCAATGGGCGCCCTCGGAATATCTGTCCTGCCGCTACTCCCATCCACTTCTAGCTTAACTCGTCCATCTGTGTGGGTGCGCAAGAACGATGGGTGCCGTGAAGCTGCAGGAAAACAAACTTAAAAACCTGCACGAAAATATATTAAACGTGGAGGAGTTAGTCGGCAGAAGTGAGGAATTACAAAAAAATAAAATAAAAAACGATTTCTCAAGAAAAGATCATAAAACAGGAAAATGGTCAATAGCTCATGGAGTGATATTGCACACTGTACCTTGATTAACATAACTGCTCTATAATACATAATCGATTATATTCAATAGCGTTCAGGATTTGGGTGAAGTGTACACAGCACAATAATCATTGGGATAATTCCACACTTGCTGCAATTTGTTTTCATGACCGTATTGGGGACATATGCGGTCCGATAAATACGTCCGCCTTGTGCTAAATGTTGACCAAAACAGACGGACCGCCCAGCCCAATTTTCAAGGACTATTCTTGTTCCAAATAATTGCCACAACGGGCCGACCAGATTTACCCCATAAAATAATGTCTTGTGGACATTTGTTGCTCAATGCCTTATGTCTAAAGTGGAAACTAGGGAATAAGATGCGAACTTAAACCTCGTTCCTGACAGACATGTAAAGGACCTTTTTTGTTTTTCATTTTTAGAAACGTAGCGGAGGAGAAAAAATATGAAAACATTTATTTATTTATTTATTTTATTTCGGGAATTCGTGATTTGACTATTCTTACATAATACAAAACTTAAATTCTAAGATAAGCACGGTATACATTTTCCAAAAGTGATGTTAAAAACATTTCACTTGTTCTTCTTGTACAGCTGATTGTGCGTAGAATATACCCCCCCCCACCAATCCATTTCGAGTCTCAAATATAGATTTAAAAATAAACATTATGGTATCTTAGGAAACTGTGATGCAAAGTGCGGTTTTTGCGTCTTAGAATGTATGTACACGTCATTTCGAGTGATATAAAAAGGAGAGAGAGACGAGATATCCACATTTTTGAATTATGATGGCACACGACATGGAGCGAGTAC
Organism: Brienomyrus brachyistius; assembly: GCF_023856365.1. Classification (NCBI taxonomy): domain Eukaryota; kingdom Metazoa; phylum Chordata; class Actinopteri; order Osteoglossiformes; family Mormyridae; genus Brienomyrus; species Brienomyrus brachyistius. The sequence continues at coordinate 5,183,061 of NW_026042306.1, read as the reverse complement.
TGATGTCCCCGGCGTTCGAAGTGTTTAACAAGCTTCGGCTGGCAGGACAGCTTTGTGACGTGGTCCTCATCACCGACGGTGTTCAATTCAACGCCCATAGAGTAATTCTGTGTGGCTGTAGCTCCTACTTCCAGTAAGTAGCTGTGACCCATATATGAAGATGCGAAAACAGCAAGGAGTCAGTTTTTATCTCTCGTTAGCAATGACTTCTCCTTGGCAATAAGGCTCTAGGATGACAGAAAGTTTATATTAATATACATTATATTAAATTATATTAATGTAGGTCAGTGCTGATCAGAAATATTTCTGATAAGTGTACCACCTTAACTTTTACTATATAATAATAATAATAATAATGGTATAAATATATAAAAAGGGGACCATGTCAAACAGGCAAAACAAAGTATTCCGGGGGACTTGCCCACCAGCCCAAGTAAAATATATTAAAGGGGGAGCTACTGTTGGAAAAATAAGAATTAAAACCACCGGTCCCTAGTTCTTAGATGCCTATGAGATCATCTGTAGCAGGGGGTCCTCTGCTTAATTTCCATTTGGGGGTCCCTGGTTCAGAAGATTTAGAAAACCCCTTATTTAACTTTGCCTGCAAAACCGATATTTATTAGATGAGTCACTTCTGGATTGTGTTTCAGGGCTCTGTTCGCCAGTGACTGGAGTGATTCAGGAAAGCGGGAGTACCAACTCCCAGGCATTTCCCCAGAAACACTGAGGCAGGTCATAGAGTATGCCTACACATACTCTGTGGTCATCACAGCTGAAAATGTGGAGAACCTCCTGGCAGCTGCTGATTATCTCAGTGTCTTGGGCATCGTGCAGCGCTGCTGTGATTTCCTGCATGAGCAGCTCTGCCTCAACAACTGCATTGGCCTTCTTAAAATCGCCGATGTCTACTGCGTAAACGAGCTGCACCAGTCTGCATTCAACTTAATCTTGAAAAACTTCAAGGAGGTTGCCATCAGCTCAAATGAGTTCCCAGAACTAAGTCTTGAACAACTTTCTGACATCATCGAGCAGGATGAGCTTAATGTCAGAGAAGAGGATGTAGTGTTTGAGGCCATCCTCCGGTGGATCGAGCACGAGCCTGCCACCCGAGAGGCCCACATTTCAGTCCTATTGGCCAAGGTGAGTATAGTTATACTATGTTCTCATTGACTTGTGTATATAACAATAGAATGCTCATTGAGTGAAGTCCTTATTACTGTAGCTAGAGACTGAACCTCCATTTCCATGTCCCATAAGTCTACAACCAAGGCTTCCAGGTATTACACCTGGGAGGAGAGTGTAACAAATAATGGAAAACAAAACACTCAGATGTCTTACATTAAACAAGTGTTAGCTGACACATCTGAGACTTTCAAAGTAAATGGCTTCAGCTAAAGAAATAAAAATTTGCACTTACTGCTGTATCCTTAATGTTAGGAATTGCTCATCTCCAGAGATTCACAGAAAGCACTAAGGAACTCATGGGAATTCTCTCATTCTCTCATTGTTTCCTGTGTAGATTCGGATGGCTCGTATGGATCCGGAATACTTCATGAAAATCGTCAAAGCCAACGATCTAGTGAAGGCCAATGTGGCGTGCAGGCCAATCATCACTGATGTACTGAAGGTCATCTATGATCTTCATGATGAACGTCCACGATCTGATTTTGAGAACCCACTGATCCGCCCGCGCTTGCCCTCTGACATTTTGCTGGCTGTTGGTGGATGGAACATGCGCACGACAAACTGGATTGAAGCCTATGACACCCGGGCCGACCGCTGGGTGGATATAACACAGGGGCAGGAGACTCGCCAGTCCGGCCATGGCAGTGTGTGTTTAAATGGCTTCATGTATTGTTTTGGGGGTTATGATGGCCATAATTTCACCGATGCTGTGCTCAGATTTGACCCCGTCGCACGGACATGGCAGCACATGGCCCCTATGCACTGGCGCCGCTGTTGTGTCAGTGTGGCCGTAAGTAACGGCTTCATCTATGTGATGGGTGGCCGTTTAGACGTGTCGCCTCTGAATATCGTAGAGCGATATGACCCAAATGCCAATGAGTGGACCATCATCCAGCCCATGAACGAGGAGCGACAGGATGCCAGTGCCACCACCCTGAATGGAAAGGTAGGTTAATAGGAGGGCGTCTGCCTGTGGTTACCCTCATTTTCCCCTTGAAATTGATTATGTTACATACTCAGTAGCTCGCTTTGTCTTCAAATGGTTGATTTCAATCCATAATTGTTTATTCAGTAAACGTCAGTGTTTAGATAAAACATAAATGACCTTGCATTGTCGCTCTGCATTAGTGGCACATTGGGCAGTGCTGTGGTGTCCAGCTCTGTGTTTTTGCAATTTTGCCCACAGCCCAAGACTTGTGAGATACAATAACTGGTGTTAACGTAGGAGCTTTACCCAATTCCAGTCCTGGAGGGTCAGAATCCTAAACAATTTGCAGATTTCCCTATTCAAACAAACCTAGTGAACTTAATTAGCTGATTAAGCTGCGGTTCACAAGGGAAATGATCACAACTAACTGTAAATTCCCTACCAATGCCCATGTGCTTCCTGTGGTAGGCTCCAGGTTCACCACCACCCTGTACTGAATAGACTTTTATGGAAGGTGGATGGATTAAACATCCATTAGCTAAATGTACATTTACGCTTTCTAGATCTCCATCTCCAATCATATACAGCATAACACACATCACTTGTGAACCATCTTTCCTAGATATACATTTGTGGGGGTAGCAATGGAGCTCAGACCACTTCCACTGCGGAGTGCTATGATCCACTCACGGGCGAATGGACCTTGATCGCTCCCATGCGCACTCGCCGACGTGGCCTTGGAGTAGCGGCATATCAGGGAAACATCTATGCGGTGAGTGATTCCTTTCTTGTACTCTGAAACAAAGGAGTCAAATCTCAAGATTTATCTGAGACTCATATTTTTTGTCACTGCTGCTGTGTCACAGATTGTAATGCGCTTAAAACAAACAAAAGAATTCAGTGGATGAAATGACCTGCTGGGAAGGCCCATCTCAATACACATATGCTCCCTGCATATCTGGGTTATAAACGAATACGCTTAGTAAAGCTTAGATTTTTGATTACAGTTATATTCTGTAGTTCCAGACGTAATTGCTCTGTTTGTTTTTTTTTTCAGTGTCTGACTACAAGTATTATTTTTAGTACTAATAAAAATAATAATAAAAGCAAAATATATGATCATAAGAAGTATTTTTTTGATGGTTGACAGTTTTCGCTGAATTGTACAGGTTTTCTGTTGCCCAAATTCCCTTTTTTTCACTGCAGTTATGTTGACATGTATGTTGAACACAAATTAGTTATAAGCTTGTGTCCTATATAGACAATGGGAGGTTCTGTGCAGCCTGCTATTATAGGGCGATAATTCCTTAAGAGTTCCTGACTTCGAGAAAGCTGATATTTACTTATCTGTTTGGTACCCGAGTGATCACTTACCATTGGTGTCTCGCAGGTGGGCGGTACCAACGGGGCTCATCCAGTGCGGACTATGGAGGTCTATGACCCTGCAATTAACCAGTGGCACGCTGGGCCTCCCATGAGACAACAAAGAAGCTATTTCGGCATCGCAGTGGTGGACGGCTTGCTGTTTGCGATGGGAGGCTCCGATGGCTTCAAAGTAACTGCAAAAGTGGAATGTTTCAATGCAGTGAAAGGCAGCTGGTGCCGTGCGCAGGAAATGATTGCACCTAAGAGGAGCTTCAGCTGCTGCACAGTGCCTGCGCACCCCCGCTTCGTACAGTACGCTGCACCTCGCCCACCTGCCCCCATCTGCCTGCCTGGTGGGTAACCAGCTTATCATGTCTAACGTTAATGCTTCGTACATTAGACCTATATAACATGTGCCCTTGAGAGGTAAAGTGGGCTATCCCACAAAAACAAAGTTTTGAGAAAATGAGCTCCAAAGTTGAATTAAAAAAAAAAAAAATCAGTGTGTCTATACCCTACAATTGATATGTATCATAGGTAGCACAGATCTCAGTATATTTAAAAGATAGATAGACCCTCAATAATTAATATTGGACAGTCATTTTTGACTGACATGTGGGATAGCCCACTTTACCTCTCAAGGGCACATATGATACCTACCGTTAATGTAATAACTGCCAATAATGTGCTAATTTTCCCCCTTAATGTAATAAAGGCTGATACAATAATATCTTGCCAATACCATACTAACATATTTGAATCAAAAACACACCACATTACTACATTATATACTTTATTACACAAAAAACGGGAAAATTGTTATGTTATTAGCAGTTATAGTAACAGTAGTTTAGCTGCTACAGACAGCAGCTATTAGCTGCTATTAACAGCAGTGATTAGCTGCTACAAACCGTAACAATCGTGACATCACACAATTTCTTTTGACTGCTTATGATTTTTTGCACACTACTGTACACACACACACACACATATATATGTACATATGTATATGGTTGATTGTCCACAAAAATCAACTGTGATTAATCAGCCTGATCTCCAGACCAAAGAACTGTGAAAACCATTCTAACTTAACCTACAAGAAGCAATTCCTGAACACAAAGAAGAAGATGTGCTACGGCCCTGCTACACACACACACACACACACACACATATAAGGTATCTGTATCTTTGTGGGGACTCCATACTGAGTTCCAACCCACAACACAATTAATCAGTGAGGAAATTCATAGTATTATCTCTTGTTATGTTATTTTTTTAAATTATTTATAATGTATTTAAAAGCCTATGGCAAACAGTAAGTTAATGAATTGAAATTACAGGTAACCACGTGCTCAACAAGTGGCTGGCAGGGAACAAGGGAAACGCTACAGACTGACAACAGGGGAGGACAAGAAAGACTGACAACACGTGGGACGAGATGACCAATGACACCTACTGGCCAAACAGGGAAGGGACACAGAATGGGACAGTTAAATAACACTGGGATTCCCTGAAGGGTTTGGCATTCCCTGAAGCCAAGCTGTTAATTATTGTACTCCACGCCACCTCTGGTCATTGAATTGCAATGTAATGATTATGTTGTTCTATAATCTTATTGAATAAGTGTTATAAGTTGTTAGAAGTTATTTTTGTATTCTTTTATACTTCATTTTTAACAGTGTGATTTTTGACCTGACAGCTTTGTTTGGCAGTAAAAAACTTTAAGGGGGCAGTTTAATGGCTCTATACACAGCAATATGTATAATGGCCAAAGTGTTCTTGTTGAACATGCTTAATTTATTTTTGTATACAACGTTTAAATAAATGTCTTATTTGGAGAACAAAGGCTGGAAAAAATGTTATTTGTTGTCTGAAAACCAAAATAATTTTGAGAGCTTTGTACAATTTGTTAGCAGAATTACCTTATAGACCTAATACACTTTTGAATGCAATATAATTCTCCATGGCAGTAACCCAGCTGACTGGTGGAGCAAGTTCATTTTGTCTCTGCAAGACCTCAAAGTGAATTTGAAGATCATTGTCTCCACAAAGACTACGAAGATTTTCAGGAGATACATGGAATCCACAGTTTCTTCCATTAAACCTAGAGTGCAATCCAACAAAATGTTTCAATAATAAAATTTACATTTCAAAAAGTGGCTTCTGGTTTGTCAGATGGGCAGTGTGCATTCCATACCTACTTGTAGTCATCTAGTTCTTTTTGCAGGACACCCAGAAAGCTGAATACTGTAGCAGCAAACATTTCTGTTGGTAACAGCCATTAAAGAGATTCCTTCGTCCAAAATTGCCCCCTAGTGGTGGAATATTGCAACGCAAATAATGGAGATTTCACTTCACTGTATTTTACAGCTAACGAAAATGTAATGTGTGTGTGTATACATTTTTTGTTTCATACATTTAAATGTACATTTTTTATATAACAAACAACATTACTTTATAGTTGTTTAAAAGGCAGAAACTTCAATGTACACGAAGTCACCAATAAATTACATCTATTTATCCAACATATTATATAATATACATACTGTGTTTGAAAACTTTTCAGTTTTACGATTTCAGGACAGATCAGCCACTCTATTAGGAACATTACGCTTTTTGGTTGCGGCTGATTATCTCAGTGTCTTGGGCATCGTGCAGCGCTGCTATGATTTCCTGCATGAGCAGCTCTGCCTCAACAACTGCATTGGCCTTCTTAAAATCGCCGATGTCTACTGCGTAAATGAGCTGCACCAGTCTGCATTCAACTTCATCTTGAAAAACTTTAAGGAGGTTGCCATCAGCTCAAACGAGTTCCCAGAACTAAGTCTTGAACAACTTTCTGACATCATACAGCAGGATGAGCTGAATGTCAGAGAAGAGGATGTGGTGTTTGACGCCATCCTCCGGTGGATCGAGCACGAGCCTGCCACCCGAGAGGCCCACATTTCAGCTCTGTTGCCCAAGGTGAGTATCGTTATACTATGTTCTCATTGACTTGTGTATATAACAATAGAATGCTCATTGAGTGAAGTCCTTATTACTGTAGCTAGAGACTGAACCTCCATTTCCATGTCCCATAAGTCTACAACCAAGGCTTCCAGGTATTACACCTGGGAGGAGAGTGTAACAAATAATGGAAAACAAAACACTCAAATGTCTTACATGAAATAAGTGTTAGCTGACACATCTGAGACTTTCAAAGTAAATGGCTTCAGCTAAAGAAATTAAAATTTGCACTTACTGCTGTATCCTTAATGTTAGGAATTGCTCATCTCCAGAGATTCACAGAAAGCACTAAGGAACTCATGGGAATTCTCTCATTCTTGTTTCATGTGTAGATTCGGATGGCTCGTATGGATCCGGAGTACTTTATGAAGATCGTCAAAGCCAACGATCTGGTGAAGGCCAATGCGGCGTGCAGGCCAATTATCACTGATGTCATGAAGGTCATCTATGATCTTCATGATGAAAGTCCACTCTCTGATTTTGAGAACCCACTGATCCGCCCGCGCTTGCCCTCTGACATTTTGCTGGCTGTTGGTGGATGGAACATGCACACGACAAACTGCATCGACGCATATGACACACGGGCCGACCGCTGGGTGGATATCACGCAGGAGGAGCAGAGCAACCTAGCTGGTCATGGCACGGTGTACCATGATGGGTTTGTGTACTGCATTGGGGGGTTTGATGGGCAAAACTTTATCGATACCGTGCGCAGATACGACCCGATCACACGAGCATGGCAGCAGATGGCCCCAATACACTGGCAGCGCTGTAATGTTAGTGTGGTCGTGCTCGATGGGCTCATCTATGCCATGGGTGGCCATATTGGTTTCTGGCCCCTCGACATCGTAGAGTGCTACAACCCAAAAACCAATGAATGGACCCAGATCGAGTCCATGAATGAGAGGAGAAACGATGCCAGCGCCACCACCCTGAATGGCAAGGTAGGGTAATGGGAGGGCGTCTGACTGTTTACCCTCATTTTCCCCTTGAAATGGAGTATTTTACACAGTCATGAGTTCTCTTTCTCTTCAGATTGCTGATTTTAATCCACAATTACTATGTTCAATACATTTAAGTATTTGGATAAATGCATTATTGGTCTCCATTAGTGGCACATTGGGTAGTGCTGTGGTGTCAACTCCAAGACTTGTGAGATAGATGAAATGGTGTTCCCATGTCAGGTTTCCTTTATTCTGTTCCTGGGGGAGCAGAATCCAAAACTCTTTGCAGATTTCCCTTTTCAAACAGCCATACTAAACCTGAAAATTAGCTGATCATGGTGTGTTTGAGAAGGGAAATCTGCAAACTGTGTTCCTCCAGGAACGGGACTGGGGAACCCTGTCATACACTATGCATAGCATATACTTTTATTTTTGAGTCACAATGAACTTTATCTGTAACCTCCAAACCCCAGTCATATACAGTATAACGGTCTTCACAGTTAAATTGGTTTTCATAGATATACATCTGTGGGGGCCACAATGGAACAGAGAGCCTATCTACAGTGGAGTGCTTTGACCCCCTCACTAACGAATGGAGCTTGATCACTCCAATGAGCATTCCCCGTCACAGCCTTGGAGTCACGGCGTATAAAGGGAAGATATATGCGGTGAGTGATTCCTTTCTGTGTCAAATCTCACATTTTACCTGTAAGACTCATGGTTTTTTTGTCTTTGCTGCTGTGTCTTTCATTGTGATACATTTAAACCAAACAAAACAGTTAAATGCCAGAAATACCTGCTGCAAAGGCTTATCTTAATACACATAAAAAACATACATGCTACCCTCTTTAGCCTCCCTGCATTCATTTCTGGGTTATAAATGGATCTGCTTATCACTTGATTAAATCATAAGCATTTTTACAATCACAAAAAATATGCAAGCTCCAAAAGACAAACAAAGCGCATGTCTGCCTGTCAATCAAGTTTAAGAACCATGGACAGCGCTGTCCCTCCGCAACACAGTTAACAAGGCCGGGACTTATTTACGGCATAAAATACAGTATGATAGACATTATCACCATTAAAACTGAATGTGTATGTGTGTCTCTGTGTGTGTACAATGTATTAACCAACCTGCTGACAGATGTCGACAGAGTAGCTGCAGCTTCGACCTGAAGGCCGTTATGTGGTCAAACAGCTCAGTGATGATCTGATCCTTCCCTTGTTGCTGAATATTCAGGGTGTTGAGCAGGTCAGTGATGTCTACCATAAAAGCCACGTCACAAAACCATCTGTGGGGACTTGAGTGTCACTGTTCTTGCTTGTCAGAAACTCCGCGATGACATGGCGCAGCTCAAAAAATCTTTTGAGGACTTTCCCGCGGCTCAGCCACCTCACCTCTTGGTGGTAAAGCACATCCTTGTATTGTGAATCAACCTCCTCTAGAAGAGCTCTGAACTGGCGGTGTGAGAGCGCTTTTGATCGTATGCAGTTTATGATTTTAATCACGTCACGCACCACGTCTCCCATACCAACTGATCTGGCACATAGTTGCTCTTGGTGCAGGATGCAGTGGTATTTTGCCACCTTACCTCCACATTGGGAAACCTTCTGGGAAATTAGTGTGGCAAGGCCTGTTTTCCTCCCAGCCATGGCAGGTGCTCCATCAGTTGTTATCCCAACCAATTTTTCCCAGCTCAGCCCGTTCGTATCCAACACTCGCTCAACGGCTGCAAACAAATCCTCACTTTTTGTTGTGCTGCGCAGTGTCTCAAATCCAGCCAGCTCCTGAGTTATTTCCATGTTTTCATTTACTCGCCGTATGAAAACCAAAAGTTGTGCAGAGTCCGAAATGTCCGTGCTTTCATCACACGCCAAAGAAAAGGCGACAAATCCAGCAGCCTTTGCTTTAAATTGCTCCTTAATGTCTAGAGACATTTCTTCAATACGACGTGTCACAGTATTTCGTGAGAGGCTGATCTGGGAGAAAGTTTTTGCCTGTGACGGGCACATGATTGTCGCAGCTATGGACAGACACTCCTTAACAAAGTCACCCGTTGAAAATGATCTCCCAGTCCGGGCAATTAGCGCAGTAATCTCAAAGCTGGCCCGTGTCGCGCTGTCCTGGGCTGTCGAGGGCCGTGTAAGAGTCCCTTGTTGCCTGTGAAGTTTAGCCAGCAGCTCCCTGGTCTTGTTCTTTCGCGCATCACCTTTGAATTGCGAAAATGCTGCGTGCTTCGTCTCATAATGACGACGAATGTTATACTCCTTTAGTACAGCAACAGACTGATTACAAATAAGGCAGACCGCTTTAGCATTTATGTCAGTGAAAAAATATTCTTCCTCCCAGCATTTTTTAAAATGTCTTTTGTCTGTGTGCCACTGACGATGCCGCTCCATGTTGATAGTGGCTTAAGCTAGCAGCCTGGTGGTGACCCGCCACAAACTGGTTTGATCCCGTATGGCGGCAACAAAGACTCATGGGACTTTTTGCAAATTGTTAAAATATGACTATTTATGAAGTGTGGAAATGTACATATGTGCACAGATATTGTCATGCCCGGCTCGTCCGCTCCTCCTGTGTGCCACGCCCCCTGATTACCCACGTGTTTTCTCCCGATTGTACCCAGCTGTATCTAGTTCATTTGCTCAGTCCTGTGTATTTCAGTCCGTGTCTTACCTGAGTCCTTCGTCCGTCATTCATGTCAGTCAGTGTCCGATGTTCCCTGTTCCCCGAAAACCTTTGATTAAATCCCCGTTTGCCCCGAATCCTGCCTGCCTGCTTCCTGATTCCCCGCTTGCCCTCACGATCGCCGCTCTGCCCGCGGTCGCCCGTGACAGATATACTCTACATTACCCTTATAGTTGCTTGTATTTCAATTTTAGTCTTAGATATTTCAAATGTAATCAAAGCACCATGAGTGAGGACTGTATAATATATATTAGTTAGGTCAACGTACACTAAAAATAAACGCACTGATAGCTACACTGGGATTCGTGCTTTAAGAGTTTTTTAAACAAATTTTAGTACAGTAATAATTTAAATTTTTAGATATCCATTGGCGGGCCAATCTAAATAGTACGGCGGGCCAACCTTGGCCCGCGGGCCCCACTTTGGGCACCCCTGCACTAAGGTTTTTCGTAATCCATTGAAATACTGGTTTAGTGCAACCCCTTCCCCTGGGACCTACAGTAATCATAGCCGGCAACTTGAATTTGGAGAAGTGATGTTACCTCTGGACTGATTACAGTATGTACTGTACACGATATTATTATATTGTGGGTGTCAGAGTTTGCGGGTGCGGACGGGCAGGCTGGCAGGAAGGAGGCAGGGAAGGACGAAGCAGGGAGGTAGAATACGGGGAAAACTGGGGTTTTATTAGGGGAAAGACGGCTATGGGCAGAACAGGACATAACAGCACTAACATCAATGACGGACATCGGACAGGGCAAGATGTGGACTGATATAGACAAAAGACATGGTGAAACAACAAGATACAGCTGGGCATGATTGGGGAAGCACACGTGGATAATCAGGGGGCGTGGCACACACGACGATCGTACGAGCCGGGCATGACAGTGGGCCTGCGTTCATAGTGGGGTACCGTAGGGTTAAATTTTAGGACCACTACTGTTCCTAATTTACATTAATGATATTGACACCAATACATACAGTAAACTGGTTACATTTGCAGACGACACCAGGGTGGGTGGTGTAGCAGGTACTGATCTAGCAGCGGAGAGGCTACAACGGGATCTGGATTTAATTAGCGACTGGGTGGATACCTGGCAGATGGAATTTAACATAGATAAATGTAAGGTAATCCATACAGGGAGCAGAAATATAAAAGTACAGATATATTATGGGTTCCACTGAAATAAAGGTAGCTGGTTATTAGAAAGATCTCGGTGTGTATGTTGATGCTTCCATGTCAGTGTGGGGAAGCAATAAAAAAGGCCAATAGGATGTTAGGTTACAACTCTAGGTGTGTGGAGTTTAAGACAAGGGAAGAGATGCTACAATTATACATTGTTCAAAAAAAATTAAGGAACACTTTTTAATTAGAGTATAGCATCAAGTCTATTAAACATCTGAGATATTGATCTGGTCAGTTAAGTAGCGGAGGGGGTGGTTAATCAGTTTCAGCTGCTTTGGTGTTAATGAAATTATGAACAGGTGAACTAGAGGGGCAACAATGGGACGACCCCCAAAACAGGAATGGTTTAACAGGTGGAGGCCACTGGCATTTTCCCCTCCTCATCGTTTCTGACGGTTTTTTCACTAGTTTTGCATTTGGTGACGGTCAGTGTCACTACTAATAGCATGAGGCGATACCTGGACCCTACAGAGGTTGCACAGGTAGTCCAACTCCTCCAGGATGGCGCATCAATATGTGCCATTGCCAGAAGATTTGCTGTGTCTCCCAGCACAGTCTCAAGGGCATGGAGGACATTCCAGGAGACAGGAAGATACTTAAGGAGAGCTGGACAGGGCCGTAGAAGGTGCTAAACCCTTCAGCAGAACCGGTATTGGCTCCTTTGTGCAAGGAGGAACAGGATGAACACTGCTGAAGCCCTAGAAAATGACCTCCATCAGGCCACTGGTGTGAATGTTTCTGATTGTTTGGTCAGAGACAGACTTCATGAGGGTGGCTTGAGGGCCCAACGTCCTCTAGTGGGCCCTGTGCTCACTGCCCAGCACCATAGAGCTCGATTGGCATTTGCCATAGAATACCAGAATTTGCAGGTCTGCCACTGGCACCCTGAGCTTTTCACAGATGAGAGCAGGTTCATCCTGAGCACATACAAGGGCTGGACGCACAGGTCATGACAATTATTGTGTTATATTAGTATACTACGGGGTTAGCAAAAATATTTCTGAGCTACAGTTATTAAAGGTACCACCTTAACTTTTGGCATATAATAGCTGTGTAAAAATATTACAAAAAGTGGACCACATCAATCAGTGGCAAAAATAATATTCCGGGGGACCTGCCCTCTAGTCTAAGTGAAAAATATTTTTAGGGAGCCACTGCTGGAAAGATAAGATTAAAGCCCTTCCTGACCCTACTTCTTAAGTACCTATGTGATCATCTGTGGCAGGGGGTCCTTAGCTCTGGTCGATATTCATTTGGGGGTCCCTGGATCAGAAGAGTTAGGAAACCCAAAATTATTAAATGAGTCCCGTTGTGGTCCTGTTTTTTATTTTTTGTATGTCTCCTGTTTAAGTTCACTGAGAGTGACAACAAACTGGAGACAAATTCCTTGTGTGATCAGCCAAAAAGCTGATTCTGACTCACATCTGGATTGTTTTCAGGGCTCTGTTCACCGGTGACTGGAAGGATTCGGGAAAGCGGGAGTACCAGTTCCCAGGCATTTCCGCAGATACGATGCAGCAGATCATGGAATACACCTACACGTACTCTGTGCTCGTCACGGCTGAGAATGTGGAGAACCTCCTGGCAGCTGCTGATCGGCTGAGTCTACTGCCTCAATGAGCTGCGCCAGTCTGCATTCGACTTCATCCTGAAAAACTTCCAGGAGGTTGCCATCACCTCAAACGAGTTCCCAGAACTCACCCTGGAACAACTTTCTGACATCATAGAGCAGGATGAGCTGAATGTCAGACAAGAGGATGCGGTGTTTGACGGCATCATCCGGTGGATCGAGCACGAGCCTGCCACCCGAGAGGCCCACATTTCAGCTCTGTTGCCCAAGGTGAGTATAGTTATACTATGTTCTCATTGACTTGTGTATATAACAATAGAATGCTCATTGAGTGAAGTCCTTATTACTGTAGCTAGAGACTGAACCCCCATTTCCATGTCCCATAAGTCTACAACCAAGGCTTCCAGGTATTACACCTGGGAGGAGAGTGTAACAAATAATGGAAAACAAAACACCGAAATGTCTTACATGAAATAAGTGTTAGCTGACACATCTGAGACTTTCTATGTAAATGGCTTCAGCTAATGTACCTTTAATGTTAGGAATTGCTCATCTCCAGAGATTCACAGAAAGCACTAAGGAACTCATGGGAATTCTCTCATTTTTGTTTCCTGTGTAGATTCGCATGGCTCGTATGGATCCGGAGTACTTTATGAAGATCGTCAAAGCCAACGATCTAGTGAAGGCCAATGCGGCGTGCAGGCCAATTATCACTGATGTGTTGAAGATCATACATGATCTCGACGATAAAAGTCCACGATCTGACTTTGAAAGGTCACTGATCTGGCCGTCTGGTCGGGGTCTGGGCTGGTGCGCTTCTCGGCTGCTGCGGGGTCCAGGGTGGTCTTCCGGTTTCCTCGCCAGAGGAAAAAAATGGGGTCCACAGAGAGTATATACGGGGAGTGAGAGTGTGTGTACAGCGTTCATTTCTGTGTGTCTCTATGTTGGGTGAATGTGTAAATATTTGTTTATGTGTGCATGAGGGTGGGAACGTATGCTTGTATATGTGTGTGCCTGTTTGTCTATATGCATGTGTCAGGTTGGGTTCTAGACTCCACCTGAAATAACATCTCGGGCTCTATTCCCCCCCCCGCCACACTCCCTGCTGGTGGATGGGGCCCCTGGCCACTGGTGCGTTGGTGGTTCTCGATGTCCAGGGCTGGGTGCTCGGGTGGGTGCTGGCTCGCCCTCGGCGGTTGCCTGGCGGGATCTGGCCCTCCTGGCTCTGTCGGGCCCTTGCTGGGGGGGCCCTTGGATCTCTGGGCCCAGGGCCTGGTCTGCCCTGGTGGGGCTGGCCGCCGGTGGAGCCTGCGGGCTCGCCGCCACGGCCCCCTGGGGCTCCTGCACTGTGGCTGCCGGATGGCCTCCCTCCGGAGCTCTCCTCTGCCCTTTTCTGGGTGAGGGGCTGCTATTCTCCCTGCGGTGGTCCTCCGGGGGCTCCCATGCCCTGGGGGGCCTCTGGCTGTCTGGGGTCCGGGCCTCCTCCGTGTCTGCTTCATGTCCTGAGGGATGGGGCTGTGGCTCCCCACACACACTACTAGACATTTACATGGAGAAACCTTTTGAACACCAGCGCGCTCACATACACAGGTGTGCACACAGGGGTACAAACAGGTACTCACAGACACACACTGTCTTGTTTGGCTGTTGCTCCTTAACATGCTCATTGTGACTCGTACAGATGTTGGTTGTTGTTTTCTCTCATCAGCAGGTATTGAAGCAGATTATCTGTGGTTTTCTTTCTTCTTTTTTTTTCTCTTTTCCCTCGCTCTCTCTCTATTTCCCTTCTTCTCCGTTTTCGTCCTTCTGTCCCCCTCTCTCTCCCTCTCCCTCTCTTGAGGAAATAAATAAAAATAAATAAATAAATAAATAGAAATAAAGTAGTCCTCCGCAGAGGGGGGGTGGTGGAGGGAATATATATATAAAAAAAGAAAGGCCACTGATCCGCCCACGCCTGCCCGCTGACATCTTATTGGCCATTGGTGGCTGGAATTTCCGCAAAACCAATTGGATTGAAGCCTATGACACCCGGGCCGACCACTGGGTCGATGTAACGCAGGGGCAGGAGACTCGCCAGTCCGGCCATGGCAGTGTGTACTTAAATGGCTTTGGGTATTGTTTTGGAGGGTTTGATGGCCACAATTTCACCAACACTACGCAGATTTGACCCCGTCGCACGGACATGGTAGCACATGGCACCGATGCACTGGTGCCACTGAAATGTTAGCGTGGCCGTAATTAATGGTTCCATCTATGTAACGGGTGGCCATTTACGCTTCTCGCCTCTAATCATAATCGAGTGATATGACCAAGAAGCCAACGAATGGACCATCATCCAGCCCATGCATGAGGAGCGACAGGATGCCAGTGCCACCACCCTGAATGGAAAGGTAGGTTAATAGGAGGGCGTCTGACTGTGGTTACCCTCATTTTCCCCTTGAAATTGATTATGTTACATACTCAGTAGCTCGCTTTGTCTTCAAATGGTTGATTTCAATCCATAATTTAATATAAGTTCAGTAAACGTCAGTGTTTAGATAAAACATAAATGACCTTGCATTGTTGCTCTGCATTAGTGGCACATTGGGCAGTGCTGTGGTGTCCAGCTCTGTGTTTTTGCAATTTTGCCCACAGCCCAAGACTTGTGAGATACAATAACTGGTGTTAACGTAGGAGCTTTACCCAATTCCAGTCCTGGAGGGTCAGAATCCTAAACAATTTGCAGATTTCCCTATTCAAACAAACCTAGTGAACTTAATAATTATCTGATTAAGCTGCGGTTCACAAGGGAAATGATCACAACTAACTGTAAATTCCCTACCTTTGCCCATGTGCTTCCTGTGGTAGGTTCCAGGTTCACCACCACCCTGTACCGAATAAACTTTTATGGAAGATGGATGGATTAAACATGCATTAGCTAAATGTACATCTACGCTTTCTAGATCTCCATCTCCAATCATATACAGCATAACACACATCACTTGTGAACCATCTTTCCTAGATATACATTTGTGGGGGTAACAATGGAGCTCAGACCACTTCCACTGCGGAGTGCTATGATCCACTCACGGGCGAATGGACCTTGATCACTCCCATGCGCACTCGCTGACGTGGCCTCGGAGTAGCTGCATATCAGGGAAACATCTATGCGGTGAGTGATTCCTTTCTTGTACTCTGAAACAAAGGAGTCAAATCTCAAGATTTATCTGAGACTCATTTTTTGTCACTGCTGCTGTGTCACAGATTGTAATGCGCTTAAATCAAACAAAAGAATTCAGTGGATGAAATGACCTGCTGGGAAGGCCCATCTCAATACACATATGCTCCCTGCATATCTGGGTTTTAAACGAATACGCTTAGTAAAACTTAGTAAAGCTTAGATTTTTGATTATAGTTATATTCTGTAGTTCCAGACACAATTGCTCTGTTTGTTGTTTTTTTCAGTGTCTGAATACAAGTATTATTTTTAGTACTAATAAAAATAATAATAAAAGCAAAACATATGAACATAAGAAGTATTTCACTGAATTGTACAGGTTTTCTGTTGCCCAAATCCACTTTTTTCACTGCAGTTATGTTGACATGTATGTTGAACACAAATTAGTTATAAGCTTGTGTCCTATATAGACAATGGGAGGTTCTGTGCAGCCTGCTATTATAGGGCGATAATTCCTTAAGATTTCCGGACTTCGAGAAAGCTGATATTTACTTATCCGTTTGGTATCCGAGTGATCACTTACCATTGGTGTCTCGCAGGTGGGTGGTACCAACGGGGCTCATCCAGTGCGGAGTATGGAGGTTTATGACCCTGCAATTAACCAGTGGCACGCTGGGCCTCCCATGAAACAACAAAGGAGCTATTTCGGCATCGCAGTGGTGGACGGCTTGCTGTTTGCAATGGGAGGCTCCGATGGCTTCAAAGTCACTGCAAAGGTGGAATGCTACAATGCAGAGAAAGGCAGCTGGTTCCGTACGCAGGACATGATTACACCCAAGAGGAACTTCAGCTGCTGCACAGTGCCCCCCTGCATCATACAGTACGCTGCACCTCGCCCACCTGCCCCCATCTGCCTGCCTGGTGGGTAACCAGGTTACGCATCTACCGGTGTGGCTAGCATCACTGGACTTAATCAACAGAAACAGTGGACACTAACAAGAATCAGAAACATTCACCAAAATAAGGAAAATGCCTCTTGAATAATGGACTGAGGGAACAGAACTTAGACCTTACAGTGGAGTCAGAGCATAGAGGTTAAGGCACTAGAACAGCTATCAAAATGCAATTATGGCAAGACAACTGCTTTCCTTTGTTATCGGATGCTGTAATGGTTTGCTCCTGTTGTGTAACATGCCACTTGTTTGCATGCATTTGTTAATTGCCTTGTTCTCTCCAACCATTTCTCTGTCTTAGAGCATCTGCCAAATGAATAATACACAGAGCACAACTATAGCAGAGCTCAGCTGGGACCTCCTGCATGCTTTTACAGCAAGCAATGAGTGTGCTCTTCTAGAACAGATTTAATATCTGGCTACGGTTGTTGGGGACACATGTGTTAGATATGTGAAATGCTTTATTCATACAAATAAAGCCCTTATATTTGTATTTTTATCACATGTGTTATCACATTAAATTTATGAGTAGTATCTTTATAGAATTTGTGCCGTGTGTGTGGTGTTCTCCATATTAATTCATATCTCAATTAAACATTATAACCAAGATGCAGCCAAAGCCCCAAAAATAAATTCTGAATATCAATCAATTAACAAAAACAATACAGAACAATGTTCTTCAACCTGATCCACAGGAACCCCCAGTCCATCCACGTTTTTGCTCCTTGCCAGACAGCTGGTGCTGGGAGAGAGCAAAAACATGGACTGCTGAGGGTCCACAAGAAACACTGATAAAACATAATATATATGCAGACCGAATGTCTATGGCACCCCCTAAAGGAGCATCATATGCGTAAAGAACTGCTTAAGGTTTCATGCCACAGGACCCTCCAGAGCATGAAAGCCAGCTTCTGCTTCTGGTTCCAGCACTTAGCCAATCTACTGACCCTTCATCACCGATTGCTGAGTTGGAAACATTCAGGCGGATCAGCTGACCTGCATGCTTGCATCCAATCAGAAGCAGCAAATTTCCCTCCATTTTCCCCTTCTTTTTCTCTTATCAGCTTACAGTTATATTTCCTGTTGCTCATCTCAGTTTGTCCTAGTCAATTAATATTCTCTCATTTGTTAAGTGCTACTATTTATTGTCTTTCTGTGAGTTAAACTGAAGGTTACTTTCCCCTATAGACCGTCTCTTCCTGCTATCAGGCAATCATAGGCCAGTGGGACAGGAGGGAGGGTTCTACCCTTTTTCACTCAGGGTGACTGGAATTTTCCAAACAAACGGGCAGTTTCAGAATCCCCCATTTGTTGCGGTCTCCAGAAAAGTGTTACATATGAACCATGTGGTACAGTCTGATTAGACGAAAGCATCCCATAGAGCTGTTTCTGATCTAAATGAACAAATTCTGAATTATGACTCTTGAGCTTTGTTGATTTTAGAGTTTTCTGCCATCTGGAGTAGAAAAAAAAACACACATTTATCTCAGAATTCTGACTTATTAAGTCGAAATTCTGTTTTTTTTTCCCTCACAATTCTTACTTTATTTCTCATTATTCTGAGTACTTCTCTAACAACCAGCAATTAGTCGGAGACATCACTTCTGCTCCAGCTTTAATGGTTCAGTGAGATTTGCATACAGCAGCAGACAGGAGCGAAGGCTACAATGGCTGTATCTGCTCTGTCCAGGCATTTTATTATTTCCAGTTGTGTGTGTGAATGGCAGCCTACATCGGAACTTGCAATTAATTATCCTGTAAATGTTAAGCTGGTTTGCAATGAAAATGGGCAATAGAACTTCTCTCTTGCCTAATAAGTTGTAGTACAAGCATATCTAACGTTAATGCCTCGTGCATTAGACCAGGGGCGCTGTAAAGGGGGGGTAAACGATGACGATTCTCGGGGCCCATGACTGAGAGGGGGCCCAGAGAAGCCCCCAATAAACTGTGTGGGGGGCCCTGTCAAGATTCCTTTCATGGGACCCAAAATCCTTAGCAGCGCCCCTGCATTAGACATATATAATATGATGTCTACCGTTAATGTAATAACTGCCAATAATGTGCTAATTTTCCCCCTTAATATAATAAAGGCTGATACAGTAATAACTTACCAATATCATACTAACATATTTGAATCAAAAACGTATCACATTATTACATTATAGGCTTTATTACACAAAAAAATGGGAAAATTGTTATGTTATTAGCAGTTATATTAACAGTAGTTTATAGTAGCTGCTATTAACAGCAGTGATTAGCTGCTACAGACCCTAACAATCACACAATTTCTTTTGACTGCTTATGATTTTTTGCACACTACTGTACACACACACACACACATATATGTACATATTCATATGGTTGATTGCCCACAAAACTCAACTGTGATTAATCAGCCTGTTCTCCAGACCAAAGAACAGTGAAAACCATTCTAACTTAACCTACAAGAAGCAATTCCAGAACACAAAGAAGAAGATGTGCTAGATGTCTTTATGGGGACTCTGCATTCATGTCTATGGGCAAAACCCTAATCCCAACTATGAAAACGTTATCCCGTACCCAGCCCCAACCCACAGTCGTTGCTGTTGTAGTTCTCTCCTACCATTTATATTGTCACAATGAACTATATCCTAAGATGTACAAGTAAAAAGTTTGTATATAGTATAGCATGAAAAATAATAATAAGAAGAAAACTCAGCCAGAGTGGAATTGTTTTATATAAACACTCGTGCGCTCTTGCGTTGTGTACACCCAAAATGGCGATTCCACAATAAACTGCGGCTATATCGAGTGTGATGTTAGCTGCAAAAAACGCAAGCAGATCCCAACTTCACTTTGCTACACGTGCATTGTAAAAGCAGGGCCACAAACAAAACAACACCTACGTCTCTGTACTCTATTCAAACGGAAAATGTCGCCAAATCCATTCACCATTTCACTATGTGCTAGCTAGTCATGGCGCGAGCATTAGCTGCGGACGCGAACAGCTTCAGCTTATCTTCCCACAATTCAGCTCGACTGTTTAAACTTCAGCCAAAGACAACATTCTGTGTTAAGTGAGAATTCTAACGATAAATAATAATTACTTACATCGTTCAATGGGCGCCCTCGGAATATCTGTCCTGCCGCTACTCCCATCCACTTCTAGCTTAACTCGTCCATCTGTGTGGGTGCGCAAGAACGATGGGTGCCGTGAAGCTGCAGGAAAACAAACTTAAAAACCTGCACGAAAATATATTAAACGTGGAGGAGTTAGTCGGCAGAAGTGAGGAATTACAAAAAATAAAATAAAAAACGATTTCTCAAGAAAAGATCATAAAACAGGAAAATGGTCAATAGCTCATGGAGTGATATTGCACACTGTACCTTGATTAACATAACTGCTCTATAATACATAATCGATTATATTCAATAGCGTTCAGGATTTGGGTGAAGTGTACACAGCACAATAATCATTGTGATAATTCCACACTTGCTGCAATTTGTTTTCATGACCGTATTGGGGATATATGCGGTCCGATAAATACGTCCGCCTTGTGCTAAATGTTGACCAAAACAGACGGACCGCCCAGCCCAATTTTCAAGGACTATTCTTGTTCCAAATAATTGCCACAACGGGCCGACCAGATTTAGCCCATAAAATAATGTCCTGTGGACATTTGTTGCTCAATGACTTATGTCTAAAGTGGAAACTAGGGAATAAGATGCGAACTTAAACCTCGTTCCTGACAGACATGTAAAGGACCTTTTTTGTTTTTCATTTTTAGAAACGTAGCGGAGGAGAAAAAATATGAAAACATTTATTTATTTATTTATTTATTTATTTATTTAATTTCGGGAATTCGTGCTTTGACTATTCTTACATAATACAAAACTTAAATTCTATGATAAGCACGGTATACATTTTCCAAAAGTGATGTTAAAAACATTTCACTTGTTCTTCTTGTACAGCTGATTGTGCGTAGAATATACCCCCCCCCCCCAATCCATTTCGAGTCTCAAATATAGATTTAAAAATAAACATTACGGTATCTTAGGAAACTGTGATGCAAAGTGCGGTTTTTGCGTCTTAGAACGTATGTATACGTCATTTCGAGTGATATAAAAAAGAGAGAGAGACGAGATATCCACATTCTTGAATTATGATGGCACACGACATGGAGCGAGTACTGATGTCCCCGGCGTTCGAAGTGTTTAACAAGCTTCGGCTGGCAGGACAGCTTTGTGACGTGGTCCTCATCACCGACGGTGTTCAATTCAACGCCCATACAGTAATTCTGTGTGGCTGTAGCTCCTACTTCCAGTAAGTAGCTGTGACCCATATATGAAGATGCGAAAACAGCAAGGAGTCAGTTTTTATCTCTCGTTAGCAATGACTTCTCCTTGGCAATAAGGCTCTAGGATGACAGAAAGTTTATATTAATATACATTATATTAAATTATATTAATGTAGGTCAGAGCTGATCAGAAATATTTCTGATAAGTGTACCACCTTAACTTTTACTATATAATAATAATAATAATAATAATAATAATGGTATAAATATATAAAAAGGGGACCATGTCAAACAGGCAAAACAAAGTATTCCGGGGGACTTGCCCACCAGCCCAAGTAAAATATATTAAAGGGGGAGCTACTGTTGGAAAAATAAGAATTAAAGCCACCGGTCCCTAGTTCTTAGATGCCTATGAGATCATCTGTAGCAGGGGGTCCTTATCTCTGCTTAATTTCCATTTGGGGGTCCCTGGTTCAGAAGATTTAGAAAACCCCTTATTTAACTTTGCCTGCAAAACCGATATTTATTAGATGAGTCACTTCTGGATTGTGTTTCAGGGCTCTGTTCGCCAGTGACTGGAATGATTCAGGAAAGCGGGAGTACCAACTCCCAGGCATTTCCCCAGAAACACTGAGGCAGGTCATAGAGTATGCCTACACGTACTCTGTGGTCATCACAGCTGACAATGTGGAGAACCTCCTGGCAGCTGCTGATTATCTCAGTGTCTTGGGCATCGTGCAGCGCTGCTGTGATTTCCTGCATGAGCAGCTCTGCCTCAACAACTGCATTGGCCTTCTTAAAATCGCCGATGTCTACTGCGTAAACGAGCTGCACCATTCTGCATTCAACTTTATCTTGAAAAACTTCAAGGAGGTTGCCATCAGCTCAAACGAGTTCCCAGAACTAAGTCTTGAACAACTTTCTGACATCATCGAGCAGGATGAGCTTAATGTCAGAGAAGAGGATGTGGTGTTTGAGGCCATCCTCCGGTGGATCGAGCACAAGCCTGCCACCCGAGAGGCCCACATTTCAGTCCTATTGGCCAAGGTGAGTATAGTTATACTATGTTCTCATTGACTTGTGTATATAACAATAGAATGCTCATTGAGTGAAGTCCTTATTACTGTAGCTAGAGACTGAACCTCCATTTCCATGTCCCATAAGTCTACAACCAAGGCTTCCAGGTATTACACCTGGGAGGAGAGTGTAACAAATAATGGAAAACAAAACACTCAGATGTCTTACATTAAACAAGTGTTAGCTGACACATCTGAGACTTTCAAAGTAAATGGCTTCAGCTAAAGAAATTAAAATTTGCACTTACTGCTGTATCCTTAATGTTAGGAATTGCTCATCTCCAGAGATTCACAGAAAGCACTAAGGAACTCATGGGAATTCTCTCATTCTCTCATTGTTTCCTGTGTAGATTCGGATGGCTCGTATGGATCCGGAATACTTCATGAAAATCGTCAAAGCCAACGATCTAGTGAAGGCCAATGTGGCGTGCAGGCCAATTATCACTGATGTACTGAAGGTCATCTATGATCTTCATGATGAAAGTCCACTCTCTGATTTTGAGAACCCACTGATCCGCCCGCGCTTGCCCTCTGATATTTTGCTGGCTGTTGGTGGATGGAACATGCGCACGACAAACTGCATTGATGCATATGACACACGGGCCGACCGCTGGGTGGATATCACGCAGGAGGAGCAGAGCAACCTAGCTGGTCATGGCACAGTGTACCATGATGGGTTTGTGTACTGCATTGGGGGGTTTGATGGGCAAAATTTCATCAATACCGTGCGCAGATACGACCCGATCACACGAGCATGGCAGCAGATGGCCCCCATGCACTGGAATCGATGTAATGTTAGTGTGGTCGTGCTCGATGGGCTCATCTACGCCATGGGTGGCCATATTGGTTTCAGGCCCCTCAACATCGTAGAGTGCTACAACCCAATAACCAATGAATGGACCCAGATCGAGCACATGAATGAGAGGAGAAACGATGCCAGCGCCACCACCCTGAATGGCAAGGTAGGGTAATGGGAGGGCGTCTGACTGTTTACCCTCATTTTCCCCTTGAAATTGAGTATTTTACACAGTCATGAATTCTCATTCTCTTCAGATTGCTGATTTTAATCCACAATTACTATGTTCAATACATTTAAGTATTTGGATAAATGCATTATTGGTCTCCATTAGTGGCACATTGGGTAGTGCTGTGGTGTCATATCCAAGACTTGTGAGATAGATGAAATGGTGTTCCCATGTCAGGTTTCCTTTATTCTGTTCCTGGGGGAGCAGAATCCAAAACTCTTTGCAGATTTCCCTTTTCAAACAGCCATACTAAACCTGAAAATTAGCTGATTATGGTGTGTTTGAGAAGGGAAATTTGCAAACTGTGTTCCTCCAGGAACGGAACTGGGGAACCCTGTCATACACTATGCATAGCACATACTTTTATTTTTGAGTCACAATGAACTTTATCTGTAACCTCCAAACCCCAGTCATATACAGTATAACGGTCTTCACAGTTTAACTGGTTTTCATAGATATACATCTGTGGGGGCCACAGTGGAACAGAGAGCCTTTCTACAGTGGAGTGCTTTGACCCACTCTCTAACGAATGGAGCTTGATCACTCCAATGAGCACTCCCCGTCACAGCCTTGGAGTCACGGCGTATAAAGGCAAGATCTATGCGGTGAGTGATTCCTTTCTGTGTCAAATCTCACATTTTACCTGTAAGACTCATGGTTTTTTTGTCTTTGCTGCTGTGTCTTTCATTGTGATACATTTAAACCAAACAAAACAGTTAAATGCCAGAAATACCTGCTGCAAAGGCTTATCTTTATACACATAAAAAACATATATGCTACCCTCTTTAGCCTCCCTGCATTCATTTCTGGGTTATAAATGGATCTGCTGGGGGGTCTCTGCTACTAGCTCGGGTTGTAAAGTTTAGATTTTTTATTAATTATTTTCCCTAGTTCCAGATATAATTAGTCAGATTGTTGTTTTTTTCAGTGTCTGATTAGCTTCAAGTGTTCGTTTTAAGTAATAACAATAAAAAAGCAAAATATATTAGCATAAGGAGTCTTTTTTGAAGGCTCACAGTTTTCACCGAATGATACAAGTTTTCTGTTGCCCAAATCCATGTTTTCATTGCATATAGGTTGACTTCTGTATATAAGCTTGTGTCATCTATAGACAATGGGAGGTTCTAAGGCGCCTGCTTTCATAGGGTGAAAATTGCTTAAGAGTTCATGACTTTGGGAAAGTTGATGTTTGCCCATCCTTTTGGCAAGCAAGTGATAATGAATCTTTGGCATCTCTCAGGTGGGCGGTATCAACAGGCCTGATCACCTGCAGACCATGGAGGTCTATGACCCTACCACAAACCGCTGGCATGCTGTGGCCCCCATGTCCACACCGCGCAGTGAGTTTGGCATCGCAGTGGTGGACGACCTCCTATTTGTGATGGGCGGCCACGATGGGTTTGGGGTAACTAACAAGGTGGAGTGCTATGATGCGGGGACAGGCAGCTGGTATCGTGCGCAGGACATGAGCAGAGCCAGAAACCATTTCAGCTGCTGCGTAGTGCCTGCGCACCCCCGCATCATAGAATATGCTTCACCTCGTTAGTCCCTAATGGCCGCCAAGGAGGAGAGAAACCCATCTGCCCACAACAGCATGCCCAGTATGTAACCTCATTTACACCCCCCACCCCGA
Organism: Brienomyrus brachyistius; assembly: GCF_023856365.1. Taxonomy (NCBI): domain Eukaryota; kingdom Metazoa; phylum Chordata; class Actinopteri; order Osteoglossiformes; family Mormyridae; genus Brienomyrus; species Brienomyrus brachyistius. The sequence continues at coordinate 5,158,064 of NW_026042306.1, read as the reverse complement.
ATTCTTTCCCTATAACATACATTGAGTTTATATAGACACCTCTTTTTTTCCCCAGACTCTGCTTCCTCATTGGAAGGTGTGTTGGTGGGATCGAGGTCTTTGAAGACGAAGCTGTCCGGAAGTAATTTTCCATGGCCTCGCTAAACTCCTCCCACACCTGAGTTTTTACCTCGACGACCGCCGAAGCCGCATTCCAACATTTCATCAACGCTGTCCACCAGCGGGTTCGGGGATTGCTGCCACAACAGGCCACAGCTCCAGTCAGCTGCCTCCACAATGGAGGCATGGAACAAGGCCCATTCGTACTAGTCAGTCCCCTGCGTCCTCCAGGACATGGGAGAAGCTCTGCTGGAGATGGGAGCTGAATCTTCTCCTGACATTGCATACTTAAAATAAAGTTTTCTTTTTCATATTATCTAGTTTGTGAAAGCGTCATAAATTTCCCATTTTGGATAAACGTTGTTCTCGTTTGACGGTTCTCTTCAGAAATTCCGCTGCAACCATCGGTGATTACTAATTAAGCACTAAGGTTTTTCGTAATCCATTGAAATACTGGTTTAGTGCAACCCCTTCCCCTGGGACCTACAGTAAACATAGCCGGCAACTTGAATTTGGAGAAGTGATGTTACCTCTGGACTGATTACAGTATGTACTGTACATGATATTATTATATTGTGGGTGTCAGAGTTTGCGGGTGCGGACGGGCAGGCTGGCAGGAAGGAGGCAGGGAAGGACGAAGCAGGGAGGTAGAATACGGGGAAAACTGGTGTTTTATTAGGGGAAAGACGGCTATGGGCAGAAAAGGACATAACAGCACTAACATCAATGACGGACATCGGACAGGGCAAGATGTGGACTGATATAGACAAAAGACATGGTGAAACAACAAGATACAGCTGGGCATGATTGGGAAAGCACATGTGGATAATCAGGGGGCGTGGCACACACGACGATCGTACGAGCCGGGCATGACAGTGGGCCTGCGCAGGTTCATAGTGGGGTACCGTAGGGTTAAATTTTAGGACCACTACTGTTCCTAATTTACATTAATGATATTGACACCAATACATACAGTAAACTGGTTACATTTGCAGACGACACCAGGGTGGGTGGTGTAGCAGGTACTGATCTAGCAGCGGAGAGGCTACAACGGGATCTGGATTTAATTAGTGACTGGGTGGATACCTGGCAGATGGAATTTAACATAGATAAATGTAAGGTAATCCATACAGGGAGCAGAAATATAAAAGTACAGATATATTATGGGTTCCACTGAAATAAAGGTAGCTGGTTATTAGAAAGATCTCGGTGTGTATGTTGATGCTTCCATGTCAGTGTGGGGAAGCAATAAAAAAAGGCCAATAGGATGTTAGGTTACAACTCTAGGTGTGTGGAGTTTAAGACAAGGGAAGAGATGCTACAATTATACATTGTTCAAAAAAATTTAAGGAACACTTTTTAATTAGAGTATAGCATCAAGTCTATTAAACATCTGAGATATTGATCTGGTCAGTTAAGTAGCGGAGGGGGTGGTTAATCAGTTTCAGCTGCTTTGGTGTTAATGAAATTATGAACAGGTGAACTAGAGGGGCAACAATGGGACGACCCCCAAAACAGGAATGGTTTAACAGGTGGAGGCCACTGGCATTTTCCCCTCCTCATCTTTTCTGACGGTTTTTTCACTAGTTTTGCATTTGGCGGCGGTCAGTGTCACTACTAGTAGCATGAGGCGATACCTGGACCCTACAGAGGTTGCACAGGTAGTCCAACTCCTCCAGGATGGCGCATCAATATGTGCCATTGCCAGAAGATTTGCTGTGTCTCCCAGCACAGTCTCAAGGGCATGGAGGACATTCCAGGAGACAGGAAGATACTTAAGGAGAGCTGGACAGGGCCGTAGAAGGTCCTTAACCCATCAGCAGAACCGGTATTGGCTCCTTTGTGCAAGGAGGAACAGGATGAACACTGCTGAAGCCCTAGAAAATTACCTCCATCAGGCCACTGGTGTGAATGTTTCTGATTGTTTGGTCAGAGACAGACTTCATGAGGGTGGCTTGAGGGCCCAACATCCTCCAGTGGGCCCTGTGCTCACTGCCCAGCACCATAGAGCTCAATTGGCATTTGCCATAGAATACCACAATTTGCAGGTCTGCCACTGGCACCCTGAGCTTTTCACAGATGAGAGCAGGTTCATCCTGAGCACATACAAGGGCTGGACGCACAGGTCATGACAATTATTGTGTTATATTAGTATACTACGGGGTTAGCAAAAATATTTCTGAGCTACAGTTATTAAAGGTACCACCTTAACTTTTGGCATATAATAGCTGTGTAAAAATATTACAAAAAGTGGACCACGTCAATCAGTGGCAAAAATAATATTCCGGGGGACCTGCTCTCTAGTCTAAGTGAAAAATATTTTTAGGGAGCCTCTGCTGGAAAGATAAGATTAAAGCCCTTCCTGACCCTACTTCTTAAGTACCTATGTGATTATCTGTGGCAGGGGGTCCTTAGCTCTGGTCGATATTCATTTGGGGGTCCCTGGATCAGAAGAGTTAGGAAACCCAAAATTATTAAATGAGTCCCGTTGTGGTCCTGTTTTTTATTTTTTGTATGTCTCCTGTTTAAGTTCACTGAGAGTGACAACAAACTGGAGACAAATTCCTTGTGTGATCAGCCAAAAAGCTGATTCTGACTCACATCTGGATTGTTTTCAGGGCTCTGTTCACCGGTGACTGGAAGGATTCGGGAAAGCGGGAGTACCAGTTCCCAGGCATTTCCCCAGATACGATGCAGCAGATCATGGAATACACCTACACGTACTCTGTGCTCGTCACGGCTGAGAATGTGGAGAACCTCCTGGCAGCTGCTGATCGGCTGAGTATCCTGGGCATCATACAGCGCTGCAGTGACTTTCTGCATGAGCAGCTCTGCCTCGACAACTGTGTTGGGCTTCTGAAGATCGGAGATGTCTACTGCCTCAATGAGCTGCGCCAGTCTGTATTCGACTTCATCCTGAAAAACTTCAAGGAGGTTGCCATCACCTCAAACGAGTTCCCAGAACTCACCCTGGAACAACTTTCTGACATCATCGAGCAGGATGAGCTTAATGTCAGAGAAGAGGATGTGGTGTTTGACGCCATCCTCCAGTGGATCGAACACGAGCCTGCCACCCGAGAGGCCCACATTTCAGCTCTGTTGCCCAAGGTGAGTATAGTTATACTATGTTCTCATTGACTTGTGTATATAACAATAGAATGCTCATTGAGTGAAGTCCTTATTACTGTAGCTAGAGACTGAACCCCCATTTCCATGTCCCATTAGTCTACAACCAAGGCTTCCAGGTATTACACCTGGGAGGAGAGTGTAACAAATAATGGAAAACAAAACACTCAAATGTCTTACATGAAATAAGTGTTAGCTGACACATCTGAGACTTTCTATGTAAATGGCTTCAGCTAAAGAAATTAAAATTTGCACTTACTGTTGTACCCTTAATGTTAGGAATTGCTCATCTCCAGAGATTCACAGAAAGCACTAAGGAACCCATGGGAATTCTCTCATTTTTGTTTCCTGTGTAGATTCGTATGGCTCGTATGGATCCGGAGTACTTTATGAAGATCGTCAAAGCCAACGATCTAGTGAAGGCCAATGCGGCGTGCAGGCCAATTATCAGTGATGTATTGAAGATCATACATGATCTCGACGATAAAAGTCCACGATCTGACTTTGAAAGGTCACTGATCTGGCCGTCTGGTCGGGGTCTGGGCTGGTGCGCTTCTCGGCTGCTGCGGGGTCCAGGGTGGTCTTCCGGTTTCCTCGCCAGAGGAAAAAAATGGGGTCCACAGAGAGTATATACGGGGAGTGAGAGTGTGTGTACAGCGTTCATTTCTGTGTGTCTCTATGTTGGGTGAATGTGTAAATATTTGTTTATGTGTGCATGAGGGTGGGAACGTATGCTTGTATATGTGTGTGCCTGTTTGTCTATACGCATGTGTCAGGTTGGGTTCTAGACTCCACCTGAAATAACATCTCGGGCTCTATTCCCCCCCGCCACACTCCCCGCTGGTGGATGGGGCCCCTGGCCGCTGGTGCGTTGGTGGTTCTCGATGCCCAGGACTGGGTGCTCGGGTGGGTGCTGGCTCACCCTCAGCGGTTGCCTGGCGGGATCTGGCCCTCCTGGCTCTGTCGGGCCCTTGCTGGGGGGTGGGGTGGCCCTTGGATCTCTGGGCCCAGGGCCTGGTCTGCCCTGGTGGGGCTGGCCGCCGGTGGAGCCTGCGGGCTCGCCGCCACGGCCCCCTGGGGCTCCGGATGGCCTCCCTCCGGAGCTCTCCTCTGCCCTTTTCTGGGTGAGGGATGCTATTCTCCCTGCGGTGGTCCTCCGGGGGCTCCCATGCCCTGGGGGGCCTCTGGCTGTCTGGGGTCCGGGCCTCCTCCGTGTCTGCTTCATGTCCTGAGGGATGGGGCTGTGGCTCCCCACACACACTACTAGACATTTACATGGAGAAACCTTTTGAACACCAGCGCGCTCACATACACAGGTGTGCACACAGGGGTACAAACAGGTACTCACAGATACACACTGTCTTGATCGGCTGTTGCTCCTTAACATGCTCATTGTGACTCGTACAGATGTTGGTTGTTGTTTTCTCTCATCAGCAGGTATTGAAGCAGATTATCTGTGGTTTTCTTTCTTCTTTTTTTTTTCTCTTTTCCCTCGCTCTCTCTCTATTTCCCTTCTTCTCCGTTTTCGTCCTTCTGTCCCCCTCTCTCTCTCCCTCTCCCTCTCTTGAGGAAATAAATAAAAATAAATAAATAAATAGAAATAAAGTAGTCCTTCGCAGAGGGGGGGTGGTGGAGGGAATATATATATAAAAAAAAAAGAAAGGCCACTGATCCGCCCACGCCTGCCCGCTGACATCTTATTGGCCATTGGTGGCTGGAATTTCCGCAAAACCAATTGGATTGAAGCCTATGACACCCGGGCCGACCACTGGGTCGATGTAACGCAGGGGCAGGAGACTCGCCAGTCCGGCCATGGCAGTGTGTATTTAAATGGCTTTGGGTATTGTTTTGGGGGGTTTGATGGCCACAATTTCACCAACACTACGCAGATTTGACCCCGTCGCACGGACATGGTAGCACATGGCACCGATGCACTGGTGCCACTGAAATGTTAGCGTGGCCGTAATTAATGGTTCCATCTATGTAACGGGTGGCCATTTACGCTTCTCGCCTCTAATCATAATCGAGTGATATGACCAAGAAGCCAACGAATGGACCATCATCCAGCCCATGCATGAGGAGCGACAGGATGCCAATGCCAGGTTGATTTCAATCCATAATTTAATATAAGTTCAGTAAACGTCAGTGTTTAGATAAAACATAAATGACCTTGCATTGTTGCTCTGCATTAGTGGCACATTGGGCAGTGCTGTGGTGTCCAGCTCTGTGTTTTTGCAATTTTGCCCACAGCCCAAGACTTGTGAGATACAATAACTGGTGTTAACGTAGGAGCTTTACCCAATTCCAGTCCTGGAGGGTCAGAATCCTAAACAATTTGCAGATTTCCCTATTCAAACAAACCTAGTGAACTTAATAATTATCTGATTAAGCTGCGGTTCACAAGGGAAATGATCACAACTAACTGTAAATTCCCTACCAATGCCCATGTGCTTCCTGTGGTAGGCTCCAGGTTCACCACCACCCTGTACCGAATAAACTTTTATGGAAGATGGATGGATTAAACATGCATTAGCTAAATGTACATTTATGCTTTCTAGATCTCCATCTCCAATCATATACAGCATAACACACATCACTTGTGAACCATCTTTCCTAGATATACATTTGTGGGGGTAACAATGGAGCTCAGACCACTTCCACTGCGGAGTGCTATGATCCACTCACGGGCGAATGGACCTTGATCGCTCCCATGCGCACTCGCCGACGTGGCCTCGGAGTAGCTGCATATCAGGAAAACATCTATGCGGTGAGTGATTCCTTTCTTGTACTCTGAAACAAAGGAGTCAAATCTCAAGATTTATCTGAGACTCATATTTTTTGTCACTGCTGCTGTGTCACAGATTGTAATGCGCTTAAATCAAACAAAAGAATTCAGTGGATGAAATGACCTGCTGGGAAGGCCCATCTCAATACACATATGCTCCCTGCATATCTGGGTTATAAACGAATACGCTTAGTAAAGCTTAGATTTTTGATTATAGTTATATTCTGTAGTTCCAGACATAATTGCTCTGTTTGTTGTTTTTTTCAGTGTCTGACTACAAGTATTATTTTTAGTACTAATAAAAATAATAATAAAAGCAAAATATATGAACAAAAGAAGTATTTCACTGAATTGTACAGGTTTTCTGTTGCCCAAATCCACTTTTTTCACTGCAGTTATGTTGACATGTATGTTGAACACAAATTAGTTATAAGCTTGTGTCCTATATAGACAATGGGAGGTTCTGTGCAGTCTGCTATTATAGGGCGATAATTCCTTAAGAGTTCCTGAATTTGAGAAAGCTGATATTTACTTATCCGTTTGACACCCGAGTGATCACTTACCATTGGTGTCTCCCAGGTGGGCGGTACCAACGGGGCTCATCCAGTGCGGAGTATGGAGGTTTATGACCCTGCAATTAACCAGTGGCACGCTGCGCCTCCCATGAAACAACAAAGGAGCTATTTCGGCATCACAGTGGTGGACGGCTTGCTGTTTGCAATGGGAGGCTCCGATGGCTTCAAAGTCACTGCAAAGGTGGAATGCTACAATGCAGAGAAAGGCAGCTGGTTCCGTACGCAGGACATGATTACACCCAAGAGGAACTTCAGCTGCTGCACAGTGCCCCCCTGCATCATACAGTACGCTGCACCTCGCCCACCTGCCCCCATCTGCCTGCCTGGTGGGTAACCAGGTTACGCATCTACCGGTGTGGCTAGCATCACTGGACTTAATTAACAGAAACAGTGGACACTAACAAGAATCAGAAACATTCACCAAAATAAGGAAAATGCCTCTTGAATAATGGACTGAGGGAACAGAACTTAGACCTTACAGTGGAGTCAGAGCATAGAGGTTAAGGCACTAGAACAGCTATCAAAATGCAATTATGGCAAGACAACTGCTTTCCTTTGTTATCGGATGCTGTAATGGTTTGCTCCTATTGTGTAACATGCCACTTGTTTGCATGCATTTGTTAATTGCCTTGTTCTCTCCAACCATTTCTCTGTCTTAGAGCATCTGACAAATGAATAATACACAGAGCACAACTATAGCAGAGCTCAGCTGGGACCTCCTGCATGCTTTTACAGCAAGCAATGAGTGTGCTCTTCTAGAACAGATTTAATATCTGGCTACGGTTGTTGGGGACACATGTGTTAGATATGTGAAATGCTTTATTCATACAAATAATGCCCTTATATTTGTATTTTTATCACATGTGTTATCACATTAAATTTATGAGTAGTATCTTCATAGAATTTGTGCCGTGTGTGTGGTGTTCTCCATATTAATTCATATCTCAATTAAACATTATAACCAAGATGCAGCCAAAGCCCCAAAAATAAATTCTGAATATCAATCAATTAACAAAAACAATACAGAACAATGTTCTTCAACCTGATCCACAGGAACCCCCAGTCCATCCAAGTTTTTGCTCCTTGCCAGACAGCTGGTGCTGGGAGAGAGCAAAATCATGGACTGTCTGAGTGTCCACAAGAAACACTGATAAAACATAATATATATGCAGACCGAATGTCTATGGCACCCCCTAAAGGAGCATCATATGCGTAAAGAACTGCTTAAGGTTTCATGCCACAGGACCCTCCAGAGCATGAAAGCCAGCTTCTGCTTCTGGTTCCAACACTTAGCCAATCTACTGACCCTTCATCACCGATTGCTGAGTTGGAAACATTCAGGTGGATCAGCTGACCTGCATGCTTGCATCCAATCAGAAGCAGCAAATTTCCCTCCATTTTCCCCTTCTTTTTCTCTTATCAGCTTACAGTTATATTTCCTGTTGCTCATCTCAGTTTGTCCTAGTCAATTAATATTCTCTCATTTGTTAAGTGCTACTATTTATTGTCTTTCTGTGAGTTAAACTGAAGGTTACTTTCCCCTATAGACCGTCTCTTCCTGCTATCAGGCAATCATAGGCCAGTGGGACAGGAGGGAGGGTTCTACCCTTTTTCACTCAGGGTGACTGGAATTTTCCAAACAAACGGGCAGTTTCAGAATCCCCCATTTGTTGCGGTCTCCAGAAAAGTGTTACATATGAACCATGTGGTACAGTCTGATTAGACGAAAGCATCCCATAGAGCTGTTTCTGATCTAAATGAACAAATTCTGAATTATGACTCTTGAGCTTTGTTGATTTTAGAGTTTTCTGCCATCTGGAGTAGAAAAAAAAACACACATTTATCTCAGAATTCTGACTTATTAAGTCGAAATTCTGATTTTTTTTCCCTCACAATTCTTACTTTATTTCTCATTATTCTGAGTACTTCTCTAACAACCAGCAATTAGTCGGAGACATCACTTCTGCTCCAGCTTTAATGGTTCAGTGAGATTTGCATACAGCAGCAGACAGGAGCGAAGGCTACAATGGCTGTATCTGCTCTGTCCAGGCATTTTATTATTTCCAGTTGTGTGTGTGAATGGCAGCCTACATCGGAACTTGCAATTAATTATCCTGTAAATGTTAAGCTGGTTTGCAATGAAAATGGGCAATAGAACTTCTCTCTTGCCTAATAAGTTGTGGTACAAGCATATCTAACGTTAATGCTTCGTGCATTAGACCAGGGGCGCTGTAAAGGGGGGGTAAACGATGACGATTCTCGGGGCCCATGACTGAGAGGGGGCCCAGAGAAGCCCCCAATAAACTGTGTGGGGGGCCCTGTCAAGATTCCTTTCATGGGACCCAAAATCCTTAGCAGCGCCCCTGCATTAGACATATATAATATGATGTCTACCGTTAATGTAATAACTGCCAATAATGTGCTAATTTTCCCCCTTAATGTAATAAAGGCTGATACAGTAATAACTTACCAATATCATACTAACATATTTGAATCAAAAACGTATCACATTATTACATTATAGGCTTTATTACACAAAAAAACGGGAAAATTGTTATGTTATTAGCAGTTATATTAACAGTAGTTTATAGTAGCTGCTATTAACAGCAGTGATTAGCTGCTACAGACCCTAACAATCACACAATTTCTTTTGACTGCTTATGATTTTTTGCACACTACTGTACACACACACACACACATATATGTACATATTCATATGGTTGATTGCCCACAAAACTCAACTGTGATTAATCAGCCTGTTCTCCAGACCAAAGAACAGTGAAAACCATTCTAACTTAACCTACAAGAAGCAATTCCAGAACACAAAGAAGAAGATGTGCTAGATGTCTTTATGGGGACTCTGCATTCATGTCTATGGGCAAAACCCTAATCCCAACTATGAAAACGTTATCCCCTACCCAGCCCCAACCCACAGTCGTTGCTGTTGTAGTTCTCTCCTACCATTTATATTGTCACAATGAACTATATCCTAAGATGTACAAGTAAAAAGTTTGTATATAGTATAGCATGAAAAATAATAAGAAGAAAACTCAGCCAGAGTGGAATTGTTTTATATAAACACTCGTGCGCTCTTGCGTTGTGTACACCCAAAATGGCGATTCCACAATAAACTGCGGCTATATCGAGTGTGATGTTAGCTGCAAAAGACGCAAGCAGATCCCAACTTCACTTTGCTACACGTGCATTGTAAAAGCAGGGCCACAAACAAAACAACACCTACGTCTCTGTACTCAATTCCAACGGAAAATGTCGCCAAATCCATTCACCATTTCACTATGTGCTAGCTAGTCATGGCGCGAGCATTAGCTGCGGACGCGAACAGCTTTAGCTTATCTTCCCACAATTCAGCTCGACTGTTTAAACTTCAGCCAAAGACAACATTCTGTGTTAAGTGAGAATTCTAATGATAAATAATAATTACTTACATCGTTTAATGGGTGCCCTCGGAATATCTGTCCTGCCACTACTCCCATCCACTTCTAGCTTAACTCGTCCATCTGTGTGGGTGCGCAAGAACGATGGGTGCCGTGAAGCTGCAGGAAAACAAACTTAAAAACCTGCACGAAAATATATTAAACGTGGAGGAGTTAGTCGGCAGAAGTGAGGAATTACAAAAAATAAAATAAAAAACGATTTCTCAAGAAAAGATCATAAAACAGGAAAATGGTCAATAGCTCATGGAGTGATATTGCACACTGTACCTTGATTAACATAACTGCTCTATAATACATAATCGATTATATTCAATAGCGTTCAGGATTTGGGTGAAGTGTACACAGCACAATAATCATTGTGATAATTCCACACTTGCTGCAATTTGTTTTCATGACCGTATTGGGGATATATGCGGTCCGATAAATACGTCCGCCTTGTGCTAAATGTTGACCAAAACAGACGGACCGCCCAGCCCAATTTTCAAGGACTATTCTTGTTCCAAATAATTGCCACAACGGGCCGACCAGATTTAGCCCATAAAATAATGTCTTGTGGACATTTGTTGCTCAATGGCTTATGTCTAAAGTGGAAACTAGGGAATAAGATGCGAACTTAAACCTCGTTCCTGACAGACATGTAAAGGACCTTTTTTGTTTTTCATTTTTAGAAACGTAGCGGAGGAGAAAAAATATGAAAACATTTATTTATTTATTTTATTTCGGGAATTCGTGATTTGACTATTCTTACATAATACAAAACTTAAATTCTAAGATAAGCACGGTATACATTTTCCAAAAGTGATGTTAAAAACATTTCACTTGTTCTTCTTGTACAGCTGATTGTGCGTAGAATATACCCCCCCCCAATCCATTTCGAGTCTCAAATATACATTTAAAAATAAACATTACGGTATCTTAGGAAACTGTGACGCAAAGTGCGGTTTTTGCGTCTTAGAACGTATGTACACGTCATTTCGAGTGATATAAAAAGGAGAGAGAGACGAGATATCCACATTTTTGAATTATGATGGCACACGACATGGAGCGAGTACTGATGTCCCCGGCGTTCGAAGTGTTTAACAAGCTTCGGCTGGCAGGACAGCTTTGTGACGTGGTCCTCATCACCGACGGTGTTCAATTCAACGCCCATAGAGTAATTCTGTGTGGCTGTAGCTCCTACTTCCAGTAAGTAGCGGTGACCCATATATGAAGATGCGAAAACAGCAAGGAGTCAGTTTTTATCTCTCGTTAGCAATGACTTCTCCTTGGCAATAAGGCTCTAGGATGACAGAAAGTTTATATTAATATACATTATATTAAATTATATTAATGTAGGTCAGTGCTGATCAGAAATATTTCTGATAAGTGTACCACCTTAACTTTTACTATATAATAATAATAATAATAATAATAATAATGGTATAAATATATAAAAAGGGGACCATGTCAAACAGGCAAAACAAAGTATTCCGGGGGACTTGCCCACCAGCCCAAGTAAAATATATTAAAGGGGGAGCTACTGTTGGAAAAATAAGAATTAAAGCCACCGGTCCCTAGTTCTTAGATGCCTATGAGATCATCTGTAGCAGGGGGTCCTTATCTCTGCTTAATTTCCATTTGGGGGTCCCTGGTTCAGAAGATTTAGAAAACCCCTTATTTAACTTTGCCTGCAAAACCGATATTTATTAGATGAGTCACTTCTGGATTGTGTTTCAGGGCTCTGTTCGCCAGTGACTGGAATGATTCAGGAAAGCGGGAGTACCAACTCCCAGGCATTTCCCCAGAAACACTGAGGCAGGTCATAGAGTATGCCTACACGTACTCTGTGGTCATCACAGCTGACAATGTGGAGAACCTCCTGGCAGCTGCTGATTATCTCAGTGTCTTGGGCATCGTACAGCGCTGCTATGATTTCCTGCATGAGCAGCTCTGCCTCAACAACTGCATTGGCCTTCTTAAAATCGCCGATGTCTACTGCGTAAACGAGCTGCACCAGTCTGCATTCAACTTCATCTTGAAAAACTTTAAGGAGGTTGCCATCAGCTCAAATGAGTTCCCAGAACTAAGTCTTGAACAACTTTCTGACATCATCGAGCAGGATGAGCTTAATGTCAGAGAAGAGGATGTAGTGTTTGAGGCCATCCTCCGGTGGATCGAGCACGAGCCTGCCACCCGAGAGGCCCACATTTCAGTCCTATTGGCCAAGGTGAGTATAGTTATACTATGTTCTCATTGACTTGTGTATATAACAATAGAATGCTCATTGAGTGAAGTCCTTATTACTGTAGCTAGAGACTGAACCTCCATTTCCATGTCCCATAAGTCTACAACCAAGGCTTCCAGGTATTACACCTGGGAGGAGAGTGTAACAAATAATGGAAAACAAAACACCGAAATGTCTTACATGAAATAAGTGTTAGCTGACATATCTGAGACTTTCTATGTAAATGGCTTCAGCTAATGTACCTTTAATGTTAGGAATTGCTCATCTCCAGAGATTCACAGAAAGCACTAAGGAACTCATGGGAATTCTCTCATTCTCTCATTGTTTCCTGTGTAGATTCGGATGGCTCGTATGGATCCGGAATACTTCATGAAAATCGTCAAAGCCAACGATCTAGTGAAGGCCAATGTGGCGTGCAGGCCAATCATCACTGATGTACTGAAGGTCATCTATGATCTTCATGATGAAAGTCCACTCTCTGATTTTGAGAACCCACTGATCCGCCCGCGCTTGCCCTCTGACATTTTGCTGGCTGTTGGTGGATGGAACATGCACACGACAAACTGCATCGATGCATATGACACACGGGCCGACCGCTGGGTGGATATAACACAGGGGCAGGAGACTCGCCAGTCCGGCCATGGCAGTGTGTGTTTAAATGGCTTCATGTATTGTTTTGGGGGTTATGATGGCCATAATTTCACCGATGCTGTGCTCAGATTTGACCCCGTCGCACGGACATGGCAGCACATGGCCCCTATGCACTGGCGCCGCTGTTGTGTCAGTGTGGCCGTAAGTAACGGCTTCATCTATGTGATGGGTGGCCGTTTAGACGTGTCGCCTCTGAATATCGTAGAGCGATATGACCCAAATGCCAATGAGTGGACCATCATCCAGCCCATGAACGAGGAGCGACAGGATGCCAGTGCCACCACCCTGAATGGAAAGGTAGGTTAATAGGAGGGCGTCTGCCTGTGGTTACCCTCATTTTCCCCTTGAAATTGATTATGTTACATACTCAGTAGCTTGCTTTGTCTTCAAATGGTTGATTTCAATCCATAATTGTTTATTCAGTAAACGTCAGTGTTTAGATAAAACATAAATGACCTTGCATTGTCGCTCTGCATTAGTGGCACATTGGGCAGTGCTGTGGTGTCCAGCTCTGTGTTTTTGCAATTTTGCCCACAGCCCAAGACTTGTGAGATACAATAACTGGTGTTAACGTAGGAGCTTTACCCAATTCCAGTCCTGGAGGGTCAGAATCCTAAACAATTTGCAGATTTCCCTATTCAAACAAACCTAGTGAACTTAATTAGCTGATTAAGCTGCGGTTCACAAGGGAAATGATCACAACTAACTGTAAATTCCCTACCAATGCCCATGTGCTTCCTGTGGTAGGCTCCAGGTTCACCACCACCCTGTACTGAATAGACTTTTATGGAAGGTGGATGGATTAAACATCCATTAGCTAAATGTACATTTACGCTTTCTAGATCTCCATCTCCAATCATGTACAGCATAACACACATCACTTGTGAACCATCTTTCCTAGATATACATTTGTGGGGGTAGCAATGGAGCTCAGACCACTTCCACTGCGGAGTGCTATGATCCACTCACGGGCGAATGGACCTTGATCGCTCCCATGCGCACTCGCCGACGTGGCCTTGGAGTAGCGGCATATCAGGGAAACATCTATGCGGTGAGTGATTCCTTTCTTGTACTCTGAAACAAAGGAGTCAAATCTCAAGATTTATCTGAGACTCATTTTTTGTCACTGCTGCTGTGTCACAGATTGTAATGCGCTTAAATCAAACAAAAGAATTCAGTGGATGAAATGACCTGCTGGGAAGGCCCATCTCAATACATATATGCTCCCTGCATATCTGGGTTATAAACGAATACGCTTAGTAAAGCTTAGATTTTTGATTACAGTTATATTCTGTAGTTCCAGACGTAATTGCTCTGTTTGTTTTTTTTTTCAGTGTCTGACTACAAGTATTATTTTTAGTACTAATAAAAATAATAATAAAAGCAAAATATATGATCATAAGAAGTATTTTTTTGATGGTTGACAGTTTTCGCTGAATTGTACAGGTTTTCTGTTGCCCAAATTCCCTTTTTTTCCACTGCAGTTATGTTGACATGTATGTTGAACACAAATTAGTTATAAGCTTGTGTCCTATATAGACAATGGGAGGTTCTGTGCAGCCTGCTATTATAGGGCGATAATTCCTTAAGAGTTCCTGACTTCGAGAAAGCTGATATTTACTTATCTGTTTGGTACCCGAGTGATCATTTACCATTGGTGTCTCGCAGGTGGGCGGTACCAACGGGGCTCATCCAGTGCGGACTATGGAGGTCTATGACCCTGCAATTAACCAGTGGCACGCTGGGCCTCCCATGAGACAACAAAGAAGCTATTTCGGCATCGCAGTGGTGGACGGCTTGCTGTTTGCGATGGGAGGCTCCGATGGCTTCAAAGTAACTGCAAAAGTGGAATGTTTCAATGCAGTGAAAGGCAGCTGGTGCCGTGCGCAGGAAATGATTGCACCTAAGAGGAGCTTCAGCTGCTGCACAGTGCCTGCGCACCCCCGCTTCGTACAGTACGCTGCACCTCGCCCACCTGCCCCCATCTGCCTGCCTGGTGGGTAACCAGCTTATCATGTCTAACGTTAATGCTTCGTACATTAGACCTATATAACATGTGCCCTTGAGAGGTAAAGTGGGCTATCCCACAAAAACAAAGTTTTGAGAAAATGAGCTCCAAAGTTGAATTAAAAAAAAAAAAAATCAGTGTGTCTATACCCTACAATTGATATGTATCATAGGTAGCACAGATCTCAGTATATTTAAAAGATAGATAGACCCTCAATAATTAATATTGGACAGTCATTTTTGACTGACATGTGGGATAGCCCACTTTACCTCTCAAGGGCACATATGATACCTACCGTTAATGTAATAACTGCCAATAATGTGCTAATTTTCCCCCTTAATGTAATAAAGGCTGATACAATAATATCTTGCCAATACCATACTAACATATTTGAATCAAAAACACACCACATTACTACATTATATACTTTATTACACAAAAAACGGGAAAATTGTTATGCTATTAGCAGTTATATTAACAGTAGTTTAGCTGCTACAGACAGCAGCTATTAGCTGCTATTAACAGCAGTGATTAGCTGCTACAAACCGTAACAATCGTGACATCACACAATTTCTTTTGACTGCTTATGATTTTTTGCACACTACTGTACACACACACACACATATATATGTACATATGTATATGGTTGATTGTCCACAAAAATCAACTGTGATTAATCAGCCTGATCTCCAGACCAAAGAACTGTGAAAACCATTCTAACTTAACCTACAAGAAGCAATTCCTGAACACAAAGAAGAAGATGTGCTACGGCCCTGCTACACACACACACACACACACACATATAAGGTATCTGTATCTTTGTGGGGACTCCATACTGAGTTCCAACCCACAACACAATTAATCAGTGAGGAAATTCATAGTATTATCTCTTGTTATGTTATTTTTTTAAATTATTTATAATGTATTTAAAAGCCTATGGCAAACAGTAAGTTAATGAATTGAAATTACAGGTAACCACGTGCTCAACAAGTGGTTGGCAGGGAACAAGGGAAACGCTACAGACTGACAACAGGGGAGGACAAGAAAGACTGACAACACGTGGGACGAGATGACCAATGACACCTACTGGCCAAACAGGGAAGGGACACAGAATGGGACAGTTAAATAACACTGGGATTCCCTGAAGGGTTTGGCATTCCCTGAAGCCAAGCTGTTAATTATTGTACTCCACGCCACCTCTGGTGATTGAATTGCAATGCAATGATTATGTTGTTCTATAATCTTATTGAATAAGTGTTATAAGTTGTTAGAAGTTATTTTTGTATTCTTTTATACTTCATTTTTAACAGTGTGATTTTTGACCTGACAGCTTTGTTTGGCAGTAAAAAGCTTTAAGGGGGCAGTTTAATGGCTCTATACACAGCAATATGTATAATGGCCAAAGTGTTCTTATTGAACATGCTTAATTTATTTTTGTATACAACGTTTAAATAAATGTCTTATTTGGAGAACAAAGGCTGGAAAAATGTTATTTGTTGTCTGAAAACCAAAATAATTTTGAGAGCTTTGTACAATTTGTTAGCAGAATTACCTTATAGACCTAATACACTTTTGAATGCAATATAATTCTCCATGGCAGTAACCCAGCTGACTGGTGGAGCAAGTTCATTTTGTCTCTGCAAGACCTCAAAGTGAATTTGAAGATCATTGTCTCCACAAAGACTATGAAGATTTTCAGGAGATACATGGAATCCACAGTTTCTTCCATTAAACCTAGAGTGCAATCCAACAAAATGTTTCAATAATAAAATTTACATTTCAAAAAGTGGCTTCTGGTTTGTCAGATGGGCAGTGTGCATTCCATACCTACTTGTAGTCATCTAGTTCTTTTTGCAGGACACCCAGAAAGCTGAATACTGTAGCAGCAAACATTTCTGTTGGTAACAGCCATTAAAGAGATTCCTTCGTCCAAAATTGCCCCCTAGTGGTGGAATATTGCAACGCAAATAATGGAGATTTCACTTCACTGTATTTTACAGCTAACGAAAATGTAATGTGTGTGTGTATACATTTTTTGTTTCATACATTTAAATGTACATTTTTTATATAACAAACAACATTACTTTATAGTTGTTTAAAAGGCAGAAACTTCAATGTACACGAAGTCACCAATAAATTACATCTATTTATCCAACATGTTATATAATATACATACTGTGTTTGAAAACTTTTCAGTTTTACGATTTCAGGACAGATCAGCCACTCTATTAGGAACATTACGCTTTTTGGTTGCGGGTGTTAGCTTTGCTGCTGCTATTACAGTTTTTACCCATTGCTTGAACACTATAGACACATGCTTAAACCAAAGTAACGTAACTTGAAGTTGTTGTTACTATACCTTAAACAAAGTGCAACCATACCTTAAATAAAAGTTCTGGTTAGCACTTTAGTTGCAATTCTGCAACACACTCACTCCTTTCTACAACACACTTACTCCTGCACACTACACACTATGTCATACATAAGACACTTCATTCAAAAATGAAATCTCAGGGTACCAGTGGGAAAACACATCTATTCAAAATACAAAACACATTGGGCAATTGAAAATACTTAGACACACACCTGAAAATGCTTACTTACAAAATGGAACACCAATCAGCCAGCTACAAATACACCTCACTTAAGCCATTTTGAGAAGTTTGCAAGCATGGAAGCAGGGAGAGCTAGAGGCAGAGGTAGAGGAAGAGGAAGACAGGCAGAGAGAGAGAGGAGGAAGTGGTCGAAGAGGCTATGCAAGGACCATTATTTCTGATGACATAAGAGCAACTTTGGTGGACCATGTCATAAACCATGGCCTGACTATGAGGGAAGCTGGGCAGAGAGTCCACCCTAATCTAAGCCGTTTCACAGTTTCATCCATAATAAGGACATTCCGACTGGAAAACAGGTATGTCTTCAACTCTCTACTCTACTCAGACTGTATCTAGAGTATTTACAATACTGTACCATATCACATTGCCGTATCACATGTACTGTATTTCAGGGTGACTAATGCTCCTTTTTGAAGAAAAGTAGTAGTTTTGTGAAACATACGATGATAACGTGTTGAGATGTTTCAGTACTGTGTATGGTATACACAGTAAAGTACAGTATATACAGTACTGTAAAAAAGAAGCAAACCAATAACAATTTGTGGTTGCATTTTTCTACAGAATGGCTAGAAGACCTACTGGGGGTGGACGGCAGCGCCTGTTCACACAACAGCAGGAACTTGCCATTGTGAACCTAGTGAGAGCAAACAATGCAATCCGTCTCCACCAGCTACAGCAACAAATACTTGAAGATAGGCAGGTATTCAACAACATAAATCGAGTAAGCATTACCACTATCAGACGCATCCTGGTAAAGCACAACATGACCATGAAGCAACTGTACAGGGTCCCAATTGAGAGGAACAGTGTCAGGGTCAAAGGACTTCGACATGAATATGTACAGGTAAGTGTAACAGTCCTTTACATTTACAATACAGAATGGGTGCAGTCCAGTAACAGCTGAATATGTACCATTTGATCAGTACCACATAGATATATTCGGAAAGCTACACAGGTACCTGTGTGGTGGGGTGGGGTGGGGCGGTTCTGTATGTGTAGTAGTGTAGTTGTGTGTTTTGAGTAATGCCATCTACAATATGTATTTTTTGTTGCAGAGAATCTTGGACGTGGATGGAGCTGCTCAGCCTCATGAATTTATTTACGTTGACGAGGCTGGATTCAACCTTAGCAAAAGTAGACGACGGGGACATAATATACTTGGCCAAAGGACGATTGTGCACGTCCCGGGGCAGTGCGGGGGAAATATCACATTGTGTGCCGCCATAAGCCTCCGAGGGCTACTGTACCATCATTCCAAACTGGGTCCATATAATGCGCAACACATAATCACATTTCTAGATGCACTTCATGATGCAGTTGTACAGGACAGACCAGAGCAGCCCAGGTTTGTTGTTGTCTGGGATAATGTCAGTTTCCATCGGGCTGCTATCGTCCAGAACTGGTTCACCAACCATGATCAATTTGAAGTTGTGTATTTGCCCCCTTACTCGCCATTTCTCAACCCTATAGAAGAGTTTTTTTCTGCTTGGAGATGGCGCGTATATGACCGCCAACCACATGCCCGCATGCCTCTTCTGCAGGCAATGGAACAGGCCTGCGGAGATATTGAGGTAAGGTCAATCCATGGATGGATTCGGCACACAAGGGGATATTTTCCCCGATGCTTAGCAAGAGCAGACATTGCTTGTGATGTTGATGAGATTCTGTGGCCAGACCCCAACAGACGGCAGGATCCATAAGTGCAAATGTGGAATGCTACAATGCAGAGAAAGGCAGCTGGTTCCGTACGCAGGACATGATTACACCCAAGAGGAACTTCAGCTGCTGCACAGTGCCCCCCTGCATCATACAGTACGCTGCACCTCGCCCACCTGCCCCCATCTGCCTGCCTGGTGGGTAACCAGGTTACGCATCTACCGGTGTGGCTAGCATCACTGGACTTAATCAACAGAAACAGTGGACACTAACAAGAATCAGAAACATTCACCAAAATAAGGAAAATGCCTCTTGAATAATGGACTGAGGGAACAGAACTTAGACCTTACAGTGGAGTCAGAGCATAGAGGTTAAGGCACTAGAACAGCTATCAAAATGCAATTATGGCAAGACAACTGCTTTCCTTTGTTATCGGATGCTGTAATGGTTTGCTCCTGTTGTGTAACATGCCACTTGTTTGCATGCATTTGTTAATTGCCTTGTTCTCTCCAACCATTTCTCTGTCTTAGAGCATCTGCCAAATGAATAATACACAGAGCACAACTATAGCAGAGCTCAGCTGGGACCTCCTGCATGCTTTTACAGCAAGCAATGAGTGTGCTCTTCTAGAACAGATTTAATATCTGGCTACGGTTGTTGGGGACACATGTGTTAGATATGTGAAATGCTTTATTCATACAAATAAAGCCCTTATATTTGTATTTTTATCACATGTGTTATCACATTAAATTTATGAGTAGTATCTTCATAGAATTTGTGCCGTGCGTGTGGTGTTCTCCATATTAATTCATATCTCAATTAAACATTATAACCAGGATGCAGCCAAAGCCCCAAAAATAAATTCTGAATATCAGTCATTTAACAAAAACAATACAGAACAATGTTTTTCAACCTGATCCACAGGAACCCCCAGTCCATCCACGTTTTTGCTCCTTGCCAGACAGCTGGTGCTGGGAGAGAGCAAAAACATGGACTGCTGAGGGTCCACAAGAAACACTGATAAAACATAATATATATGCAGACCGAATGTCTATGGCACCCCCTAAAGGAGCATCATATGCGTAAAGAACTGCTTAAGGTTTCATGCCACAGGACCCTCCAGAGCATGAAAGCCAGCTTCTGCTTCTGGTTCCAGCACTTAGCCAATCTACTGACCCTTCATCACCGATTGCTGAGTTGGAAACATTCAGGTGGATCAGCTGACCTGCATGCTTGCATCCAATCAGAAGCAGCAAATTTCCCTCCATTTTCCCCTTCACCTTCTTTTTCTCTTATCAGCTTACAGTTATATTTCCTGTTGCTCATCTCAGTTTGTCCTAGTCAATTAATATTCTCTCATTTGTTAAGTGCTACTATTTATTGTCTTTCTGTGAGTTAAACTGAAGGTTACTTTCCCCTATAGACCGTCTCTTCCTGCTATCAGGCAATCATAGGCCAGTGGGACAGGAGGGAGGGTTCTACCCTTTTTCACTCAGGGTGACTGGAATTTTCCAAACAAACGGGCAGTTTCAGAATCCCCCATTTGTTGCGGTCTCCAGAAAAGTGTTACATATGAACCATGTGGTACAGTCTGATTAGACGAAAGCATCCCATAGAGCTGTTTCTGATCTAAATGAACAAATTCTGAATTATGACTCTTGAGCTTTGTTGATTTTAGAGTTTTCTGCCATCTGGAGTAGAAAAAAAAACACACATTTATCTCAGAATTCTGACTTATTAAGTCGAAATTCTGATTTTTTTTCCCTCACAATTTTTACTTTATTTCTCATTATTCTGAGTACTTCTCTAACAACCAGCAATTAGTCGGAGACATCACTTCTGCTCCAGCTTTAATGGTTCAGTGAGATTTGCATACAGCAGCAGACAGGAGCGAAGGCTACAATGGCTGTATCTGCTCTGTCCAGGCATTTTATTATTTCCAGTTGTGTGTGTGAATGGCAGCCTACATCGGAACTTGCAATTAATTATCCTGTAAATGTTAAGCTGGTTTGCAATGAAAATGGGCAATAGAACTTCTCTCTTGCCTAATAAGTTGTGGTACAAGCATATCTAACGTTAATGCTTCGTGCATTAGACCAGGGGCGCTGTAAAGGGGGGGTAAACGATGACGATTCTCGGGGCCCATGACTGAGAGGGGGCCCAGAGAAGCCCCCAATAAACTGTGTGGGGGGCCCTGTCAAGATTCCTTTCATGGGACCCAAAATCCTTAGCAGCGCCCCTGCATTAGACATATATAATATGATGTCTACCGTTAATGTAATAACTGCCAATAATGTGCTAATTTTCCCCCTTAATATAATAAAGGCTGATACAGTAATAACTTACCAATATCATACTAACATATTTGAATCAAAAACGTATCACATTATTACATTATAGGCTTTATTACACAAAAAAAAAAAAATGGGAAAATTGTTATGTTATTAGCAGTTATATTAACAGTAGTTTATAGTAGCTGCTATTAACAGCAGTGATTAGCTGCTACAGACCCTAACAATCACACAATTTCTTTTGACTGCTTATGATTTTTTGCACACTACTGTACACACACACACACATATATGTACATATTCATATGGTTGATTGCCCACAAAACTCAACTGTGATTAATCAGCCTGTTCTCCAGACCAAAGAACAGTGAAAACCATTCTAACTTAACCTACAAGAAGCAATTCCAGAACACAAAGAAGAAGATGTGCTAGATGTCTTTATGGGGACTCTGCATTCATGTCTATGGGCAAAACCCTAATCCCAACTAAGAAAACGTTATCCCCTACCCAGCCCCAACCCACAGTCGTTGCTGTTGTAGTTCTCTCCTACCATTTATATTGTCACAATGAACTATATCCTAAGATGTACAAGTAAAAAGTTTGTATATAGTATAGCATGAAAAATAATAAGAAGAAAACTCAGCCAGAGTGGAATTGTTTTATATAAACACTCGTGCGCTCTTGCGTTGTGTACACCCAAAATGGCGATTCCACAATAAACTGCGGCTATATCGAGTGTGATGTTAGCTGCAAAAGACGCAAGCAGATCCCAACTTCACTTTGCTACACGTGCATTGTAAAAGCAGGGCCACAAACAAAACAACACCTACGTCTCTGTACTCGATTCAAACGGAAAATGTCGCCAAATCCATTCACCATTTCACTATGTGCTAGCTAGTCATGGCGCGAGCATTAGCTGCGGACGCGAACAGCTTCAGCTTATCTTCCCACAATTCAGCTCGACTGTTTAAACTTCAGCCAAAGACAACATTCTGTGTTAAGTGAGAATTCTAACGATAAATAATAATTACTTACATCGTTCAATGGGCGCCCTCGGAATATCTGTCCTGCCGCTACTCCCATCCACTTCTAGCTTAACTCGTCCATCTGTGTGGGTGCGCAAGAACGATGGGTGCCGTGAAGCTGCAGGAAAACAAACTTAAAAACCTGCACGAAAATATATTAAACGTGGAGGAGTTAGTCGGCAGAAGTGAGGAATTACAAAAAAATAAAATAAAAAACGATTTCTCAAGAAAAGATCATAAAACAGGAAAATGGTCAATAGCTCATGGAGTGATATTGCACACTGTACCTTGATTAACATAACTGCTCTATAATACATAATCGATTATATTCAATAGTGTTCAGGATTTGGGTGAAGTGTACACAGCACAATAATCATTGGGATAATTCCACACTTGCTGCAATTTGTTTTCATGACCGTATTGGGGATATATGCGGTCCGATAAATACGTCCGCCTTGTGCTAAATGTTGACCAAAACAGACGGACCGCCCAGCCCAATTTTCAAGGACTATTCTTGTTCCAAATAATTGCCACAACGGGCCGACCAGATTTACCCCATAAAATAATGTCTTGTGGACATTTGTTGCTCAATGGCTTATGTCTAAAGTGGAAACTAGGGAATAAGATGCGAATTTAAACCTCGTTCCTGACAGACATGTAAAGGACCTTTTTTGTTTTTCATTTTTAGAAACGTAGCGGAGGAGAAAAAATATGAAAACATTTATTTATTTATTTATTTTATTTCGGGAATTCGTGATTTGACTATTCTCACATAATACAAAACTTAAATTCTAAGATAAGCACGGTATACATTTTCCAAAAGTGATGTTAAAAACATTTCACTTGTTCTTCTTGTACAGCTGATTGTGCGTAGAATACACCCCCCCCCCCCAATCCATTTCGAGTCTCAAATATAGATTTAAAAATAAACATTATGGTATCTTAGGAAACTGTGATGCAAAGTGCGGTTTTTGCGTCTTAGAATGTATGTACACGTCATTTCGAGTGATATAAAAAGGAGAGAGAGACGAGATATCCACATTTTTGAATTATGATGGCACACGACATGGAGCGAGTACTGATGTCCCCGGCGTTCGAAGTGTTTAACAAGCTTCGGCTGGCAGGACAGCTTTGTGACGTGGTCCTCATCACCGACGGTGTTCAATTCAACGCCCATAGAGTAATTCTGTGTGGCTGTAGCTCCTACTTCCAGTAAGTAGCTGTGACCCATATATGAAGATGCGAAAACAGCAAGGAGTCAGTTTTTATCTCTCGTTAGCAATGACTTCTCCTTGGCAATAAGGCTCTAGGATGACAGAAAGTTTATATTAATATACATTATATTAAATTATATTAATGTAGGTCAGTGCTGATCATGAAATATTTCTGATAAGTGTACCACCTTAACTTTTACTATATAATAATAATAATAATAATAATAATGGTATAAATATATAAAAAGGGGACCATGTCAAACAGGCAAAACAAAGTATTCCGGGGGACTTGCCCACCAGCCCAAGTAAAATATATTAAAGGGGGAGCTACTGTTGGAAAAATAAGAATTAAAGCCCCAGGCCCCTAGTTCTTAAATGCCTATGAGATCATCTGTAGCAGGGGGTCCTTATCTCTGCTTAATTTCCATTTGGGGGTCCCTGGTTCAGAAGATTTAGAAAACCCCTTATTTAACTTTGCCTGCAAAACCGATATTTATTAGATGAGTCACTTCTGGATTGTGTTTCAGGGCTCTGTTCGCCAGTGACTGGAATGATTCAGGAAAGCGGGAGTACCAACTCCCAGGCATTTCCCCAGAAACACTGAGGCAGGTCATAGAGTATGCCTACACATACTCTGTGGTCATCACAGCTGAGAATGTGGAGAACCTCCTGGCAGCTGCTGATTATCTCAGTGTCTTGGGCATCGTGCAGCGCTGCTGTGATTTCCTGCATGAGCAGCTCTGCCTCAACAACTGCATTGGCCTTCTTAAAATCGCCGATGTCTACTGCGTAAACGAGCTGCACCAGTCTGCATTCAACTTAATCTTGAAAAACTTCAAGGAGGTTGCCATCAGCTCAAATGAGTTCCCAGAACTAAGTCTTGAACAACTTTCTGACATCATCGAGCAGGATGAGCTTAATGTCAGAGAAGAGGATGTGGTGTTTGAGGCCATCCTCCGGTGGATCGAGCACGAGCCTGCCACCCGAGAGGCCCACATTTCAGTCCTATTGGCCAAGGTGAGTATAGTTATACTATGTTCTCATTGACTTGTGTATATAACAATAGAATGCTCACTGAGTAAAGTCCTTATTACTGTAGCTACAGACTGAACCTCCATTTCCATGTCCCATAAGTGTACAACCAAGGCTTCCAGGTATTACACCTAGGAGGAGAGTGTAACAAATAATGGAAAACAAAACACTCAGATGTCTTACATTAAACAAGTGTTAGCTGACACATCTGAGACTTTCAAAGTAAATGGCTTCAGCTAAAGAAATAAAAATTTGCACTTACTGCTGTATCCTTAATGTTAGGAATTGCTCATCTCCAGAGATTCACAGAAAGCACTAAGGAACTCATGGGAATTCTCTCATTCTCTCATTGTTTCCTGTGTAGATTCGGATGGCTCGTATGGATCCGGAATACTTCATGAAAATCGTCAAAGCCAACGATCTAGTGAAGGCCAATGTGGCGTGCAGGCCAATCATCACTAATGTACTGAAGGTCATCTATGATCTTCATGATGAACGTCCACGATCTGATTTTGAGAACCCACTGATCCGCCCGCGCTTGCCCTCTGACATTTTGCTGGCTGTTGGTGGATGGAACATGCGCACGACAAACTGGATTGAAGCCTATGACACCCGGGCCGACCGCTGGGTGGATATAACACAGGGGCAGGAGACTCGCCAGTCCGGCCATGGCAGTGTGTGTTTAAATGGCTTCATGTATTGTTTTGGGGGTTATGATGGCCATAATTTCACCGATGCTGTGCTCAGATTTGACCCCGTCGCACGGACATGGCAGCACATGGCCCCTATGCACTGGCGCCGCTGTTGTGTCAGTGTGGCCGTAAGTAACGGCTTCATCTATGTGATGGGTGGCCGTTTAGACGTGTCGCCTCTGAATATTGTAGAGCGATATGACCCAAATGCCAATGAGTGGACCATCATCCAGCCCATGCATGAGGAGCGACAGGATGCCAGTGCCACCACCCTGAATGGAAAGGTAGGTTAATAGGAGGGCGTCTGACTGTGGTTACCCTCATTTTCCCCTTGAAATTGATTATGTTACATACTCAGTAGCTCGCTTTGTCTTCAAATGGTTGATTTCAATCCATAATTGTTTATTCAGTGAACGTCAGTGTTTAGATAAAACATAAATGACCTTGCATTGTCGCTCTGCATTAGTGGCACATTGGGCAGTGCTGTGGTGTCCAGCTCTATGTTTTTGCAATTTTGCCCACAGCCCAAGACTTGTGAGATACAATAACTGGTGTTAACGTAGGAGCTTTACCCAATTCCAGTCCTGGAGGGTCAGAATCCTAAACAATTTGCAGATTTCCCTATTCAAACAAACCTAGTGAACTTAATTAGCTGATTAAGCTGCGGTTCACAAGGGAAATGATCACAACTAACTGTAAATTCCCTACCAATGCCCATGTGCTTCCTGTGGTAGGCTCCAGGTTCACCACCACCCTGTACTGAATAGACTTTTATGGAAGGTGGATGGATTAAACATCCATTAGCTAAATGTACATTTACGCTTTCTAGATCTCCATCTCCAATCATGTACAGCATAACACACATCACTTGTGAACCATCTTTCCTAGATATACATTTGTGGGGGTAGCAATGGAGCTCAGACCACTTCCACTGCGGAGTGCTATGATCCACTCACGGGCGAATGGACCTTGATCGCTCCCATGCGCACTCGCCGACGTGGCCTTGGAGTAGTGGCATATCAGGGAAACATCTATGCGGTGAGTGATTCCTTTCTTGTACTCTGAAACAAAGGAGTCAAATCTCAAGATTTATCTGAGACTCATTTTTTGTCACTGCTGCTGTGTCACAGATTGTAATGCGCTTAAATCAAACAAAAGAATTCAGTGGATGAAATGACCTGCTGGGAAGGCCCATCTCAATACACATATGCTCCCTGCATATCTGGGTTATAAACGAATACGCTTAGTAAAGCTTAGATTTTTGATTACAGTTATATTCTGTAGTTCCAGACGTAATTGCTCTGTTTATTTTTTTTTCAGTGTCTGACTACAAGTATTATTTTTAGTACTAATAAAAATAATAATAAAAGCAAAATATATGATCATAAGAAGTATTTTTTTGATGTTTGACAGTTTTCGCTGAATTGTACAGGTTTTCTGTTGCCCAAATTCCCTTTTTTTCACTGCAGTTATGTTGACATGTATGTTGAACACAAATTAGTTATAAGCTTGTGTCCTATATAGACAATGGGAGGTTCTGTGCAGCCTGCTATTATAGGGCGATAATTCCTTAAGAGTTCCTGATTTCGAGAAAGCTGATATTTACTTATCTGTTTGGTACCCGAGTGATCACTTACCATTGGTGTCTCGCAGGTGGGCGGTACCAACGGGGCTCATCCAGTGCGGACTATGGAGGTCTATGACCCTGCAATTAACCAGTGGCACGCTGGGCCTCCCATGAGACAACAAAGAAGCTATTTCGGCATCGCAGTGGTGGACGGCTTGCTGTTTGCGATGGGAGGCTCCGATGGCTTCAAAGTAACTGCAAAAGTGGAATGTTTCAATGCAGTGAAAGGCAGCTGGTGCCGTGCGCAGGAAATGATTGCACCTAAGAGGAGCTTCAGCTGCTGCACAGTGCCTGCGCACCCCCGCTTCGTACAGTACGCTGCACCTCGCCCACCTGCCCCCATCTGCCTGCCTGGTGGGTAACCAGCTTATCATGTCTAACGTTAATGCTTCGTACATTAGACCTATATAACATGTGCCCTTGAGAGGTAAAGTGGGCTATCCCACAAAAACAAAGTTTTGAGAAAATGAGCTCCAAAGTTGAATAAAAAAAAAAAAAATCAGTGTGTCTATACCCTACAATTGATATGTATCATAGGTAGCACAGATCTCAGTATATTTAAAAGATAGATAGACCCTCAATAATTAATATTGGACAGTCATTTTTGACTGACATGTGGGATAGCCCACTTTACCTCTCAAGGGCACATATGATACCTACCGTTAATGTAATAACTGCCAATAATGTGCTAATTTTCCCCCTTAATGTAATAAAGGCTGATACAATAATATCTTGCCAATACCATACTAACATATTTGAATCAAAAACACACCACATTACTACATCATATACTTTATTACACAAAAAACGGGAAAATTGTTATGTTATTAGCAGTTATATTAACAGTAGTTTAGCTGCTACAGACAGCAGCTATTAGCTGCTATTAACAGCAGTGATTAGCTGCTACAAACCGTAACAATCGTAACATCACACAATTTCTTTTGACTGCTTATGATTTTTTGCACACTGCTGTACACACACAAACACATATATATGTACATATGTATATGGTTGATTGTCCACAAAAATCAACTGTGATTAATCAGCCTGATCTCCAGACCAAAGAACTGTGAAAACCATTCTAACTTAACCTACAAGAAGCAATTCCTGAACACAAAGAAGAAGATGTGCTACGGCCCTGCTACACACACACACACACACACACACATATAAGGTATCTGTATCTTTGTGGGGACTCCATACTGAGTTCCAACCCACAACACAATTAATCAGTGAGGAAATTCATAGTATTATCTCTTGTTATGTTATTTTTTTAAATTATTTATAATGTATTTAAAAGCCTATGGCAAACAGTAAGTTAATGAATTGAAATTACAGGTAACCACGTGCTCAACAAGTGGCTGGCAGGGAACAAGGGAAACGCTACAGACTGACAACAGGGGAGGACAAGAAAGACTGACAACACGTGGGACGAGATGACCAATGACACCTACTGGCCAAACAGGGAAGGGACACAGAATGGGACAGTTAAATAACACTGGGATTCCCTGAAGGGTTTGGCATTCCCTGAAGGGTTTGGCATTCCCTGAAGGGTTTGGCATTCCCTGAAGCCAAGCTGTTAATTATTGTACTCCACGCCACCTATGGTGATTGAATTGCAATGCAATGATTATGTTGTTCTATAATCTTATTGAATAAGTGTTATAAGTTGTTAGAAGTTATTTTTGTATTCTTTTATACTTCATTTTTAACAGTGTGATTTTTGACCTGACAGCTTTGTTTGGCAGTAAAAAACTTTAAGGGGGCAGTTTAATGGCTCTATACACAGCAATATGTATAATGGCCAAAGTGTTCTTATTGAACATGCTTAATTTATTTTTGTATACAACGTTTCAATAAATGTCTTATTTGGAGAACAAAGGCTGGAAAAAATGTTATTTGTTGTCTGAAAACCAAAATAATTTTGAGAGCTTTGTACAATTTGTTAGCAGAATTACCTTATAGACCTAATACACTTTTGAATGCAATATAATTCTCCATGGCAGTAACCCAGCTGACTGGTGGAGCAAGTTCATTTTGTCTCTGCAAGACCTCAAAGTGAATTTGAAGATCATTGTCTCCACAAAGACTATGAAGATTTTCAGGAGATACATGGAATCCACAGTTTCTTCCATTAAACCTAGAGTGCAATCCAACAAAATGTTTCAATAACAAAATTTACATTTCAAAAAGTGGCTTCTGGTTTGTCAGATGGGCAGTGTGCATTCCATACCTACTTGTAGTCATCTGGTTCTTTTTGCAGGACACCCAGAAAGCTGAATACTGTAGCAGCAAACATTTCTGTTGGTAACAGCCATTAAAGAGATTCCTCCGTCCAAAATTGCCCCCTAGTGGTGGAATATTGCAACGCAAATAATGGAGATTTCACTTCACTGTATTTTACAGCTAACGAAAATGTAATGTGTGTGTGTATACATTTTTTGTTTCATACATTTAAATGTACATTTTTTATATAACAAACAACATTACTTTATAGTTGTTTAAAAGGCAGAAACTTCAATGTACACGAAGTCACCAATAAATTACATCTATTTATCCAACATGTTATATAATATACATACTGTGTTTGAAAACTTTTCAGTTTTACGATTTCAGGACAGATCAGCCACTCTATTAGGAACATTACGCTTTTTGGTTGCGGGTGTTAGCTTTGCTGCTGCTATTACAGTTTTTACCCATTGCTTGAACACTATAGACACATGCTTAAACCAAAGTAACGTAACTTGAAGTTGTTGTTACTATACCTTAAACAAAGTGCAACCATACCTTAAATAAAAGTTCTGGTTAGCACTTTAGTTGCAATTCTGCAACACACTCACTCCTTTCTACAACACACTTACTCCTGCACACTACACACTATGTCATACATAAGACACTTCATTCAAAAATGAAATCTCAGGGTACCAGTGGGAAAACACATCTATTCAAAATACAAAACACATTGGGCAATTGAAAATACTTAGACACACACCTGAAAATGCTTACTTACAAAATGGAACACCAATCAGCCAGCTACAAATACACCTCACTTAAGCCATTTTGAGAAGTTTGGAAGCAGGGAGAGCTAGAGGCAGAGGTAGAGGAAGAGGAAGACAGGCAGAGAGAGAGAGGAGGAAGTGGTCGAAGAGGCTATGCAAGGACCATTATTTCTGATGACATAAGAGCAACTTTGGTGGACCATGTCATAAACCATGGCCTGGCTGTGAGGGAAGCTGGGCAGAGAGTCCACCCTAATCTAAGCCGTTTCACAGTTTCATCCATAATAAGGACATTCCGACTGGAAAACAGGTATGTCTTCAACTCTCTACTCTACTCAGACTGTATCTAGAGTATTTACAATACTGTACCATATCACATTGCCGTATCACATGTACTGTATTTCAGGGTGACTAATGCAAAAATAATAATACAAAAGTAGTAGTTTTGTGAAACATACGATGATAACGTGTTGAGATGTTTCAGTACTGTGTATGGTATACACAGTAAAGCACATACAGTACTGTAAAAAAGAAGCAAACCGATAACAATTTGTGGTTGCATTTTTCTACTGAATGGCTAAAAGACCTACTGGGGGTGGACGGCAGCACCTGTTCACACAACAGCAGGAACTTGCCATTGTGAACCTAGTGAGAGCAAACAATGCAATCCGTGTCCACCAGCTACAACAACAAATACTTGAAGATAGGCAGGTATTCAACAACATAAATCGAGTAAGCATTACCACTATCAGACGCATCCTGGTAAAGCACAACATGACCATGAAGCAACTGTACAGGGTCCCAATTGAGAGGAACAGTGTCAGGGTCAAAGGACTTCGACATGAATATGTACAGGTAAGTGTAACAGTCCTTTACATTTACAATACAGAATGGGTGCAGTCCAGTAACAGCTGAATATGTACCATTTGATCAGTACCACATAGACATATTCGGAAAGCTACACAGGTACCTGTGTGGTGGGGTGGGGCGGTTCTGTATGTGTAGTAGTGTAGTTGTGTGTTTTGAGTAATGCCATCTACAATATGTATTTTTTGTTGCAGAGAATCTTGGACGTGAATGGAGCTGCTCAGCCTCATGAATTTATTTACGTTGACGAGGCTGGATTCAACCTTAGCAAAAGTAGACGACGTAGCTACTGCACCATCATTCCAAACTGGGTCCATATAATGCGCAACACATAATCACATTTCTAGATGCACTTCATGATGCAGTTGTACAGGACAGACCAGGTTTGTTGTTGTCTGGGATAATGTCAGTTTCCATCGGGCTGCTATCATCCGGAACTGGTTCACCAACCATGATCAATTTGAAGTTGTGTATTTGCCCCCTTACTCGCCATTTCTCAACCCTATAGAAGAGTTTTTTTCCGCTTGGAGATGGCGCGTATATGACCGCCAACCACATGCCCGCACGCCTCTTCTGCAGGCAATGGAACAGGCCTGCGGAGACATTGAGGTAAGGTCAATCCATGGATGGATTCGGCACACAAGGGGATATTTTCCCCGATGCTTAGCAAGAGCAGACATTGCTTGTGATGTTGATGAGATTCTGTGGCCAGACCCCAACAGACGGCAGGATCCATAAGTCCACTTATGCACAATTGTGTTTTTCTGTGTTTACATTAGTGTATTATTTGTTTTATTGTTGCTTTAACTGAATTTACTGTAAAGTACACGACTGTAATGTACAGTATTTAGCATTTCATTTTTTGGGGGTTGTGAAAACGTGCCTTCTGTGGAACTGAATAAAAACAGTGCAAACAAAAGCCTGCCGTGTTTTATATAAAGTAGACTAGTGTGTTGCTGCTGATTTGTAAGTGTATTCATATGATGCAAGTGGGTTTCATTTTGTCATTAGAGCGACATTTTGACAAAGGATTGTTAGGTTTTGATAGCAGAGTTTCAATTTGACATAGATGTGAATGGTTTATTTCCCAGTGTCGTGTCTTATTTTCTTGTGTGTGGAGTTTTGACATGATGAGCCAAGTTTTGCAAAACGTGTTCAAGCAACGGGCAAAAACTGTAATAATAGAAAAAGGTTTTTGAATTTTACATCATGATAAATGAGAACTATGTGTGATTACTAATTACTGTTGACTAATTTCCTGTCTGGACTTTTCCCCCCTCATTGTTAAAAGTCGTTATATGTCAGGGTGCCAGTCAGTGGCACAGACACGTTGGCCAGCTGGTCTATTCATTCAGAACCAGTCCATCAATTAGAGAATTCAGCACCACGGACAGAGATCTGTGCTACTATGACGCCAGGTCCTTTCATTGGCTCTATATATTTTTCTAGAAATAACTAAATGGCTCTTTTGTAGAAATATCTATCCAGAGACTTGGTTCCTGTACGAAGAGAATATTTTATTTTTATTCAGGCTATAAAATTACAGAAAATCAGCTATGCATGTGATCTCCCCTTTACTCCTTAAGCAGGGCACACGCACATCAACAAGTACCAATGCAGCAAATGCAGATGAACAATTTCTCACAGCTTCAGAAGAAGTCAGATTACTATGTAATTCAGAGATTGTCCAAGACTTCTGCTAGAACATTTTCTACATTTGAGCCTAATTTCAAAATAAATGGCACCTGGGTGTATTAAAAAAAGGTATCCTGGACAAACCTTTATACACGGACATTAATAACAAGGGATCCTTACTTGTCAGGTGTGACTTGGGAATATAAGCACACCAATGATGTCACTGAAATTTAAAAAACGAAAATGAACTCTGTGGAGATGTGCGTATGTCAGCAGCCCGAAAACAGCACCATCTAATGATTGAACATCTGTATTTTGATCTCCTGCAGTGTTCAATCAACACCACAAGGGGGTGCTGAAATAACATATGAATCAATTGTGATATGGTACAGTACAGTGGGTAACACAAAGCCCTGATGTAAATTTTTATAATCACTTTAAGGCTGCAGAAACAAATGATGAAAATTAGCGCTAATAAGTAGCTCCTGAGTTAGGTATAAAAGTCCTGGACTGGCCCTGCTGTCCATAATTATTAAACCGAGAGCTGATAGGTGAGATTCCAGTAGTTTTGAAAACGGAGTTGTTGTTGTTGTTGTTCGAAAAGCTTTAGCAGGAGCTCATCTCACTGGTGTTTCCTGAGAAACAGAGGCAAAGGGGCTAAGGTCATGTCTGAGGGAATGGCTTCATCAGCAACTGTGGACTAAAGGGCATATATCTTGCTTTTAGATGTTAGGTGACACAGCCAGCAACCTGCAGCAATGGAAATGTCCATTAAAGTCATGAACAAGCAGTATTTCCCAAAAATAAACAACATGGTGAGAAGAGCCCAGTGGTCTACTGTATATGGGGGTTTTCCCGGTGTAGTCAAATGATCACACATCCTTCACCCTTTTATCAAAGCAAGGATTCAGTCTAAAGTCATGTTAATATTGTGGTAGTTAAATGTTGTAATCAATATAAATAATAGTTAGGGTTGTGGTACTACAGGAAGACAACATTTTATGAGATTTCAGGCTTAGGCACTAACTCCAGTCTCTAGTTAGTGGAACAGCAGAATTTCCCTGCTGAGCTGTCGAGTGCGTGATGATTACAGAGGCTGAACGTGCTCCCTGCTCTGGGGAAGGACCTCCATCATGTGGGAGCCTGAGCTGGTCCTGCCTCCACACCTCTCCCCTGTGCTGCCATTAACACTCATCAATTATTAATGTCAGTCCTGTGATAGACGGCTTGTTTGTTCTGCTGCTGAGCAAACAGGGCTTCCCTGTGGAGATGAGCTACCTTGTGACAGTGCAGGACACCACAGCTCTCAGCCTGGGCCTAGTCAGTGCTGAGGCCTTCTGACCAACAGGCCTGATTGCAGCCTTAGTCTGACCTAATCAAAACATCACATACACTCCAATACCTACAAATGCAATGCTATAGCCTGTTAACCAATTAAACAATGACCAGAGTAGCTAAACCTTAATTAAGCTGCAGTTTACTAAAAGGACACTGCTACATAACCCCAGACAGAAAAAAATATAAACAAAACCATTGTTATTATTTTTACGATCATTAGGCTTGAGCGGGATTAACTTTGTTGCTCTGCAGTGACCTCTAGTGTCAGCTGGGCTCCTACCAGAAGGTGAGTGTAGCCTCTCCACAGAGAGGCTGGTATCAGGCCTTTACCACTTCTGGTATGGAGCAGGACTGAAAACGTAATCACAATTTTGTTACAATATACAGTAGAAGCTTGGAACTCGAATGGCTCTTATCTCGACCAACTCGGACGTCAAGCGAGTCTCTCAGATTTCTTCCGATTTGCACCTCGACTGAAATCTTGGAACTTGTCTGTTGCAGCTTGACCAGAAACTCGGAACAAGACAAAACAAAATAGTCATGCTAAAATTTGTATGGATGGAGACGCGTCTCCCCTTCCAAGCAATAATCCCTCCTTTTCTCTTCCTCTCCACCTGCCACCTGCAGTACGCCATCAGCTCACCTCAACAGAGCTGACGTGCTCATAAATTGTCACTTATTTCATGATTATTGCTTTCCTATGTGCGTTTCATGTGTATTAGCTTTGGTAATGATTTTATCATTGATTAGGTAGGTAGTTAGGTTTAAATAGGCAATCATTTGGGTCTGGAACAGAATAAATCCATCTACATTATTTGTTATGGGGAAATTCGACTTGGATCTCAATCAAATCACAACTCAACCAACCATCCAGAACAAATTAAGTTCATATTCCAAGGTACCACTGCGCTGTATCACAGATGGCAGTGGAACGTTTGCATAGAATTAATAAGGTAGAGTCAGTAACAGTAACGATAGAGTGACTCAAAGGTGAGGACTGCATCAAAAAAATAAAAGAAACAAAAAACAAACATGATGTAACACATGCAATATTCCCTTACAATCACTGAATAATTCCCTATATTGCTTCATCTTTCTTTTTAGTAAATAACAATGACAGTGAATGTGAGAAATCGTCTTCTTTAAACTGCAGATAATAAAATACAAAAAAAAGATATAAGATATATAAACTAGAGCACATGCTACTCCAGAAATGTTTGAGTCAAGTACTCAACAGAGGCAGGTAAAGAAACAAATATATCTTTTATTGTGTCTCTCTTTCATTTCATTTAAATAGGGGCCTTCTTGGGAGAAATATATGTTGGTTTTGCTTACTGACAACAATTTGTGTTTTAATGTACATTTCAGCTCTTTTCGTTTCAGAGTTGACCAATGGCTGGCCAGAATGGTTCCTCTCTGGAGCTCAACTTCCTGTACTACCAGTCCATGACAGGGACAATAGACTTCATGACAACAATAAAATCATCTCTCGTGCTGTCCACTGCCCTATTCTTCATCTCCCTGAACCTCATCATGTTCGTTGCCATGTGGAGTAAACCCAGCTTCCGTGAGACTTCCCGCTATCTTCTATTCAGCCAAATGCTCCTCAGTGACTCCATCCATCTGGGATTCACCACATTGCTCTACTCGTGTAGCATGGCTAACATCAACCTCATCAAGGTGCTCTGCTCCATGATCGTCCTTGTAAGCGGGACAACTTTCCGCATCTCCCCCCTGACGTTGGCTGTCATGTGTCTGGAACGCTATGTGGCCATTTGTTTCCCACTCCGACACACTGACATCGCCACCCCCGGGAGAACCAATATTGCCATTGCAGTGGTCTGGTTCCTGGGCTCTGTGAACTATGTGATTGATATCATTTTTTTAGCAGCTACAGATGCCCATTTCTTCACTAAAACTATTTACTGCACACAGGAGCGCCTCTTTCTGGCCAAGTGGCAGTTTGATGTGTTCCAGAGCTTTAACGGTGTCTTTTTTGTTGCCGTGGGAATCATCGTCATCAGCACCTACACAGGCATCATGATGGCAGCCCGGTCCGTCAAGGCCAAAAAGGCCAGCAGGACGGTTCTCCTTCACCTGGTCCAGTTGGTCCTCTGCCTCTCCTCCTTCCTGTTCAGCAGCATCGAGAGAGCCCTATCTACAATCAGCTCAGCCCTCTTTATCCACCTGCGCTACCTGAACTTCTTTCTCCTCGTCCTCCTGCCCCGCTGCCTGAGCCCCCTCATCTATGGCCTGAGAGACGAAGGAGTTCGCCCCCTCTTCCTCTGTTACCTCCGCTGCAGTCGCTGGAGGATCAAACCAAGCACAAAACATTAACATAGTATATCAAGATATTTCAAAATGTAAGGAAAAAGTCATAAAGACATTTTAAAGAGATTTATATGAATTTATCATTATAAAATTATAGTTCCAGTGCTGTGGGGAGTAGGCAAGGCGAAATCTCTCAGGGCGGGGGGCAGAGTAGTGGGATAGGTCTCTGATCGTGATTAACTTTGCCAGGTCTTTGTTTCCTGTGTTTCTCCTTGAGTGTGTTTGTTTTCTTCTTCCCATGTCTTTAGATCCAGTAATTAATCACTACGTAATTTTTTCCCTACAAAAACAGCACAGCCCTGTACCATGTCTTTGTCATATTTTCCAAATCTAATGCGCCTTTCCTGTTGTCTGTATCTGTGTAATTGTTTGTGTTTACTTGCTTGCTGTCATGCTTGATTATGTGCATTTTGAAGGCAAAAAAAATAACAACAAACAATACGCTGATGTCTGAGTTGTCAGGGTCTCATTTCCCCAACTGTAACTGGTGTTTGCTAAGACAGTATTTAGTGGCAATAGAAACTCTTTCTTCCAATAATACGAAATGGTGAACCACAAAACATACTGTAACTACCGGCAGGGGGAGGGGGCTCCCAGGTTAGTTAGCCAATGTTGTTTTATCGATTGGTATATTATGTACTAGCTGTGTCTTTCCATATATAAGAATATAAGAAATTTACAAATGAGAGGAGGCCATTCAGCCCATCAAGCTCGTTTGGGGAGAACTTAGCTAATAGCTCAGAGTTGTTAAAATCTCATCTAGCTCTGATTTAAAGTAACCCAGGGTTTTAGCTTGCATTACACTAGCAGGAAGACTATTCCATACTCTTCATTAACTACTTCATTAACTACATGCTGTGTAAAGAAGTGCTTCCTCAAATTCGTTTTAAAATGTTCTCCCGCTAATTTCCACTTATGGCCAGGAGTTCTAGCATTTCAACTGATATTGAAATAGCTATTTGACTGAATAGCATCCAGACCTGTTAGAATCTTATATACCTGGATCATATCCCCCCCTTAGTCTCCTTTGTTCGAGGCTAAACAGATTCAGCTCAGCTAACCTCTCCTCATAAAACATTCCTCTAAGACCACCTACCTTGCGCCCGCCCCACCCCACAACCCTGTCCTCACTTAGCAGTTGGAAGATAGATGGATTATCACAAGACGATTACTAATACCAATTATTAACATGCCTCCGATTGACAACAGAATTTCCCTGCTGTGCTGTCGAGTGCGTGATGATTACAGAGGCTGAACGTGCTCCCTGCTCTGGGGAAGGACCTCCATCATGTGGGAGCCTGAGCTGGTCCTGCCTCCACACCTCTCCCCGGTGCTGCCATTAACACTCATCAATTATTAATGTCAGGCCTCTGATAGACGGCTGGTTTGTTCTGCTGCTGAGCAAACAGGGCTTCCCTGTGGAGATGAGCTACCTTGTGACACTGCCAGACCCCACAGATCTCAGCCTGGGCCTAGTCAGTGCTGAGGCCTTCTGACCAACAGGCCTGATTGCACCCTTAGTCTGACCTAATCAAAACATCACATACACTCCAATACCTACATATGCAATGCAGCAGCTTGTTGGACAGTTAAACAGTGACCAGAATAATTAAACATTCAGTCCATTTACAGTTGTTGTGATTTTGTAATAAGTTAATCTGTGTTTTATGAATATTAAACTGCAGTTTACTAAAAGTACACTGCTTCATAAGCCCAGACAGAAACAAGACACACAAAATCACTGTAATTATTTTTAAAATCATTAAGCTTGACCGGGTTTAACCTTGTTGTTCTGTAGTGACCTCCAGTGTCAGCTGGATTCCTACAGGGAGGTGAGTGAATTTTAGCACATTAGCTGTGTAAAGTTATATGATGAATACTGCAGGGAAACGATGGCCGACAGTGCTCACAAAAGAGGACAGGTGGACCTCAGCTTCTTGCAATATTTACTGAGAGATAAATAAAAAAATATATAAATAGAACTACACACAACACACTTCTAAACTACACACCTGTATGGTGACACATAGGTTAATCAATAAAAATAGTCCAGCTGTGGGTGACCTCTGGCGTTTAACATTTCTGATACAGAGCCAGAGTGAATATTTCATCACAAAAGCCACCAGCACAGGAATCACAGGGGCCTGAGCAGACTAGAAACAAGGGTAGATAACATGACTACAGAACATGACAACAAGACTAGATCAAGTAAGGCTAACTAAGAACAAAGGCACAAGTAAAAAAACAATGATCACAACATACAACATTTTTCCCATGTTGACCATCTACTTTGGAATTTAGGTTCCAACTTTTTCAAATAATACAGGTATATTACTTTATTAACTTGTACTTGCAGAGTGAACTGAACGTTACGTAATGCATATGTGTACCACAATAGCACCAGTCAACACTGGTCATTGTCCTACATTACTGCACACTAACCACCTTTGCAGCGAACACAGTGAATGTGAGATACCTAATGATCTTTTTCATTGAACTACAGCTTGAATGAGCTAAATAGAATCCCTACTCATTGCTTGAAATGGCTTCATAATAAATTAATAGTTACTCTTCAGGCAGAGATATGCATGCCCATCCTGTTTCACCCAAGAGGCCAATTATGCTGGACACACCTACAGAGTCCATGTGATGTCATGTGTCGTTTGATTTGTTATAAACTAGAGCACATGCCACTCTAGACGTGTTTGAGGCAAATGCTTAACAGAGGTAGGTAAAAAAACATCGCATATATTTTTCATTGTGTTTGTTTTTCATTTCAGTTAAATAGAGGTCCTTCTTTTCTTCTGAGAAAGATATGTAGGTGTTTCTAACTGTGAATGACAATTTGTGTTTTAATGTATATTTCTGCTCTTTTCATTTCAGAGTTAACCAATGGCTGACCAGAATGGTTCCTCTCTGGAGCTCAACTTCCTGTACTACCAGTCCATAACAGAGACAATAGACTTCATGAAAACAATAAAATCATCTCTCGTGCTGTCCACTGCCCTATTCTTCATCTCCCTGAACCTCATCATGTTCGTTGCCATGTGGAGTAAATCCAGCTTCCGTGAGACTTCCCGCTATCTTCTATTCAGCCAAATGCTCCTCAGTGACTCCATCCATCTGGGATTCACCACATTGCTCTACTCGTGTAGCATGGCTAACATCAACCT
The DNA here is from genome assembly GCF_023856365.1 of Brienomyrus brachyistius. Classification (NCBI taxonomy): domain Eukaryota; kingdom Metazoa; phylum Chordata; class Actinopteri; order Osteoglossiformes; family Mormyridae; genus Brienomyrus; species Brienomyrus brachyistius. Next base: position 5,118,646 of record NW_026042306.1, on the reverse strand, counting down.
CATCAAGGTGCTCTGCTCCATGATCGTCCTTGTAAGCGGGACAACTTTCCGCATCTCCCCCCTGACGTTGGCTGTCATGTGTCTGGAACGCTATGTGGCCATTTGTTTCCCACTCCGACACACTGACATCGCCACCCCCGGGAGAACCAATATTGCCATTGCAGTGGTCTGGTTCCTAGGCTCTGTGAACTATGTAATTAATATAATATTTTTGGCAGCCACAGATACCTATTTCCTAACCAAAACTATTTACTGCACACAGGAGCGCCTCTTTCTGGCCAAATGGCAGTTTGATGTGTTCCAGAGCTTTAACGGTGTCTTTTTTGTTACCGTGGGGATCACCGTCATCAGCACCTACACAGGCATCATGATGGCAGCCCAGTCAATCAAGGCCAAAAAGGCCAGCAGGACGGTTCTCCTTCACCTGGTCCAGTTGGGCCTCTGCCTCTCCTCCTTCCTGTACAGCAGCATCGAGAGAGCCCTGTCTACAATCAGCTCAGCCCTCTTTATCCACCTGCGCACCCTAAACTTCTTTCTCCTCGTCCTCCTGCCCCGTTGCCTGAGCCCCCTCATCTATGACCTGAGAGACGAAGGAGTTCGCCCCCTCTTCCTCCGCTACCTCCGCTGCGGTCGCTGGAGGATCAAACCAAGCACAAGCACAAGATAAAATATATCAAGTTCATTCAAACTGTAAGGAAAATTTCAGAATGAAATATTAAAGAGGACAGATTTAAAGTGGTTTATATGAGTTCATAATTATAAAAACTATAGTTCCAGTGCTGTGGGGAGTAGGCGAGGTGCAGTTTGTCAGGGGTGGGGGGGTGGGACAGGTCTCTGATCGTGATTAACTTTGCCAGGTCTTTATTCCCTATGTTTCTGCTTGAGTGTGTTTGTCTTCTTCCCGGGTCTTTAGATCCAGTAATTAATCATCCATCCATCCATTTTCCAAACCGCTTACCCTACTGGGTCATGGGGGGTCCGGAGCCTATCCCGGAAGCAATGGGCACGAGGCAGGGGCAAGCCCATCGCAGGGCTCACTCACACACCATTCATTCAGACATACACACCGATGGGGAATTTAGCAAGTCCAATTAGCCTCAGCATGTCATTGGACTGTGAGGGGAAACCGGAGTACCCGGAGGAAACCCCACGACGACATGGGGAGAACATGCAAACTCCACACACATGTGACCCAGGCGGAGACTTGAACCCGGGTCCCAGAGGTGTGAGGCAACAGTGCTAACCACTGCACCACTATGCCGCCCCGTAATTAATCACTACATCATTTTTTCCCTACAAAAACAGCACAGCCCTGTACCATGTCTTTGCCTTATTTTCCAAATCTAATGCACCTTTCCTGTTGTCTGCACCTGTGTAACTTCTTGTGTTTACTGGCTTGCTGTTGTGCTTAAATAAGTGCATTTTCAATAGACAATAAAATAATAACAAACACAATGCTGGTGTCTGAGATATCTGGGTCTCATTTCCCTAACTTTTATTCACGTTTGCTAAGACAGTATTTAGTGGTAATACAAACACTTTTTTCCAATAATACAAAATGCTGAACCACGAAACATACTGTAAGTACCGGCAGGGGGAGGGGAGGGGGCTCCCAGGCTAATTAGCGAGTGTTGTGTTATCGATTGGCATATTATCCTCCTGCCAGTGAAGCAAGTGGCTGGTTGGCACTTCCAATCACATGCCTCTCTTTCCAGTCAGTGCTGTGTTTTTCCAGCTAGTCTAAGCTGTATCCAGTTCACAATAACTCCACCCCCTCAGCGAACTGTAATTGGAGAACAGGAATCACTGTTGGAAGTTTCTCTGCTATATCAAATCATGTTTACTTGCCTCAGTTTGCGTTAAGACATCAGTGCTGCACAAACAAACAAATCAATTAAGTAGAATCGGGTATAGCAGTGAATGAGACGCCAAATGATGTTCCAAGCAGCCATACTTCTAATATGTTTGTTGTTTTGATTATAAACGATAATAAATATATCATTAAGTAATAGTCATAGGGCCAGCACAGCTTATAGCACCAAGGTTGGCTCCTGTATCACTTCTCTATTTCCGTGGAGTTTGCACATCCTCTCTGAGTGGGGGGGTCTCTCAAACAGTCCAAAAAGTGGTTAGTTGAATTTGTGTCTTCATGTTGCCCAATGTGTGTATGACTCTGTGTGTGTTGTGACCTGTAATGGACTGTCTTTCTGTCCAGGGTGATCCCCTGCCATGCCCCCCAGGACCCTGTACTGACTTAGCGGTTGGAAGATACACAGATTACCACAAGACAATTATTAGTATCAAACATGCCTCTGATTAACAGCAGAATTTCCCTGCTGAGCTGTCGAGTGCGTGATGACTACAGAGGCTAAACATGCTCCCTGCTCTGGGGAAGGACCTCCATCATGTGGGAGCCTGAGCTGGTCCTGCCTCCACACCTCTCCCCTGTGCTGCCATTAACACTCATCAATTATTAATGTCAGTCCTGTGATAGACGGCTTGTTTGTTCTGCTGCTGAGCAAACAGGGCTTCCCTGTGGAGATGAGCTGCCTTGTGACAGTGCAGCACCCCACAGCTCTCTGCCTGGGCCTAGTCAGTGCTGAGGCCTTCTGAACAACAGGCCTGATTGCAGCCTTAGTCTGACCTAATCAAAAAATCACATACACTCCAATACCTACATATGCAATGCTATAGCCTGTTAACCAATTAAACAATGACCAGAGTAGCTAAACCTTAATTAAACTGCAGTTTCCTAAAAGGACACTGCTACATAACCCCAGACAGAAAAAAATATAAACAAAACCATTGTTATTATTTTTACGATCATTAGGCTTGAGTGGGATTAACTTTGTTGCTCTGCAGTGACCTCTAGTGTCAGCTGGGCTCCTACCAGAAGGTGAGTGGAGTTAAGCGGATTAGCTGTGCAAAGTTACATGATGAATCCTGCAGCATGTAAAGGGAAAGGAAGCGGATGGTTGACAGTGCTCACAATAGCGGACAAGTGGACCTCAGCTTCCACAATATTTTATTGAGACATAAACAGGAAAATGTATAAGTAGACCTGTGTGAAACATTTGTCTTATAGGCTCGTTGTGTCTGTATGGAGGCACAAAGGTTAATGAATCAAAAATGTCCACAGAGAGGCTGGTCTCAGGCCTTTACCATTTCTGGTATGGAGCAGGACTGAAAACGTAATCACAATTTTGTTACAATATACAGTAGAAGCTTGGAACTGGAACGGCTCTTATCTCGACCAACTCGGACGTCAAGCAGGTCTTTCAGATTTCTTCCGATTTGCACCTCGACTGAAATCTTGGAACTTGTCTGTTGCAGCTTGACCAGAAACTCGGAACAAGACAAAACAAAACAGTCATGCTAAAATTTGTACGGATGGAGACGCGTCTCCCCTTCCAAGCAATAATCCCTCCTTTTCTCTTCCTCTCCACCTGCCACCTGCAGTACGCCAATCAGCTCACCTCAACAGAGCTGACGTGCTCATAAATTGTCACTTATTTCATGATTATTGCTTTCCTATGTGCGTTTCATGTGTATTTGCTTTGGTAATGATTTTATCATTGATTAGGTAGGTAGTTAGGTTTAAATAGGCAATCATTTGGGTCTGGAACAGAATAAATCCATCTACATTATTTGTTATGGGGAAATTCGACTTGGATCTCAATCAAATCACAACTCAACCAACCATCCAGAACAAATTAAGTTCATATTCCAAGGTACCACTGCGCTGTATCACAGATGGCAGTGGAACGTTTGCATAGAATTAATAAGGTAGAGTCAGTAACAGTAACGATAGAGTGACTCAAAGGTGAGGACTGCATCAAAAAAATAAAAGAAACAAAAAACAAACATGATGTAACACATGCAATATTCCCTTACAATCACTGAATAATTCCCTATATTGCTTCATCTTTCTTTTTAGTAAATAACAATGACAGTGAATGTGAGAAATCGTCTTCTTTAAACTGCAGATAATAAAATACAAAAAAAAGATATAAGATATATAAAGACATACAGATATAAGACAAAAAAAGAGAGTTTCTCCTATATAAAACCCTTCATCCTTACTTGAAATGGCTTTTTAATCTACTAATAGTAACATTCCCAACAGAGATATGCATGCCCATCACACCTCACCCCAGGGGCCTACTATGCTGGACACACCTACAGAGTGCATGTGATGTCATGTGTCATTGGATTCTTTATAAACTAGAGCACATGCTACTCCAGAAGTGTTTGAGTCAAGTACTCAACAGAGGCAGGTAAAGAAACAAATATATCTTTTATTGTGTCTCTCTTTCATTTCATTTAAATAGGGGCCTTCTTGGGAGAAATATATGTTGGTTTTGCTTACTGACAACAATTTGTGTTTTAATGTACATTTAATGTACATTTCAGCTCTTTTCATTTCAGAGTTAACCAATGCTGACCAGAATGGTTCCTCTCTGGAGCTCAGCTTCCTGTACTACCAGTCCATAACAGGGACAATAGACTTCATGACAACAATAAAATCATTTCTCGTGCTGTCCACTGCCCTATTCTTCATCTCCCTGAACCTCATCATGTTCGTTGCCATGTGGAGTAAACCCAGCTTCCGTGAGACTTCCCGCTATATTCTATTCAGCCAAATGCTCCTCAGTGACTCCATCCATCTGGGATTCACCACATTGCTCTACTCGTGTAGCATGGCTAACATCAACCTCATCAAGGTCCTCTGCTCCACGATCGTCCTTGTAAGCGGGACAACTTTCCGCATCTCCCCCCTGACGTTGGCTGTCATGTGTCTGGAACGCTATGTGGCCATTTGTTTCCCACTCCGACACACTGACATCGCCACCCCCGGGAGAACCAATGTTGCCATTGCAGTGGTCTGGTTCCTAGGCTCTGTGAACTATGTAATTAATATGATATTTTTGGCAGCCACAGATGCCTATTTCCTAACCAAAACTATTTACTGCTCACAGGAGCGCCTCTTTCTGGCCAAGTGGCAGTTTGATGTGTTCCAGAGCTTCAACGGTGTCTTTTTTGTTGCCGTGGGGATCACCGTCACCAGCACCTACACAGGCATCATGATGGCAGCCCGGTCCGTCAAGGCCAAAAAGGCCAGCAGGACAGTTCTCCTTCACCTGGTCCAGTTGGTCCTCTGCCTCTCCTCCTTAGTGTACAGCAGCATCGAGAGAGCCCTGTCTACAATCAGCTCAGCCCTCTTTATCCACCTGCGCTACCTGACGTTCTTTCTCCTCGTCCTCCTGCCCCGCTGCCTGAGCCCCCTCATCTATGGACTGAGGGACGAAGGAGTTCGCCCCCTCTTCCTCTGCTACCTCCGCTGCAGACGCTGGAGGATCAAACCAAGCACAAAACATTAACATAGTATATCAAGATATTTCAAAATGTAAGGAAAAAGTCATAAAGACATTTTAAAGAGATTTATATGAATTTATCATTATAAAATTATAGTTCCAGTGCTGTGGGGAGTAGGCAAGGCGAAATCTCTCAGGGCCGGGGGGGGTGGGTGGGAAAGGTCTCTGATCGTGATTAACTTTGCCAGGTCTTTATTCCCTATGTTTCTGCTTGAGTGTGTTTGTCTTCTTCCCGGGTCTTTAGATCCAGTAATTAATCATCCATCCATTCATTTTCCAAACCGCTTACCCTACTGGGTCATGGGGGGTCCGGAGCCTATCCCGGAAGCAATGGGCACGAGGCAGGGGCCAGCCCATCGCAGGGCTCACTCACACACCATTCATTCAGACATACACACCGATGGGGAATTTAGCAAGTCCAATTAGCCTCAGCATGTCTTTGGACTGTGGGGGGAAACCGGAGTACCCGGAGGAAACCCCACGACGACATGGGGAGAACATGCAAACTCCACACACATGTGACCCAGGCGGAGACTTGAACCCGGGTCCCAGAGGTGTGAGGCAACAGTGCTAACCACTGCACCACTATGCCGCCCCGTAATTAATCACTACATCATTTTTTCCCTACAAAAACAGCACAGCCCTGTACCATGTCTTTGCCTTATTTTCCAAATCTAATGCACCTTTCCTGTTGTCTGCACCTGTGTAACTTCTTGTGTTTACTTGCTTGCTGTTGTGCTTAAATAAGTGCATTTTCAATAGACAATAAAATAATAACAAACACAATGCTGGTGTCTGAGATATCTGGGTCTCATTTCCCTAACTTTTATTCACGTTTGCTAAGACAGTATTTAGTGGTAATACAAACACTTTTTTCCAATAATACAAAATGCTGAACCACGAAACATACTGTAAGTACCGGCAGGGGGAGGGGAGGGGGCTCCCAGGCTAATTAGCGAGTGTTGTGTTATCGATTGGCATATTATCCTCCTGCCAGTGAAGCAAGTGGCTGGTTGGCACTTCCAGTCACATGCCTCTCTTTCCAGTCAGTGCTGTGTTTTTCCAGCTAGTCTAAGCTGTATCCAGTTCACAATAACTCCACCCCCTCAGCGAACTGTAATTGGAGAACAGGAATCACTGTTGGAAGTTTCTCTGCTATATCAAATCATGTTTACTTGCCTCAGTTTGCGTTAAGACATCAGTGCTGCACAAACAAACAAATCAATTAAGTAGAATCGGGTATAGCAGTGAATGAGACGCCAAATGATGTTCCAAGCAGCCATACTTCTAATATGTTTGTTGTTTTGATTATAAACGATAATAAATATATCATTAAGTAATAGTCATAGGGCCAGCACAGCTTATAGCACCAAGGTTGGCTCCTGTATCACTTCTCTATTTCCGTGGAGTTTGCACATCCTCTCTGAGTGGGGGGGTCTCTCAAACAGTCCAAAAAGTGGTTAGTTGAATTTGTGTCTTTATGTTGCCCAATGTGTGTATGACTCTGTGTGTGTTGTGACCTGTAATGGACTGTCTTTCTGTCCAGGGTGATCCCCTGCCATGCCCCCAAGGACCCTCTACTGACTTAGCGGTTGGAAGATACACAGATTACCACAAGACAATTATTAGTATCAAACATGCCTCTGATTAACAGCAGAATTTCCCTGCTGAGCTGTCGAGTGCGTGATGATTACAGAGGCTAAACATGCTCCCTGCTCTGGGGAAGGACCTCCATCATGTGGGAGCCTGAGCTGGTCCTGCCTCCACACCTCTCCCCTGTGCTGCCATTAACACTCATCAATTATTAATGTCAGTCCTGTGATAGACGGCTTGTTTGTTCTGCTGCTGAGCAAACAGGGCTTCCCTGTGGAGATGAGCTGCCTTGTGACAGTGCAGCACCCCACAGCTCTCTGCCTGGGCCTAGTCAGTGCTGAGGCCTTCTGAACAACAGGCCTGATTGCAGCCTTAGTCTGACCTAATCAAAAAATCACATACACTCCAATACCTACATATGCAATGCTATAGCCTGTTAACCAATTAAACAATGACCAGAGTAGCTAAACCTTAATTAAACTGCAGTTTCCTAAAAGGACACTGCTACATAACCCCAGACAGAAAAAAATATAAACAAAACCATTGTTATTATTTTTACGATCATTAGGCTTGAGTGGGATTAACTTTGTTGCTCTGCAGTGACCTCTAGTGTCAGCTGGGCTCCTACCAGAAGGTGAGTGGAGTTAAGCGGATTAGCTGTGCAAAGTTACATGATGAATCCTGCAGCATGTAAAGGGAAAGGAAGCGGATGGTTGACAGTGCTCACAATAGCGGACAAGTGGACCTCAGCTTCCACAATATTTTATTGAGACATAAACAGGAAAATGTATAAGTAGACCTGTGTGAAACATTTGTCTTATAGGCTCGTTGTGTCTGTATGGAGGCACAAAGGTTAATGAATCAAAAATGTCCACAGAGAGGCTGGTCTCAGGCCTTTACCATTTCTGGTATGGAGCAGGACTGAAAACGTAATCACAATTTTGTTACAATATACAGTAGAAGCTTGGAACTGGAACGGCTCTTATCTCGACCAACTCGGACGTCAAGCAGGTCTTTCAGATTTCTTCCGATTTGCACCTCGACTGAAATCTTGGAACTTGTCTGTTGCAGCTTGACCAGAAACTCGGAACAAGACAAAACAAAACAGTCATGCTAAAATTTGTACGGATGGAGACGCGTCTCCCCTTCCAAGCAATAATCCCTCCTTTTCTCTTCCTCTCCACCTGCCACCTGCAGTACGCCAATCAGCTCACCTCAACAGAGCTGACGTGCTCATAAATTGTCACTTATTTCATGATTATTGCTTTCCTATGTGCGTTTCATGTGTATTTGCTTTGGTAATGATTTTATCATTGATTAGGTAGGTAGTTAGGTTTAAATAGGCAATCATTTGGGTCTGGAACAGAATAAATCCATCTACATTATTTGTTATGGGGAAATTCGACTTGGATCTCAATCAAATCACAACTCAACCAACCATCCAGAACAAATTAAGTTCATATTCCAAGGTACCACTGCGCTGTATCACAGATGGCAGTGGAACGTTTGCATAGAATTAATAAGGTAGAGTCAGTAACAGTAACGATAGAGTGACTCAAAGGTGAGGACTGCATCAAAAAAATAAAAGAAACAAAAAAACAAACATGATGTAACACATGCAATATTCCCTTACAATCACTGAATAATTCCCTATATTGCTTCATCTTTCTTTTTAGTAAATAACAATGACAGTGAATGTGAGAAATCGTCTTCTTTAAACTGCAGATAATAAAATACAAAAAAAAGATATAAGATATATAAAGACATACAGATATAAGACAAAAAAAGAGAGTTTCTCCTATATAAAACCCTTCATCCTTACTTGAAATGGCTTTTTAATCTACTAATAGTAACATTCCCAACAGAGATATGCATGCCCATCACACCTCACCCCAGGGGCCTACTATGCTGGACACACCTACAGAGTGCATGTGATGTCATGTGTCATTGGATTCTTTATAAACTAGAGCACATGCTACTCCAGAAGTGTTTGAGTCAAGTACTCAACAGAGGCAGGTAAAGAAACAAATATATCTTTTATTGTGTCTCTCTTTCATTTCATTTAAATAGGGGCCTTCTTGGGAGAAATATATGTTGGTTTTGCTTACTGACAACAATTTGTGTTTTAATGTACATTTAATGTACATTTCAGCTCTTTTCATTTCAGAGTTAACCAATGCTGACCAGAATGGTTCCTCTCTGGAGCTCAGCTTCCTGTACTACCAGTCCATAACAGGGACAATAGACTTCATGACAACAATAAAATCATTTCTCGTGCTGTCCACTGCCCTATTCTTCATCTCCCTGAACCTCATCATGTTCGTTGCCATGTGGAGTAAACCCAGCTTCCGTGAGACTTCCCGCTATCTTCTATTCAGCCAAATGCTCCTCAGTGACTCCATCCATCTGGGATTCACCACATTGCTCTACTCGTGTAGCATGGCTAACATCAACCTCATCAAGGTCCTCTGCTCCACGATCGTCCTTGTAAGCGGGACAACTTTCCGCATCTCCCCCCTGACGTTGGCTGTCATGTGTCTGGAACGCTATGTGGCCATTTGTTTCCCACTCCGACACACTGACATCGCCACCCCCGGGAGAACCAATGTTGCCATTGCAGTGGTCTGGTTCCTAGGCTCTGTGAACTATGTAATTAATATGATATTTTTGGCAGCCACAGATGCCTATTTCCTAACCAAAACTATTTACTGCACACAGGAGCGCCTCTTTCTGGCCAAGTGGCAGTTTGATGTGTTCCAGAGCTTCAACGGTGTCTTTTTTGTTGCCGTGGGGATCACCGTCACCAGCACCTACACAGGCATCATGATGGCAGCCCGGTCCGTCAAGGCCAAAAAGGCCAGCAGGACAGTTCTCCTTCACCTGGTCCAGTTGGTCCTCTGCCTCTCCTCCTTAGTGTACAGCAGCATCGAGAGAGCCCTGTCTACAATCAGCTCAGCCCTCTTTATCCACCTGCGCTACCTGACGTTCTTTCTCCTCGTCCTCCTGCCCCGCTGCCTGAGCCCCCTCATCTATGGACTGAGGGACGAAGGAGTTCGCCCCCTCTTCCTCTGCTACCTCCGCTGCAGACGCTGGAGGATCAAACCAAGCACAAAACATTAACATAGTATATCAAGATATTTCAAAATGTAAGGAAAAAGTCATAAAGACATTTTAAAGAGATTTATATGAATTTATCATTATAAAATTATAGTTCCAGTGCTGTGGGGAGTAGGCAAGGCGAAATCTCTCAGGGCCGGGGGGGGTGGGTGGGAAAGGTCTCTGATCGTGATTAACTTTGCCAGGTCTTTATTCCCTATGTTTCTGCTTGAGTGTGTTTGTCTTCTTCCCGGGTCTTTAGATCCAGTAATTAATCATCCATCCATTCATTTTCCAAACCGCTTACCCTACTGGGTCATGGGGGGTCCGGAGCCTATCCCGGAAGCAATGGGCACGAGGCAGGGGCCAGCCCATCGCAGGGCTCACTCACACACCATTCATTCAGACATACACACCGATGGGGAATTTAGCAAGTCCAATTAGCCTCAGCATGTCTTTGGACTGTGGGGGGAAACCGGAGTACCCGGAGGAAACCCCACGACGACATGGGGAGAACATGCAAACTCCACACACATGTGACCCAGGCGGAGACTTGAACCCGGGTCCCAGAGGTGTGAGGCAACAGTGCTAACCACTGCACCACTATGCCGCCCCGTAATTAATCACTACATCATTTTTTCCCTACAAAAACAGCACAGCCCTGTACCATGTCTTTGCCTTATTTTCCAAATCTAATGCACCTTTCCTGTTGTCTGCACCTGTGTAACTTCTTGTGTTTACTTGCTTGCTGTTGTGCTTAAATAAGTGCATTTTCAATAGACAATAAAATAATAACAAACACAATGCTGGTGTCTGAGATATCTGGGTCTCATTTCCCTAACTTTTATTCACGTTTGCTAAGACAGTATTTAGTGGTAATACAAACACTTTTTTCCAATAATACAAAATGCTGAACCACGAAACATACTGTAAGTACCGGCAGGGGGAGGGGAGGGGGCTCCCAGGCTAATTAGCGAGTGTTGTGTTATCGATTGGCATATTATCCTCCTGCCAGTGAAGCAAGTGGCTGGTTGGCACTTCCAGTCACATGCCTCTCTTTCCAGTCAGTGCTGTGTTTTTCCAGCTAGTCTAAGCTGTATCCAGTTCACAATAACTCCACCCCCTCAGCGAACTGTAATTGGAGAACAGGAATCACTGTTGGAAGTTTCTCTGCTATATCAAATCATGTTTACTTGCCTCAGTTTGCGTTAAGACATCAGTGCTGCACAAACAAACAAATCAATTAAGTAGAATCGGGTATAGCAGTGAATGAGACGCCAAATGATGTTCCAAGCAGCCATACTTCTAATATGTTTGTTGTTTTGATTATAAACGATAATAAATATATCATTAAGTAATAGTCATAGGGCCAGCACAGCTTATAGCACCAAGGTTGGCTCCTGTATCACTTCTCTATTTCCGTGGAGTTTGCACATCCTCTCTGAGTGGGGGGGTCTCTCAAACAGTCCAAAAAGTGGTTAGTTGAATTTGTGTCTTTATGTTGCCCAATGTGTGTATGACTCTGTGTGTGTTGTGACCTGTAATGGACTGTCTTTCTGTCCAGGGTGATCCCCTGCCATGCCCCCAAGGACCCTCTACTGACTTAGCGGTTGGAAGATACACAGATTACCACAAGACAATTATTAGTATCAAACATGCCTCTGATTAACAGCAGAATTTCCCTGCTGAGCTGTCGAGTGCGTGATGATTACAGAGGCTAAACATGCTCCCTGCTCTGGGGAAGGACCTCCATCATGTGGGAGCCTGAGCTGGTCCTGCCTCCACACCTCTCCCCTGTGCTGCCATTAACACTCATCAATTATTAATGTCAGTCCTGTGATAGACGGCTTGTTTGTTCTGCTGCTGAGCAAACAGGGCTTCCCTGTGGAGATGAGCTGCCTTGTGACAGTGCAGCACCCCACAGCTCTCTGCCTGGGCCTAGTCAGTGCTGAGGCCTTCTGAACAACAGGCCTGATTGCAGCCTTAGTCTGACCTAATCAAAAAATCACATACACTCCAATACCTACATATGCAATGCTATAGCCTGTTAACCAATTAAACAATGACCAGAGTAGCTAAACCTTAATTAAACTGCAGTTTCCTAAAAGGACACTGCTACATAACCCCAGACAGAAAAAAATATAAACAAAACCATTGTTATTATTTTTACGATCATTAGGCTTGAGTGGGATTAACTTTGTTGCTCTGCAGTGACCTCTAGTGTCAGCTGGGCTCCTACCAGAAGGTGAGTGGAGTTAAGCGGATTAGCTGTGCAAAGTTACATGATGAATCCTGCAGCATGTAAAGGGAAAGGAAGCGGATGGTTGACAGTGCTCACAATAGCGGACAAGTGGACCTCAGCTTCCACAATATTTTATTGAGACATAAACAGGAAAATGTATAAGTAGACCTGTGTGAAACATTTGTCTTATAGGCTCGTTGTGTCTGTATGGAGGCACAAAGGTTAATGAATCAAAAATGTCCACAGAGAGGCTGGTCTCAGGCCTTTACCATTTCTGGTATGGAGCAGGACTGAAAACGTAATCACAATTTTGTTACAATATACAGTAGAAGCTTGGAACTGGAACGGCTCTTATCTCGACCAACTCGGACGTCAAGCAGGTCTTTCAGATTTCTTCCGATTTGCACCTCGACTGAAATCTTGGAACTTGTCTGTTGCAGCTTGACCAGAAACTCGGAACAAGACAAAACAAAACAGTCATGCTAAAATTTGTACGGATGGAGACGCGTCTCCCCTTCCAAGCAATAATCCCTCCTTTTCTCTTCCTCTCCACCTGCCACCTGCAGTACGCCAATCAGCTCACCTCAACAGAGCTGACGTGCTCATAAATTGTCACTTATTTCATGATTATTGCTTTCCTATGTGCGTTTCATGTGTATTTGCTTTGGTAATGATTTTATCATTGATTAGGTAGGTAGTTAGGTTTAAATAGGCAATCATTTGGGTCTGGAACAGAATAAATCCATCTACATTATTTGTTATGGGGAAATTCGACTTGGATCTCAATCAAATCACAACTCAACCAACCATCCAGAACAAATTAAGTTCATATTCCAAGGTACCACTGCGCTGTATCACAGATGGCAGTGGAACGTTTGCATAGAATTAATAAGGTAGAGTCAGTAACAGTAACGATAGAGTGACTCAAAGGTGAGGACTGCATCAAAAAAATTAAAGAAACAAAAAACAAACATGATGTAACACATGCAATATTCCCTTACAATCACTGAATAATTCCCTATATTGCTTCATCTTTCTTTTTAGTAAATAACAATGACAGTGAATGTGAGAAATCGTCTTCTTTAAACTGCAGATAATAAAATACAAAAAAAAGATATAAGATATATAAAGACATACAGATATAAGACAAAAAAAGAGAGTTTCTCCTATATAAAACCCTTCATCCTTACTTGAAATGGCTTTTTAATCTACTAATAGTAACATTCCCAACAGAGATATGCATGCCCATCACACCTCACCCCAGGGGCCTACTATGCTGGACACACCTACAGAGTGCATGTGATGTCATGTGTCATTGGATTCTTTATAAACTAGAGCACATGCTACTCCAGAAGTGTTTGAGTCAAGTACTCAACAGAGGCAGGTAAAGAAACAAATATATCTTTTATTGTGTCTCTCTTTCATTTCATTTAAATAGGGGCCTTCTTGGGAGAAATATATGTTGGTTTTGCTTACTGACAACAATTTGTGTTTTAATGTACATTTAATGTACATTTCAGCTCTTTTCGTTTCAGAGTTGACCAATGGCTGGCCAGAATGGTTCCTCTCTGGAGCTCAACTTCCTGTACTACCAGTCCATGACAGGGACAATAGACTTCATGACAACAATAAAATCATTTCTCGTGCTGTCCACTGCCCTATTCTTCATCTCCCTGAACCTCATCATGTTCGTTGCCATGTGGAGTAAACCCAGCTTCCGTGAGACTTCCCGCTATCTTCTATTCAGCCAAATGCTCCTCAGTGACTCCATCCATTTGGGATTCACCACATTGCTCTACTCATGTAGCATGGCTAACATCAACCTCATCAAGGTGCTCTGCTCCATGATCGTCCTTGTAAGCGGGACAACTTTCCGCATCTCCCCCCTGACGTTGGCTGTCATGTGTCTGGAACGCTATGTGGCCATTTGTTTCCCACTCCGACACACTGACATCGCCACCCCCAGGAGAACCAATATTGCCATTGCAGTGGTCTGGTTCCTAGGCTCTGTGAACTATGTAATTAATATAATATTTTTGGCAGCCACAGATACCTATTTCCTAACCAAAACTATTTACTGCACACAGGAGCGCCTCTTTCTGGCCAAATGGCAGTTTGATGTGTTCCAGAGCTTTAACGGTGTCTTTTTTGTTACCGTGGGGATTACCGTCATCAGCACCTACACAGGCATCATGATGGCAGCCCAGTCAATCAAGGCCAAAAAGGCCAGCAGGACGGTTCTCCTTCACCTGGTCCAGTTGGGCCTCTGCCTCTCCTCCTTCCTGTTCAGCAGCATCGAGAGAGCCCTGTCTACAATCAGCTCAGCCCTCTTTATCCACCTGCGCTACCTGAACTTCTTTCTCCTCGTCCTCCTACCCCGCTGCCTGAGCCCCCTCATCTATGGACTGAGGGACGAAGGAGTTCGTCCCCTCTTCCTCTGTTACCTCCGCTGCAGTCGCTGGAGGATCAAACCAAGCACAAAACATTAACATAGTATATCAAGATATTTCAAAATGTAAGGAAAAAGTCATAAAGACATTTTAAAGAGATTTATATGAATTTATCATTATAAAATTATAGTTCCAGTGCTGTGGGGAGTAGGCAAGGCGAAATCTCTCAGGGCGGGGGGCAGAGTAGTGGGATAGGTCTCTGATCGTGATTAACTTTGCCAGGTCTTTGTTTGCTGTGTTTCTCCTTGAGTGTGTTTGTTTTCTTCTTCCCATGTCTTTAGATCCAGTAATTAATCACTACGTAATTTTTTCCCTACAAAAACAGCACAGCCCTGTACCATGTCTTTGCCTTATTTTCCAAATCTAATGCACCTTTCCTGTTGTCTGTATCTGTGTAATTGTTTGTGTTTACTTGCTTGCTGTCGTGCTTGATTATGTGCATTTTGAAGGCAAAAAAAATAACAACAAACAATACGCTAATGTCTGAATTGTCAGGGTCTCATTTCCCCAACTGTAACTGGTGTTTGCTAAAACAGTATTTAGTGGCAATAGAAACTCTTTCTTCCAATAATACGAAATGCTGAACCACAAAACATACTGTAACTACCGGCAGGGGGAGGGGGCTCCCAGGTTAGTTAGCCAATGTTGTTTTATCGATTGGTATATTATGTACTAGCTGTGTCTTTCCATATATAAGAATATAAGAAATTTACAAATGAGAGGAGGCCATTCAGCCCATCAAGCTCGTTTGGGGAGAACTTAGCTAATAGCTCAGAGTTGTTAAAATCTTATCTAGCTCTGATTTAAAGGAACCCAGGGTTTTAGCTTGCATTACACTAGCAGGAAGACTATTCCATACTCTTCATTAACTACTTCATTAACTACATGCTGTGTAAGGAAGTGCTTCCTCAAATTCGTTTTAAAATGTTCTCCCGCTAATTTCCACTTATGGCCAGGAGTTCTAGCATTTCAACTGATATTGAAATAGCTATTTGACTGAATAGCATCCAGACCTGTTAGAATCTTATATACCTGGATCATATCCCCCCTTAGTCTCCTTTGCTCGAGGCTAAACAGATTCAGCTCAGCTAACCTCTCCTCATAAAACATTCCTCTAAGACCACCTACCTTGCGCCCACCCCACCCCACAACCCTGTCCTCACTTAGCAGTTGGAAGATAGATGGATTATCACAAGACGATTACTAATACCAATTATTAACATGCCTCCGATTGACAACAGAATTTCCCTGCTGAGCTGTCGAGTGCGTGATGATTACAGAGGCTGAACGTGCTCCCTGCTCTGGGGAAGGACCTCCATCATGTGGGAGCCTGAGCTGGTCCTGCCTCCACACCTCTCTCCTGTGCTGCCATTAACACTCATCAATTATTAATGTCAGTCCTGTGATGGACGGCTTGTTTGTTCTGCTGCTGAGCAAACAGGGCTTCCCTGTGGAGATGAGCTACCTTGTGACAGTGCCGGACCCCACAGATCTCAGCCTGGGCCTAGTCAGTGCTGAGGCCTTCTGACCAACAGGCCTGATTGCACCCTTAGTCTGACCTAAGCAAAACATCACATACACTCCAATACCTACATATGCAATGCTGCAGCTTGTTGGACAGTTAAACAGTGACCAGAATAATTAAACATTCAGTCCATTTACAGTTGCTGTGATTTTGTAATAAGTTAATCTGTGTTTTATGAATATTAAACTGCAGTTTACTAAAAGTACACTGCTTCATAAGCACAGACAGAAACAAGACACACAAAATCACTGTAATTATTTTTAAAATCATTAAGCTTGACCGGGTTTAACCTTGTTGTTCTGTAGTGACCTCCAGTGTCAGCTGGATTCCTACAGGGAGGTGAGTGAATTTTAGCACATTACCTGTGTAAAGTTACATGATGAATACTGCAGGGAAACGATGGCCGACAGTGCTCACAACAGAGGACAAGTGGACCTCAGCTTCTTGCAATATTTACTGAGAGATAAATAGAAAAATATATAAATAGAACTACACACAACACACTTCTAAACTACACACCTGTATGGTGACACATAGGTTAATCAATAAAAATAGTCCAGCTGTGGGTGACCTCTGGCGTTTAACATTTCTGATACAGAGCCAGAGTGAATATTTCATCACAAAAGCCACCAGCACAGGAATCACAGGGGCCTGAGCAGACTAGAAACAAGGGTAGATAACATGACTACAGAACATGACAACAAGACTAGATCAAGTAAGGCTAACTAAGAACAAAGGCACAAGTAAAAAAACAATTATCACAACATACAACATTTTTCCCATGTTGACCATCTACTTTGGAATTTAGGTTCCAACTTTTTCAAATAATACAGGTATATTACTTTATTAACTTGTACTTGCAGAGTGAACTGAACGTTACGTAATGCATATGTGTACCACAATAGCACCAGTCAACACTGGTCATTGTCCTACATTACTGCACACTAACCACCTTTGCAGCGACCACAGTGAATGTGAGATACCTAATGATCTTTTTCATTGAACTACAGCTTGAATGAGCTAAATAGAATCCCTACTCATTGCTTGAAATGGCTTCATAATAAATTAATAGTTACTCTTCAGGCAGAGATATGCATGCCCATCCTGTTTCACCCAAGAGGCCAATTATGCTGGACACACCTACAGAGTCCATGTGATGTCATGTGTCGTTTGATTTGTTATAAACTAGAGCACATGCCACTCTAGACGTGTTTGAGGCAAATGCTTAACAGAGGCAGGTAAAAAAACATCGCATATATTTTTCATTGTGTTTGTTTTTCATTTCAGTTAAATAGAGGTCCTTCTTTTCTTCTGAGAAAGATATGTAGGTGTTTCTAACTGTGAATGACAATTTGTGTTTTAATGTATATTTCTGCTCTTTTCATTTCAGAGTTAACCAATGGCTGACCAGAATGGTTCCTCTCTGGAGCTCAGCTTCCTGTACTACCAGTCCATAACAGGGACAATAGACTTCATGACAACAATAAAATCATTTCTCGTGCTGTCCACTGCCCTATTCTTCATCTCCCTGAACCTCATCATGTTCGTTGCCATGTGGAGTAAACCCAGCTTCCGTGAGACTTCCCGCTATATTCTATTCAGCCAAATGCTCCTCAGTGACTCCATCCATCTGGGATTCACCACATTGCTCTACTCGTGTAGCATGGCTAACATCAACCTCATCAAGGTCCTCTGCTCCACGATCGTCCTTGTAAGCGGGACAACTTTCCGCATCTCCCCCCTGACGTTGGCTGTCATGTGTCTGGAACGCTATGTGGCCATTTGTTTCCCACTCCGACACACTGACATCGCCACCCCCGGGAGAACCAATGTTGCCATTGCAGTGGTCTGGTTCCTAGGCTCTGTGAACTATGTAATTAATATGATATTTTTGGCAGCCACAGATGCCTATTTCCTAACCAAAACTATTTACTGCTCACAGGAGCGCCTCTTTCTGGCCAAGTGGCAGTTTGATGTGTTCCAGAGCTTCAACGGTGTCTTTTTTGTTGCCGTGGGGATCACCGTCACCAGCACCTACACAGGCATCATGATGGCAGCCCGGTCCGTCAAGGCCAAAAAGGCCAGCAGGACAGTTCTCCTTCACCTGGTCCAGTTGGTCCTCTGCCTCTCCTCCTTAGTGTACAGCAGCATCGAGAGAGCCCTGTCTACAATCAGCTCAGCCCTCTTTATCCACCTGCGCTACCTGACGTTCTTTCTCCTCGTCCTCCTGCCCCGCTGCCTGAGCCCCCTCATCTATGGACTGAGGGACGAAGGAGTTCGCCCCCTCTTCCTCTGCTACCTCCGCTGCAGACGCTGGAGGATCAAACCAAGCACAAAACATTAACATAGTATATCAAGATATTTCAAAATGTAAGGAAAAAGTCATAAAGACATTTTAAAGAGATTTATATGAATTTATCATTATAAAATTATAGTTCCAGTGCTGTGGGGAGTAGGCAAGGCGAAATCTCTCAGGGCCGGGGGGGGTGGGTGGGAAAGGTCTCTGATCGTGATTAACTTTGCCAGGTCTTTATTCCCTATGTTTCTGCTTGAGTGTGTTTGTCTTCTTCCCGGGTCTTTAGATCCAGTAATTAATCATCCATCCATTCATTTTCCAAACCGCTTACCCTACTGGGTCATGGGGGGTCCGGAGCCTATCCCGGAAGCAATGGGCACGAGGCAGGGGCCAGCCCATCGCAGGGCTCACTCACACACCATTCATTCAGACATACACACCGATGGGGAATTTAGCAAGTCCAATTAGCCTCAGCATGTCTTTGGACTGTGGGGGGAAACCGGAGTACCCGGAGGAAACCCCACGACGACATGGGGAGAACATGCAAACTCCACACACATGTGACCCAGGCGGAGACTTGAACCCGGGTCCCAGAGGTGTGAGGCAACAGTGCTAACCACTGCACCACTATGCCGCCCCGTAATTAATCACTACATCATTTTTTCCCTACAAAAACAGCACAGCCCTGTACCATGTCTTTGCCTTATTTTCCAAATCTAATGCACCTTTCCTGTTGTCTGCACCTGTGTAACTTCTTGTGTTTACTTGCTTGCTGTTGTGCTTAAATAAGTGCATTTTCAATAGACAATAAAATAATAACAAACACAATGCTGGTGTCTGAGATATCTGGGTCTCATTTCCCTAACTTTTATTCACGTTTGCTAAGACAGTATTTAGTGGTAATACAAACACTTTTTTCCAATAATACAAAATGCTGAACCACGAAACATACTGTAAGTACCGGCAGGGGGAGGGGAGGGGGCTCCCAGGCTAATTAGCGAGTGTTGTGTTATCGATTGGCATATTATCCTCCTGCCAGTGAAGCAAGTGGCTGGTTGGCACTTCCAGTCACATGCCTCTCTTTCCAGTCAGTGCTGTGTTTTTCCAGCTAGTCTAAGCTGTATCCAGTTCACAATAACTCCACCCCCTCAGCGAACTGTAATTGGAGAACAGGAATCACTGTTGGAAGTTTCTCTGCTATATCAAATCATGTTTACTTGCCTCAGTTTGCGTTAAGACATCAGTGCTGCACAAACAAACAAATCAATTAAGTAGAATCGGGTATAGCAGTGAATGAGACGCCAAATGATGTTCCAAGCAGCCATACTTCTAATATGTTTGTTGTTTTGATTATAAACGATAATAAATATATCATTAAGTAATAGTCATAGGGCCAGCACAGCTTATAGCACCAAGGTTGGCTCCTGTATCACTTCTCTATTTCCGTGGAGTTTGCACATCCTCTCTGAGTGGGGGGGTCTCTCAAACAGTCCAAAAAGTGGTTAGTTGAATTTGTGTCTTTATGTTGCCCAATGTGTGTATGACTCTGTGTGTGTTGTGACCTGTAATGGACTGTCTTTCTGTCCAGGGTGATCCCCTGCCATGCCCCCAAGGACCCTCTACTGACTTAGCGGTTGGAAGATACACAGATTACCACAAGACAATTATTAGTATCAAACATGCCTCTGATTAACAGCAGAATTTCCCTGCTGAGCTGTCGAGTGCGTGATGATTACAGAGGCTAAACATGCTCCCTGCTCTGGGGAAGGACCTCCATCATGTGGGAGCCTGAGCTGGTCCTGCCTCCACACCTCTCCCCTGTGCTGCCATTAACACTCATCAATTATTAATGTCAGTCCTGTGATAGACGGCTTGTTTGTTCTGCTGCTGAGCAAACAGGGCTTCCCTGTGGAGATGAGCTGCCTTGTGACAGTGCAGCACCCCACAGCTCTCTGCCTGGGCCTAGTCAGTGCTGAGGCCTTCTGAACAACAGGCCTGATTGCAGCCTTAGTCTGACCTAATCAAAAAATCACATACACTCCAATACCTACATATGCAATGCTATAGCCTGTTAACCAATTAAACAATGACCAGAGTAGCTAAACCTTAATTAAACTGCAGTTTCCTAAAAGGACACTGCTACATAACCCCAGACAGAAAAAAATATAAACAAAACCATTGTTATTATTTTTACGATCATTAGGCTTGAGTGGGATTAACTTTGTTGCTCTGCAGTGACCTCTAGTGTCAGCTGGGCTCCTACCAGAAGGTGAGTGGAGTTAAGCGGATTAGCTGTGCAAAGTTACATGATGAATCCTGCAGCATGTAAAGGGAAAGGAAGCGGATGGTTGACAGTGCTCACAATAGCGGACAAGTGGACCTCAGCTTCCACAATATTTTATTGAGACATAAACAGGAAAATGTATAAGTAGACCTGTGTGAAACATTTGTCTTATAGGCTCGTTGTGTCTGTATGGAGGCACAAAGGTTAATGAATCAAAAATGTCCACAGAGAGGCTGGTCTCAGGCCTTTACCATTTCTGGTATGGAGCAGGACTGAAAACGTAATCACAATTTTGTTACAATATACAGTAGAAGCTTGGAACTGGAACGGCTCTTATCTCGACCAACTCGGACGTCAAGCAGGTCTTTCAGATTTCTTCCGATTTGCACCTCGACTGAAATCTTGGAACTTGTCTGTTGCAGCTTGACCAGAAACTCGGAACAAGACAAAACAAAACAGTCATGCTAAAATTTGTACGGATGGAGACGCGTCTCCCCTTCCAAGCAATAATCCCTCCTTTTCTCTTCCTCTCCACCTGCCACCTGCAGTACGCCAATCAGCTCACCTCAACAGAGCTGACGTGCTCATAAATTGTCACTTATTTCATGATTATTGCTTTCCTATGTGCGTTTCATGTGTATTTGCTTTGGTAATGATTTTATCATTGATTAGGTAGGTAGTTAGGTTTAAATAGGCAATCATTTGGGTCTGGAACAGAATAAATCCATCTACATTATTTGTTATGGGGAAATTCGACTTGGATCTCAATCAAATCACAACTCAACCAACCATCCAGAACAAATTAAGTTCATATTCCAAGGTACCACTGCGCTGTATCACAGATGGCAGTGGAACGTTTGCATAGAATTAATAAGGTAGAGTCAGTAACAGTAACGATAGAGTGACTCAAAGGTGAGGACTGCATCAAAAAAATTAAAGAAACAAAAAACAAACATGATGTAACACATGCAATATTCCCTTACAATCACTGAATAATTCCCTATATTGCTTCATCTTTCTTTTTAGTAAATAACAATGACAGTGAATGTGAGAAATCGTCTTCTTTAAACTGCAGATAATAAAATACAAAAAAAAGATATAAGATATATAAAGACATACAGATATAAGACAAAAAAAGAGAGTTTCTCCTATATAAAACCCTTCATCCTTACTTGAAATGGCTTTTTAATCTACTAATAGTAACATTCCCAACAGAGATATGCATGCCCATCACACCTCACCCCAGGGGCCTACTATGCTGGACACACCTACAGAGTGCATGTGATGTCATGTGTCATTGGATTCTTTATAAACTAGAGCACATGCTACTCCAGAAGTGTTTGAGTCAAGTACTCAACAGAGGCAGGTAAAGAAACAAATATATCTTTTATTGTGTCTCTCTTTCATTTCATTTAAATAGGGGCCTTCTTGGGAGAAATATATGTTGGTTTTGCTTACTGACAACAATTTGTGTTTTAATGTACATTTAATGTACATTTCAGCTCTTTTCGTTTCAGAGTTGACCAATGGCTGGCCAGAATGGTTCCTCTCTGGAGCTCAACTTCCTGTACTACCAGTCCATGACAGGGACAATAGACTTCATGACAACAATAAAATCATTTCTCGTGCTGTCCACTGCCCTATTCTTCATCTCCCTGAACCTCATCATGTTCGTTGCCATGTGGAGTAAACCCAGCTTCCGTGAGACTTCCCGCTATCTTCTATTCAGCCAAATGCTCCTCAGTGACTCCATCCATTTGGGATTCACCACATTGCTCTACTCATGTAGCATGGCTAACATCAACCTCATCAAGGTGCTCTGCTCCATGATCGTCCTTGTAAGCGGGACAACTTTCCGCATCTCCCCCCTGACGTTGGCTGTCATGTGTCTGGAACGCTATGTGGCCATTTGTTTCCCACTCCGACACACTGACATCGCCACCCCCAGGAGAACCAATATTGCCATTGCAGTGGTCTGGTTCCTAGGCTCTGTGAACTATGTAATTAATATAATATTTTTGGCAGCCACAGATACCTATTTCCTAACCAAAACTATTTACTGCACACAGGAGCGCCTCTTTCTGGCCAAATGGCAGTTTGATGTGTTCCAGAGCTTTAACGGTGTCTTTTTTGTTACCGTGGGGATTACCGTCATCAGCACCTACACAGGCATCATGATGGCAGCCCAGTCAATCAAGGCCAAAAAGGCCAGCAGGACGGTTCTCCTTCACCTGGTCCAGTTGGGCCTCTGCCTCTCCTCCTTCCTGTTCAGCAGCATCGAGAGAGCCCTGTCTACAATCAGCTCAGCCCTCTTTATCCACCTGCGCTACCTGAACTTCTTTCTCCTCGTCCTCCTACCCCGCTGCCTGAGCCCCCTCATCTATGGACTGAGGGACGAAGGAGTTCGTCCCCTCTTCCTCTGTTACCTCCGCTGCAGTCGCTGGAGGATCAAACCAAGC
Source organism: Brienomyrus brachyistius (assembly GCF_023856365.1). Taxonomy (NCBI): domain Eukaryota; kingdom Metazoa; phylum Chordata; class Actinopteri; order Osteoglossiformes; family Mormyridae; genus Brienomyrus; species Brienomyrus brachyistius. The sequence continues at coordinate 5,095,326 of NW_026042306.1, read as the reverse complement.
ACAAAACATTAACATAGTATATCAAGATATTTCAAAATGTAAGGAAAAAGTCATAAAGACATTTTAAAGAGATTTATATGAATTTATCATTATAAAATTATAGTTCCAGTGCTGTGGGGAGTAGGCAAGGCGAAATCTCTCAGGGCGGGGGGCAGAGTAGTGGGATAGGTCTCTGATCGTGATTAACTTTGCCAGGTCTTTGTTTGCTGTGTTTCTCCTTGAGTGTGTTTGTTTTCTTCTTCCCATGTCTTTAGATCCAGTAATTAATCACTACGTAATTTTTTCCCTACAAAAACAGCACAGCCCTGTACCATGTCTTTGCCTTATTTTCCAAATCTAATGCACCTTTCCTGTTGTCTGTATCTGTGTAATTGTTTGTGTTTACTTGCTTGCTGTCGTGCTTGATTATGTGCATTTTGAAGGCAAAAAAAATAACAACAAACAATACGCTAATGTCTGAATTGTCAGGGTCTCATTTCCCCAACTGTAACTGGTGTTTGCTAAAACAGTATTTAGTGGCAATAGAAACTCTTTCTTCCAATAATACGAAATGCTGAACCACAAAACATACTGTAACTACCGGCAGGGGGAGGGGGCTCCCAGGTTAGTTAGCCAATGTTGTTTTATCGATTGGTATATTATGTACTAGCTGTGTCTTTCCATATATAAGAATATAAGAAATTTACAAATGAGAGGAGGCCATTCAGCCCATCAAGCTCGTTTGGGGAGAACTTAGCTAATAGCTCAGAGTTGTTAAAATCTTATCTAGCTCTGATTTAAAGGAACCCAGGGTTTTAGCTTGCATTACACTAGCAGGAAGACTATTCCATACTCTTCATTAACTACTTCATTAACTACATGCTGTGTAAGGAAGTGCTTCCTCAAATTCGTTTTAAAATGTTCTCCCGCTAATTTCCACTTATGGCCAGGAGTTCTAGCATTTCAACTGATATTGAAATAGCTATTTGACTGAATAGCATCCAGACCTGTTAGAATCTTATATACCTGGATCATATCCCCCCTTAGTCTCCTTTGCTCGAGGCTAAACAGATTCAGCTCAGCTAACCTCTCCTCATAAAACATTCCTCTAAGACCACCTACCTTGCGCCCACCCCACCCCACAACCCTGTCCTCACTTAGCAGTTGGAAGATAGATGGATTATCACAAGACGATTACTAATACCAATTATTAACATGCCTCCGATTGACAACAGAATTTCCCTGCTGAGCTGTCGAGTGCGTGATGATTACAGAGGCTGAACGTGCTCCCTGCTCTGGGGAAGGACCTCCATCATGTGGGAGCCTGAGCTGGTCCTGCCTCCACACCTCTCTCCTGTGCTGCCATTAACACTCATCAATTATTAATGTCAGTCCTGTGATGGACGGCTTGTTTGTTCTGCTGCTGAGCAAACAGGGCTTCCCTGTGGAGATGAGCTACCTTGTGACAGTGCCGGACCCCACAGATCTCAGCCTGGGCCTAGTCAGTGCTGAGGCCTTCTGACCAACAGGCCTGATTGCACCCTTAGTCTGACCTAAGCAAAACATCACATACACTCCAATACCTACATATGCAATGCTGCAGCTTGTTGGACAGTTAAACAGTGACCAGAATAATTAAACATTCAGTCCATTTACAGTTGCTGTGATTTTGTAATAAGTTAATCTGTGTTTTATGAATATTAAACTGCAGTTTACTAAAAGTACACTGCTTCATAAGCACAGACAGAAACAAGACACACAAAATCACTGTAATTATTTTTAAAATCATTAAGCTTGACCGGGTTTAACCTTGTTGTTCTGTAGTGACCTCCAGTGTCAGCTGGATTCCTACAGGGAGGTGAGTGAATTTTAGCACATTACCTGTGTAAAGTTACATGATGAATACTGCAGGGAAACGATGGCCGACAGTGCTCACAACAGAGGACAAGTGGACCTCAGCTTCTTGCAATATTTACTGAGAGATAAATAGAAAAATATATAAATAGAACTACACACAACACACTTCTAAACTACACACCTGTATGGTGACACATAGGTTAATCAATAAAAATAGTCCAGCTGTGGGTGACCTCTGGCGTTTAACATTTCTGATACAGAGCCAGAGTGAATATTTCATCACAAAAGCCACCAGCACAGGAATCACAGGGGCCTGAGCAGACTAGAAACAAGGGTAGATAACATGACTACAGAACATGACAACAAGACTAGATCAAGTAAGGCTAACTAAGAACAAAGGCACAAGTAAAAAAACAATTATCACAACATACAACATTTTTCCCATGTTGACCATCTACTTTGGAATTTAGGTTCCAACTTTTTCAAATAATACAGGTATATTACTTTATTAACTTGTACTTGCAGAGTGAACTGAACGTTACGTAATGCATATGTGTACCACAATAGCACCAGTCAACACTGGTCATTGTCCTACATTACTGCACACTAACCACCTTTGCAGCGACCACAGTGAATGTGAGATACCTAATGATCTTTTTCATTGAACTACAGCTTGAATGAGCTAAATAGAATCCCTACTCATTGCTTGAAATGGCTTCATAATAAATTAATAGTTACTCTTCAGGCAGAGATATGCATGCCCATCCTGTTTCACCCAAGAGGCCAATTATGCTGGACACACCTACAGAGTCCATGTGATGTCATGTGTCGTTTGATTTGTTATAAACTAGAGCACATGCCACTCTAGACGTGTTTGAGGCAAATGCTTAACAGAGGCAGGTAAAAAAACATCGCATATATTTTTCATTGTGTTTGTTTTTCATTTCAGTTAAATAGAGGTCCTTCTTTTCTTCTGAGAAAGATATGTAGGTGTTTCTAACTGTGAATGACAATTTGTGTTTTAATGTATATTTCTGCTCTTTTCATTTCAGAGTTAACCAATGGCTGACCAGAATGGTTCCTCTCTGGAGCTCAGCTTCCTGTACTACCAGTCCATAACAGGGACAATAGACTTCATGACAACAATAAAATCATTTCTCGTGCTGTCCACTGCCCTATTCTTCATCTCCCTGAACCTCATCATGTTCGTTGCCATGTGGAGTAAACCCAGCTTCCGTGAGACTTCCCGCTATATTCTATTCAGCCAAATGCTCCTCAGTGACTCCATCCATCTGGGATTCACCACATTGCTCTACTCGTGTAGCATGGCTAACATCAACCTCATCAAGGTCCTCTGCTCCACGATCGTCCTTGTAAGCGGGACAACTTTCCGCATCTCCCCCCTGACGTTGGCTGTCATGTGTCTGGAACGCTATGTGGCCATTTGTTTCCCACTCCGACACACTGACATCGCCACCCCCGGGAGAACCAATGTTGCCATTGCAGTGGTCTGGTTCCTAGGCTCTGTGAACTATGTAATTAATATGATATTTTTGGCAGCCACAGATGCCTATTTCCTAACCAAAACTATTTACTGCTCACAGGAGCGCCTCTTTCTGGCCAAGTGGCAGTTTGATGTGTTCCAGAGCTTCAACGGTGTCTTTTTTGTTGCCGTGGGGATCACCGTCACCAGCACCTACACAGGCATCATGATGGCAGCCCGGTCCGTCAAGGCCAAAAAGGCCAGCAGGACAGTTCTCCTTCACCTGGTCCAGTTGGTCCTCTGCCTCTCCTCCTTAGTGTACAGCAGCATCGAGAGAGCCCTGTCTACAATCAGCTCAGCCCTCTTTATCCACCTGCGCTACCTGACGTTCTTTCTCCTCGTCCTCCTGCCCCGCTGCCTGAGCCCCCTCATCTATGGACTGAGGGACGAAGGAGTTCGCCCCCTCTTCCTCTGCTACCTCCGCTGCAGACGCTGGAGGATCAAACCAAGCACAAAACATTAACATAGTATATCAAGATATTTCAAAATGTAAGGAAAAAGTCATAAAGACATTTTAAAGAGATTTATATGAATTTATCATTATAAAATTATAGTTCCAGTGCTGTGGGGAGTAGGCAAGGCGAAATCTCTCAGGGCCGGGGGGGGTGGGTGGGAAAGGTCTCTGATCGTGATTAACTTTGCCAGGTCTTTATTCCCTATGTTTCTGCTTGAGTGTGTTTGTCTTCTTCCCGGGTCTTTAGATCCAGTAATTAATCATCCATCCATTCATTTTCCAAACCGCTTACCCTACTGGGTCATGGGGGGTCCGGAGCCTATCCCGGAAGCAATGGGCACGAGGCAGGGGCCAGCCCATCGCAGGGCTCACTCACACACCATTCATTCAGACATACACACCGATGGGGAATTTAGCAAGTCCAATTAGCCTCAGCATGTCTTTGGACTGTGGGGGGAAACCGGAGTACCCGGAGGAAACCCCACGACGACATGGGGAGAACATGCAAACTCCACACACATGTGACCCAGGCGGAGACTTGAACCCGGGTCCCAGAGGTGTGAGGCAACAGTGCTAACCACTGCACCACTATGCCGCCCCGTAATTAATCACTACATCATTTTTTCCCTACAAAAACAGCACAGCCCTGTACCATGTCTTTGCCTTATTTTCCAAATCTAATGCACCTTTCCTGTTGTCTGCACCTGTGTAACTTCTTGTGTTTACTTGCTTGCTGTTGTGCTTAAATAAGTGCATTTTCAATAGACAATAAAATAATAACAAACACAATGCTGGTGTCTGAGATATCTGGGTCTCATTTCCCTAACTTTTATTCACGTTTGCTAAGACAGTATTTAGTGGTAATACAAACACTTTTTTCCAATAATACAAAATGCTGAACCACGAAACATACTGTAAGTACCGGCAGGGGGAGGGGAGGGGGCTCCCAGGCTAATTAGCGAGTGTTGTGTTATCGATTGGCATATTATCCTCCTGCCAGTGAAGCAAGTGGCTGGTTGGCACTTCCAGTCACATGCCTCTCTTTCCAGTCAGTGCTGTGTTTTTCCAGCTAGTCTAAGCTGTATCCAGTTCACAATAACTCCACCCCCTCAGCGAACTGTAATTGGAGAACAGGAATCACTGTTGGAAGTTTCTCTGCTATATCAAATCATGTTTACTTGCCTCAGTTTGCGTTAAGACATCAGTGCTGCACAAACAAACAAATCAATTAAGTAGAATCGGGTATAGCAGTGAATGAGACGCCAAATGATGTTCCAAGCAGCCATACTTCTAATATGTTTGTTGTTTTGATTATAAACGATAATAAATATATCATTAAGTAATAGTCATAGGGCCAGCACAGCTTATAGCACCAAGGTTGGCTCCTGTATCACTTCTCTATTTCCGTGGAGTTTGCACATCCTCTCTGAGTGGGGGGGTCTCTCAAACAGTCCAAAAAGTGGTTAGTTGAATTTGTGTCTTTATGTTGCCCAATGTGTGTATGACTCTGTGTGTGTTGTGACCTGTAATGGACTGTCTTTCTGTCCAGGGTGATCCCCTGCCATGCCCCCAAGGACCCTCTACTGACTTAGCGGTTGGAAGATACACAGATTACCACAAGACAATTATTAGTATCAAACATGCCTCTGATTAACAGCAGAATTTCCCTGCTGAGCTGTCGAGTGCGTGATGATTACAGAGGCTAAACATGCTCCCTGCTCTGGGGAAGGACCTCCATCATGTGGGAGCCTGAGCTGGTCCTGCCTCCACACCTCTCCCCTGTGCTGCCATTAACACTCATCAATTATTAATGTCAGTCCTGTGATGGACGGCTTGTTTGTTCTGCTGCTGAGCAAACAGGGCTTCCCTGTGGAGATGAGCTACCTTGTGACAGTGCGGGACCCCACAGATCTCAGCCTGGGCCTAGTCAGTGCTGAGGCCTTCTGAACAACAGGCCGGATTGCAGCCTTAGTCTGACCTAATCAAAACATCACATACACTCCAATACCTACATATGCAATGCTATAGCCTGTTAACCAATTAAACAATGACCAGAGTAGCTAAACCTTAATTAAACTGCAGTTTCCTAAAAGGACACTGCTACATAACCCCAGACAGAAAAAAATATAAATAAAACCATTGTTATTATTTTTACGATCATTAGGCTTGAGTGGGATTAACTTTGTTGCTCTGCAGTGACCTCTAGTGTCAGCTGGGCTCCTACCAGAAGGTGAGTGGAGTTAAGCGGATTAGCTGTGCAAAGTTACATGATGAATCCTGCAGCATGTAAAGGGAAAGGAAGCGGATGGTTGACAGTGCTCACAATAGCGGACAAGTGGACCTCAGCTTCCACAATATTTTATTGAGACATAAACAGGAAAATGTATGAGTAGACCTGTGTGAAACATTTGTCTTATAGGCTCGTTGTGTCTGTATGGAGGCACAAAGGTTAATGAATCAAAAATGTCCACAGAGAGGCTGGTCTCAGGCCTTTACCATTTCTGGTATGGAGCAGGACTGAAAACGTAATCACAATTTTGTTACAATATACAGTAGAAGCTTGGAACTGGAACGGCTCTTATCTCGACCAACTCGGACGTCAAGCGAGTCTCTCAGATTTCTTCCGATTTGCACCTCGACTGAAATCTTGGAACTTGTCTGTTGCAGCTTGACCAGAAACTCGGAACAAGACAAAACAAAATAGTCATGCTAAAATTTGTACGGATGGAGACGCGTCTCCCCTTCCAAGCAATAATCCCTCCTTTTCTCTTCCTCTCCAGCTGCCACCTGCAGTACACCATCAGCTCACCTCAACAGAGCTGACATGCTCATAAATTGTCACTTATTTCATGATTATTGCTTTCCTATGTGCATTTTCATGTGTATTAGCTTTATATTGATTGGTAATGATTTTTTCATTGATTAGGTAGGTAGATGGGTTTAAATAGGCAAACAAATTAAGTTCATATTCCAAGGTACCACTGCGCTGTATCACAGATGGCAGTGGAACGTTTGCATAGAATTAATAAGGTAGAGTCAGTAACAGTAACGATAGAGTGACTCAAGGTGAGGACTGCATCAAAAAAATAAAAGAAACAAAAAACAAACATGATGTAACACATGCAATATTCCCTTACAATCACTGAATAATTCCCTATACTGCTTCATCTTTCTTTTTAGTAAATAACAATGACAGTGAATGTGAGAAATCGTCTTCTTTAAACTACAGATAATACAAGACAAAAAAGATATAAGATATATAAAGATATATGTCACGATCGCGGGTCATGCTGAGCGGCGATTGTGTGGGCAGGCGTGCAAGGAGCAGGCGAGACAGGCGAAAGTCAGGGCAAACAACGAGTTTAATCCAGAGATCAGGGACCAGGGAACACCAGACAGGAAAGCACATCACCATGCCACAATGACGGACAAGGGGAACAGGTAAGACCAGGACTTAAATAGGACGTGACTAATCAAAATAAGCAGACACAGATGGAGACGATCAGGGAAGCACACGTGGGTAAGCAGGGGGCGTGGCACACACGAGGAGGGGACGAGCCGGGCATGACAATATACAGATATAACACAAAAAAGGGAGTTTGCCCTATATAAAACCCTTCATCCTTACTTGAAATGGCTTTTTAATCTACTAATAGTAACATTCCCAACAGAGATATGCATGCCCATCACACCTCACCCCAGGGGTCTACTATGCTGGACACACCTACAGAGTGCATGTGATGTCATGTGTCATTGGATTCTTTATAAACTAGAGCACATGCTACTCCAGAAGTGTTTGAGTCAAGTGCTCAACAGAGGCAGGTAAAGAAACAAATATATCTTTTATTGTGTCTCTCTTTCATTTCATTTAAATAGGGGCCCTCTTGGGAGAAATATATGTTGGTTTTGCTGACTGACAACAATTTGTGTTTTAATGTACATTTAATGTACATTTCAGCTCTTTTCATTTCAGAGTTAACCAATGGCTGACCAGAATGGTTCCTCTCTGGAGCTCAACTTCCTGTACTACCAGTCCATGACAGGGACAATAGACTTCATGACAACAATAAAATCATCTCTCGTGCTGTCCACTGCCCTATTCTTCATCTCCCTGAACCTCATCATGTTCGTTGCCATGTGGAGTAAACCCAGCTTCCGTGAGACTTCCCGCTATCTTCTATTCAGCCAAATGCTCCTCAGTGACTCCATCCATCTGGGATTCACCACATTGCTCTACTCGTGTAGCATGGCTAACATCAACCTCATCAAGGTGCTCTGCTCCATGATCGTCCTTGTAAGCGGGACAACTTTCCGCATCTCCCCCCTGACGTTGGCTGTCATGTGTCTGGAACGCTATGTGGCCATTTGTTTCCCACTCCGACACACTGACATCGCCACCCCCAGGAAAACCAATATTGCCATTGCAGTGGTCTGGTTCCTGGGCTCTGTGAACTATGTGATTGATATCATTTTTTTAGCAGCTACAGCTACTTTCTGGCCAAGTGGCAGTTTGATGTGTTCCAGAGCTTCAACGGTGTCTTTTTTGTTGCCGTGGGGATCATCGTCATCGGCAACTACACAGGCATCATGATCGCAGCCCGGTCCATCAAGGCCAAAAAGGCCAGCAGGACGGTTCTCCTTCACCTGGTCCAGTTGGGCCTCTGCCTCACCTCCTTCCTATATAGCAGCATTGAGAGAGCCCTGTCCACAGTCACCTTAGCTTCCTTTATCCACCTGCGCTACCTGAACGTCTTTCTCCTTGTCCTCCTGCCCCGCTGCCTGAACCCCCTCATCTAGACGAAGAGACGAAGGAGTTCGCCCCCTCTTCCTCTGCTACCTCCGCTGCAGGATCAAACCAAGCACAAAACATCCATCCATCCATCCATTTTCCAAACCGCTTATCCCATTGGGTCGCGGGGGGTCCGGAGCCTATCCCGGAATCAATGGGCACAAGGCAGGGAACAACCCAGGATGGGGGGCCAGCCCATCGCAGGGCACACTCACACACCATTCACTCACACATGCACACCTACGGGCAATTCAGCAACTCCAATTAGCCTCAGCATGTTTTTGGACTGTGGGGGGAAACCGGAGTACCCGGAGGAAACCCCACGACGACACAGGGAGAACATGCAAACTCCGCACACATGTGACCCAGGCGGAGACTCGAACCCGGGTCCCAGAGGTGTGAGGCGACAGTGCTAACCACTGCACCACCATGCCGCCCCGCACAAAACATTAACATAGTATATCAAGATATTTCAAAATGTAAGGAAAAAGTCATAAAGACATTTTAAAGTGATTTATATGAATTTATCATTATAAAATTATATTTCCAGTGATGTGGGGAGTAGGCAAGGCGAAATCTCTCAGGGCGGGGGGCAGAGTAGTGGGATAGGTCTCTGATCGTGATTAACTTTGCCAGGTCTTTGTTTCCTGTGTTTCTCCTTGAGTGTGTTTGTTTTCTTCTTCCCATGTCTTTAGATCCAGTAATTAATCACTACGTAATTTTTTCCCTACAAAAACAGCACAGCCCTGTACCATGTCTTTGTCATATTTTCCAAATCTAATGCGCCTTTCCTGTTGTCTGTATCTGTGTAATTGTTTGTGTTTACTTGCTTGCTGTCATGCTTGATTATGTGCATTTTGAAGGCAAAAAAAATAACAACAAACAATACGCTGATGTCTGAGTTGTCAGGGTCTCATTTCCCCAACTGTAACTGGTGTTTGCTAAGACAGTATTTAGTGGCAATAGAAAAACTTTCTTCCAATAATACGAAATGGTGAACCACAAACATACTGTAACTACCGGCAGGGGGAGGGGGCTCCCAGGTTAGTTAGCCAATGTTGTTTTATCGATTGGTATATTATGTACTGGCTGTGTCTTTCCATATATAAGAATATAAGAAATTTACAAATGAGAGGAGGCCATTCAGCCCATCAAGCTCGTTTGGGGAGAACTTAGTTAATAGCTCAGAGTTGTTAAAATCTTATCTAGCTCTGATTTAAAGGAACCCAGGGTTTTAGCTTGCATTACACTAGCAGGAAGACTATTCCATACTCTTCATTAACTACTTCATTAACTACATGCTGTGTAAGGAAGTGCTTCCTCAAATTCGTTTTAAAATGTTCTCCCGCTAATTTCCACTTATGGCCAGGAGTTCTAGCATTTAAACTGATATTGAAATAGCTATTTGACTGAATAGCATCCAGACCTGTTAGAATCTTATATACCTGGATCATATCCCCCCTTAGTCTCCTTTGCTCGAGGCTAAACAGATTCAGCTCAGCTAACCTCTCCTCATAAAACATTCCTCTAAGACCACCTACCTTGCGCCCACCCCACCCCACAACCCTGTCCTCACTTAGCAGTTGGAAGATAGATGGATTATCACAAGACGATTACTAATACCAATTATTAACATGCCTCCGATTGACAACAGAATTTCCCTGCTGAGCTGTCGAGTGCGTGATGATTACAGAGGCTGAACGTGCTCCCTGCTCTGGGGAAGGACCTCCATCATGTGGGAGCCTGAGCTGGTCCTGCCTCCACACCTCTCCCCTGTGCTGCCATTAACACTCATCAATTATTAATGTCAGTCCTGTGATAGACGGCTTGTTTGTTCTGCTGCTGAGCAAACAGGGCTTCCCTGTGGAGATGAGCTACCTTGTGACACTGCCGGACCCCACAGATCTCAGCCTGGGCCTAGTCAGTGCTGAGGCCTTCTGACCAACAGGCCTGATTGTACCCTTAGTCTGACCTAAGCAAAACATCACATACACTCCAATACCTACATATGCAATGCTGCAGCTTGTTGGACAGTTAAACAGTGACCAGAATAATTAAACATTCAGTCCATTTACAGTTGCTGTGATTTTGTAATAAGTTAATCTGTGTTTTATGAATATTAAACTGCAGTTTACTAAAAGTACACTGCTTCATAAGCCCAGACAGAAACAAGACACACAAAATCACTGTAATTATTTTTAAAATCATTAAGCTTGACCGGGTTTAACCTTGTTGTTCTGTAGTGACCTCCAGTGTCAGCTGGATTCCTACAGGGAGGTGAGTGAATTTTAGCACATTAGCTGTGTAAAGTTACATGATGAATACTGCAGGGAGACGATGGCCGACAGTGCTCACAACAGAGGACAAGTGGACCTCAGCTTCTTGCAATATTTACTGAGAGATAAATAGAAAAATATATAAATAGAACTACACACAACACACTTCTAAACTACACACCTGTATGGTGACACATAGGTTAATCAATAAAAATAGTCCAGCTGTGGGTGACCTCTGGCGTTTAACATTTCTGATACAGAGCCAGAGTGAATATTTCATCACAAAAGCCACCAGCACAGGAACCACGGAGGGCAGTGCAGCAACCACAGCACAGGAATCACAGGGGCCTGAGCAGACTAGAAACAAGGGTAGATAACATGACTACAGAACATGACAACAAGACTAGATCAAGTAAGGCTAACTAAGAACAAAGGCACAAGTAAAAAAACAATGATCACAACATACAACATTTTTCCCATGTTGACCATCTACTTTGGAATTTAGGTTCCAACTTTGTCAAATAATACAGGTATATTACTTTATTAACTTGTACTTGCAGAGTGAACTGAACGTTACGTAATGCACATGTGTACCACAATAGCACCAGTCAACACTGGTCATTGTCCTACATTACTGCACACTAACCACCTTTGCAGCGAACACAGTGAATGTGAGATACCTAATGATCTTTTTCATTGAACTACAGCTTGAATGAGCTAAATAGAATCCCTACTCATTGCTTGAAATGGCTTCATAATAATTTTTTTTTTTTTTGTGACCAAATTTTTATTAGAGAGTTTTATAACAAAGAACAAAATGGAACAAAACAGAACATACTCCACCCCCACCCCACCCCCAATACACCCTGAGACAGCAGTTCAAATATAAAGAAACAAAAAACCAATAAAGGTCACCGGCACACTCAGCCACGGAGAGCACAGATAAAAATTGAGGATAAAAGAAATAACACACTTATACCACTGAAAAATGTTAGAATTAGGAAAGTAAAAATCAAAACAAAAAACAAGGAATATGGCCTCAGGACATGACCTGCAACCAATCTTTGACCAGCTGCACGTCATGGACCCAGCTCTGGATTGTAGAACCAGACGAGTTGTTAATCCGGGCTGCAGAGAGTTCCAGCAGAAGCAGATCAAGAAAGGTGGACTTCCAGACAGAAGGAATGGCACGATCAGGAGACTTCCAACGAGAGGCTAATAACAACTTGGCCGCTAAGGAGGCAGACATCAGAAGCCTCTGCTGGAAGCGAGAGAGAGAGAGAGAAGAGAAGTCCAGGAGAAGAAGGACCATGGGAGACAGGGGGATGGGAGAGGAAAGAACTGAAGAGAGAGATCTGGCCACGTAATCCCAAAGAGCAGCCACTGGAGGACAGTCCCAGAACATATGGAGAAAGGTACCAGGGACCTGGAGGGGACAAAGATGACACAAGGGGTCAGGCTCTAAGCCCATGAGATGGCGTTTCCTGGGAGTGGGGTATAATCTGTGAACAAACTTAAATTGTGTTTGCTGGTGATTGGGATTTTTAGAACAATTTTTAATATTATGAAAAATAACACTCCAAGATAAGACGGGGGTGGGAGAGAGCTCCCCCTGCCAGACAGCAATTATGGGGAGAGGTTTATGAGAGGATTTGCGGAGGAGGGAATAGAGACTGGACACGGGCTTAGAAACAGGAGAAAGGGACAGAGCAAATCTGCACAGCGGGTGAAACGGAAGAGGTGAGGAAAAGGAGATATTACAGGCCCTAAGCATGGACCTCAGCTGGAGGTAGAAAAAATATGAAGAAGAGGGAAGATTAAATGTGACCTTAAGAGACTGGAACAATTTGAGACCCGAGCTATCAAAAATATCACCCAGGGTGGAGATACCTGACTGAGACCACGGCGAGGAAGAGATGGGGCGGCCTCCAATGTTCAGGACAGGATTATGGAGCAACGGAACACTGGGGTGCCATTTTGGGAAGGGGCCCAACAATTTCTCAACCCTTCTCCATGTGCGAAGGGCCTGACAGATAATCGGACCGACTGAGGCAGAGATGGATTTGAATTTAACAGGGAGGAAAGGGAGCGAGGCTAGACGATGGGGGAGAACATATTCTGCTTCGATAGGAAGCCAGGCAGGGGGATGCTGGGGAGGACTGATCCAGCTCCAAACTGGCCTTAGAGTAAAAGCAAGGTGGTAAATTTCGAAGTCCGGTAGAGAGACGCCTCCATCCAACCGGTCACGGATTAGGGTAGAGTGTCTGACGGAGGGTCTCTTGCCATCCCAAAGAAAAGTAGAAATAGTAGACTTAACTGAGGCCCAGTACCCAGGTGGAGGGGAGAGGGGAAGCATGGAACTCATAAAATTAATTCTAGGGAGCACGTTCATCTTAATAACAGCCAGCCTAGCCCGAAATGAGAGGGGAAGAGAAGACCACGAGGAGATCGAGGCTTTAATGCCCTCGAGAGTGCGGCGGAAGCCAGCAGCTGTGAGCTCTGAAACTGATGGGTAAATGTCCAACCCCAGGTATCTGAAAGACCCTGCCTGAGGAATAGAAGGAGGAAGTGAAGAGGAGCGGCAGGCAGGATTCAACGGAAGGAGAGAGGATTTTGCCCAGTTAATCCTATAGCCAGACAGGGATTCGTATGACTGAAACAGGCTAAGGACATGAGGGAGATCCACAGGAGCATTGCCGAGGTAAAGAAGCAGATCATCAGCATATAAAGAAACTGTCTGAGGGACACCTTTCACTAGGATGGGGGAAATAACATCTGAGTGAGGGAGAGCGGCAGCCAGAGGCTCCAACGACAGATTAAAGAGTAGGGGGGAGAGGGGACAGCCCTGCCTGGCCCCCTGAAGAAGCCGAAAAGGAGGAGAAATGTTGGCATTAGTCAAAAGGACAGAAGAGGGGGAGGAGTAAAGGGTCTGGACTAGGTTGGTAAAATAAGAGCCAAAACCCATTCTATGCAGGACCCTCCACAAAAAAGACCAATTCATCCTATCGAAAGCCTTCTCTGCGTCTAAAGAGAGAAGGGTGGCAGGGAAGGGAAAGGAAGGAGCAGTGTGAAGTACATGGAGGAGGCGACGGATGTTGTCGGCCGCGTGACGGGATTTAATAAAACCAGTTTGGTCTGGGTGAATCAATTTGGAAATCACCGCCTGCAGTCGACGGGCAAGCACCTTGGCAAGCAGTTTGATGTCTGAATTCATAAGGGACAACGGGCGATAGCTGGAGCAATCTGTAGGGTCCTTACCTTGTTTGAGCAACAAAGTCATCAAGGACTGATTAAGAGAAGGATGGAGATGGGAGGCAGAAATGGCAGAATTCAGCATGTGGAAGAGCGGAATAGAGAGCTGCTTCCAGAAGGCAGAAAGGAGTTCCGGAGGGAGGCCATCGGGCCCTGGAGACTTCCCAGGGCTCATGGAGTCCAGAGCCTCTTTAAGTTCTGACATTGAAAGGGGAGCCTCGAGCATAGAGGCTTCTGGGCCTGAGAGACAAGGAAGTGGTACAGAGTCAAGAAACGAATCAGGGTCAGAGGGTGGAAAGACAGTGGGAGGGGAGAATAGATCTGAGTAAAATTGAAAAAAGCTACTGTTAATTTCCTGTGGGTCAGTGGTGAGAGCTCCGTCCTTGGTTCTAACAGAAGAAATTGAGGAGAAAGAGTCACATTGCCGGAGCCTGAGAGCCAACAACTTACTGGGCCTAGCACCTGAGACATAATATCGTGACCTAGTGCGATGAACCATAAACTCAGCGCGGTGTGACAGAAGGACATTTAGCTCCGCCCTGGTGTTTAAAATGAGGGTCTCATGATCCGGATCAACCACTACAGGACGAGCACTCTCTAAGTGAGCTAGCCGCCTTTCGAGATCACAGATCTTCCGGTGACGTTCGCGATCCAGGCCACTGGCAAAAGCAACTGTGGCATCGCGGAGAAAGCCCTTTATTGCCATCCAGCAGTAGACTGGGTCATCAGTTGAGCCTGTATTAATTGAAATAAATTCTTCAAGTCTAGGAGTCAGATAGGCTATATATTTAGAGTTTTGAAGCAAAGAAGTGTTGAGCCTCCATCTTGGGGCCCGAGGAGAAAGAGTAGGTACAGCTAAGTGGAGGAGAGCACACTTGTGGTCAGACAAAGAGGAAGAAATCAGAGAAGCATTAGAAACAGCAGAGGCAAGAGAGCGAGAAACAAAGATATAGTCTATGCGAGACTGGGATTTGAAGCGAGGTGAGAAGAAGGAAAATTCTCTGGCGGAGGGGTTAATTAGGCGGAATGAATCGACCAAATTCAAGTCTTCCACGAATTTACACAGGGAACGTGTGGAGGGAGGCACCCGGCTACCCACGAGAGAGGGAGATTTATCAAGGACAGGGTTGTGGACAGCGTTAGCATCAGTTCCAATAACAAGGTCAAATTCCTGAAATTTAAGAAGGTGGTCAGAAAGATCCCGAAAGAATGAGGCGCGTGGGGGAGTGGGAGCGTATGCGGCAACAAAGCAGACCTTCCTACCCCCCAGGTCAGAGAGGGCGTAACAGTACCTGCCGTCAGCATCCCCCCCAGAGTTAAGAATATGAATCTGAAGGGACCGCTTGACCAATATGGCTACTCCACATCTACGTGAGGAAGCTGATGAAGTGGAGATAACCCTGTAGAACCTGGAGGCCGCCCGCAGTGCATCTCGCTGGAGTAGGTGGGTCTCAATTAAAAAGGCAAGGTCGACGTGCTGCCTCTTCAAAAAATCTGTCACACTGGACCGTTTTTTGGGGGTATTCAGGGCCCTAACATTCCAGGAAGCTATATTTATATTGGCCATGATCAAAACAAAACAGACAGTAAGATGTAAACAAGGAAAAAAAAACAAGTTAACAAAATCTCAATATGCCAGACATGAACCAGAAGCTGAATGTGCCGGTCGATGAACCGTGACTTCAAGAAGTAAGTCTCAGGGAAAATCCCCTTCCCACCCCCCCAAGCAGACACAAAAATCCCCCAGACCCATGCTCCGGACAAGCAACGCAGCAGTAACATAGAAGACATTAAAAAACTAATCGGGACTGCGGCCAGGTCCAGAACAACCACCCTCCCGCCCCCTCCGACCGAAGTCAGAAACTGCGCGCACGTGGCGCCCGAAGCTAAGCCGCAAAACAGACTAACTCCGCGCACACGTCCCCCAGCCCATTCTGAGTAACAGAGACACAAATAAAACAGACCCCGTGCCACTGCTGCTGCCCCGTGTACAGAACAGGAAAAACGGCAAATGGGAGTAGTCAGGCAATAGCACTAAAGCAGACATCCAATTAATAAACTAATAGAAGCAGGCGAAAAGTGCAGAGTAAAACAAAAACAAAAACATCCCATAACAAAACAATATACAGGACCCACAGCGATCGCAGAAAAATTAAAATAAATGTAAAAATAAATGAATAATAATAATATATAAAAAAGAAAACGGCAAACCCAAAGGGGAGCGAAATAATTATACGGGAAGAGTCCCAAGAGACTGAAAATGATCCATGGCGGTATTCACGTCCTCCGGAGTAGCGGACATGACCTGCTGGCTTCCAAAAGACAGCTTCAGGCGCGCAGGGAAAATCAGGAAAGGAGAAAGACCCAACTCCTTCGCTCTCCGGATCGGTGCGTTCATCGCCTTCCTGGCTGCAGCCGTCTTGGCGCTAAAGTCTTGAAAGAAGAAAATTCTCCCACCTTCAAAACTGAGGTCCTGGACTTTGCGGGCTTCACGTACCACAGCCTGCCGGTCACGGAAGTCCATGAAGTGCATGAGGATGGGAGGCGGACGAGAAGAGGTATCGGACCGGCCATGCAGCCTGTGGGCATGGTCAATGGCTGGCTGGAAATTAGGGAGATGGGGGAAAATAGCTGGCCAGAGGCTGTTAAGAAAAGACCGCATATCGCCCCCTTCGCGCCCTAGTTTAATCCCAACTACTTTAAGATTAAGGCGACAGCTGCGGTCCTCAATCTCAGTGATTTTAACATCCAGGGAAAGTAGGCCCTTATTAAAATCAGCCAGCTCCCTGGAGTGTCGATCGGTCACAGACTTCACAGAGGCGACTTCTTTTTGTATAGATTTAAAGTCCGCCCTCAGCGAGTTCAGGTCAGCGCGGAGCTCCGAATGGTGTTGCTGGAGCGTGCCATTTAAGGAGTTCACCTGTTCGGAAACGAAGTTCTTCATTTCCTCAAGAAAAGGTGCCAGGAGAGGGGAAAGGGCCTCTTCAGAAGCGCCGCCATCAGAGCGGGGAACTTTCTTCTCCGGACTGGGAAGAACTGGGCGAGGTCTGCGCTGATTAGCAGCCATCAGGAAAAATAAAAGAATGAGCGCCGAATTCGTATAGAATTGCGAACGGGTAAGTGGCAAGGGGACTGACTAAAGGGCAAATAGGTGGATGGGACGCGCGGACGAGCAGAGTTAGGCAGCCATTAGCGACGAGCGTCACGTGACCTCTCAACACACATCACTTGTGAACCATCTTTCCTAGATATACATTTGTGGGGGTAACAATGAAGCTCAGACCACTTCCACTGCGGAGTGCTATGATCCACTCACGGGCGATTGGACCTTGATCGCTCCCATGCGCACTCGCCGACGTGGCCTTGGAGTAGCGGCATATCAGGGAAACATCTATGCGGTGAGTGATTCCTTTCTTGTACTCTGAAACAAAGGAGTCAAATCTCAAGATTTATCTGAGACTCATTTTTTGTCACTGCTGCTGTGTCACAGATTGTAATGCGCTTAAATCAAACAAAAGAATTCAGTGGATGAAATGACCTGCTGGGAAGGCCCATCTCAATACACATATGCTCCCTGCATATCTGGGTTTTAAACAAATACGCTTAGTAAAACTTAGTAAAGCTTAGATTTTTTATTATAGTTATATTCTGTAGTTCCAGACACAATTGCTCTGTTTGTTGTTTTTTTCAGTGTCTGAATACAAGTATTATTTTTAGTACTAATAAAAATAATAATAAAAGCAAAACATATGAACATAAGTATTTCACTGAATTGTACATGTTTTCTGTTGGCCAAATCCACTTTTTTCACTGCAGTTACGTTGACATGTATGTTGAACACAAATTAGTTATAAGCTTGTGTCCTATATAGACAATGGGAGGTTCTGTGCAGCCTGCTATTATAGGGCGATAATTCCTTAAGAGTTCCTGACTTCGAGAAAGCTGATATTTACTTATCCGTTTGGTACCCGAGTGATCACTTACCATTGGTGTCTCCCAGGTGGGCGGTACCAACGGGGCTCATCCAGTGCGGAGTATGGAGGTTTATGACCCTGCAATTAACCAGTGGCACGCTGCGTCTAGCATGAAACAACAAAGGAGCTATTTCGGCATCGCAGTGGTGGACGGCTTGCTGTTTGCAATGGGAGGCTCCGGTGGGTTCAAAGTCACTGCAAAGGTGGAATGCTACAATGCAGAGAAAGGCAGCTGGTTCCGTACGCAGGACATGATTACGCCCAAGAGGAACTTCAGCTGCTGCACAGTGCCCCCCTGCATCGTACAGTACGCTGCACCTCGCCCACCTGCCCCCATCTGCCTGCCTGGTGGGTAACCAGGTTACGCATCTGCCGGTGTGGCTAGCATCACTGGACTTAATCAACAGAAACAGTGGACACTAACAAGAATCAGAAACATTCACCAAAATAAGGAAAATGCCTCTTGAATAATGGACTGAGGGAACAGAACTTAGACCTTACAGTGGAGTCAGAGCATAGAGGTTAAGGCACTAGAACAGCTATCAAAATGCAATTATGGCAAGACAACTGCTTTCCTTTGTTATCGGATGCTGTAATGGTTTGCTCCTGTTGTGTAACATGCCACTTGTTTGCATGCATTTGTTAATTGCCTTGTTCTCTCCAACCATTTCTCTGTCTTAGAGCATCTGCCAAATGAATAATACACAGAGCACAACTATAGCAGAGCTCAGCTGGGACCTCCTGCATGCTTTTACAGCAAGCAATGAGTGTGCTCTTCTAGAACAGATTTAATATCTGGCTACGGTTGTTGGGGACACATGTGTTAGATATGTGAAATGCTTTATTCATACAAATAAAGCCCTTATATTTGTATTTTTATCACATGTGTTATCACATTAATTTTATGAGTAGTATCTTCATAGAATTTGTGCCGTGTGTGTGGTGTTCTCCATATTAATTCATATCTCAATTAAACATTATAACCAGGATGCAGCCAAAGCCCCAAAAATAAATTCTGAATATCAGTCATTTAACAAAAACAATACAGAACAATGTTTTTCAACCTGATCCACAGGAACCCCCAGTCCATCCACGTTTTTGCTCCTTGCCAGACAGCTGTTGCTGGGAGAGAGCAAAAACATGGACTGTCTGAGTGTCCACAAGAAACACTGATAAAACATAATATATATGCAGACCGAATGTCTATGGCACCCCCTAAAGGAGCATCATATGCGTAAAGAACTGCTTAAGGTTTCATGCCACAGCACCCTCCAGAGCATGAAAGCCAGCTTCTGCTTCTGGTTCCAGCACTTAGCCAATCTACTGACCCTTCATCACCGATTGCTGAGTTGGAAACATTCAGGTGGATCAGCTGACCTGCATGCTTGCATCCAATCAGAAGCAGCAAATTTCCCTCCATTTTCCCCTTCTTTTTCTCTTATCAGCTTACAGTTATATTTCCTGTTGCTCATCTCAGTTTGTCCTAGTCAATTAATATTCTCTCATTTGTTAAGTGCTACTATTTATTGTCTTTCTGTGAGTTAAACTGAAGGTTACTTTCCCCTATAGACCGTCTCTTCCTGCTATCAGGCAATCATAGGCCAGTGGGACAGGAGGGAGGGTTCTACCCTTTTTCACTCAGGGTGACTGGAATTTTCCAAACAAACGGGCAGTTTCAGAATCCCCCATTTGTTGCGGTCTCCAGAAAAGTGTTACATATGAACCATGTGGTACAGTCTGATTAGACGAAAGCATCCCATAGAGCTGTTTCTGATCTAAATGAACAAATTCTGAATTATGACTCTTGAGCTTTGTTGATTTTAGAGTTTTCTGCCATCTGGAGTAGAAAAAAAAACACACATTTATCTCAGAATTCTGACTTATTAAGTCGAAATTCTGATTTTTTTTCCCTCACAATTCTTACTTTATTTCTCATTATTCTGAGTACTTCTCTAACAACCAGCAATTAGTCGGAGACATCACTTCTGCTCCAGCTTTAATGGTTCAGTGAGATTTGCATACAGCAGCAGACAGGAGCGAAGGCTACAATGGCTGTATCTGCTCTGTCCAGGCATTTTATTATTTCCAGTTGTGTGTGTGAATGGCAGCCTACATCGGAACTTGCAATTAATTATCCTGTAAATGTTAAGCTGGTTTGCAATGAAAATGGGCAATAGAACTTCTCTCTTGCCTAATAAGTTGTGGTACAAGCATATCTAACGTTAATGCTTCGTGCATTAGACCAGGGGCGCTGTAAAGGGGGGGTAAACGATGACGATTCTCGGGGCCCATGACTGAGAGGGGGCCCAGAGAAGCCCCCAATAAACTGTGTGGGGGGCCCTGTCAAGATTCCTTTCATGGGACCCAAAATCCTTAGCAGCGCCCCTGCATTAGACATATATAATATGATGTCTACCGTTAATGTAATAACTGCCAATAATGTGCTAATTTTCCCCCTTAATATAATAAAGGCTGATACAGTAATAACTTACCAATATCATACTAACATATTTGAATCAAAAACGTATCACATTATTACATTATAGGCTTTATTACACAAAAAAAATAAACCGGAAAATTGTTATTAGCAGTTATATTAACAGTAGTTTATAGTAGCTGCTATTAACAGCAGTGATTAGCTGCTACAGACCCTAACAATCACACAATTTCTTTTGACTGCTTATGATTTTTTGCACACTACTGTACACACACACACACACATATATGTACATATTCATATGGTTGATTGCCCACAAAACTCAACTGTGATTAATCAGCCAGTTCTCCAGACCAAAGAACAGTGAAAACCATTCTAACTTAACCTACAAGAAGCAATTCCAGAACACAAAGAAGAAGATGTGCTAGATGTCTTTATGGGGACTCTGCATTCATGTCTATGGGCAAAACCCTAATCCCAACTATGAAAACGTTATCCCGTACCCAGCCCCAACCCACAGTCGTTGCTGTTGTAGTTCTCTCCTACCATTTATATTGTCACAATGAACTATATCCTAAGATGTACAAGTAAAAAGTTTGTATATAGTATAGCATGAAAAATAATAAGAAGAAGAAAACTCAGCCAGAGTGGAATTGTTTTATATAAACACTCGTGCGCTCTTGCGTTGTGTACACCCAAAATGGCGATTCCACAATAAACTGCGGCTATATCGAGTGTGATGTTAGCTGCAAAAGACGCAAGCAGATCCCAACTTCACTTTGCTACACGTGCATTGTAAAAGCAGGGCCACAAACAAAACAACACCTACGTCTCTGTACTCGATTCAAACGGAAAATGTCGCCAAATCCATTCACCATTTCACTATGTGCTAGCTAGTCATGGCGCGAGCATTAGCTGCGGACGCGAACAGCTTCAGCTTATCTTCCCACAATTCAGCTCGACTGTTTAAACTTCAGCCAAAGACAACATTCTGTGTTAAGTGAGAATTCTAACGATAAATAATAATTACTTACATCGTTTAATGGGCGCCCTCGGAATATCTGTCCTGCCACTACTCCCATCCACTTCTAGCTTAACTCGTCCATCTGTGTGGGTGCGCAAGAACGATGGGTGCCGTGAAGCTGCAGGAAAACAAACTTAAAAACCTGCACGAAAATATATTAAACGTGGAGGAGTTAGTCGGCAGAAGTGAGGAATTACAAAAAATAAAATAAAAAACGATTTCTCAAGAAAAGATCATAAAACAGGAAAATGGTCAATAGCTCATGGAGTGATATTGCACACTGTACCTTGATTAACATAACTGCTCTATAATACATAATCGATTATATTCAATAGCGTTCAGGATTTGGGTGAAGTGTACACAGCACAATAATCATTGTGATAATTCCACACTTGCTGCAATTTGTTTTCATGACCGTATTGGGGATATATGCGGTCCGATAAATACGTCCGCCTTGTGCTAAATGTTGACCAAAACAGACGGACCGCCCAGCCCAATTTTCAAGGACTATTCTTGTTCCAAATAATTGCCACAACGGGCCGACCAGATTTAGCCCATAAAATAATGTCCTGTGGACATTTGTTGCTCAATGACTTATGTCTAAAGTGGAAACTAGGGAATAAGATGCGAACTTAAACCTCGTTCCTGACAGACATGTAAAGGACCTTTTTTGTTTTTCATTTTTAGAAACGTAGCGGAGGAGAAAAAATATGAAAACATTTATTTATTTATTTATTTTATTTCGGGAATTCGTGATTTGACTATTCTTACATAGTACAAAACTTAAATTCTAAGATAAGCACGGTATACATTTTCCAAAAGTGATGTTAAAAACATTTCACTTGTTCTTCTTGTACAGCTGATTGTGCGTAGAATATACCCACCCCCCCCCCCCGGCCCCCAATCCATTTCGAGTCTCAAATATAGATTTAAAAATAAACATTATGGTATCTTAGGAAACTGTGATGCAAAGTGCGGTTTTTGCGTCTTAGAACGTATGTACACGTCATTTCGAGTGATATAAAAAGGAGAGAGAGACGAGATATCCACATTTTTGAATTATGATGGCACACGACATGGAGCGAGTACTGATGTCCCCGGCGTTCGAAGTGTTTAACAAGCTTCGGCTGGCAGGACAGCTTTGTGACGTGGTCCTCATCACCGACGGTGTTCAATTCAACGCCCATAGAGTAATTCTGTGTGGCTGTAGCTCCTACTTCCAGTAAGTAGCTGTGACCCATATATGAAGATGCGAAAACAGCAAGGAGTCAGTTTTTATCTCTCGTTAGCAATGACTTCTCCTTGGCAATAAGGCTCTAGGATGACAGAAAGTTTATATTAATATACATTATATTAAATTATATTAATGTAGGTCAGTGCTGATCATGAAATATTTCTGATAAGTGATAAGGGGGAGCTACTGTTGGAAAAATAAGAATTAAAGCCCCAGGCCCCTAGTTCTTAAATGCCTATGAGATCATCTGTAGCAGGGGGTCCTTATCTCTGCTTAATTTCCATTTGGGGGTCCCTGGTTCAGAAGATTTAGAAAACCCCTTATTTAACTTTGCCTGCAAAACCGATATTTATTAGATGAGTCACTTCTGGATTGTGTTTCAGGGCTCTGGTCGCCAGTGACTGGAATGATTCAGGAAAGCGGGAGTACCAACTCCCAGGCATTTCCCCAGAAACACTGAGGCAGGTCATAGAGTATGCCTACACATACTCTGTGGTCATCACAGCTGAGAATGTGGAGAACCTCCTGGTAGCTGCTGATTATCTCAGTGTCTTGGGCATCGTGCAGCGCTGCTGTGATTTCCTGCATGAGCAGCTCTGCCTCAACAACTGCATTGGCCTTCTTAAAATCGCCGATGTCTACTGCGTAAACGAGCTGCACCAGTCTGCATTCAACTTAATCTTGAAAAACTTCAAGGAGGTTGCCATCAGCTCAAATGAGTTCCCAGAACTAAGTCTTGAACAACTTTCTGACATCATCGAGCAGGATGAGCTTAATGTCAGAGAAGAGGATGTGGTGTTTGAGGCCATCCTCCGGTGGATCGAGCACGAGCCTGCCACCCGAGAGGCCCACATTTCAGTCCTATTGGCCAAGGTGAGTATAGTTATACTATGTTCTCATTGACTTGTGTATATAACAATAGAATGCTCATTGAGTGAAGTCCTTATTACTGTAGCTAAAGACTGAACCTCCATTTCCATGTCCCATAAGTGTACAACCAAGGCTTCCAGGTATTACACCTAGGAGGAGAGTGTAACAAATAATGGAAAACAAAACACTCAGATGTCTTACATTAAACAAGTGTTAGCTGACACATCTGAGACTTTCAAAGTAAATGGCTTCAGCTAAAGAAATAAAAATTTGCACTTACTGCTGTATCCTTAATGTTAGGAATTGCTCATCTCCAGAGATTCACAGAAAGCACTAAGGAACTCATGGGAATTCTCTCATTCTCTCATTGTTTCCTGTGTAGATTCGGATGGCTCGTATGGATCCGGAATACTTCATGAAAATCGTCAAAGCCAACGATCTAGTGAAGGCCAATGTGGCGTGCAGGCCAATCATCACTAATGTACTGAAGGTCATCTATGATCTTCATGATGAACGTCCACGATCTGATTTTGAGAACCCACTGATCCGCCCGCGCTTGCCCTCTGACATTTTGCTGGCTGTTGGTGGATGGAACATGCGCACGACAAACTGGATTGAAGCCTATGACACCCGGGCCGACCGCTGGGTGGATATAACACAGGGGCAGGAGACTCGCCAGTCCGGCCATGGCAGTGTGTGTTTAAATGGCTTCATGTATTGTTTTGGGGGTTATGATGGCCATAATTTCACCGATGCTGTGCTCAGATTTGACCCCGTCGCACGGACATGGCAGCACATGGCCCCTATGCACTGGCGCCGCTGTTGTGTCAGTGTGGCCGTAAGTAACGGCTTCATCTATGTGATGGGTGGCCGTTTAGACGTGTCGCCTCTGAATATTGTAGAGCGATATGACCCAAATGCCAATGAGTGGACCATCATCCAGCCCATGCATGAGGAGCGACAGGATGCCAGTGCCACCACCCTGAATGGAAAGGTAGGTTAATAGGAGGGCGTCTGCCTGTGGTTACCATCATTTTCCCCTTGAAATTGATTATGTTACATACTCAGTAGCTCGCTTTGTCTTCAAATGGTTGATTTCAATCCATAATTGTTTATTCAGTAAACGTCAGTGTTTAGATAAAACATAAATGACCTTGCATTGTCGCTCTGCATTAGTGGCACATTGGGCAGTGCTGTGGTGTCCAGCTCTGTGTTTTTGCAATTTTGCCCACAGCCCAAGACTTGTGAGATACAATAACTGGTGTTAACGTAGGAGCTTTACCCAATTCCAGTCCTGGGGGGTCAGAATCCTAAACAATTTGCAGATTTCCCTATTCAAACAAACCTAGTGAACTTAATTAGCTGATTAAGCTGCGGTTCACAAGGGAAATGATCACAACTAACTGTAAATTCCCTACCAATGCCCATGTGCTTCCTGTGGTAGGCTCCAGGTTCACCACCACCCTGTACTGAATAGACTTTTATGGAAGGTGGATGGATTAAACATCCATTAGCTAAATGTACATTTACGCTTTTTAGATCTCCATCTCCAATCATGTACAGCATAACACACATCACTTGTGAACCATCTTTCCTAGATATACATTTGTGGGGGTAGCAATGGAGCTCAGACCACTTCCACTGCGGAGTGCTATGATCCACTCACGGGCGAATGGACCTTGATCGCTCCCATGCGCACTCGCCGACGTGGCCTTGGAGTAGCGGCATATCAGGGAAACATCTATGCGGTGAGTGATTCCTTTCTTGTACTCTGAAACAAAGGAGTCAAATCTCAAGATTTATCTGAGACTCATATTTTTTGTCGCTGCTGCTGTGTCACAGATTGTAATGCGCTTAAAACAAACAAAAGAATTCAGTGGATGAAATGACCTGCTGGGAAGGCCCATCTCAATACACATATGCTCCCTGCATATCTGGGTTATAAACGAATACGCTTAGTAAAGCTTAGATTTTTGATTACAGTTATATTCTGTAGTTCCAGACGTAATTGCTCTGTTTGTTTTTTTTTTCAGTGTCTGACTACAAGTATTATTTTTAGTACTAATAAAAATAATAATAAAAGCAAAATATATGATCATAAGAAGTATTTTTTTGATGGTTGACAGTTTTCGCTGAATTGTACAGGTTTTCTGTTGCCCAAATTCCCTTTTTTTCACTGCAGTTATGTTGACATGTATGTTGAACACAAATTAGTTATAAGCTTGTGTCCTATATAGACAATGGGAGGTTCTGTGCAGCCTGCTATTATAGGGCGATAATTCCTTAAGAGTTCCTGACTTCGAGAAAGCTGATATTTACTTATCTGTTTGGTACCCGAGTGATCACTTACCATTGGTGTCTCGCAGGTGGGCGGTACCAACGGGGCTCATCCAGTGCGGACTATGGAGGTCTATGACCCTGCAATTAACCAGTGGCACGCTGGGCCTCCCATGAGACAACAAAGAAGCTATTTCGGCATCGCAGTGGTGGACGGCTTGCTGTTTGCGATGGGAGGCTCCGATGGCTTCAACGTAACTGCAAAAGTGGAATGTTTCAATGCAGTGAAAGGCAGCTGGTGCCGTGCGCAGGAAATGATTGCACCTAAGAGGAGCTTCAGCTGCTGCACAGTGCCTGCGCACCCCCGCTTCGTACAGTACGCTGCACCTCGCCCACCTGCCCCCATCTGCCTGCCTGGTGGGTAACCAGCTTATCATGTCTAACGTTAATGCTTCGTACATTAGACCTATATAACATGTGCCCTTGAGAGGTAAAGTGGGCTATCCCACAAAAACAAAGTTTTGAGAAAATGAGCTCCAAAGTTGAATTAAAAAAAAAAAAAATCAGTGTGTCTATACCCTACAATTGATATGTATCATAGGTAGCACAGATCTCAGTATATTTAAAAGATAGATAGACCCTCAATAATTAATATTGGACAGTCATTTTTGACTGACATGTGGGATAGCCCACTTTACCTCTCAAGGGCACATATGATACCTACCGTTAATGTAATAACTGCCAATAATGTGCTAATTTTCCCCCTTAATGTAATAAAGGCTGATACAATAATATCTTGCCAATACCATACTAACATATTTGAATCAAAAACACACCACATTACTACATTATATACTTTATTACACAAAAAACGGGAAAATTGTTATGTTATTAGCAGTTATATTAACAGTAGTTTAGCTGCTACAGACAGCAGCTATTAGCTGCTATTAACAGCAGTGATTAGCTGCTACAAACCGTAACAATCGTGACATCACACAATTTCTTTTGACTGCTTATGATTTTTTGCACACTACTGTACACACACACACACATATATATGTACATATGTATATGGTTGATTGTCCACAAAAATCAACTGTGATTAATCAGCCTGATCTCCAGACCAAAGAACTGTGAAAACCATTCTAACTTAACCTACAAGAAGCAATTCCTGAACACAAAGAAGAAGATGTGCTACGGCCCTGCTACACACACACACACACACACACATATAAGGTATCTGTATCTTTGTGGGGACTCCATACTGAGTTCCAACCCACAACACAATTAATCAGTGAGGAAATTCATAGTATTATCTCTTGTTATGTTATTTTTTTAAATTATTTATAATGTATTTAAAAGCCTATGGCAAACAGTAAGTTAATGAATTGAAATTACAGGTAACCACGTGCTCAACAAGTGGTTGGCAGGGAACAAGGGAAACGCTACAGACTGACAACAGGGGAGGACAAGAAAGACTGACAACACGTGGGACGAGATGACCAATGACACCTACTGGCCAAACAGGGAAGGGACACAGAATGGGACAGTTAAATAACACTGGGATTCCCTGAAGGGTTTGGCATTCCCTGAAGCCAAGCTGTTAATTATTGTACTCCACGCCACCTCTGGTGATTGAATTGCAATGCAATGATTATGTTGTTCTATAATCTTATTGAATAAGTGTTATAAGTTGTTAGAAGTTATTTTTGTATTCTTTTATACTTCATTTTTAACAGTGTGATTTTTGACCTGACAGCTTTGTTTGGCAGTAAAAAGCTTTAAGGGGGCAGTTTAATGGCTCTATACACAGCAATATGTATAATGGCCAAAGTGTTCTTATTGAACATGCTTAATTTATTTTTGTATACAACGTTTAAATAAATGTCTTATTTGGAGAACAAAGGCTGGAAAAATGTTATTTGTTGTCTGAAAACCAAAATAATTTTGAGAGCTTTGTACAATTTGTTAGCAGAATTACCTTATAGACCTAATACACTTTTGAATGCAATATAATTCTCCATGGCAGTAACCCAGCTGACTGGTGGAGCAAGTTCATTTTGTCTCTGCAAGACCTCAAAGTGAATTTGAAGATCATTGTCTCCACAAAGACTATGAAGATTTTCAGGAGATACATGGAATCCACAGTTTCTTCCATTAAACCTAGAGTGCAATCCAACAAAATGTTTCAATAACAATATTTACATTTCAAAAAGTGGCTTCTGGTTTGTCAGGTGGGCAGTGTGCATTCCATACCTACTTGTAGTCATCTAGTTCTTTTTGCAGGACACCCAGAAAGCTGAATACTGTAGCAGCAAACATTTCTGTTGGTAACAGCCATTAAAGAGATTCCTCCGTCCAAAATTGCCCCCTAGTGGTGGAATATTGCAACGCAAATAATGGAGATTTCACTTCACTGTATTTTACAGCTAACGAAAATGTAATGTGTGTGTGTATACATTTTTTGTTTCATACATTTAAATGTACATTTTTTATATAACAAACAACATTACTTTATAGTTGTTTAAAAGGCAGAAACTTCAATGTACACGAAGTCACCAATAAATTACATCTATTTATCCAACATGTTATATAATATACATACTGTGTTTGAAAACTTTTCAGTTTTACGATTTCAGGACAGATCAGCCACTCTATTAGGAACATTACGCTTTTTGGTTGCGGGTGTTAGCTTTGCTGCTGCTATTACAGTTTTTACCCATTGCTTGAACACTATAGACACATGCTTAAACCAAAGTAACGTAACTTGAAGTTGTTGTTACTATACCTTAAACAAAGTGCAACCATACCTTAAATAAAAGTTCTGGTTAGCACTTTAGTTGCAATTCTGCAACACACTCACTCCTTTCTACAACACACTTACTCCTGCACACTACACACTATGTCATACATAAGACACTTCATTCAAAAATGAAATCTCAGGGTACCAGTGGGAAAACACATCTATTCAAAATACAAAACACATTGGGCAATTGAAAATACTTAGACACACACCTGAAAATGCTTACTTACAAAATGGAACACCAATCAGCCAGCTACAAATACACCTCACTTAAGCCATTTTGAGAAGTTTGGAAGCAGGGAGAGCTAGAGGCAGAGGTAGAGGAAGAGGAAGACAGGCAGAGAGAGAGAGGAGGAAGTGGTCGAAGAGGCTATGCAAGGACCATTATTTCTGATGACATAAGAGCAACTTTGGTGGACCATGTCATAAACCATGGCCTGGCTGTGAGGGAAGCTGGGCAGAGAGTCCACCCTAATCTAAGCCGTTTCACAGTTTCATCCATAATAAGGACATTCCGACTGGAAAACAGGTATGTCTTCAACTCTCTACTCTACTCAGACTGTATCTAGAGTATTTACAATACTGTACCATATCACATTGCCGTATCACATGTACTGTATTTCAGGGTGACTAATGCAAAAATAATAATACAAAAGTAGTAGTTTTGTGAAACATACGATGATAACGTGTTGAGATGTTTCAGTACTGTGTATGGTATACACAGTAAAGCACATACAGTACTGTAAAAAAGAAGCAAACCGATAACAATTTGTGGTTGCATTTTTCTACTGAATGGCTAAAAGACCTACTGGGGGTGGACGGCAGCACCTGTTCACACAACAGCAGGAACTTGCCATTGTGAACCTAGTGAGAGCAAACAATGCAATCCGTGTCCACCAGCTACAACAACAAATACTTGAAGATAGGCAGGTATTCAACAACATAAATCGAGTAAGCATTACCACTATCAGACGCATCCTGGTAAAGCACAACATGACCATGAAGCAACTGTACAGGGTCCCAATTGAGAGGAACAGTGTCAGGGTCAAAGGACTTCGACATGAATATGTACAGGTAAGTGTAACAGTCCTTTACATTTACAATACAGAATGGGTGCAGTCCAGTAACAGCTGAATATGTACCATTTGATCAGTACCACATAGACATATTCGGAAAGCTACACAGGTACCTGTGTGGTGGGGTGGGGCGGTTCTGTATGTGTAGTAGTGTAGTTGTGTGTTTTGAGTAATGCCATCTACAATATGTATTTTTTGTTGCAGAGAATCTTGGACGTGAATGGAGCTGCTCAGCCTCATGAATTTATTTACGTTGACGAGGCTGGATTCAACCTTAGCAAAAGTAGACGACGTAGCTACTGCACCATCATTCCAAACTGGGTCCATATAATGCGCAACACATAATCACATTTCTAGATGCACTTCATGATGCAGTTGTACAGGACAGACCAGGTTTGTTGTTGTCTGGGATAATGTCAGTTTCCATCGGGCTGCTATCATCCGGAACTGGTTCACCAACCATGATCAATTTGAAGTTGTGTATTTGCCCCCTTACTCGCCATTTCTCAACCCTATAGAAGAGTTTTTTTCCGCTTGGAGATGGCGCGTATATGACCGCCAACCACATGCCCGCACGCCTCTTCTGCAGGCAATGGAACAGGCCTGCGGAGACATTGAGGTAAGGTCAATCCATGGATGGATTCGGCACACAAGGGGATATTTTCCCTGATGCTTAGCAAGAGCAGACATTGCTTGTGATGTTGATGAGATTCTGTGGCCAGACCCCAACAGACGGCAGGATCCATAAGTCCACTTATGCACAATTGTGTTTTTCTGTGTTTACAGTAGTGTATTATTTGTTTTATTGTTGCTTTAACTGAATTTACTGTAAAGTACACGACTGTAATGTACAGTATTTAGTATTTCATTTTTTGGGGGTTGTGAAAACGTGCCTTCTGTGGAACTGAATAAAAACAGTGCAAACAAAAGCCTGCCGTGTTTTATATAAAGTAGACTAGTGTGTTGCTGCTGATTTGTAAGTGTATTCATATGATGCAAGTGGGTTTCATTTTGTCATTAGAGCGACATTTTGACAAAGGATTGTTAGGTTTTGATAGCAGAGTTTCAATTTGACATAGATGTGAATGGTTTATTTCCCAGTGTCGTGTCTTATTTTCTTGTGTGTGGAGTTTTGACATGATGAGCCAAGTTTTGCAAAACGTGTTCAAGCAACGGGCAAAAACTGTAATAATAGAAAAAGGTTTTTGAATTTTACATCATGATAAATGAGAACTATGTGTGATTACTAATTACTGTTGACTAATTTCCTGTCTGGACTTTTCCCCCCTCATTGTTAAAAGTCGTTATATGTCAGGGTGCCAGTCAGTGGCACAGACACGTTGGCCAGCTGGTCTATTCATTCAGAACCAGTCCATCAATTAGAGAATTCAGCACCACGGACAGAGATCTGTGCTACTATGACGCCAGGTCCTTTCATTGGCTCTATATATTTTTCTAGAAATAACTAAATGGCTCTTTTGTAGAAATATCTATCCAGAGACTTGGTTCCTGTACGAAGAGAATATTTTATTTTTATTCAGGCTATAAAATTACAGAAAATCAGCTATGCATGTGATCTCCCCTTTACTCCTTAAGCAGGGCACACGCACATCAACAAGTACCAATGCAGCAAATGCAGATGAACAATTTCTCACAGCTTCAGAAGAAGTCAGATTACTATGTAATTCAGAGATTGTCCAAGACTTCTGCTAGAACATTTTCTACATTTGAGCCTAATTTCAAAATAAATGGCACCTGGGTGTATTAAAAAAAGGTATCCTGGACAAACCTTTATACACGGACATTAATAACAAGGGATCCTTACTTGTCAGGTGTGACTTGGGAATATAAGCACACCAATGATGTCACTGAAATTTAAAAAACGAAAATTAACTCTGTGGAGATGTGCGTATGTCAGCAGCCCGAAAACAGCACCATCTAATGATTGAACATCTGTATTTTGATCTCCTGCAGTGTTCAATCAACACCACAAGGGGGTGCTGAAATAACATATGAATCAATTGTGATATGGTACAGTACAGTGGGTAACACAAAGCCCTGATGTAAATTTTTATAATCACTTTAAGGCTGCAGAAACAAATGATGAAAATTAGCGCTAATAAGTAGCTCCTGAGTTAGGTATAAAAGTCCTGGACTGGCCCTGCTGTCCATAATTATTAAACCGAGAGCTGATAGGTGAGATTCCAGTAGTTTTGAGAACGGAGTTGTTGTTGTTGTTGTTCGAAAAGCTTTAGCAGGAGCTCATCTCACTGGTGTTTCCTGAGAAACAGAGGCAAAGGGGCTAAGGTCATGTCTGAGGGAATGGCTTCATCAGCAACTGTGGACTAAAGGGCATATATCTTGCTTTTAGATGTTAGGTGACACAGCCAGCAGCCTGCAGCAATGGAAATGTCCATTAAAGTCATGAACAAGCAGTATTTCCCAAAAATAAACAACATGGTGAGAAGAGCCCAGTGGTCTACTGTATATGGGGGGTTTTCCTGGTGTAGTCACATGATCACACATCCTTCACCCTTTTATCAAAGCAAGGATTCAGTCTCAAGTCATGTTAATATTGTGGTAGTTAAATGTTGTAATCAATATAAATAATAGTTAGGGTTGTGGTACTACAGGAAGACAACATTTTATGAGATTTCAGGCTTAGGCACTAACTCCAGTCTCTAGCTTTTGGAACAACAAAATTTCCCTGCTAAGCTGTTGAGTGCGTGATGATTACAGAGGCTGAACGTGCTCCCTGCTCTGGGGAAGGACCTCCATCATGTGGGAGCCTGAGCTGGTCCTGCCTCCACACCTCTCCCCTGTGCTGCCATTAACACTCATCAATTATTAATGTCAGTCCTGTGATAGATGGCTTGTTTGTTCTGCTGCTGAGCAAACAGGGCTTCCCTGTGGAGATGAGCTGCCTTGTGACAGTGCGGGACCCCACAGATCTCAGCCTGGGCCTAGTCAGTGCTGAGGCCTTCTGAACAACAGGCCTGATTGCAGCCTTAGTCTGGCCTAATGGAAAAACCACATACACTCCAGTACTTGCACTTGCAATACTAACTGTGAATGCAGTCACTAACACCTGTTAACATGCCTCGACTTGTATCTGTGCCTCTCTTATTTTACAAAAATGCCTGTGTGTGACTCAACTGCAGGGAGCACAGCAGCTAATATATGGATCAGTACCTCAGAGCTTGCAGGTTATACTTCTGGGAAGCGCTGGTGAATTGCAGTGGAATTTACCATGTGCTATCTGGCCTAAGGAGCTTATACTACAGTGGGATATTCCGCTTGCATAATACCTGCAGATATGAGTTATACAGGTAACAGTACAGATTCACTGAACTGTAGACAAACTGCAGGTTATATTAGCTGATGTGCTTTGGTCATTCAAATCATCATCTATCTGAGTCACCCTGGATCTGCTGGGAGTGTAAGCGGCAGTATTACTGTCACGTCATGGGTTTGTGTTTACAGGTTTGTTTAATTTATGTACTGAAACTTCCCTGGGACCCCGACTGGATAAATGGTTAAAAGATCGATTGGCTGATAGAATCTTAGCTGATTATACTATGATTAGATTTTTCAGCAAGTACAAACATGCACACGGAATTTTACTTGGTACAAAAGGTGTGGATATAAGGACACACTGGCATGGCTCTATATACATGAACTGACTAGAGGGTAAAATATGTAAGACAGTACTGAGTAACAAGCATAATGTGAAGGTGCCATAGAGCGAAACTAATGCCTCAGTGCCAAGTCTTTGGAACTAAATGAGGAGCATCTGGTTGAATCTTCTTATCCAGGCCACAAACAGCATAGTGTTTCAATGCCTGGAAGAAGTTCTGGTCCCTCAAACCATAGATCAATGGGCTCAGGCATCGTGGAGCTATCATGAAGACAACAAAATTGACAATGCGGATTTTGGCGTAGATCACCACGCTGATCTGTAACACAGCCATCTCCACGAAAGGCGTAAGTAGCTGTATGAGGCAAAGGAGAAGCTGGATGGCATGGAGAGCCACTGTCCTCGTACCTTTGGCGCTTGACTTGCTGTTGTCACCAGAGGCAGACCGGGCAGCTGCAGCCACCTTGACGTATGTGAAGGCGATGACCATGGACATGAGCAAGAAATAGAATTTGAACACAGCAATTTGGAGGTACTTCTGCCACTCAATCACAATCAGTGCATCCATGGAGCACAAGACTCTCATGCTGAGCTGCTTAACTGAGACTGAGGCTGTGCAAGAAAAGATGATGACGAGGGCAGGTACACAGCCCAGCCCCCAAATGAGGAGCAGGCCCACCACTCTAATCCTCGGCGTGGAGATGGCAGCGTGCCTTAGGGGCTTACACACAGCCACATAGCGCTCCAGGCACATGGCCACCAAGGTCAGAGGCGTGCAGAAATCCAACCAGGTCATCATCAGGTTGAGCACTATACAGACCTCAAAGGGGATCACCACACCATAGTGCATAAACAGCACAGCCAGGTTTGTCGTCACCATCACCGAGGAATCCACAAAGAGCATGTGGGCAAAAAGGATATAGCGGGTATCAGTGCGAAAGGCCTCCTTCATGAAGAAGGTGAAGATCATGAGGCCGTTGATGTATAAGAAGATGCCCACCAGCACCTGAATGATTATCACATCGAGCATGAAACGCTTTGGAGGGACAGTATCTGATGATTTGCTGCCATTGGTTATTCCTGTCATATTGTCTGCCATTTTGAGTTTCCTGGGAACAAAGAGAAGGGGAAAATGAGCAGATGGTTTTCCTTTATTATTTTTGGTAAACACTGTTATCACTAGGCTGTAAGATTTAAAACGGCCCCTGAAATCTATTGAACAGCCTGAGTAACATGATCATTTTCCTGCTTATTTTATGAATATGTCATATACATAGGTACTGAAATGATTCCCAAAAGCCTTGGAAAATCATTGTCCACTGTATTGACATCCACGACATATCCTGAGGAACAGGAGAGCATTCTGGAAACGGGCAGAGTGTGCCTTTACGCTCCATGTGCTGCCTGAAGTAACCCTCAGTACCTCTCTTATGAGCTGAGTCCCTAGGAGACTCTGCCTTTCTATATAGCTGCTACATTGAACTATGATTCACACAACATCCCAAACCTGCACGTTTGTTGAGTCGTGATTCCAAGAATTTCAGTACTATTCCCTGCTTTTCCCTGTCAGAATATCAGGGTCATTTTTTTGGATACGTCTGCTTTCTGCATTGTGCAATTTAAGTATCAAAACATTCCATGTAACAAATTTCACTGATTTTTTTACGTTTATGTTTGAGGTCATAAGTATGTCAAGGCCTCCTACAACTGAAAAGTGATATCATCCGAAAATCAATCTGGCTGTTATAAAAGTGTTAATCTATTATGAATAAAGTATACAAAGTTATCAGACAGTCTGATTGGCTAATATTAGCTACATGAGAAGAGAACATTGTAAGACCATAAAAGTATTAGTCAGTGTTTTGATTTTAGGTACTCAGTCAGATCAAAATTCCCTCTCCTGAATCACGAACGTTACATTACCTTTTATGCGCTTTGAAGTGTCCTCAGTAAACAATACTGGTAAGAAACAGTTATTCTGGCCAAACCTTTATACACAGACACCAATGACAAGGGATCCTTACTTCTCAGGTGTAATCCTGGGAATAGAAGCACACCAATGATGTCACTGAAAATCAAAAACAAGAAATGGACTCTCTGGAGATGAGTGTATATCAGCAGCTTGAAAACATCGCCATCTAGTGATTAAACATCTGCATTTTGTTCTCCAGCATTTTGATCAACCAACACCATAGGGTACAGTTCTCCAATAGGCCTTTGGCCCCAGATTTCATCATCATGCTTTGTAACTCACACTTGTTGGGATTATTGTGTACTGTCAGTCATGGGCAGCAGGAATTGCTAAACAATGCAGTGGTGAAGTGTCATGGTTTGGTGAATACTGGTGATTTGCAGAGAAAAGATTTAATAGTCAGTGAGCGAAAGGTGTTTAAATCTGGTGAAGATTATGGGAGCTATAGGTGTCTAACAGACAACAGAACTACACAGGTAACCCTAAAGGAAACACATGAGTTGACTGAAAATAAGAACTTTCATAAAGGTGTAGCTCATGAGTTATGTATAGAAGTCCTGGACCGGCTCTGCTGTCCAGGATTTACATGGCTATAGATCCATCTATTTTCTGTCCGCTTATCCTGTCTGGGGTCACAGGGGGTCAGGAGCCTTGTGGCCCATAGGAGGGAACGACCCAAGATGGTGTACCAACTCATCAGAGGACACATTCACAGAACAGTCACACTTATGGGTAGTTTGGTAACCCCAACTCACCTTAACATATATTTAGGCTGTGAAGGACAAGTCAAAAGCAAATGACATGGTTGAGCGGTAGGTTCTGGGTCGTATATGGTGGGAAATACATTTTCCTGGTATCATTTAGGCCCAGTCAGCCACTTTTAGGGCAAAGCAAATGCCAATAGTTACAAGGTCATTCTGAATGATCATCTGTGTCACAGTGAAGTGTGGAATATTCCAGGTGGCGAAGTCCCCAGCCACAGGGCACAACTGTGACTTAATGTGTCCATAAGCACAATACAAGCCCCCTGCCATGACTATCAGAGTCACTTTATTGCAATCAGATAAATAAAGGACACAGCAACACTACCTCAGACAATGTTTTTTCATCGTTTTTCCCGTAACACCAGATGATGGAAGAATGATGTAACATCCCTCCAACAGAGTTTCATACGCCTCTACTGATTGCTTTTGATAGTTCAGATGGGCTTTTTACTTTGGCATTACATGTATTTGTCTCCCATAACCACTCAAATATATACAGTCATGGCCGAAATTATTGGCACCCCCGGAATGTTTCCAGAAAATTCACCATTTCTCCAAGAAAATTGTTACAATTAGAAATATTTCGGTATACACATGTTTATTTCATTTATGTGTATTGGAACAACATCAAAAAAACAGAGAAAAAAGCCAAATTTGACATCATTTCACACAGAATTCCAAAAATAGGCCAGACAAAATTATTGGCACTTAAATTGGGCAAAATCGATGGCAAGTCATTTTATTTCAAGCATATGATGCTCATTTGAACGGACCTGTGGCAAGAAACAGGTGCTGGCAATATAGCAAACACTCCTGACACCAGTTAAAATGGAGAAAAGTTGACTCAACCTTTCTGTTGTGTGTCTGTGTGCCACACTAAGCATGGAGAACAGAGAGAAGAGCAGAGAATTGTCTGAGGACTTGAGAACAAAAATTGTGGAAAAATATCAACAATCTCAAGGCTACAAGTCGATCTCCAGAGATCTTCATGTTCCTCTGTCCACTGTGCACAACATAGTCAAGAAGTTCACAAGACATGGCACTGTAGCTAATCTCCCTGGACGTGGACGGAAGAGAAAGATTGATAAAAGACTGCAATGAAGGATAGTCCGAATGGTGGATAAACAGCCACAATCAACTTCTAAACAAATTCAAGCTGTTCTGCAGACTCAGGGTGAAACAGTGTCAGGTCGATCTATCCATCGACATCTGAACAAAAAGAAACACGATGGCAGGAGACCCAGAAGGACACAGAAACATAAAAAAGCCAGACTGGAGTTTTCCAAAATGTACTTGAGGAAGCCAAAATCCTTCTGGGAGAACGTCTTGTGGACAGATGAGACCAAAGTAGAGCTGTTTGGTAAAGCTCATCATTCTACTGTTTACAGAAAACGAAATGAGGCCTTTTGAAGAAAAGAACACGATGTACTGGAGAGTTCTGAAGTGGCCAGCAATGAGTCCGGATCTAAATCTGATTGAACACTTATGGAGAGATCTCAGAATTGCTTTTGGGAGAAGGCAGCCTTCATATCTGAGAGACCTTGAGCAGTTTGCAAAAGAAGAGTGGTCAAAAATTCCAGGTGAGGGGTGTAACAAGCTTGTTGATGGCTATAGGAAGCGATTGATTTCAGTTATTTTTTACAAAGGACGCGCAACCAAATATTAAGCTGAGGCTGCCAATAATTTTGTCCGGACCAGTTTTTGAGATTTGTCTGAAATGATATCAAATTTGGCTTATTTTCTATGTTTTTTTGTTGTTGTTCCAATGCATATAAAGGAAATAAACATGTGTATACCAAAACATTTATAATTTTAACAATTATCTGGGAGAAATGGTGCATTTTCTGGAAAAATTCCAGGAGTGCCGATAATTTGTTGTAGTCAATATAAATAATAGTTAGGGTTGTGGTACTACAGGAAGACAACATTTTATGAGATTTCAGGCTTAGGCACTAACTCCAGTCTCTAGTTAGTGGAACAGCAGAATTTCCCTGCTGAGCTGTCGAGTGCGTGATGATTACAGAGGCTGAACGTGCTCCCTGCTCTGGGGAAGGACCTCCATCATGTGGGAGCCTGAGCTGGTCCTGCCTCCACACCTCTCCCCTGTGCTGCCATTAACACTCATCAATTATTAATGTCAGTCCTGTGATGGACGGCTTGTTTGTTCTGCTGCTGAGCGAACAGGGCTTCCCTGTGGAGATGAGCTGCCTTGTGACAGTGCCGGACCCCACAGCTCTCTGCCTGGGCCTAGTCAGTGCTGAGGCCTTCTGAACAACAGGCCTGATTGCAGCCTTAATGTGACCTAATGAAAACACCACATACACTCTGCTGCCTGCACATGCAGTGCTGAAGAAGTAATAACTGTGAATACAGTGGGCAACACCTGTTAACATGCTTCGAGTTGTATCTTTGCCTTTCTAATTTCATGAAAATTCCTGTGTGTGACTCAGCTGCAGGGAGCACAGCAGCTAATAGATGTATCAGTACCTCAGAGCTTGCAGGTTATATTTGCGGGAAGCGCTGGTGAATTGCAGCTGACAAATGAAGACTTTTTTCGGTCTTTTGCATGACTCTAAAAGTTAGAGTATGGAAATCGCCATGTGCTGCATGGCCTTAAGGAGCTTATACAACATTAAGATGTTCCTTATGTACGATACCTGCAGATATGAGTTATTCAGGGAACAGTTCAGGTTCACTGAACTGTAAACAAAGTGTAGGTGTTAAGGAATGGGGTGCTTCTGCTATGAACTCAGGGGCATGGTACAGACAGGAAAGGAAGGTGGTGACAATCCGCTTACGGCTCCGCAGCATGGGTTTATTCACAGAAAGTGAGAACACTATAGGAACACTACAAACATGGCCTTGAGGAGCTTATACAACATTAAGATGGTCCATATGTATGATACCTTCAGATTTGAGTTATACAGGTAACAGTACAGATTCACTGAACTCTATCCAAACTGCAGGTTATATTAGCTGATATGCTTTGGCCATTCAGATCATCAGCTGTCATCCTGGATCTGCTGGGAAGGTCAAAGGCAGCATTACTGTCAGGTCACAGGTCATCTCTACAGCTCTGGTAAGTTTATGGACTGAAAGTTCCTTGTGACCCTGATCTGGAAAAGCAGTAGAAGGATGGGTGGGCTGGGAAAACCTTAGCTTATTCTTTTAAAATGAATATTAGATGAAGCATGAAGATGAGTGTGATTTCAAAATTAAACCACATGCAGAGACCAACGAAAAAGCGCAATTTAGTTATTAGCATTTAACACATCATAATGACATTCAAATGAGGAATATGCAGTTAAACTTTGCATAATAATAATAATAATAATAATAATAATAATAATAATAATAATAATAGGGGCGGCATGGTGGTGCAGTGGTTAGCACTATTGCTTCGCACCTCTGGGACTCAGGTTCGAGTGGCCGCCTGGGTCACATGTATGTGGAGTTTGCATGTTCTCCCCATGTCGTCGTGGGGTTTCCTCCGGTTGCCCCCACAGTCCAAAAACATGCTGAGGCTAATTGGAGTTGCTAAATTGCCCATAGGTGTGCATGTGTGAGTGAATGGTGTGTGAGTGTGCCCTGCGATGGGCTGGACCCCCATGCTGGGTTGTTCCCTGCCTCGTGCCCATTGCTTCCGGGATAGGCTCCGGACCAACCACGACCCAGTAGGATAAGCGGTTTGGAAAATGGATGGATGGATGGATGGACAATAATAATAACAATAGCCAATATGTACAGTCTATCCAGTCTTATCCAGTGTCTCTCATTGCTTCCTTCACATTAATGCCTCAGATCCACCTTCCTGGAATGAGAAGCAGCTGGTTGAACCTTCTTATCCAGGCCACAAACAGCATAGTGTTTCAATGCCTGGAAGAAATTCTGGTCCCTCAAACCATAAATCAATGAACTCAGGCAACGCGGCGCTATCACAAACATTATGAAATTCACAAAACGGATATAGATGTAGATCACCACGCTGATCTTTAGCAGAGCCATGTCCACGAAAGGCGTAAGTAGCTGTATGAGGCAAAGGAGAAGCTGGATGGCATGGAGTGCCACTGTCCTCGTACCTTTGGCGCTTGACTTGCTGTTTTTACCAGAGGCAGACCGGGCAGCCGCAGCCACCTTGACGTATGTGAAGGCGATGACCATGGACATGAGCAAGAAATAGAATTTGAACACAGCAATTTGGAGGTACTTCTGCCACTCAATCACAATCAGTGCATCCAAGGAGCACAAGACTCTCATGGTGAGCTGCTTCACTGAGACCAAGGCTGCGAAGGAAAGGAGGATGACGAGGGCAGGTACACAGCCCAGCCCCCAAATGAGGAGCAGGCCCACCACTCTAATCCTCGGCGTGGAGATGGCAGCGTGCCTTAGGGGCTTACACACAGCCACATAGCGCTCCAGGCACATGGCCACCAAGGTCAGAGGCGTGGAAAATTCCAGCCACATCATGACCAAGTTGAGCACTATGCAGGCCTCATAGGGGATCGTCACTCTGTAGTAGGTCAGCAGCGCAACCAAGCTGGTCACCACCAGCAGTGAGGAATCCACAAAGAGCATGTGGGCAAAAAGGATATAGCGGGTATCAGTGCGAAAGGCCTCCTTCATGAAGAAGGTGAAGATCATGAGGCCGTTGATGTATAAGAAGATGCCCACCAGCACCTCTGTGATGAGAGGCCCGAATGAGAGAATTTCTGACCATTTGCTGCCATCCACTATTCCTGTCGAATTCTCCACCATTTTCAGTGTCCTGGGAGCAAAGAGAAGGAGAAAATGTGCAAATTGAGTTTTTTTCTTTTCAGCGAACAGCATGTCACCACTGGACTGTCAGGTTGTACAGACCTGCTGAAATGTACTGAACACGCTAAATAATGGGGCCCTTTTCCTGCTTGTTTTACAAATGCACCATAAAAATATAGTCAGTGTGTACATATTGAAATTAAAACTATAAGCCTTGGAAAGTCAATGATCACTATATTAACATCAGTCAGACATCCTGAGGAACAGGAGAGCATTCTGGAAATGGGCAGAGTGTGCCTTTATGCTCCATGTGCTGCCTGAAGTAACCCTCAGTACCTCTCTTATGAGCTGAGTCCCTACGAGTCTCTGCCTTTCTATATAGCTGCTACTTTGAACTATGATTCACACAACATTCCAAACCTGCACGTTTGCCGAGTCCTGATTCCGAGAATTTCAGCACTATCCCCTGCTTTTCCCTGTCAGAATATCAGTCATTTTTTTGTATGTACCTGCATTTTACATTATGTATTTTAACAGGAAGTCCAAGAGTCAGTCTCAAAACATTTCAAGTGACTAATTTGATTTATTTCTCATTTTATTTTGAAGGTCATAAGCATGTCAAGTCATCCTACAAATGAAAGGGTGATTCTATCCTAATTACTACCTGATTGTTATATAATCTAATAACTTCCTGAGTATTATATAATATACGTGGTATTTTGTTATAAATATAGCGCAAAATGTTATCAGTCTAATTAGCTAAGTATATGACATTTGGCTTTCAGTAAAGCACATAGTATGAAAAAGAAAGAACATTGTAAGACTCTAAAAGAATAACTCTGTGATTTGATTTCAGGTAATTAGTCAGATCAAAAACTCCCTCTCCTGACCTATGAACATTACATTACCTATTGCGCGCTTTGAGGGGTCCTCAATGAGCAATACTGGTAAGAAAAAGGTATCCTGGACAAACCTTTATACATGGACATTAATGACAAGGGATCCTTACTTGTCAGGTGTGTCTTGGGAATATAAGCACACCAATGATGTCACTGAAATTTAAAAAACAAAAATTAACTCTGTAGAGACGTGCGTATGTCAGCAGCCTGAAAACAGCATCATCTAATAACTAAACATCTGCATTTTGATCTCCAGCAGTGTTCAATCAACACCACAAGGGGGTGCTGAAATAACATATGAATCAATTGTGATATGGTACAGTACAGTGGGTAACACAAAGCCCTGATGTAAATTTTTATAATCACTTTAAGGCTGTAGAAACAAATGACAAGCGGTTAGGTTTGTAATTGGGGGGATGGGTTTAAAACTGCAATGTGGCTTGGACTGACATTGAACTTAAGGTCCCCCCTATGACAAAGTGATTAGTCTTGAGTACTTGTAGGACAGTAGTGATGAGATGGATGATGGTTTGAAACACGTTAGTTGGGATTATTGTGTAGAGTCAGTCATGGGCTGCATGAACTTAAATTACGAGGTGAGGGGTTGTGGTTTAGTGAATAACAGTGATCTGCAAAGAGGACAGTGTTAATAATAGCCAAGAATGCATGGGAAAAGATGTTTAAAACTCATATGGTTTATGGGAGCTGTAGGTGTGCAATAGGGAGTAGAACTCTACATATCACCCTAAAGGAAAACCATGAGTTGATGAAAATTAGCGCTAATAAGTAGCTCCTGAGTTACGTATAAAAGTCCTGGACTGGCCCTGCTGTCCATAATTATTAAACCGAGAGCTGATAGGTGAGATTCCAGTAGTTTTGAGAACGGGGTTGTTGTTGTTGTTGTTCGAAAAGCTTTAGCAGGAGCTCATCTCACTGGTGTTTCCTGAGAAACAGAGGCAAAGGGGCTAAGGTCATGTCTGAGGGAATGGCTTCATCAGCAACTGTGGACTAAAGGGCATATATCTTGCTTTTAGATGTTAAGTGACACAGCCAGCAACCTGCAGCAATGGAAATGTCCATTAAAGTCATGAACAAGCAGTATTTCCCAAAAATAAACAACATGGTGAGAAGAGCCCAGTGGTCTACTGTATATGGGGGTTTTCCCGGTGTAGTCACATGATCACACATCCTTCACCCTTTTATCAAAGCAAGGATTCAGTCTCAAGTCATGTTAATATTGTGGTAGTTAAATGTTGTAATCAATATAAATAATAGTTAGGGTTGTGGTACTACAGGAAGACAACATTTTATGAGATTTCAGGCTTAGGCACTAACTCCAGTCTCTAGTTAGTGGAACAGCAGAATTTCCCTGCTGAGCTGTCGAGTGCGTGATGATTACAGAGGCTGAACGTGCTCCCTGCTCTGGGGAAGGACCTCCATCATGTGGGAGCCTGAGCTGGTCCTGCCTCCACACCTCTCCCCTGTGCTGCCATTAACACTCATCAATTATTAATGTCAGTCCTGTGATAGACGGCTTGTTTGTTCTGCTGCTGAGCAAACAGGGCTTCCCTGTGGAGATGAGCTACCTTGTGACACTGCCGGACCCCACAGATCTCAGCCTGGGCCTAGTCAGTGCTGAAGCCTTCTGACCAACAGGCCTGATTGCAGCCTTAGTCTGACCTAATCAAAACATCACATACACTCCAATACCTACATATGCAATGCTATAGCCTGTTAACCAATTAAACAATGACCAGAGTAGCTAAACCTTAATTGAACTGCAGTTTCCTAAAAGGACACTGCTACATAACCCCAGACAGAAAAAAATATAAACAAAACCATTGTTATTATTTTTACGATCATTAGGCTTGAGCGGGATTAACTTTGTTGCTCTGCAGTGACCTCTAGTGTCAGCTGGGCTCCTACCAGAAGGTGAGTGTAGCCTCTCCACAGAGAGGCTGGTATCAGGCCTTTACCATTTCTGGTATGGAGCAGGACTGAAAACGTAATCACAATTTTGTTACAATATACAGTAGAAGCTTGGAACTCGAACGGCTCTTATCTCGACCAACTCGGACGTCAAGCGAGTCTCTCAGATTTCTTCCGATTTGCACCTCGACTGAAATCTTGGAACTTGTCTGTTGCAGCTTGACCAGAAACTCGGAACAAGACAAAACAAAATAGTCATGCTAAAATTTGTACGGATGGAGACGCGTCTCCCCTTCCAAGCAATAATCCCTCCTTTTCTCTTCCTCTCCACCTGCCACCTGCAGTACGCCATCAGCTCACCTCAACAGAGCTGAC
Source organism: Brienomyrus brachyistius (assembly GCF_023856365.1). Taxonomy (NCBI): domain Eukaryota; kingdom Metazoa; phylum Chordata; class Actinopteri; order Osteoglossiformes; family Mormyridae; genus Brienomyrus; species Brienomyrus brachyistius. Next base: position 5,051,150 of record NW_026042306.1, on the reverse strand, counting down.
GTGCTCATAAATTGTCACTTATTTCATGATTATTGCTTTCCTATGTGCGTTTCATGTGTATTAGCTTTATATTGATAGGTAATGATTTTATCATTGATTAGGTAGGTAGTTGGGTTTAAATAGGCAATCATTTGGGTCTGGAACAGAATAAATCCATCTACATTATTTGTTATGGGGAAATTCGACTTGGATCTCAAATCACAACTCAACCAACCATCCAGAACAAATTAAATTCATATTCCAAGGTACCACTGCACTGTATCACAGATGGCAGTGGAACGTTTGCATAGAATTAATAAGGTAGAGTCAGTAACAGTAACGATAGAGTGACTCAAAGTGAGGACTGCATCAAAAAAATAAAAGAAACAAAAAACAAACATGATGTAACACATGCAATATTCCCTTACAATCACTGAATAATTCCCTATACTGCTTCATCTTTCTTTTTAGTAAATAACAATGACAGTGAATGTGAGAAATCGTCTTCTTTAAACTGCAGATAATAAAATACAAAAAAAAGATATAAGATATATAAAGACATACAGGTATAAGACAAAAAAAGAGAGTTTCTCCTATATAAAACCCTTCATCCTTACTTGAAATGGCTTTTTAATCTACTAATAGTAACATTCCCAACAGAGATATGCATGCCCATCACACCTCACCCCAGGGGCCTACTATGCTGGACACACCTACAGAGTGCATGTGATGTCATGTGTCATTGGATTCTTTATAAACTAGAGCACATGCTACTCCAGAAGTGTTTGAGTCAAGTGCTCAACAGAGGCAGGTAAAGAAACAAATATATCTTTTATTGTGTCTCTCTTTCATTTCATTTAAATAGGGGCCTTCTTGGGAGAAATATATGTTGGTTTTGCTTATTGACAACAATTTGTGTTTTAATGTACATTTAATGTACATTTCAGCTCTTTTCGTTTCAGAGTTGACCAATGGCTGGCCAGAATGGTTCCTCTCTGGAGCTCAACTTCCTGTACTACCAGTCCATGACAGGGACAATAGACTTCATGACAACAATAAAATCATTTCTCGTGCTGTCCACTGCCCTATTCTTCATCTCCCTGAACCTCATCATGTTCGTTGCCATGTGGAGTAAACCCAGCTTCCGTGAGACTTCCCGCTATCTTCTATTCAGCCAAATGCTCCTCAGTGACTCCATCCATCTGGGATTCACCACATTGCTCTACTCGTGTAGCATGGCTAACATCAACCTCATCAAGGTGCTCTGCTCCATGATCGTCCTTGTAAGCGGGACAACTTTCCGCATCTCCCCCCTGACGTTGGCTGTCATGTGTCTGGAACGCTATGTGGCCATTTGTTTCCCACTCCGACACACTGACATCGCCACCCCCGGGAGAACCAATATTGCCATTGCAGTGGTCTGGTTCCTGGGCTCTGTGAACTATGTGATTGATATCATTTTTTTAGCAGCTACAGATGCCCATTTCTTCACTAAAACTATTTACTGCACACAGGAGCGCCTCTTTCTGGCCAAGTGGCAGTTTGATGTGTTCCAGAGCTTTAACGGTGTCTTTTTTGTTGCCGTGGGAATCATCGTCATCAGCACCTACACAGTCATCATGATGGCAGCCCGGTCCATCAAGGCCAAAAAGGCCAGCAGGACGGTTCTCCTTCACCTGGTCCAGTTGGGCCTCTGCCTCTCCTCCTTCCTGTTCAGCAGCATCGAGAGAGCCCTGTCTACAATCAGCTCAGCCCTCTTTATCCACCTGCGCTACCTGAACTTCTTTCTCCTCGTCCTCCTGCCCCGCTGCCTGAGCCCCCTCATCTATGGCCTGAGAGACGAAGGAGTTCGCCCCCTCTTCCTCTGTTACCTCCGCTGCAGTCGCTGGAGGATCAAACCAAGCACAAAACATTAACATAATATATCAAGATATTTCAAAATGTAAGGAAAAAGTCATAAAGACATTCTAAAGAGATTTATATGAATTTATCATTATAAAATTATAGTTCCAGTGCTGTGGGGAGTAGGCAAGGCGAAATCTCTCAGGGCGGGGGGCAGAGTAGTGGGATAGGTCTCTGATCGTGATTAACTTTGCCAGGTCTTTGTTTCCTGTGTTTCTCCTTCAGTGTGTTTGTTTTCTTCTTCCCATGTCTTTAGATCCAGTAATTAATCACTACGTAATTTTTTCCCTACAAAAACAGCACAGCCCTGTACCATGTCTTTGTCATATTTTCCAAATCTAATGCGCCTTTCCTGTTGTCTGTATCTGTGTAATTGTTTGTGTTTACTTGCTTGCTGTCGTGCTTGATTATGTGCATTTTGAAGGCAAAAAAAATAACAACAAACAATACGCTGATGTCTGAGTTGTCAGGGTCTCATTTCCCCAACTGTAACTGGTGTTTGCTAAGACAGTATTTAGTGGCAATAGAAAAACTTTCGTCCAATAATACGAAATGGTGAACCACAAAACATACTGTAACTACCGGCAGGGGGAGGGGGCTCCCAGGTTAGTTAGCCAATGTTGTTTTATCGATTGGTATATTATGTACTAGCTGTGTCTTTCCATATATAAGAATATAAGAAATTTACAAATGAGAGGAGGCCATTCAGCCCATCAAGCTCGTTTGGGGAGAACTTAGCTAATAGCTCAGAGTTGTTAAAATCGTATCTAGCTCTGATTTAAAGGAACCCAGGGTTTTAGCTTGCATTACACTAGCAGGAAGACTATTCCATACTCTTCATTAACTACTTCATTAACTACATGCTGTGTAAAGAAGTGCTTCCTCAAACTCGTTTTAAAATGTTCTCCCGCTAATTTCCACTTATGGCCAGGAGTTCTAGCATTTCAACTGATATTGAAATAGCTATTTGACTGAATAGCATCCAGACCTGTTAGAATCTTATATACCTGGATCATATCCCCCCTTAGTCTCCTTTGCTCGAGGCTAAACAGATTCAGCTCAGCTAACCTCTCCTCATAAAACATTCCTCTAAGACCACCTACCTTGCGCCCGCCCCACCCCACAACCCTGTCCTCACTTAGCAGTTGGAAGATAGATGGATTATCACAAGACGATTACTAATACCAATTATTAACATGCCTCCGATTGACAACAGAATTTCCCTGCTGTGCTGTCGAGTGCGTGATGATTACAGAGGCTGAACGTGCTCCCTGCTCTGGGGAAGGACCTCCATCATGTGGGAGCCTGAGCTGGTCCTGCCTCCACACCTCTCCCCTGTGCTGCCATTAACACTCATCAATTATTAATGTCAGGCCTCTGATAGACGGCTTGTTTGTTCTGCTGCTGAGCAAACAGGGCTTCCCTGTGGAGATGAGCTACCTTGTGACACTGCTGGACCCCACAGATCTCAGCCTGGGCCTAGTCAGTGCTGAGGCCTTCTGACCAACAGGCCTGATTGCACCCTTAGTCTGACCTAAGCAAAACATCACATACACTCCAATACCTACATATGCAATGCTGCAGCTTGTTGGACAGTTAAACAGTGACCAGAATAATTAAACATTCAGTCCATTTACAGTTGTTGTGATTTTGTAATAAGTTAATCTGTGTTTTATGAATATTAAACTGCAGTTTACTAAAAGTACACTGCTTCATAAGCCCAGACAGAAACAAGACACACAAAATCACTGTAATTATTTTTAAAATCATTAAGCTTGACCGGGTTTAACCTTGTTGTTCTGTATTGACCTCCAGTGTCAGCTGGATTCCTACAGGGAGGTGAGTGAATTTTAGCACATTAGCTGTGTAAAGTTATATGATGAATACTGCAGGGAAACGATGGCCGACAGTGCTCACAAAAGAGGACAGGTGGACCTCAGCTTCTTGCAATATTTACTGAGAGATAAATAAAAAAATATATAAATAGAACTACACACAACACACTTCTAAACTACACACATGTATGGTGACACATAGGTTAATCAATAAAAATAGTCCAGCTGTGGGTGACCTCTGGCGTTTAACATTTCTGATACAGAGCCAGAGTGAATATTTCATCACAAAAGCCACCAGCACAGGAACCACGGAGGGCAGTGCAGCAACCACAGCACAGGAATCACAGGGGCCTGAGCAGACTAGAAACAATGGTAGATAACATGACTACAGAACATGACAACAAGACTAGATCAAGTAAGGCTAACTAAGAACAAAGGCACAAGTAAAAAAACAATGATCACAACATACAACATGTTTCCCATGTTGACCATCTACTTTGGAATTTAGGTTCCAACTTTTTCAAATAATACAGGTATATTACTTTATTAACTTGTACTTGCAGAGTGAACTGAACTTTACGTAATGCATATGTGTACCACAATAGCACCAGTCAACACTGGTCATTGTCCTACATTACTGCACACTAACCACCTTTGCAGCGAACACAGTGAATGTGAGATACCTAATGATCTTTTTCATTGAACTACAGCTTGAATGAGCTAAATAGAATCCCTAGTCATTGCTTGAAATGGCTTCATAATAAATTAATAGTTACTCTTCAGGCAGAGATATGCATGCCCATCCTGTTTCACCCAAGAGGCCAATTATGCTGGACACACCTACAGAGTCCATGTGATGTCATGTGTCGTTTGATTTGTTATAAACTAGAGCACATTCTACTCCAGAAGTGTTTGAGGCAAATGCTTAACAGAGGCAGGTAAAAAAACATCGCATATATTTTTCATTGTGTTTGTTTTTCATTTCAGTTAAATAGAGGTCCTTCTTTTCTTCTGAGAAAGATATGTAGGTGTTTCTAACTGTGAATGACAATTTGTGTTTTAATGTATATTTCTGCTCTTTTCATTTCAGAGTTAACCAATGGCTGGCCAGAATGGTTCCTCTCTGGAGCTCAGCTTCCTGTACTACCAGTCCATAACAGAGACAATAGACTTCATGACAACAATAAAATCATCTCTCGTGCTGTCCACTGCCCTATTCTTCATCTCCCTGAACCTCATCATGTTCGTTGCCATGTGGAGTAAATCCAGCTTCCGTGAGACTTCCCGCTATCTTCTATTCAGCCAAATGCTCCTCAGTGACTCCATCCATCTGGGATTCACCACATTGCTCTACTCGTGTAGCATGGCTAACATCAACCTCATCAAGGTGCTCTGCTCCATGATCGTCCTTGTAAGCGGGACAACTTTCCGCATCTCCCCTCTGACGTTGGCTGTCATGTGTCTGGAACGCTATGTGGCCATTTGTTTCCCACTCCGACACACTGACATCGCCACCCCCGGGAGAACCAATATTGCCATTGCAGTGGTCTGGTTCCTAGGCTCTGTGAACTATGTAATTAATATAATATTTTTGGCAGCCACAGATACCTATTTCCTAACCAAAACTATTTACTGCACACAGGAGCGCCTCTTTCTGGCCAAATGGCAGTTTGATGTGTTCCAGAGCTTTAACGGTGTCTTTTTTGTTGCCGTGGGGATCACCGTCATCGGCACCTACACAGGCATCATGATGGCAGCCCAGTCAATCAAGGCCAAAAAGGCCAGCAGGACGGTTCTCCTTCACCTGGTCCAGTTGGTCCTCTGCCTCTCCTCCTTCCTGTTCAGCAGCATCGAGAGAGCCCTGTCTACAATCAGCTCAGCCCTCTTTATCCACCTGCGCACCCTAAACTTCTTTCTCCTCGTCCTCCTGCCCCGCTGCCTGAGCCCCCTCATCTATGGCCTGAGAGACGAAGGAGTTCGTCCCCTCTTCCTCCGCTACCTCCGCTGCGGTCGCTGGAGGATCAAACCACGCACAAGCACAAGATAAAATATATCAAGTTCATTCAAACTGTAAGGAAAATTTCAGAATGAAATATTAAAGAGAACAGATTTAAAGTGGTTTATATGAGTTCATAATTATAAAAACTATAGTTCCAGTGCTGTGGGGAGTAGGCGAGGTGCAGTTTGTCAGGGGTGGGGGGGTGGGACAGGTCTCTGATCGTGATTAACTTTGCCAGGTCTTTATTCCCTATGTTTCTGCTTGAGTGTGTTTGTCTTCTTCCCGGGTCTTTAGATCCAGTAATTAATCATCCATCCATCCATTTTCCAAACCGCTTACCCTACTGGGTCATGGGGGGTCCGGAGCCTATCCCGGAAGCAATGGGCACGAGGCAGGGGCAAGCCCATCGCAGGGCTCACTCACACACCATTCATTCAGACATACACACCGATGGGGAATTTAGCAAGTCCAATTAGCCTCAGCATGTCTTTGGACTGTGAGGGGAAACCGGAGTACCCGGAGGAAACCCCACGACGACATGGGGAGAACATGCAAACTCCACACACATGTGACCCAGGCGGAGACTTGAACCCGGGTCCCAGAGGTGTGAGGCAACAGTGCTAACCACTGCACCACTATGCCGCCCCGTAATTAATCACTACATCATTTTTTCCCTACAAAAACAGCACAGCCCTGTACCATGTCTTTGCCTTATTTTCCAAATCTAATGCACCTTTCCTGTTGTCTGCACCTGTGTAACTTCTTGTGTTTACTTGCTTGCTGTTGTGCTTAAATAAGTGCATTTTCAATAGACAATAAAATAATAACAAACACAATGCTGGTGTCTGAGATATCTGGGTCTCATTTCCCTAACTTTTATTCACGTTTGCTAAGACAGTATTTAATGGTAATACAAACACTTTTTTCCAATAATACAAAATGCTGAACCACGAAACATACTGTAAGTACCGGCAGGGGGAGGGGAGGGGGCTCCCAGGCTAATTAGCGAGTGTTGTGTTATCGATTGGCATATTATCCTCCTGCCAGTGAAGCAAGTGGCTGGTTGGCACTTCCAATCACATGCCTCTCTTTCCAGTCAGTGCTGTGTTTTTCCAGCTAGTCTAAGCTGTATCCAGTTCACAATAACTCCACCCCCTCAGCGAACTGTAATTGGAGAACAGGAATCACTGTTGGAAGTTTCTCTGCTATATCAAATCATGTTTACTTGCCTCAGTTTGCGTTAAGACATCAGTGCTGCACAAACAAACAAATCAATTAAGTAGAATCGGGTATAGCAGTGAATGAGACGCCAAATGATGTTCCAAGCAGCCATACTTCTAATATGTTTGTTGTTTTGATTATAAACGATAATAAATATATCATTAAGTAATAGTCATAGGGCCAGCACAGCTTATAGCACCAAGGTTGGCTCCTGTATCACTTCTCTATTTCCGTGGAGTTTGCACATCCTCTCTGAGTGGGGGGGTCTCTCAAACAGTCCAAAAAGTGGTTAGTTGAATTTGTGTCTTTATGTTGCCCAATGTGTGTATGACTCTGTGTGTGTTGTGACCTGTAATGGACTGTCTTTCTGTCCAGGGTGATCCCCTGCCGTGCCCCCCAGGACCCTGTACTGACTTAGCGGTTGGAAGATACACAGATTACCACAAGACAATTATTAGTATCAAACATGCCTCTGATTAACAGCAGAATTTCCCTGCTGAGCTGTCGAGTGCGTGATGATTACAGAGGCTAAACATGCTCCCTGCTCTGGGGAAGGACCTCCATCATGTGGGAGCCTGAGCTGGTCCTGCCTCCACACCTCTCCCCTGTGCTGCCATTAACACTCATCAATTATTAATGTCAGTCCTGTGATAGACGGCTTGTTTGTTCTGCTGCTGAGCAAACAGGGCTTCCCTGTGGAGATGAGCTGCCTTGTGACAGTGCAGCACCCCACAGCTCTCAGCCTGGGCCTAGTCAGTGCTGAAGCCTTCTGACCAACAGGCCTGATTGCAGCCTTAGTCTGACCTAATCAAAACATCACATACACTCCAATACCTACATATGCAATGCTATAGCCTGTTAACCAATTAAACAATGACCAGAGTAGCTAAACCTTAATTGAACTGCAGTTTCCTAAAAGGACACTGCTACATAACCCCAGACAGAAAAAAATATAAACAAAACCATTGTTATTATTTTTACGATCATTAGGCTTGAGCGGGATTAACTTTGTTGCTCTGCAGTGACCTCTAGTGTCAGCTGGGCTCCTACCAGAAGGTGAGTGGAGTTAAGCGGATTAGCTGTGCAAAGTTACATGATGAATCCTGCAGCATGTAAAGGGAAAGGAAGCGGATGGTTGACAGTGCTCACAATAGCGGACAAGTGGACCTCAGCTTCCACAATATTTTATTGAGACATAAACAGGAAAATGTATAAGTAGACCTGTGTGAAACATTTGTCTTATAGGCTCTTTGTGTCTGTATGGAGGCACAAAGGTTAATGAATCAAAAATGTCCACAGAGAGGCTGGTCTCAGGCCTTTACCATTTCTGGTATGGAGCAGGACTGAAAACGTAATCACAATTTTCTTACAATATACAGTAGAAGCTTGGAACTGGAACGGCTCTTATCTCGACCAACTCGGACGTCAAGCAGGTCTCTCAGATTTCTTCCGATTTGCACCTCGACTGAAATCTTGGAACTTGTCTGTTGCAGCTTGACCAGAAACTCGGAACAAGACAAAACAAAACAGTCATGCTAAAATTTGTACGGATGGAGACGCGTCTCCCCTTCCAAGCAATAATCCCTCCTTTTCTCTTCCTCTCCACCTGCCACCTGCAGTACGCCAATCAGCTCACCTCAACAGAGCTGACGTGCTCATAAATTGTCACTTATTTCATGATTATTGCTTTCCTATGTGCGTTTCATGTGTATTTGCTTTGGTAATGATTTTATCATTGATTAGGTAGGTAGTTAGGTTTAAATAGGCAATCATTTGGGTCTGGAACAGAATAAATCCATCTACATTATTTGTTATGGGGAAATTCGACTTGGATCTCAATCAAATCACAACTCAACCAACCATCCAGAACAAATTAAGTTCATATTCCAAGGTACCACTGCGCTGTATCACAGATGGCAGTGGAACATTTGCATAGAATTAATAAGGTAGAGTCAGTAACAGTAACGATAGAGCAACTCAAAGGTGAGGACTGCATCAAAAAAATAAAAGAAACAAAAAACAAACATGATGTAACACATGCAATATTCCCTTACAATCACTGAATAATTCCCTATATTGCTTCATCTTTCTTTTTAGTAAATAACAATGACAGTGAATGTGAGAAATCGTCTTCTTTAAACTGCAGATAATAAAATACAAAAAAAAGATATAAGATATATAAAGACATACAGGTATAAGACAAAAAAAGAGAGTTTCTCCTATATAAAACCCTTCATCCTTACTTGAAATGGCTTTTTAATCTACTAATAGTAACATTCCCAACAGAGATATGCATGCCCATCACACCTCACCCCAGGGGCCTACTATGCTGGACACACCTACAGAGTGCATGTGATGTCATGTGTCATTGGATTCTTTATAAACTAGAGCACATGCTACTCCAGAAGTGTTTGAGTCAAGTGCTCAACAGAGGCAGGTAAAGAAACAAATATATCTTTTATTGTGTCTCTCTTTCATTTCATTTAAATAGGGGCCTTCTTGGGAGAAATATATGTTGGTTTTGCTTACTGACAACAATTTGTGTTTTAATGTACATTTAATGTACATTTCAGCTCTTTTCGTTTGAGTTGACCAATGGCTGGCCAGAATGGTTCCTCTCTGGAGCTCAACTTCCTGTACTACCAGTCCATGACAGGGACAATAGACTTCATGACAACAATAAAATCATTTCTCGTGCTGTCCACTGCCCTATTCTTCATCTCCCTGAACCTCATCATGTTCGTTGCCATGTGGAGTAAACCCAGCTTCCGTGAGACTTCCCGCTATCTTCTATTCAGCCAAATGCTTCTCAGTGACTCCATCCATCTGGGATTCACCACATTGCTCTACTCGTGTAGCATGGCTAACATCAACCTCATCAAGGTGCTCTGCTCCATGATCGTCCTTGTAAGCGGGACAACTTTCCGCATCTCCCCCCTGACGTTGGCTGTCATGTGTCTGGAACGCTATGTGGCCATTTGTTTCCCACTCCGACACACTGACATCGCCACCCCCGGGAGAACCAATATTGCAATTGCAGTGGTCGGTTCCTGGGCTCTGTGAACTATGTGATTGATATCATTTTTTTAGCAGCTACAGATGCCCATTTCTTCACTAAAACTATTTACTGCACACAGGAGCGCCTCTTTCTGGCCAAGTGGCAGTTTGATGTGTTCCAGAGCTTTAACGGTGTCTTTTTTGTTGCCGTGGGGATCATCGTCATCGGCACCTACACAGGCATCATGATCGCAGCCCGGTCCGTCAAGGCCAAAAAGGCCAGCAGGACGGTTCTCCTTCACCTGGTCCAGTTGGGCCTCTGCCTCACCTCCTTCCTATATAGCAGCATTGAGAGAGCCCTGTCCACAGTCACCTTAGCTTCCTTTATCCACCTGCGCTACCTGAACTTCTTTCTCCTCGTCCTCCTGCCCCGCTGCCTGAGCCCCCTCATCTATGGACTGAGGGACGAAGGAGTTCGCCCCCTCTTCCTCTGCTACCTCCGCTGCAGTCGCTGGAGGATCAAACCAAGCACAAAACATTAACATAGTATATCAAGATATTTCAAAATGTAAGGAAAAAGTCATAAAGACATTTTAAAGAGATTTATATGAATTTCTCATTATAAAATTATAGTTCCAGTGCTGTGGGGAGTAGGCAAGGCAAAATCTCTTAGGGCCGGGGGGGGTGGGGGGCAGAGTAGTGAGATAGATCTCTGATCGTGATTAACTTTGCCAGGTCTTTGTTTCCTGTGTTTCTCCTTCAGTGTGTTTGTTTTCTTCTTCCCATGTCTTTAGATCCAGTAATTAATCACTACGTAATTTTTTCCCTACAAAAACAGCACAGCCCTGTACCATGTCTTTGCCTTATTTTCCAAATCTAATGCGCCTTTCCTGTTGTCTGTATCTGTGTAATTGTTTGTGTTTACTTGCTTGCTGTCGTGCTTGATTATGTGCATTTTGAAGGCAAAAAAAATAACAACAAACAATACGCTGATGTCTGAGTTGTCAGGGTCTCATTTCCCCAACTGTAACTGGTGTTTGCTAAGACAGTATTTAGTGGCAATAGAAACTCTTTCTTCCAATAATACGAAATGCTGAACCACAAAACATACTGTAACTACCGGCAGGGGGAGGGGGCTCCCAGGTTAGTTAGCCAATGTTGTTTTATCGATTGGTATATTATGTACTAGCTGTGTCTTTCCATATATAAGAATATAAGAAATTTACAAATGAGAGGAGGCCATTCAGCCCATCAAGCTCGTTTGGGGAGAACTTAGCTAATAGCTCAGAGTTGTTAAAATCGTATCTAGCTCTGATTTAAAGGAACCCAGGGTTTTAGCTTGCATTACACTAGCAGGAAGACTATTCCATACTCTTCATTAACTACTTCATTAACTACTTCATTAACTACATGCTGTGTAAAGAAGTGCTTCCTCAAATTCGTTTTAAAATGTTCTCCCGCTAATTTCCACTTATGGCCAGGAGTTCTAGCATTTCAACTGATATTGAAATAGCTATTTGACTGAATAGCATCCAGACCTGTTAGAATCTTATATACCTGGATCATATCCCCCCTTAGTCTCCTTTGTTCGAGGCTAAACAGATTCAGCTCAGCTAACCTCTCCTCATAAAACATTCCTCTAAGACCACCTACCTTGCGCCCGCCCCACCCCACAACCCTGTCCTTACTTAGCAGTTGGAAGATAGATGGATTATCACAAGACGATTACTAATACCAATTATTAACATGCCTCCGATTGACAACAGAATTTCCCTGCTGTGCTGTCGAGTGCGTGGTGATTACAGAGGCTGAACATGCTCCCTGCTCTGGGGAAGGACCTCCATCATGTGGGAGCCTGAGCTGGTCCTGCCTCCACACCTCTCCCCGGTGCTGCCATTAACACTCATCAATTATTAATGTCAGGCCTCTGATAGACGGCTGGTTTGTTCTGCTGCTGAGCAAACAGGGCTTCCCTGTGGAGATGAGCTACCTTGTGACACTGCCGGACCCCACAGATCTCAGCCTGGGCCTAGTCAGTGCTGAGGCCTTCTGACCAACAGGCCTGATTGCACCCTTAGTCTGACCTAATCAAAACATCACATACACTCCAATACCTACATATGCAATGCTATAGCCTGTTAACCAATTAAACAATGACCAGAGTAGCTAAACCATAAGTTCATTAACAGGTGTAGTAGTTAATTTTGTAACAGGTTATAACGTGTTAATGTGAAGCAGTTTTATATGGAATTTTGAAGAATAATTTGTATTTTATGAATATTAAACTGCAGTTTACTAAAAGGACAATGCTACATAACCCCAGACAGAAAAAAATATAAACAAAACCATTGTTATTATTTTTACGATCATTAGGCTTGAGCGGGATTAACTTTGTTGCTCTGCAGTGACCTCTAGTGTCAGCTGGGCTCCTACCAGAAGGTGAGTGGAGTTAAGCGGATTAGCTGTGTGAAGTTACATGATGAATCCTGCAGCATGTAAAGGGAAAGGAAGCGGATGGTTGACAGTGCTCACAATAGTGGACAAGTGGACCTCAGCTTCCACAATATTTTATTGAGACATAAACAGGAAAATGTATAAGTAGACCTGTGTGAAATATTTTCCCCTTGAAATTGAGTATTTTACACAGTCATGAGTTCTCTTTCTCTTCAGATTGCTGATTTTAATCCACAATTACTATGTTCAATACATTTAAGTATTTGGATAAATGCATTATTGGTCTCCATTAGTGGCACATTGGGTAGTGCTGTGGTGTCAACTCCAAGACTTGTGAGATAGATGAAATGGTGTTCCCATGTCAGGTTTCCTTTATTCTGTTCCTGGGGGAGCAGAATCCAAAACTCTTTGCAGATTTCCCTTTTCAAACAGCCATACTAAACCTGAAAATTAGCTGATTATGGTGTGTTTGAGAAGGGAAATTTGCAAACTGTGTTCCTCCAGGAACGGGACTGGGGAACCCTGTCATACACTATGCATAGCATATACTTTTATTTTTGAGTCACAATGAACTTTATCTGTAACCTCCAAACCCCAGTCATATACAGTATAACGGTCTTCACAGTTAAATTGGTTTTCATAGATATACATCTGTGGGGGCCACAATGGAACAGAGAGCCTATCTACAGTGGAGTGCTTTGACCCCCTCACTAACGAATGGAGCTTGATCACTCCAATGAGCATTCCCCGTCACAGCCTTGGAGTCACGGCGTATAAAGGGAAGATATATGCGGTGAGTGATTCCTTTCTGTGTCAAATCTCACATTTTACCTGTAAGACTCATGGTTTTTTTGTCTTTGCTGCTGTGTCTTTCATTGTGATACATTTAAACCAAACAAAACAGTTAAATGCCAGAAATACCTGCTGCAAAGGCTTATCTTTATACACATAAAAAACATATATGCTACCCTCTTTAGCCTCCCTGCATTCATTTCTGGGTTATAAATGGATCTGCTGGGGGGTCTCTGCTACTAGCTCGGGTTGTAAAGTTTAGATTTTTTATTAATTATTTTCCCTAGTTCCAGATATAATTAGTCAGATTGTTGTTTTTTTTCAGTGTCTGATTAGCTTCAAGTGTTCGTTTTAAGTAATAACAATAAAAAAGCAAAATATATTAGCATAAGGAGTCTTTTTTGAAGGCTCACAGTTTTCACCGAATCATACAAGTTTTCTGTTGCCCAAATCCATGTTTTCATTGCATATAGGTTGACTTCTGTATATAAGCTTGTGTCATCTATAGACAATGGGAGGTTCTAAGGCGCCTGCTTTCATAGGGTGAAAATTGCTTAAGAGTTCATGACTTTGGGAAAGTTGATGTTTGCCCATCCTTTTGGCAAGCAAGTGATAATGAATCTTTGGCATCTCTCAGGTGGGCGGTATCAACAGGCCTGATCACCTGCAGACCATGGAGGTCTATGACCCTACCACAAACCGCTGGCATGCTGTGGCCCCCATGTCCACACCGCGCAGTGAGTTTGGCATCGCAGTGGTGGACGACCTCCTATTTGTGATGGGCGGCCACGATGGGTTTGGGGTAACTAACAAGGTGGAGTGCTATGATGCGGGGACAGGCAGCTGGTATCGTGCGCAGGACATGAGCAGAGCCAGACAGCATTTCAGCTGCTGCGTAGTGCCTGCGCACCCCCGCATCATAGAATACGCTTCACCTCGTTAGTCCCTAATGGCCGCCAAGGAGGAGAGAAACCCATCTGCCCACAACAGCATGCCCAGTACGTAACCTCATTTACACCCCCCACCCCGAATTCTTTCCCTATAACATACATTGAGTTTATATAGACACCTCTTTTTTTCCCCAGACTCTGCTTCCTCATTGGAAGGTGTGTTGGTGGGATCGAGGTCTTTGAAGACAAAGCTGTCCGGAAGTAATTTTCCATGGCCTCGCTAAACTCCTCCCACACCTGAGTTTTTACCTCGACGACCGCCGAAGCCGCATTCCAACATACCATCAACGCTGTCCACCAGCGGGTTCGGGGATTGCTGCCACAACAGGCCACAGCTCCAGTCAGCCGCCTCCACAATGGAGGCATGGAACAAGGCCCATTCGTACTAGTCAGTCCCCTGCGTCCTCCAGGACATGGGAGAAGCTCTGCTGGAGATGGGAGCTGAATCTTCTCCTGACATTGCATACTTAAAATAAAGTTTTCTTTTTCATATTATCTAGTTTGTGAAAGCGTCATAAATTTCCCATTTTGGATAAACGTTGTTCTCGTTTGACGGTTCTCTTCAGAAATTCCGCTGCAACCATCGGTGATTACTAATTAAGCACTAAGGCAGGGGTGCCCAAACATTTTCCCTTAGTGGGCCAAAATGAAAATCTATCGGAGGACCGCGGGCCAAATGTAATATTTTACACAAAATACAAACACTAATAGTAAAGTAAAGTAGTTTTATTTATCAAACAGTTATTTAACCTTCCTTTCTGTGTAAATAACATAAACAAAATATGACAAATAAGTCATATATACGCATTTAGAACACGTCTAAACTTTTGTAATCACATATAGTGCAAAATGTCAAAGAGTGCATGTCCAACAGCAACACAACAACAACAGTAGGAACAATATAATTGCACCACTAGTGAGAAACATGAAGCTGTTCTTTGGCGTTTATCAGCCTATCAATATTAGGTTGCAGCTGACTCACTGAGAGGGTGAGGATGTCCTGTAGGTGTGGGTCAGTCAGAGTGCTTCTGAGCCTGGACTTGTTATGGTTCATTACACTAAAAGTCTGTTCACAGATGTAAGTGCTGCCAAACAAAGCTAACATGACCTGTGCATGTTTCCTAATGTCTGGGTACCTTTCAGATGAGACATGTGTGTAGAAGTCTTTCAGGTGTAGTGACATGAATTTATTCTTTAGCTCAGAATCACACTGAAACTCAATTAGCTGCATCTGAATGTGATCAGGCACTGAGTCCACACTTATGGTGAAGGGTTGAGAAAACAGCTCCATGTCACCTCTACTTTCCCTAAAGTCCTCAAAGCGCAACGCAAAGTCCTGGTCCAAGTGTCTGAGAAGTGCTGCATATTCAGGCAGTCTCTGCTTCACCAGGTTGACCTCTCTCAGACTAGGGAAGTGTGCAAGGTTTCCTGGAAAGAAGTGAAAGAGCTGCTAAGTCGTCAAATAATAATAAATATTGCAACATAAATGTTGTTTTATGTACTTTGAAAGAGTTAGCCTTACAATTTTATTACAATACTTTTTAACAATACTTTTTAACTGCACAACAGTGGAATATGGATATGTTAGTAAATGCACTTACTAACATATTCCACATAATATCAATCCCAGTAACTGCACTTTTATCATGTGAGGTGCAGGTACATGCTGCCACCTTTCCTCTCCATTATCACTTGATTAAATCATAAGCATTTTTACAATCACAAAAAATATGCAAGCTCCAAAAGACAAACAAAGCGCATGTCTGCCTGTCAATCAAGTTTAAGAACCATGGACAGCGCTGTCCCTCCGCAACACAGTTAACAAGGCCGGGACTTATTTACGGCATAAAATACAGTATGATAGACATTATCACCATTAAAACTGAATGTGTATGTGTGTCTCTGTGTGTGTACAATGTATTAACCAACCTGCTGACAGATGTCGACAGAGTAGCTGCAGCTTCGACCTGAAGGCCGTTATGTGGTCAAACAGCTCAGTGATGATCTGATCCTTCCCTTGAAGCTGAATATTCAGGGTGTTGAGCAGGTCAGTGATGTCCACCATAAAATCCACGTCACAAAACCATTTTTCATCTGTGGGGACTTGAGTGTCACTGTTCTTGCTTGTCAGAAACTCCGCGATGACATGGCGCAGCTCAAAAAATCTTTTGAGGACTTTCCCGCGGCTCAGCCGCCTCACCTCTTGGTGGTAAAGCACATCCTTGTATTGTGAATCAACCTCCTCTAGAAGAGCTCTGAACTGGCGGTGTGAGAGCGCTTTTGATCGTATGCAGTTTATGATTTTAATCACGTCACGCACCACGTCTCCCATACCAACTGATCTGGCACATAGTTGCTCTTGGTGCAGGATGCAGTGGTATTTTGCCACCTTACCTCCACATTGGGAAACCTTCTGGGAAATTAGTGTGGCAAGGCCTGTTGTCCTCCCAACCATGGCAGGTGCTCCATCAGTTGTTATCCCAACCAATTTTTCCCAGCTCAGCCCGTTCGTATCCAACACTCGCTCAACGGCTGCAAACAAATCCTCACTTTTTGTTGTGCTGCGCAGTGTCTCAAATCCAGCCAGCTCCTGAGTTATTTCCATGTTTTCATTTACTCGCCGTATGAAAACCAAAAGTTGTGCAGAGTCCGAAATGTCCGTGCTTTCATCACACGCCAAAGAAAAGGCGACAAATCCAGCAGCCTTTGCTTTAAATTGCTCCTTAATGTCTCGAGACATTTCTTCAATACGACGTGTCACAGTATTTCGTGAGAGGCTGATCTGGGAGAAAGTTTTTGCCTGTGACGGGCACATGATTGTCGCAGCTATGGACAGACACTCCTTAACAAAGTCACCCGTTGAAAATGATCTCCCAGTCCGGGCAATTAGCGCAGTAATCTCAAAGCTGGCCCGTGTTGTGCTGTCCTGGGCTGTCGAGGGCCGTGTAAGAGTCCCTTGTTGCCTGTGAAGTTTAGCCAGCAGCTCCCTGGTCTTGTTCTTTCGCGCATCACCTTTGAATTGCGAAAATGCTGCATGCTTCGTCTCATAATGACGACGAATGTTATACTCCTTTAGTACAGCAACAGACTGGTTACAAATAAGGCAGACCGCTTTAGCATTTATGTCAGTGAAAAAATATTCTTCCTCCCAGCATTTTTTAAAATGTCTTTTGTCTGTGTGCCACTGACGATGCCGCTCCATGTTGATAGTGGCTTAAGCTAGCAGCCTGGTGGTGACCCGCCACAAACTGGTTTGATCCCGTATGGCGGCAACAAAGACTCATGGGAATTTTTGCAAATTGTTAAAATATGACTATTTATGAAGTGTGGAAATGTACATATGTGCACAGATATTGTCATGCCCGGCTCGTCCGCTCCTCCTGTGTGCCACGCCCCCTGATTACCCACGTGTTTTCTCCCGATTGTACCCAGCTGTATCTAGTTCATTTGCTCAGTCCTGTGTATTTCAGTCCGTGTCTTACCTGAGTCCTTCGTCCGTCATTGATGTCAGTCAGTGTCCGATGTTCCCTGTTCCCCGAAAACCTTTGATTAAATCCCCGTTTGCCCCGAATCCTGCCTGCCTGCTTCCTGATTCCCCGCTTGCCCTCACGATCGCCGCTCTGCCCGCGGTCGCCCGTGACAGATATACTCTACATTACCCTTATAGTTGCTTGTATTTCAATTTTAGTCTTAGATATTTCAAATGTAATCAAAGCACCATGAGTGAGGACTGTATAATATATATTAGTTAGGTCAACGTACACTAAAAATAAACGCACTGATAGCTACACTGGGATTCGTGCTTTAAGAGTTTTTGAAACAAATTTTAGTACAGTAATAATTAAAAATTTTAGATATCCATTGGCGGGCCAATCTAAATAGTACGGCGGGCCAACCTTGGCCCGCGGGCCCCACTTTGGGCACCCCTGCACTAAGGTTTTTCGTAATCCATTGAAATACTGGTTTAGTGCAACCCCTTCCCCTGGGACCTACAGTAAACATAGCCGGCAACTTGAATTTGGAGAAGTGATGTTACCTCTGGACTGATTACAGTATGTACTGTACACGATATTATTATATTGTGGGTGTCAGAGTTTGCGGGTGCGGACGGGCAGGCTGGCAGGAAGGAGGCAGGAAAGGACGAAGCAGGGAGGTAGAATACGGGGAAAACTGGTGTTTTATTAGGGGAAAGACGGCTATGGGCAGAACAGGACATAACAGCACTAACATCAATGACGGACATCGGACAGGGCAAGATGTGGACTGATATAGACAAAAGGCATGGTGAAACAACAAGATACAGCTGGGCATGATTGGGGAAGCACACGTGGATAATCAGGGGGCGTGGCACACACGACGATCGTACGAGCCGGGCATGACAGTGGGCCTGCGTTCATAGTGGGGTACCGTGGGGTTAAATTTTAGGACCACTACTGTTCCTAATTTACATTAATGATATTGACACCAATACATACAGTAAACTGGTTACATTTGCAGACGACACCAGGGTGGGTGGTGTAGCAGGTACTGATCTAGCAGCGGAGAGGCTACAACGGGATCGGGAATAGCGACTGGGTGGATACCTGGCAGATGGAATTTAACATAGATAAATGTAAGGTAATCCATACAGGGAGCAGAAATATAAAAGTACAGATATATTATGGGTTCCACTGAAATAAAGGTAGCTGGTTATTAGAAAGATCTCGGTGTGTATGTTGATGCTTCCATGTCAGTGTGGGGAAGCAATAAAAAAGGCCAATAGGATGTTAGGTTACAACTCTAGGTGTGTGGAGTTTAAGACAAGGGAAGAGATGCTACAATTATACATTGTTCAAAAAAATTTAAGGAACACTTTTTAATTAGAGTATAGCATCAAGTCTATTAAACATCTGAGATATTGATCTGGTCAGTTAAGTAGCGGAGGGGGTGGTTAATCAGTTTCAGCTGCTTTGGTGTTAATGAAATTATGAACAGGTGAACTAGAGGGGCAACAATGGGATGACCCCCAAAACAGGAATGGTTTAACAGGTGGAGGCCACTGGCATTTTCCCCTCCTCATCTTTTCTGACGGTTTTTTCACTAGTTTTGCATTTGGTGACGGTCAGTGTCACTACTAGTAGCATGAGGCGATACCTGGACCCTACAGAGGTTGCACAGGTAGTCCAACTCCTCCAGGATGGCGCATCAATATGTGCCATTGCCAGAAGATTTGCTGTGTCTCCCAGCACAGTCTCAAGGGCATGGAGGACATTCCAGGAGACAGGAAGATACTTAAGGAGAGCTGGACAGGGCCGTAGAAGGTCCTTAACCCATCAGCAGAACCGGTATTGGCTCCTTTGTGCAAGGAGGAACAGGATGAACACTGCTGAAGCCCTAGAAAATTACCTCCATCAGGCCACTGGTGTGAATGTTTCTGATTGTTTGGTCAGAGACAGACTTCATGAGGGTGGCTTGAGGGCCCAACGTCCTCTAGTGGGCCCTGTGCTCACTGCCCAGCACCATAGAGCTCGATTGGCATTTGCCATAGAATACCAGAATTTGCAGGTCTGCCACTGGCACCCTGAGCTTTTCACAGATGAGAGCAGGTTCATCCTGAGCACATACAAGGGCTGGAGGCACAGGTCATGACAATTATTGTGTTATATTAGTATACTACGGGGTTAGCAAAAATATTTCTGAGCTACAGTTATTAAAGGTACCACCTTAACTTTTGGCATATAATAGCTGTGTAAAAATATTACAAAAAGTGGACCACGTCAATCAGTGGCAAAAATAATATTCCGGGGGACCTGCCCTCTAGTCTAAGTGAAAAATATTTTTAGGGAGCCACTGCTGGAAAGATAAGATTAAAGCCCTTCCTGACCCTACTTCTTAAGTACCTATGTGATCATCTGTGGCAGGGGGTCCTTAGCTCTGGTCGATATTCATTTGGGGGTCCCTGGTTCAGAAGATTTAGAAAACCCCTTATTTAACTTTGCCTGCAAAACCGATATTTATTAGATGAGTCACTTCTGGATTGTGTTTCAGGGCTCTGTTCGCCAGTGACTGGAATGATTCAGGAAAGCGGGAGTACCAACTCCCAGGCATTTCCCCAGAAACACTGAGGCAGGTCATAGAGTATGCCTACACGTACTCTGTGGTCATCACAGCTGAGAATGTGGAGAACCTCCTGGCAGCTGCTGATTATCTCAGTGTCTTGGGCATCGTGCAGCGCTGCTATGATTTCCTGCATGAGCAGCTCTGCCTCAACAACTGCATTGGCCTTCTTAAAATCGCCGATGTCTACTGCGTAAACGAGCTGCACCAGTCTGCATTCAACTTAATCTTGAAAAACTTTAAGGAGGTTGCCATCAGCTCAAATGAGTTCCCAGAACTAAGTCTTGAACAACTTTCTGACATCATCGAGCAGGATGAGCTTAATGTCAGAGAAGAGGATGTAGTGTTTGAGGCCATCCTCCGGTGGATCGAGCACGAGCCTGCCACCCGAGAGGCCCACATTTCAGTCCTATTGGCCAAGGTGAGTATAGTTATACTATGTTCTCATTGACTTGTGTATATAACAATAGAATGCTCATTGAGTGAAGTCCTTATTACTGTAGCTAGAGACTGAACCTCCATTTCCATGTCCCATAAGTCTACAACCAAGGCTTCCAGGTATTACACCTGGGAGGAGAGTGTAACAAATAATGGAAAACAAAACACTCAGATGTCTTACATTAAACAAGTGTTAGCTGACACATCTGAGACTTTCAAAGTAAATGGCTTCAGCTAAAGAAATAAAAATTTGCACTTACTGCTGTATCCTTAATGTTAGGAATTGCTCATCTCCAGAGATTCACAGAAAGCACTAAGGAACTCATGGGAATTCTCTCATTCTTGTTTCATGTGTAGATTCGGATGGCTCGTATGGATCCGGAATACTTCATGAAAATCGTCAAAGCCAACGATCTAGTGAAGGCCAATGTGGCGTGCAGGCCAATCATCACTGATGTACTGAAGGTCATCTATGATCTTCATGATGAACGTCCACGATCTGATTTTGAGAACCCACTGATCCGCCCGCGCTTGCCCTCTGACATTTTGCTGGCTGTTGGTGGATGGAACATGCGCACGACAAACTGGATTGAAGCCTATGACACCCGGGCCGACCGCTGGGTGGATATAACACAGGGGCAGGAGACTCGCCAGTCCGGCCATGGCAGTGTGTGTTTAAATGGCTTCATGTATTGTTTTGGGGGTTATGATGGCCATAATTTCACCGATGCTGTGCTCAGATTTGACCCCGTCGCACGGACATGGCAGCACATGGCCCCTATGCACTGGCGCCGCTGTTGTGTCAGTGTGGCCGTAAGTAACGGCTTCATCTATGTGATGGGTGGCCGTTTAGACGTGTCGCCTCTGAATATCGTAGAGCGATATGACCCAAATGCCAATGAGTGGACCATCATCCAGCCCATGAACGAGGAGCGACAGGATGCCAGTGCCACCACCCTGAATGGAAAGGTAGGTTAATAGGAGGGCGTCTGCCTGTGGTTACCCTCATTTTCCCCTTGAAATTGATTATGTTACATACTCAGTAGCTCGCTTTGTCTTCAAATGGTTGATTTCAATCCATAATTGTTTATTCAGTAAACGTCAGTGTTTAGATAAAACATAAATGACCTTGCATTGTCGCTCTGCATTAGTGGCACATTGGGCAGTGCTGTGGTGTCCAGCTCTGTGTTTTTGCAATTTTGCCCACAGCCCAAGACTTGTGAGATACAATAACTGGTGTTAACGTAGGAGCTTTACCCAATTCCAGTCCTGGAGGGTCAGAATCCTAAACAATTTGCAGATTTCCCTATTCAAACAAACCTAGTGAACTTAATTAGCTGATTAAGCTGCGGTTCACAAGGGAAATGATCACAACTAACTGTAAATTCCCTACCAATGCCCATGTGCTTCCTGTGGTAGGCTCCAGGTTCACCACCATCCTGTACTGAATAGACTTTTATGGAAGGTGGATGGATTAAACATCCATTAGCTAAATGTACATTTACGCTTTCTAGATCTCCATCTCCAATCATGTACAGCATAACACACATCACTTGTGAACCATCTTTCCTAGATATACATTTGTGGGGGTAGCAATGGAGCTCAGACCACTTCCACTGCGGAGTGCTATGATCCACTCACGGGCGAATGGACCTTGATCGCTCCCATGCGCACTCGCCGACGTGGCCTTGGAGTAGCGGCATATCAGGGAAACATCTATGCGGTGAGTGATTCCTTTCTTGTACTCTGAAACAAAGGAGTCAAATCTCAAGATTTATCTGAGACTCATATTTTTTGTCACTGCTGCTGTGTCACAGATTGTAATGCGCTTAAAACAAACAAAAGAATTCAGTGGATGAAATGACCTGCTGGGAAGGCCCATCTCAATACACATATGCTCCCTGCATATCTGGGTTATAAACGAATACGCTTAGTAAAGCTTAGATTTTTGATTACAGTTATATTCTGTAGTTCCAGACGTAATTGCTCTGTTTGTTTTTTTTTTCAGTGTCTGACTACAAGTATTATTTTTAGTACTAATAAAAATAATAATAAAAGCAAAATATATGATCATAAGAAGTATTTTTTTGATGGTTGACAGTTTTCGCTGAATTGTACAGGTTTTCTGTTGCCCAAATTCCCTTTTTTTCACTGCAGTTATGTTGACATGTATGTTGAACACAAATTAGTTATAAGCTTGTGTCCTATATAGACAATGGGAGGTTCTGTGCAGCCTGCTATTATAGGGCGATAATTCCTTAAGAGTTCCTGACTTCGAGAAAGCTGATATTTACTTATCTGTTTGGTACCCGAGTGATCACTTACCATTGGTGTCTCGCAGGTGGGCGGTACCAACGGGGCTCATCCAGTGCGGACTATGGAGGTCTATGACCCTGCAATTAACCAGTGGCACGCTGGGCCTCCCATGAGACAACAAAGAAGCTATTTCGGCATCGCAGTGGTGGACGGCTTGCTGTTTGCGATGGGAGGCTCCGATGGCTTCAAAGTAACTGCAAAAGTGGAATGTTTCAATGCAGTGAAAGGCAGCTGGTGCCGTGCGCAGGAAATGATTGCACCTAAGAGGAGCTTCAGCTGCTGCACAGTGCCTGCGCACCCCCGCTTCGTACAGTACGCTGCACCTCGCCCACCTGCCCCCATCTGCCTGCCTGGTGGGTAACCAGCTCATCATGTCTAACGTTAATGCTTCGTACATTAGACCTATATAACATGTGCCCTTGAGAGGTAAAGTGGGCTATCCCACAAAAACAAAGTTTTGAGAAAATGAGCTCCAAAGTTGAATTAAAAAAAAAAAAAATCAGTGTGTCTATACCCTACAATTGATATGTATCATAGGTAGCACAGATCTCAGTATATTTAAAAGATAGATAGACCCTCAATAATTAATATTGGACAGTCATTTTTGACTGACATGTGGGATAGCCCACTTTACCTCTCAAGGGCACATATGATACCTACCGTTAATGTAATAACTGCCAATAATGTGCTAATTTTCCCCCTTAATGTAATAAAGGCTGATACAATAATATCTTGCCAATACCATACTAACATATTTGAATCAAAAACACACCACATTACTACATTATATACTTTATTACACAAAAAACGGGAAAATTGTTATGTTATTAGCAGTTATAGTAACAGTAGTTTAGCTGCTACAGACAGCAGCTATTAGCTGCTATTAACAGCAGTGATTAGCTGCTACAAACCGTAACAATCGTGACATCACACAATTTCTTTTGACTGCTTATGATTTTTTGCACACTACTGTACACACACACACACATATATATGTACATATGTATATGGTTGATTGTCCACAAAAATCAACTGTGATTAATCAGCCTGATCTCCAGACCAAAGAACTGTGAAAACCATTCTAACTTAACCTACAAGAAGCAATTCCTGAACACAAAGAAGAAGATGTGCTACGGCCCTGCTACACACACACACACACACACACATATAAGGTATCTGTATCTTTGTGGGGACTCCATACTGAGTTCCAACCCACAACACAATTAATCAGTGAGGAAATTCATAGTATTATCTCTTGTTATGTTATTTTTTTAAATTATTTATAATGTATTTAAAAGCCTATGGCAAACAGTAAGTTAATGAATTGAAATTACAGGTAACCACGTGCTCAACAAGTGGCTGGCAGGGAACAAGGGAAACGCTACAGACTGACAACAGGGGAGGACAAGAAAGACTGACAACACGTGGGACGAGATGACCAATGACACCTACTGGCCAAACAGGGAAGGGACACAGAATGGGACAGTTAAATAACACTGGGATTCCCTGAAGGGTTTGGCATTCCCTGAAGCCAAGCTGTTAATTATTGTACTCCACGCCACCTCTGGTGATTGAATTGCAATGTAATGATTATGTTGTTCTATAATCTTATTGAATAAGTGTTATAAGTTGTTAGAAGTTATTTTTGTATTCTTTTATACTTCATTTTTAACAGTGTGATTTTTGACCTGACAGCTTTGTTTGGCAGTAAAAAGCTTTAAGGGGGCAGTTTAATGGCTCTATACACAGCAATATGTATAATGGCCAAAGTGTTCTTGTTGAACATGCTTAATTTATTTTTGTATACAACGTTTAAATAAATGTCTTATTTGGAGAACAAAGGCTGGAAAAAATGTTATTTGTTGTCTGAAAACCAAAATAATTTTGAGAGCTTTGTACAATTTGTTAGCAGAATTACCTTATAGACCTAATACACTTTTGAATGCAATATAATTCTCCATGGCAGTAACCCAGCTGACTGGTGGAGCAAGTTCATTTTGTCTCTGCAAGACCTCAAAGTGAATTTGAAGATCATTGTCTCCACAAAGACTACGAAGATTTTCAGGAGATACATGGAATCCACAGTTTCTTCCATTAAACCTAGAGTGCAATCCAACAAAATGTTTCAATAATAAAATTTACATTTCAAAAAGTGGCTTCTGGTTTGTCAGATGGGCAGTGTGCATTCCATACCTACTTGTAGTCATCTAGTTCTTTTTGCAGGACACCCAGAAAGCTGAATACTGTAGCAGCAAACATTTCTGTTGGTAACAGCCATTAAAGAGATTCCTTCGTCCAAAATTGCCCCCTAGTGGTGGAATATTGCAACGCAAATAATGGAGATTTCACTTCACTGTATTTTACAGCTAACGAAAATGTAATGTGTGTGTGTATACATTTTTTGTTTCATACATTTAAATGTACATTTTTTATATAACAAACAACATTACTTTATAGTTGTTTAAAAGGCAGAAACTTCAATGTACACGAAGTCACCAATAAATTACATCTATTTATCCAACATGTTATATAATATACATACTGTGTTTGAAAACTTTTCAGTTTTACGATTTCAGGACAGATCAGCCACTCTATTAGGAACATTACGCTTTTTGGTTGCGGCTGATTATCTCAGTGTCTTGGGCATCGTGCAGCGCTGCTATGATTTCCTGCATGAGCAGCTCTGCCTCAACAACTGCATTGGCCTTCTTAAAATCGCCGATGTCTACTGCGTAAACGAGCTGCACCAGTCTGCATTCAACTTCATCTTGAAAAACTTTAAGGAGGTTGCCATCAGCTCAAACGAGTTCCCAGAACTAAGTCTTGAACAACTTTCTGACATCATACAGCAGGATGAGCTGAATGTCAGAGAAGAGGATGTGGTGTTTGACGCCATCCTCCGGTGGATCGAGCACGAGCCTGCCACCCGAGAGGCCCACATTTCAGCTCTGTTGCCCAAGGTGAGTATAGTTATACTATGTTCTCATTGACTTGTGTATATAACAATAGAATGCTCATTGAGTGAAGTCCTTATTACTGTAGCTAGAGACTGAACCTCCATTTCCATGTCCCATAAGTCTACAACCAAGGCTTCCAGGTATTACACCTGGGAGGAGAGTGTAAGAAATAATGGAAAACAAAACACTGAAATGTCTTACATGAAATAAGTGTTAGCTGACACATCTGAGACTTTCTATGTAAATGGCTTCAGCTAATGTACCTTTAATGTTAGGAATTGCTCATCTCCAGAGATTCACAGAAAGCACTAAGGAACTCATGGGAATTCTCTCATTCTTGTTTCATGTGTAGATTCGGATGGCTCGTATGGATCCGGAGTACTTTATGAAGATCGTCAAAGCCAACGATCTGGTGAAGGCCAATGCGGCGTGCAGGCCAATTATCACTGATGTCATGAAGGTCATCTATGATCTTCATGATGAAAGTCCATTCTCTGATTTTGAGAACCCACTGATCCGCCCGCGCTTGCCCTCTGACATTTTGCTGGCTGTTGGTGGATGGAACATGCGCACGACAAACTGCATTGATGCATATGACACACGGGCCGACCGCTGGGTGGATATCACGCAGGAGGAGCAGAGCAACCTAGCTGGTCATGGCACGGTGTACCATGATGGGTTTGTGTACTGCATTGGGGGGTTTGATGGGCAAAATTTCATCAATACCTTGCGCAGATACGACCCGATCACACGAGCATGGCAGCAGATGGCCCCCATGCACTGGCATCGATGTAATGTTAGTGTGGTCGTGCTCGATGGGCTCATCTACGCCATGGGTGGCCATATTGGTTTCAGGCCCCTCAACATCGTAGAGTGCTACAACCCAATAACCAATGAATGGACCCAGATCGAGCACATGAATGAGAGGAGAAACGATGCCAGCGCCACCACCCTGAATGGCAAGGTAGGGTAATGGGAGGGCGTCTGACTGTGTTTACCCTCATTTTACCCTTGAAATTGAGTATTTTACACAGTCATGAGTTCTCTTTCTCTTCAGATTGCTGATTTTAATCCACAATTACTATGTTCAATACATTTAAGTATTTGGATAAATGCATTATTGGTCTCCATTAGTGGCACATTGGGTAGTGCTGTGGTGTCAACTCCAAGACTTGTGAGATAGATGAAATGGTGTTCCCATGTCAGGTTTCCTTTATTCTGTTCCTGGGGGAGCAGAATCCAAAACTCTTTGCAGATTTCCCTTTTCAAACAGCCATACTAAACCTGAAAATTAGCTGATTATGGTGTGTTTGAGAAGGGAAATTTGCAAACTGTGTTCCTCCAGGAACGGGACTGGGGAACCCTGTCATACACTATGCATAGCATATACTTTTATTTTTGAGTCACAATGAACTTTATCTGTAACCTCCAAACCCCAGTCATATACAGTATAACGGTCTTCACAGTTAAATTGGTTTTCATAGATATACATCTGTGGGGGCCACAATGGAACAGAGAGCCTATCTACAGTGGAGTGCTTTGACCCACTCTCTAACGAATGGAGCTTGATCACTCCAATGAGCATTCCCCGTCACAGCCTTGGAGTCACGGCGTATAAAGGGAAGATATATGCGGTGAGTGATTCCTTTCTGTGTCAAATCTCACATTTTACCTGTAAGACTCATGGTTTTTTTGTCTTTGCTGCTGTGTCTTTCATTGTGATACATTTAAACCAAACAAAACAGTTAAATGCCAGAAATACCTGCTGCAAAGGCTTATCTTTATACACATAAAAAACATATATGCTACCCTCTTTAGCCTCCCTGCATTCATTTCTGGGTTATAAATGGATCTGCTGGGGGGTCTCTGCTACTAGCTCGGGTTGTAAAGTTTAGATTTTTTATTAATTATTTTCCCTAGTTCCAGATATAATTTGTCAGATTGTTGTTTTTTTCAGTGTCTGATTAGCTTCAAGTGTTCGTTTTAAGTAATAACAATAAAAAAGCAAAATATATTAGCATAAGGAGTCTTTTTTGAAGGCTCACAGTTTTCACCGAATCATACAAGTTTTCTGTTGCCCAAATCCATGTTTTCATTGCATATAGGTTGACTTCTGTATATAAGCTTGTGTCATCTATAGACAATGGGAGGTTCTAAGGCGCCTGCTTTCATAGGGTGAAAATTGCTTAAGAGTTCATGACTTTGGGAAAGTTGATGTTTGCCCATCCTTTTGGCAAGCAAGTGATAATGAATCTTTGGCATCTCTCAGGTGGGCGGTATCAACAGGCCTGATCGCCTGCAGACCATGGAGGTCTATGACCCTACCACAAACCGCTGGCATGCTGTGGCCCCCATGTCCACACCGCGCAGTGATTTTGGCATCGCAGTGGTGGACGACCTCCTATTCGTGATGGGCGGCCACGATGGGTTTGGGGTAACTAACAAGGTGGAGTGCTATGATGCGGGGACAGGCAGCTGGTATCGTGCGCAGGACATGAGCAGAGCCAGAAACCATTTCAGCTGCTGCGTAGTGCCTGCGCACCCCCGCATCATAGAATACGCTTCACCTCGTTAGTCCCTAATGGCCGCCAAGGAGGAGAGAAACCCATCTGCCCACAACAGCATGCCCAGTACGTAACCTCATTTACACCCCCCACCCCGAATTCTTTCCCTATAACATACATTGAGTTTATATGGACACCTCTTTTTTTCCCCAGACTCTGCTTCCTCATTGGAAGGTGTGTTGGTGGGATCGAGGTCTTTGAAGACAAAGCTGTCCGGAAGTAATTTTCCATGGCCTCGCTAAACTCCTCCCACACCTGAGTTTTTACCTCGACGACCGCCGAAGCCGCATTCCAACATTTCATCAACGCTGTCCACCAGCGGGTTCGGGGATTGCTGCCACAACAGGCCACAGCTCCAGTCAGCTGCCTCCACAATGGAGGCATGGAACAAGGCCCATTCGTACTAGTCAGTCCCCTGCGTCCTCCAGGACATGGGAGAAGCTCTGCTGGAGATGGGAGCTGAATCTTCTCCTGACATTGCATACTTAAAATAAAGTTTTCTTTTTCATATTATCTAGTTTGTGAAAGCGTCATAAATTTCCCATTTTGGATAAACGTTGTTCTCGTTTGACGGTTCTCTTCAGAAATTCCGCTGCAACCATCGGTGATTACTAATTAAGCACTAAGGCAGGGGTGCCCAAACATTTTCCCTTAGTGGGCCAAAATGAAAATCTATCGGAGGACCGCGGGCCAAATGTAATATTTTACACAAAATACAAACACTAATAGTAAAGTAAAGTAGTTTTATTTATCAAAGAGTTATCTAACCTTCCTTTCTGTGTAAATAACATAAACAAAATATGACAAATAAGTCATATATAGGCATTTAGAACACGTCTAAACTTTTGTAATCACATATAGTGCAAAATGTCAAAGAGTGCATGTCCAACAGCAACACAACAACAACAGTAGGAACAATATAATTGCACCACTAGTGAGAAACATGAAGCTGTTCTTTGGCGTTTATCAGCCTATCAATATTAGGTTGCAGCTGACTCACTGAGAGGGTGAGGATGTCCTGTAGGTGTGGGTCAGTCAGAGTGCTTCTGAGCCTGGACTTGTTAAGGTTCATTACACTAAAAGTCTGTTCACAGATGTAAGTGCTGCCAAACAAAGCTAACATGACCTGTGCATGTTTCCTAATGTCTGGGTACCTTTCAGATGAGACATGTGTGTAGAAATCTTTCAGGTGTAGTGACATGAATTTATTCTTTAGCTCAGAATCACACTGAAACTCAATTAGCTGCATCTGAATGTGATCAGGCACTGAGTCCACACTTATGGTGAAGGGTTGAGAAAACAGCTCCATGTCACCTCTACTTTCCCTAAAGTCCTCAAAGCGCAACGCAAAGTCCTGGTCCAAGTGTCTGAGAAGTGCTGCATATTCAGGCAGTCTCTGCTTCACCAGGTTGACCTCTCTCAGACTAGGGAAGTGTGCAAGGTTTCCTGGGAAGAAGTGAAAGAGCTGCTAAGTCGTCAAATAATAATAAATATTGCAACATAAATGTTGTTTTATGTACTTTGAAAGAGTTAGCCTTACAATTTTATTACAATACTTTTTAACAATACTTTTTAACTGCACAACAGTGGAATATGGATATGTTAGTAAATGCACTTACTAACATATTCCACATAATATCAATCCCAGTAACTGCACTTTTATCATGTGAGGTGCAGGTACATGCTGCCACCTTTCCTCTCCATTATCACTTGATTAAATCATAAGCATTTTTACAATCACAAAAAATATGCAAGCTCCAAAAGACAAACAAAGCGCATGTCTGCCTGTCAATCAAGTTTAAGAACCATGGACAGCGCTGTCCCTCCGCAACACAGTTAACAAGGCCGGGACTTATTTACGGCATAAAATACAGTATGATAGACATTATCACCATTAAAACTGAATGTGTATGTGTGTCTCTGTGTGTGTACAATGTATTAACCAACCTGCTGACAGATGTCGACAGAGTAGCTGCAGCTTCGACCTGAAGGCCGTTATGTGGTCAAACAGCTCAGTGATGATCTGATCCTTCCCTTGAAGCTGAATATTCAGGGTGTTGAGCAGGTCAGTGATGTCCACCATAAAAGCCACGTCACAAAACCATTTTTCATCTGTGGGGACTTGAGTGTCACTGTTCTTGCTTGTCAGAAACTCCGCGATGACATGGCGCAGCTCAAAAAATCTTTTGAGGACTTTCCCGCGGCTCAGCCACCTCACCTCTTGGTGGTAAAGCACATCCTTGTATTGTGAATCAACCTCCTCTAGAAGAGCTCTGAACTGGCGGTGTGAGAGCGCTTTTGATCGTATGCAGTTTATGATTTTAATCACGTCACGCACCACGTCTCCCATACCAACTGATCTGGCACATAGTTGCTCTTGGTGCAGGATGCAGTGGTATTTTGCCACCTTACCTCCACATTGGGAAACCTTCTGGGAAATTA
Organism: Brienomyrus brachyistius; assembly: GCF_023856365.1. NCBI lineage: Eukaryota > Metazoa > Chordata > Actinopteri > Osteoglossiformes > Mormyridae > Brienomyrus > Brienomyrus brachyistius. Next base: position 5,020,208 of record NW_026042306.1, on the reverse strand, counting down.
GTGTGGCAAGGCCTGTTTTCCTCCCAGCCATGGCAGGTGCTCCATCAGTTGTTATCCCAACCAATTTTTCCCAGCTCAGCCCGTTCGTATCCAACACTCGCTCAACGGCTGCAAACAAATCCTCACTTTTTGTTGTGCTGCGCAGTGTCTCAAATCCAGCCAGCTCCTGAGTTATTTCCATGTTTTCATTTACTCCCCGTATGAAAACCAAAAGTTGTGCAGAGTCCGAAATGTCCGTGCTCTCATCACACGCCAAAGAAAAGGCGACAAATCCAGCAGCCTTTGCTTTAAATTGCTCCTTAATGTCTCGAGACATTTCTTCAATACGACGTGTCACAGTATTTCGTGAGAGGCTGATCTGGGAGAAAGTTTTTGCCTGTGACGGGCACATGATTGTCGCAGCTATGGACAGACACTCCTTAACAAAGTCACCCGTTGAAAATGATCTCCCAGTCCGGGCAATTAGCGCAGTAATCTCAATGCTGGCTCGTGTCGCGCTGTCCTGGGCTGTCGAGGGCCGTGTAAGAGTCCCTTGTTGCCTGTGAAGTTTAGCCAGCAGCTCCCTGGTCTTGTTCTTTCGCGCATCACCTTTGAATTGCGAAAATGCTGCGTGCTTCGTCTCATAATGATGACGAATGTTATACTCCTTTAGTACAGCAACAGACTGGTTACAAATAAGGCAGACCGCTTTAGCATTTATGTCAGTGAAAAAAATATTCTTCCTCCCAGCATTTTTTAAAATGTCTTTTGTCTGTGTGCCACTGACGATGCCGCTCCATGTTGATAGTGGCTTAAGCTAGCAGCCCGGTGGTGACCCGCCACAAACTGGTTTGATCGCGTATGGCGGCAACAAAGACTCATGGGACTTTTTACAAATTGTTAAAATATGACTATTTATGAAGTGTGGAAATGTACATATGTGCACAGATATACTCTACATTACCCTTATAGTTGCTTGTATTTCAATTTTAGTCTTAGATATTTCAAATGTAATCAAAGCACCATGAGTGAGGACTGTATAATATATATTAGTTAGGCCAACGTACACTAAAAAGTAAACGCACTGATAGCTACACTGGGATTCGTGCTTTAAGAGTTTTTGAAACAAATTTTAGTACAGTAATAATTTAAAATTTTAGATATCCATTGGCGGGCCAATCTAAATAGTACGCCGGGCCAACCTTGACCCGCGGGCCCCACTTTGGGCACCCCTGGTATAAAGTATAGTTTTAAAAGAGATGAGGGATATTATTAACCAACCTTTAACATTACTATTTGAGAAATCCTTATCTACTGGTGTGGCACTTTCTAATTGGAAGCATGCTAATATAACACCCATATTCATAAAAGGGGATAGAAGTAATCCAGCAAACTATAAGCCAATCAGTTTAACTTGCATAACTGGAATGGTAATGGAAGCTATAATCCAAGTGAAAATGGTAGATTACCTGGATTAAAATAACATTCTGAGGTATAGCCATCATAGATTTAGGAGAGGTAGGTCCTGTTTAACTAATCTACTTGAGTTCTTTGAGGAAGCTACGAAAGAAATTGATCACAAAAAGGCCTATGATGTTATCTGCTTAGTTCTGCAGAAGGCCTTTGATGTTGTCCACCACAAACGGCTCCATTATATAATTCCTCGGTAAGTCCCCACCTAGAATATTGTGTGCAGGTTTGGTCACCATACCTTAAGAAGGACATTGCTGCCTTGGAAAAGGTGCAACGTAGGGGTACCAGAATGATTCCTCGTCTTAGAGGAATGTCTTACGAGAGGTTAACTGAGCAGAATCCGTTTAGCCTCGAGTAAAGGAGACTAAGAAGGACATGATCCAGGTATATAAGATTCTAACAGGTCTGGATGCTGTTCAATATTTCAATATTAGTTTAAATATTAGAAATCGTGGCCATAAGTGGAAATTAGCGAGAGAACATTTTAAAACAAATTTGAGGAAGCACTTTTTTACACATCATGTTTTTAGAGTCTTGCTACTAGTTTAGTAAGTAGTAAGCTAAATCCCTGGGTTCCTTTAAATCAGAGCTAGATAAGATTTTAACAACTCTTGAGCTATTAGTTAAATTCTCCCCATATGAGCTTGATGGGCTGATTGGTCTCCTCTCGCTTTCTTATGTCCTTATGTAGGTAACTGTAACTGACCCATGTGATAAAATGATTTTGTCTAATACAGGACTACATTAGGTAAATGTTATCCCCTCACACTTTGTATGGGCAGTGAATTGCCCCTACTCACGTGTGGTTTCATAATAAGAAAAATGAAAGAAATGAATACACAGATATATAAATTTATATATATATATATATATTTATTTGGGAGGAGGGGAGATTTTTCTTCTGCATTATGAAATGGAAGAAAAAAACATTCATGAAAAACACAAACCTATAAAAGGTACTTGTGTGACACTATTAAGGAAGGATCTGACTAGGAGAAAAGCTGGCTGAGTGATTGCCTGGTTGCCGGCAGCAAATGCTATGTCGAGCAGTAATATGGCATTAATCAACAGATGAGGGGTGGAGATTTAAATATTCTAGAGGGAGCCTGGTGGAGACCTACTTGTGTCGGATAAGCCGGCCACCCTGAATTATCTGCGCCGTCGCATTGGTGACATGGCATCCGAAGAGGAGCCAGTATTGGCGCTGGACTCGATAGGAGAACTTCATAAAAATGAGTGAGTTACAGGTAAGAGCTGGGGAGACAGAGATCATGCAGGGGTCAGAGGCCAGAAAGAAGAAGAGCAACCAGCTTAAAACCTTTAAAAAGTCCCTCTGGAGTCCCGAGTGACCCAGTGGACACTTATATAGATGGAAGGTGAGCCCTCTGCCTCTTACCTAAGGTCATTCGACGACTGATTATTTCAGGGCTCTTCCTCATATCCATCACAGCGACTATGGGCAGACCCCAATTAATTACAGGTCCCCAGAAGTGCTGAAATCAAACAATAAAACACAGAGCTGATCTAACATGCAGCAGGGTGAAGGTACCATTAACGAAATTCCAGAGGATTCTTACAATATATTAGTGTGAGATTATTAAACAGTAGTCATAAAATTACATGTATATTAACAAAAAATCAGTTTCTGACTTTCTTGCCGTGCTTTTGTTGTAAGGATTTTCCCAACAGGCACATTTAGATCACGGAAAGACAAAGAAAACAAACAAAAAAAATTATAAGTGCAATTCTGTGATCACCAGCAGCACTTCTGCAATGATGGACCCAAACGTAAGAAGTGACTTTATGCTTACATCTACAACAAAGCGAAGAGTTTAAGCTCTATATGCACTGAAGGCAATCGACAAGGAAAGTTTACATATAGGATTTTTAAATAAACTGCAAGCGCCTCTGGATGCACATACCTCCTCAGATACTTCCGATACTACTTGTTCCTCAGTTGGTTCATAGCTTTTGGAAAGAAATTGCTTGCCATTTAAAATTTGACGTGCCGACAGCCCCGTTATCTCCGCCAAAAAGAACACCCTCACTCCAGCAACTGGCGCATTGCCGCCGCGATTTCGCGGGCTAAGTGGATTTCTCCACTGTAATTGAAAACAAAAAAAAACCGCCTTAACGGTGGGAATGTACAAACTGCACAGCATGCTGGTAAAGGTAGTATGGCGAAAAAACAGTACAGTATAGAATTCCACATTTTACAGTTAAATATTTAAAATATTTATTTTCTTTAAATTGGGTGTATCTCACAAAAAAAAACAGTTTACTCCAATAAACAGTTATGTTTACTCCCAAAAAGTGGGTGCAAATTGTTGCCTTATTTTATTCAAGGCTCTCAAGTTTCATCAAAACCTTTAAGATAGATTACATTATGAGAGAAACGCGTGTCTCACTGTTAATGCGAGGACCCCTGCCTACCGCATTCATCTTGCTCTTACGCTTCCACCTTTTCCGCACTCCATCTGTGTGCGCATTCATGTAATAACGTATTACGTATTATTATTTGCAGCGGGATCACACGTAACTTACTTATTATTCCATCCATCCATTTTCCAAACCGCTTATCCTTCTACCTCGCGGGGGGCACGAGGCGGGGAACAACCCAGGATGGGGGCCAGCCCATCGCAGGGCACAGTCACACATCAGTCATATTTATTATTCCATCCATCCATCCATCCATTTTCCAAATCGCTTATCCTTCTGGGTCACGGGAAGTCCGGAGCCTATCCCAGAAACAATGGGCACGAGGCAGGGAACAACCCAGGATGAGGGGCCAGCCCACACACACTCACACACCATCCATCCATCCATTTTCCAAACCGCTTATCCTACTGGGTCGCGGGGGATCCGGAGCCTATCCCGGAAGCAATGGGCACGAGGCAGGGAACAACCCAGGATGGCGGGCCAGCCCACAAACACTCACACACCAGTCATATTTATTACTCGCAGCGTTTTATTGCGCATGTAGGGGGAGCATTTTAATACTTTAAACCTCTCTGGATCAGGCATATATGAACTTCTCAGTACACGTCAGGTATGCACAATATAGAATAAGTCACATTGTCCTGGCCCAGACTGATTTAATGTATTAAAATGGGCATGGAAACCTGGCTTCTCATTCACACCTTTGTGCGCTATAGTATGACATGCCTTGTTTCCATCTGATCTTTAAAGTATTAAATCAGTCTGGGTCAGGAGAATGTCACTTTTCCTATATACTGGCATACCTGATGTGTACTGAGAAGTTCATATTTGCCTGATTGGGCATATTTCTGGGCCTGATTGGGAGTGGAAAGACGTTTGCGTTTGTCTCATTTTCTGATAAAATACACACATACTATTACTGAAACTGCCCAGATATATACTTTCCTCAAAGTGGCAACAAGTCAGTATAATCGTGTTCAGTTAATAGGAATCGAAAGCCAAATGAAGTTCTGAAGGTAACCCTCGCTAAATGAGCCCCTCTACAGGCGCAATCGCGTCATTGCATTCGGCTGCGCAGCATTTAAGGTGGATCGGAAAATGTGAGTAAGGAGCTGCAAATAAGGAGCCAACTTCAGCCTTATTCGGGAAGCTCCACTCCGCGTGCCTGCGCAACCACTGATTCTATATAAGGGAAATTATGAATCAACCTCTCTGATAACTCTAGTTGAGCCATTTAGAATTAAACTCCAGACCTCTCAGTTGGTGAGAGAGTTCTCTTTTATTCAAGCAATCCAGCAAAGTGCTTCTGTCACACTCTAGCACCAGGCACCCCGAGCACAAAGAGCAACCAGTTGATAGACTATAATAGCCAATTCCCTATAAGGACATCTAAGTCCTGATTGGTCATGAAACAAGAAATCAAGTTCTATTGGTTCACATTTGCAGCAAGGTAAAATCCACCCATTTTGATCAATTTACCAGAACAGGCTCCAACCTGAGATAAGAATATTGATATTGATTATATTGACATTGAATCACAGTGAATATTAGGTTGACCTTTGATTCAAGATTGGTATTGACATCTTGTCATTGAGTCACTGTAAATACATGGTTAACATTTAATAGGATTAACGTAACAATATATTTGTACTACCGCATAACATATTGCATAAGGCCTACTGCGACTACTTTATAACTACAACTCTATGTGCACCAGTTGGGGTAGCTTCGAATACCTTCCGCATGCAGTTTCTCCCCCCCCCCCCCCACTGTATTCCACTGTCTGTCTCTCTAAGTTCTGATCTCAGAGAGAGGGATGGAATACCGCTTCCATCAAATTGACAGGTCGGGTCAAAAGGTCACTTGGGGGCGGGGCTTGTGTAGGCGGGGCTTGGTTGTGGTGGTACGATGTAACATCACGGGAGTTGGATTTAATTTTTATTTATTTATTTATTATTTATTTAATTATTATAAATTATTTATTATTATTATAAATTATTTATTATTATTATAAATTATTTATTTATTTTAAATGATTTATTTAATTATTATTTTATTTTTAAATTATATTGAGGAGAGTGCTTATGAGTGTGTGTGTTATTTTAACAAGTTATTATTTTGTCGGGGGGGCGGCATGGTGGTGCAGTGGTTAGCACTGTTGCCTCACACCTCTGGGACCCGGGTTCGAGTCTCCACCTGGGTCACATGTGTGCGGAGTTTGCATGTTCTCCCCATGTCGTCGTGGGGTTTCCTCCGGGTACTCCGGTTTCCCCCCACAGTCCAAAAACATGCTGAGGCTAATTGGAGTCGCTTAATTGCCCATAGGTGTGCATGTGTGAGTGAATGGTGTGTGAGTGTGCCCTGCGATGGGCTGGCCCCCCATCCTGGGTTGTTCCCTGCCTCGTGCCCATTGCTTCCGGGATAGGCTCCGGACCCCCCGCGACCCAATAGGATAAGCGGTTTGGGAAATGGATGGATGGATGGATTATTTTGTCGGGTGCCGCCAGGGCTGAGCGGGGGTGGGTTACCTGATGGAGCGTGAGCGTACGCTGTGTCTGGTGTTGCGGTACTGCGGTAAGGTCCCGGGCTTTGGAGAATCACCAAAGGACTTAGAATGCTGTGTCTGGTGCGGTACTGCGGTAAGGTCCCCACGGCCTTGGATAATCCTCGGAGAGAGCGATGCCGGAGAGCTGAGAGCCGTGCTGCTGCGCGAGTCTGATGACGGAGAGCTGAGAGCCATGCCGCTGCGCGAGTCTGATGCCGGAGAGCTGAGTCTGAGAGAAACTCTGAGAGACTGAGACTCTGGGAGAAAATGATAAAGTTGGAGCAAAGAATGAGAGGAGGCGGAGGGTCTGTCGTCCAATAAAAACGCTTGCCGGTAGTTTTGACAGTGTATGTGTGTTTCTTCCTCACGCAAGCGTTTGTATTACATCAGCGTATGGGGCCACACTTTTGAAGGCCATCTCTAACAACTTGGGCCATACATAAAATCTGTTTGAAGTGTTGTTTTTCATATATGACCTCGCACAAGTACAGATATGGGTTAATAGAGAAACAATATGAGTGCACCTGGTTAATTGCAATTAAATAATCTAGTAAAGACACGCAAGCGTTGTATTACATCAGCATATGGAGCCATACTTTTGAAGGTCATCTCTAATGACTCGGGCCATACACACTTTGTCTCCCAGTAAATCCTGTTTTTCATACACGACAGTACAGATATGGGTTAATAGAGAAACGATATGACTGCACCTGGTTGATATTACGTCGAGCGGGGGGGCCTTTTCCTCCTAGGGTAGAGGCACAAGTATCTTCGAGGTCTTACCCTTCCTGCCAGCCAAAGAGGTTCATCCAGGCCTTACCCGGTGAGTATATTATTTCTTTTATTCGCGTGATAAAAACGCTAATTAATTAAATTAAATTAAAAATAACATTCTAATAATAGGTATTCTCTGTTTTTTTTTTCTATGTACAAGAGAGAGACTGCGCTGACCGGTCAAGAGAAAATCTACAAGAGACCTGAATCAAATTGGAATCAGTAGTCTTTAAAAGAATAAATGGACTAGCAACTGTCTCTGGGGGAGCACCCCCGGTTAGGTACTATTAAGCAGCATTTAGTGACATGCATCAAAACACATTTTTAAAAACTTTGACAGAATAAAGTCTTAGTTATTTTAATAAATACGTTTTTCAGTAAATGTTTATTCACGCGCATGCAGACAAACACACACCCCGGAGGTCAAACTAAAAAAAAGTTGATACAAACTACAGTTGTATCGGACACGCACACAAAAACACAAAAGAGTTTGCTCAATCAAAAAAACACCAAACAAATATAGTTCACGTTTTTTATTAAAATGTATAAGGATTGTTTTGTTATAGCGAAATTTTAAATTAATATGAACAACCTACAAGATGAACAACCTACACACACAGACACACAGACACACACACAGCAAAACCTCAAGCATGCGCACAAGTGCACAACCAAAGGTTGGGAAGTGTGCTTTCCTTATCTCACAAGTCATGGAATGGTGGGAGGGGGGCCACATAAGTGTGGGGTAGGAACTGTGGAATCAGGCAAGGGTGTAAGAATTTAGGATATAGTCTTGTTATTTTAAAGAAGGTGTACATGATTATTTAATTATATTTAATAGGAACCAGTAAGCTGCATTTAGCACCATGCTGCAAATACACATTAAAAACTTTAAAGAATAAGGTCTTAGTTATTTTAATAAAGACATCCTACAAGGTGCCCACGGCCCCAGCTTATATAATCTACAAGCTTGATCTGAGATGCTTGCTGGAGTACAATGCTAAGTTGACAACGGTAACGGAGCTGCAGACTGTTTGACAGTTAATGAAACATAGTTCAAATTCAACAGTGTCAGCAGTCATCCACTATGCAGGGAGACTACAGATTCACTATAACGACCCCATTTATCTGCTGGAATTATTAAAAAAAAAAAATTGACAGAATAAAGCCTTAGTTATTTTAATAAATATGTTTTTTCGGTAAATGTATATTCATGCTCATGTGCACAAACACACACGCACACACACACACACACACACACCGGTGGTTAGGGGCTTTAGAGTTTAACTTTAGGTCTGTGAAAGTATAGGACCGCGATGTGTATACAGACCCCAAAACATACTAACTTAGTCGTTCATGAGTCTTATTGTGAAAAACCACACAAAATAGACTTGTACCTTTTAAAGAAAACACATTAACAGCTTTTGTTAATGTTTAAATGTATAAAATTTTAGATGTGTTTGTTAAACAGTCAAACAAAAATGTGTTTCTGATTTAGTTAGTTAAATACCGATTTTAATCGTTTTTTCACTCTGCTCATTGGAGTTGTCACTACCTGACATTTTTGGAGTTTTTTGTGAGAAAAAATGCGAAAGGCCAATATTGTTCGAAGGTTTTGAAAATATATTTCCATTAACGAGGTTTCCTACAATACCTTTTATGGAAATGGAATTCCCACTCCAAGAGATTAACATGTCATCAGGAGTCACGCTGGGCCACACTCTGGGTGATTACAGTCAGAGTCACATTGGGCCTTGTGCCATGTGAGTAACATCTGATTTCACACAGAGACATGAACTGAAGCAGGTTTATGATTTCTAACATGAAAAACATTAGGTTGATTTCTAATCAGTTGCAGCTGGAAGGCTGATATATGTCTTAATCATTAACTCAGAGATTATTAATATAGTATCATTGCCTCTGAGCTATGATTTCCGTCTGAGACAGTCGAGCTTGTTCACAGTCTTGTATAAAGTACCCGAAAGTCACACTTAAGTATAAGTACAGATACCCTCCCAAGTCACCAACTAGAATTCCACTCAAGTAAAAGTCTTAAAGTACCTAGTGTTCACTGTACTTAAGTATTACAAATAATCTGTAACTAACTGTACTTGAGTAATTAAAGTGCAAGTAAATATGAATAACAACGGAACGCTGTCTAAACTTTTAATATCAAAACGTTTACTCAGCATTTTAAAGCATGGAAAAGAAAAATTTTGCATACATCACACACTTCAAAAAGAGGGCTTTAAAAACCTAAACAGGAGTATGCTATTGTTAAAAAAGAAGTACAGGTTAATGTTAACGTATTTTAAAGCCATTTCTGAAAACACAAGTCACCGTTTTTCCTATTACCAGCATGGGGTTCATTATCTCAGTCACAAAACCCTGTTTTTCAGCTTACATAACTATTTCAGTGTTCATTGTTCAAATGTCCAAGTTAATATTAGTGATTCAAATGCCCTAACCAGCCTATCACCAAGAGAAGAAAACGTTCACTTAACATCAGACACAAAGCTCTCCCCAAGCTGTTATCCAGGCTAATCGTGATAACTGAAATTAATTCACTGGTGTTTACCATTAGTTTAGCTTTCCTCGATGTGCTTCTTTAGATTGAGCTTTTAAAAGCCAAAATCCCAATGTCTTTCCAATGGGACACGTCCCAAATACACAGACGCCGAACTGCAAGATGCACACACGGTGGATGATTTACACACGCTAAATACACGTGAGGATCGGACCGTTTACAAAACACGGCCAAACACACACGCGACAATAGGGAAATGCAACCATTAACATTAACAACCACAACAATGCAAGGGGTTTAATGACTGTAAATAAAAAGCGTAATTACCCCAGCAAGCAAGTCTCCATGTCTCCCGTAATGCCTCGGTCCGCCCGTCGCCACACTATATTGTGTTTTTCTTTAAAGTTTTCACTATAAAAACCAGAAAAACAATTGACAACAAATCATTATTTGGTAGACTTCTGAACGAATTAATGGAATTTAAATGCTTTCTTATTGGGAAAATTGCCTTGGATCGCGTACAAATTGGTTCACGACCACTTTCCTGGAACGGATTGTGTTCGTGAACCGCAGGCACCACTGTAGTAAGAATCCACGCAATAAAAGTCACACTGAAATATCCAGGTGTGGATACAGATGTGTCTGCGTCCATGTGCCTGCTGAGTACTTTGTACTTTATGGTATGCCAAGTGTCAAGCGCTGATTTTTCGTGACTCTGCAACAGATGAAATGCATTTCCTGCTTCCACAAAAGCACTCCGTAATTCCGCAGAATCGATTTCTTCCACGAAATGACTCTGTATCATTCATGACATTCCTTTCCTCCACAAAATGACTTTCGTTCAGGAAATGCATTTTGTACACAAAATGAATTTATTCAGTTGACAAAATTCATTTCGCCCACTAACATTCTTCCATTCAATTCCAGTCCGTTTCCAAGGAGATGTTGGAACAGTTACGTCAGTTACATAAGCAGTAGCCTACGTATGTAAGTTCTAGAATCTAGAGTGCTGATGTCATTCGCATTCCTATATAAACGGCAAATTCATCTTCACATTTCATTTTGAACAAAATCAACATACGTGCATGTACATTGACTTTAACATGGCAAGGAATTTCTTTCAGAGAGCTGTAAACCAGCTTAAAAACAAAGAGTTTCGGAAGTATCTGAGGAGGTATGTGCATCCAGAGGCGCTTGCAGTTTATGTAAAAATCCAATATGTAAACTTTCCTTGTCGATTGCCGTCAGTGTATAAGAAGCTTAAACTCTTCACTTTGTTGTAGATGTAAGCATAAAGTCACTGCTTACATTTGGGTCCCTCATTGCAGAAGTGCTGCTGGTGATCACAGAATTGCACTTATAATTTTTTTTGTTTGTTTTCTTTGTCTTTCCGTGATCTGAATGTGCCTGTTGGGAAAATCCTTACAACAAAAGCACGGTAAGAAAGTAACAAACTGATTTTTTGTTAATGTACATGTAATTTTATGACTACTGTTTAATAATCTCACACTAATGTATTGTAAGAATCCTCTGAAATTTATTTAATGGTACCTTCACCCTGCTGCATGTTAGATCAGCTCTGTGTTTTATTGTTTGATTTCAGCACTTCTGGGGACCAGTTATTAATTGGGGTCTTCCCCTAGTCGCAGTCAGCGATATGAGGAAGAGCCCCGACATCATCAGCGGTCGAATGACCTTCGGTAAGAGGCAGAGGGCTCACCTTCCATCTATATGAGCGTCCACTGGGTCACTCGGGACTCCAGAGGGACTTTTTAAAGGTTTTAAGCTGGTTGCTCTTCTTCTTTCTGGCCTCTGACCCCTGCATGATCTTTGTCTCCCCAGCTCTTACCTGTTACTCTGTGATATTTATGAGGTTCTCATACCGAGTCCAGCCCCGAAACTGGCTCCTTTTTTCTTGCCACATGGCCAATGTGACGGCACAAGTGATCCAGGGAGGCCGGCTCATCCGACACAAGTAGGTCCCCACCAGGCTCCCTCTAGAATATTTAAATCTTCACCTCATATCTGTTGATTAATGCCATATTACTGCTCGACATAGCATTTGCAGCCGGCAGCCAGGCAATCACTCTGCCAGCTTTTCTCCTAGTCAGATCCTTCCTTAATAGTGTCACACAAGTACCTTTTATAGGTTTGTGTTCTTCATGAAAGTTTTTTTTCTTCCATTTCAGAATGCAGAACAAAAATGCGAAATGAGCCTTTCCATGCAGTAGATAAGAGCACAGACGGGTTCGTGCAGATAAAGGCAAATTGAGGAAGATCTCTACCAGATCCATGCATCAGATCAAGAGAGCAGCTGCTAAAATGCCATTATGTAGCAGCAAACAGATATTTGAAGCTGCTGGTGCCTCTGGAGTCCCATGGACATCAAGGTGTAGAGTCCTCCACTGCAACTGTGCATAAACCTTCTATTCTGCCACCACTAACCAGTGCTCACAAGCAGAAACTGTCCAAATACACAAGTTTAATGGATGCAAGACTTGTGAAGCTGCTATCAAATAAGGGGTCCTATGTCAAAATGTGACGTGACCTGTTTGATTTCAGTACATATGCTGCAAACACAACAAATGACAATTTTCAGTTCTTTGCAACTTATAAAGTGTTTTGCAGCTTACTGTGCATAATAATTTGGAACAGTTCATTGTAAGTGTTTTGTTTGACAAAAAAATACTGTAATCATTAGATTTGTTCAATAAAATTTGAATTGCACTCAATAGTTGACAACATGAGAATTATTCTGACTATATGTGTGTTCATTTCTTGCATTTTTCTTATTAGGAATCCACACGTAAGTAGGGGCAATTCACTGCCCATACAAAGTGCGAGGGGAAAATATATACCTAATGAAGACTGTAGTCCTGTATTAGACAAAATCATTTTATCATATGGTCAGTTATTTTTATACCTACATAAGAACATAAATTTACAAATGAGAGGAGGTCATTTGGCCTATCAAGCTCGTTTGGGGAGCACTCAACTAACAGCTCAGAGTTGTTAAAATCTTACAAAAGAACATAAGAAATTTACAAACGAGAGGAGACCAATCAGCCCATCAAGCTCTTTTGGGGACAACTTAACTAATAGCTCAAAGTTATTAAAATCTTCTCTAGCTCTGATTTAAAGGAACCCAGGGATTTAGCTTGCGTTACACTAGTAATAAGACTATTCCGTACTCTACGTACACGCTGTGTAAAGAAATACTTCCTCAAATTCGTTTTGAAATGTTCTCCCACTAATTTCCACTTAAGGCCACCGGTTCTATTATTTAAACTAATATTGAAATATCGAACAGCATCCAGACCTGTTAGAATTTTATATACCTGGATCATGTCCCCCCCCTTAGTCTCCTTTGCTCGAAGCTAAACAGATTCAGCTCAGGTAATCTCTCCTCATAAAACATTCCTCTAAGACCAGGAATAATTCTCGTAGCCCTACATTGCACCTTTTCCAAGGCAGCAATGTCCTTCTTAAGGAATGGTGACCAAACCTGCACACAATATTCTAGGTGGGGTCTTACCAAGGAATTAAATAATCGTAGCATCAGTTCCCTTGAACTCCACACACCTAGAGATGTAACCCAACATCCTATTGGCCTTTTTAATTGCTTCCCCACACTGGCAAGAGTGGGACATGGAAGCATCAACATACACACCGAGGTCTTTCTCATAATCAGCTACCTTTATTTCAGTGGAACCCATAAAATATCTGTACTTTATATTTCTGCTCCCTGCATGGATTACCTTACATCTATCTACATTAAATTTCATCTGCCAGGTATCAGCCCAGTCGCAAATTAAATCAAGATCCCGTTGTAGCCTCTGTGCTCTTAACCAATTCTCAATCCAAGCTGCTACAGTTGCTAAAATCCCTTCAGTTTGGAGTTTAAGCAAGAGCCGTTTGTGGTGGACAACATCAAAGGCCTTCTGCAAAACTAAGCAGATCACATCATAGGCCTTTTTGTGATCAATTTCTTTTGTAGCTTCCTCAAAGAACCCAAGTAGATTAGTTAAACAGGACCTAAATCCCTAAATCCATGTTGGCTATCCCTCAGAATGTTATTTGCATCCAGGTAATCTACCATTTTCACTTGGATTATAGCTTCCATTACCATTCCAGTTATGCAAGTTAAACTGATTGGCTTATAGTTTGCTGGATTACTTCTATCCCCTTTTTTGAATATGGGTGTTATATTGGCATGCTTCCAATTAGAAAGTGCCACACCAGTAGATAAGGATTTCTCAAATAGTAATGTTAAAGGTTGGCTAATAATATCCCTCATCTCTTTTAAAACTATAGGTAAGATGCCATCAGGGCCCTGCAATTTATTTATTTTGAGCTTAGCAAGGCTTTGTACCACATCAGCCTCAGTTATACATATATTGGTCATAGAGGACACTGTATTTGTATTAAATGGTGGCAGGTTACCTGCGTTCTCTATTGTGTAAAAGAATCATTAAACTCTTATTTTTACTATATCAATTTCATTTTCAGTTATAAGACCCTCACTATCCTACAGATTACTGATTTCAGCTTTTAGAGCTCTTTTGGAGTTAAAATATTGGAGGAAACTTTTAATGTCATCCTTAGCCTCCAATCCAACCTTCCTTTCTACATTCCTCTTACAGGTTTCCCACGTGTCCTGAAAACCTGAAAATATTTAGGGTTATTTTCCAGTCATTGAAATGACCTGTAAAGTGATACAAATGGCAAAATGTCCTGGAATTTCATTTCTGTTTTTGCTTTTAAATTTTTCTACATTTGTAAAATTGAGGAATCACAATTATAACAACATCATCATGAGCAGAGCTTTGGAATGTTTCTCACCCAGTTTGCTTCTGCTATGTTTTAGATGTAATTTGTGTCCTTGTGAAATTATTATACATTATTTGCCTTTTTAAAGATGTCCAGTGAGACCATTACAATTGTTGACCCATTGGAAAAGTAAGATGCATATGAATGTAAAGTTCTGAGAAATTGGAGGTAACTGTGCATATGATGTCATGTGGGAATATTTCTAATTAAACAAGTCACTCCGATGTAATTTAATTGAAAACATGTTAAGAGTTATTACATGCATTTCAGTAATGACCATTGGAGAGAAAACACGGGCTTTAATTCTTAGCATGATTTTTTATGTTCCCAGATTTGAATACAGTTTTTAATGTCTTTTACAATATCTAGAAATTTTCTGAAGATGAGAGACTGTGCCGAGCACAATGCAGTGTGGCAAGTGCAAACCCGAGCTACAGCAAGATTCCAGCAGTTGTGGAGTTCTTATTTTGAAGGTACCTGTTTGCTGAGTTA
This sequence comes from Brienomyrus brachyistius, assembly GCF_023856365.1. Taxonomy (NCBI): domain Eukaryota; kingdom Metazoa; phylum Chordata; class Actinopteri; order Osteoglossiformes; family Mormyridae; genus Brienomyrus; species Brienomyrus brachyistius. The sequence goes on along the minus strand of NW_026042306.1, from coordinate 5,005,149 downwards.
TACTGGGCAGTTATTACTTTGAATTAATATGAATACAACTGAATTTTGCAGTTTGCACCTTTCAAGGGGTCACATCAGTGATATGAAGACGAGCCAAAGTGCAGTGAGCGCATCTCGAATGGAAATTGCATGTGCACTGCTGGAATGTCGAGGTATGTTTAGGACTATTGCTAATATTTTGGCAATTACAAATGAAAAGAAGATTAAGAATCTGGATGTACCAGATGAAACACCCTCAGAGAGAGGTCTTGTGGGATGGTGACATTACACAACAGGCACAAAATATTCACATGGTAACTACACTGGACGTACAAATCCTGTTCTAGTATCAACTGTCATAAATGTATGTTTTGTGAATTTTTTGGTAATATGATCTGTATCGGTAATCATTTACATTACAAAGCGTGTCGTTTGTAGCCTAGTCTGTGGTCAGTTGTATACTGTGTTACATGGTCAACAATGCAATAGAATTACAGTAATAACTACAGTATATTGTGCAGTAACAGTGTAGTAATTTAGGGTTATTCTTTTAACCCAACTTTCAATGTTGTGGACTATAATTTGCTGAATTGTAGTTGGATTTTTCAGTTCATTTTGAATAGATTATTCAAATGGTATGCTCCTAGGAAATGTAGAGGACTACTGTGTGGTTTGCTCTATGTTGGAAGGAAATGCTGATGAAAGCATGATTGAAATGGTAAGAAGTCATACTCCCATACAAATTATTCTGTTTCTACTTTAACATCTCAACTTGTCAAAGAAACATTTCCAACCAGTACAGCATTGACTGAATTCACAAAAGGAGAACTCCTGGAAATATACCTGATCCTTGTAATGAAGATATTTTAATGGAGCCAAATGCACTTTATTATGAACTCATAAAATGCTTGTCCTAACCTCACATATTTTAATATAGATTAAAAATATTACGTTTCTCCAAAGACCTGTCATAAAGGTTTGTTTCGTTGTTTCAGATGACATATTAATTTAACTGTCTTTTAGGTGCAGTGTGACCTCTGCAGTAGGTGGGCACTTTTCTAATGTACCAAATACAAGAAAGACTTGACTTATGTTTGTGACAAATGTTCAGAAAAATAAACTTCGTTCAGTTTTTCTTTAAACCTGCTTGTTTGTTCACAGATTATTATAAAACTGAGGAAACATTTTTTTTATCACATAAGATGCCCACAATGTGGTTAAAACCAGCAGAAATGCATGGGGCATAAGAAGCTAATAACTACTTCATCAACGATGATTATTTTATGACATTACATTCTTAGTGTAAAAAACTGATAGCCCATTAAAAACTATAGACAGCAATTTCTGGAAGCATAAAACTATGTGTAAAAACTGCTACCCCCTCTAAAGTACAGGAAAGTTATTTTGATAGCATAAATCCTTATACAGATGTCCATTCAGGAGTATGGGTAGGAAATTCTGGCAAAGCAACAAAAAAATGGCAGAACATCGGCTTCTGCCTGTGAGCCGGAGTCAGAGCGGCTATTTTTCTTTCTCTATTTTTTTTTCCAAGCCGCATGGATTGGAAAACCTTGCTCTCGCGAGGTTTTTGTACCATGTGACATGGTCACGGGTGGTGACGTTTTGCAGCGCCGGCTGAAGTCGGACAAAAAATCCTAACCATGATGCATTGCGTTGGGACCAGAATGCATTGGTTTAAGCCAGCGCGGCAGCGTGAAGTGGAATGTACCCACAGACAAATGCAGCAATCACACGCACAGAGAAAGAAACAGGAGGGAAGGAGACGCGCGACAAAATGAGTGACCGCAGGAAACAGAGTAAAATTTGGATGCATTACATTGACAATACAAAGGCAGAGTGTAGAGCGTGCAAGGATAAAATCTCATATCGAACAGGCTCTACAAATAACCTGCATCAGCACATGAGAACTGTACGTCCATCAGTGCAGTGGGAAGAAAAAGGACAAGCAAGTGAACAATCCCTCCACTCTGCGTGTGATAAGCACAGTAGTGTCGACGGTCGATTTTCAACCACTCAGAGAGCTTGTGGACCACCTGATTAGAGAAATGTGTACCATTATCAGTGGTAATGCATGTTGGAACATCCCATCGCGGGAATATTTCTTTTAATATTTAATATTTATTTTAAATATTTAATTTAATATTTTTCGCAACTATCTGGGCCGTTGCTTGCTTGGCCGGGAAGGCTTCCACCCATCTGGAAAAGAGATCAACAACCACCACACAATAACGATAACCTCTACAGGGTGTTAGTTCTATGAAATCCATCTGCAAATGTTGGAAAGGACCCTCAGCTGGAGGAGTTGTGGCAGTTGGTGGCTTCAATGCACGACCCATGTTGTGAGTCATACATGTGGAACACCTGGAAACGAAAGTTTGAGCATAAGCCGTGAATGAAGGGGCGGCCCAGTGTCTCTGGTCCAATCCATGGGCCACCTTTGCCAATCCTGGAAAGGCAGACTTTGGGAGGTAAGGAAGATTAGTTGTTTGTTCCCTCCAGACTCCATCACTCCCCAACACTCCAGCTTTTCGTTTCCAGTGTCCTTTGTCCTCCGGAGTTGCCCCTGTCTGTAGGAGAGAAAGGTCAGCAGGATTAGTAGTAATGCACATCATCAGCTTCACTGGGGCCTCTGGGTCTGTGGCGGCTTTCTTTGCCCACCAATCAGCCCAGTTATTCCCCACGCTCACCTCGTCCTTTTGCTTAGTGTGTGCCTTACATTTCACAATGGCTAATCGTTTTGGCAGCTGAATGGATTGGAGAAGGTCCTACACAAGTGAGTGATTTTGAATAGGTTTGCCTGAACTTGTGAGAAATCCTCTCTGTTTCCACAGTGCCCCATGGTCATGACAGACTCCGAACGCATACCTTGAGTCAGTAAAAATAGTCACTTTTTGGTTTCTCATTTTATTACAAGCCTGAGTTAGGGCATACAGCTCTATTGCCTGCACGGACCACGTCCTTGGTAACTTCCCTCCTTCTATTAGTTCCCCATTCGGCCGGACAACTGCATATGATGTGGAGGGCTCCCCATTCTCCAGCCGGAGTGAACACCCATCCACAAAAACCAGTTCTCCCTCTGTTAGGGGTCCTCCTCCAAGTCATCCCTAGGCTTTGCCAATGCCTGGGTCGCCTCAATGCAATCATGCTCGTCACCGTCCACCTCAGTGGGAACTAGTGTAGCAGGATTGACTGCTCCACATCACTCTATCGTCACGTTTGCTAAAGTTAGCAAAACGTTCTGATAATAGATCAGCCTAGCAGCAGTTAGGTGAGAGGTTTTTGCCTGAGTCAGAAGGGCATGTACTGCATGAGAGGCGCAGACCTGGAGAGGATGCATTTGCACTAGATCAGATGACATTAACACAGCTTCAGCAGTGGCTGCCACAGCCCGAAGACACGCAGGGAGGGAGCACGCCACAGAGTCCAACTTCCTAGAACAGTAAGCAATAGGTCAGAATTGGCCCCCGTGCTCCTGTCCCAGAACAGCAGTCATGAAACCACCTCTTTCATCCACACACAATTGAAACGGGCGTTTGTAATTTGGGACCCTCAATGCCGGGGTCACACAAAGCGCCTGCTTTAGATCAGTGAATGCCCGCTCGCTTTCATCTGTCCATTCTAACACATCGTGGGGTCCCATTCCCTTACCATGCATTAGGTCTTGCAGGGGCTGGGCCCTTGTGGCAAAATCCTGAATCCATGGACAGCAATAGCCAATCATACCCATCCATTTCATCATTTGCCTTTTGGTTGCAGGTTTTGGTGCCTGGGTGATAGCTTCCACCGTTTTGGCTCCCAGCTTTCTACCCTGAGAGTTCAGGACATGTCCTAGGTAGTGCACTTCAGATCTTACCAGCTGCAGCTTGCTTTTAGAGGCCTTATGTCCATTCTCTGCACAGAACAACAACGCTCGCGTATCTCTCTCACAACTCTCTCTCGTTTCTGCACACAGCAACAAATCATCCACATACTGCACCAGTGTACTTCCCCCTGGGGGGTGAAGCGCTCTAAGTTTTTTCCTAGCTCCTGAGCATAAACACTCGGTGACTCAGTATAGCCCTGTGGCATGACTGTCCAGGTGTACCTTTTCCCTTTAAAGGTGTGTGCAAACCAGTACTGAGAGTCTGGGTGAACTGGGACAGAGAAGAAAGCATTTGCCAGATCAATAACTGAAAACCATTTAGACTCTGGGGGTATGGATGATAGAATGGTGATTGGGTTAGGGACTATGGGCGCTCGCGGATACACTGAGTCATTTACTCCCCTTAGGTCCTGCACAAATCTCCAGGACCCATCTGCTTTCTTTACTGGCAGGATGAGGGAGTTCACCGGAGAATAGCTTATCTCAGCTATGGCCCCACGAGCCAGCAAATCGCCATGCATTTTTTCAATTCCCTCTTCTGCTTCTCTGGAGAGGGGGTACTGCACGCGCTATGGTCTGTACTGAGACTTAGGCATTACCCGTAGAGGTTCAGCCGTCACAATTTGCCCAAAATCGTTTTTCCCCTTTGCCCAAAAGTTTTCTGGGATCTCATCCAGCCATGCCGGTGAATCCTCAATCTCTACAGATTGCCCTTTTGTTCTATTATCGCAATGAATTTACCGTTTTACCTCAACAATTAAAACCTTGTCATACCTTTGTACAGTCCCGTCCTTAGTTACCCATCTACCTTTCTCCACATTCACCCAATCATCTCGCTCCTTACACTCTTTTACCCATAATCCTAGAAATTTCCAGTTTTTACCTTCTACCTTTCCCAAGGAGACATGTGGAACGCCTTCATCTCCAGGGCAGAACCAGCGATGCTGTTGTTCTTGGAGTGTCACAGAAACAGCAGTGGCTTGATGTCCCACATAAATACAGTCAATTTGAATCATTTCTGTAGGAAATCCATTCCCCATGAAGTCTTGAATATCATCCAAATCGTGTTGTGTGGGGTTTTCCACATAAGTGGCTGTGCAGTGGAGTCGTGGTGCTGGTAGACGTCGTCCAGGTTCATCACCTCCTGCCAGAAGCGGTGTCTCCCCACCTCTTGTGGATCTGGGAGGGAGTTGACCACCTCTCTGAGCTCTGCCAAGTCCCAGTTGCGCTGGACGTACAGTACACCATCCTTGGTGTTCCATCAGGCGCAGGGCCCCTTGGGTCAGGCATCTCCACCAAGGGGTACAACTGCGATGGCTGTGAGCCTGAGTCTCTCCCCCTTTGCAGCAGTCTCTGGCTCTGTCTCAGCGGCGGGGCTCCTGCTTCCCCCACTGCGTCATCTTCCTCCTTCTTCTCTGAGGGAGGGGCAGTGGCCTCCACAGACGCCGGTGCTGCTGCAGCTGCTCCTAGCTGAGGATGATAAGCAGGGGTAGGGGGCACATTCGGCAGAGGAGGGTACAGAGGTATCTCTTCCTTTTTCTTCTTAGTATTCTGTAACACCATGCTGAAGGATTGCGCCTGAGCCTCATTCCTGGCCCTTTCAGCCTTTAACTCCGCTGACTCCCTGGTCCCCCTGTTCCCCAGTTTGTCCCGCAGTCCCTTATTATTTGCCTTTTCCTTCTCTAACTCTTTCAATTTAGCCACATATATCCACTTTTCAAACTTATCATCCATCCATCCATCCATCCATTTTCCAAACCGCTTATCCTACTGGGTCGTGGGGGGTCCGGAGCTTATCCCGGAAGCAATGGGCACAAGGCAGGGAACAACCCAGGATGGGGGGCTTGCCCATCGCAGGGCACACTCTCACACCATTCACTCACACATGCACACCTATGGGCAATTTAGTAACTCCAATTAACCTCAGCATGTTTTTGGACTGTGGGGGGAAACCGGAGTACCCGGAGGAAACCCCACGAAGACATGGGGAGAACATGCAAACTCCACACACATGTGACCCAGGCGGAGACTTGAACCTGGGTCCATTTGGCACATTCTTTGCTAAAACTCTCCCATCTCAGTCTCGACCACATCGCGACATATACGTTTCTAGCCTGGCTTTCGACAACTGTGTTTTCTCATTTGTTTTTCAAATTTTGTCATACCCTCTGGGTCATATGCATGATCTGGAGCCCATTTGCTCTCTTTGCTATTTGAACTGCCCATGACTTTTCCTATCTGTTCACCAGTTACCCTCAACGAAGTACTTCAGGAAATTAAGCAGTTTACTTCGTTGCGAAAGCAGAAGCAAGTTTCTTCGTTGCAACAGAATTTGCGAGAAAGCAAAAGCAAATTCCTTCCTTGCGACAGAGCTAGCTATTTATTATGAACACAAACGAATACTTTGATTTAGCAGGATTGGTGAATAATATAATTAATATTTTATTATGCGCACCAGACACACATTCCAGCAATATAAATGTTGACTCATAAATGAGACAAATTTAGTTTGGCCCCGGCCGCTTGGCCTCCATCCGCTTTTTACACTGGTATCTCTGTCTAATTTTCTGGACGCTTATTAGTTCGTTTACCTGATATTCTGCACTAGACAACACATTCACATTCATCACAACCAGGATATTTACACGCTTCACACATTCAAACAACAACACGAATCACTGCGTGGCAGGTACTATTCATTCACTTCCCTGGCAGGATTCAGTCCGCTACCAGGCTGCCCCCGGCAGAGCCGTGTTAACTGCCAGTTGCCAGTAACGGATCAGTTTCCACACACAACCTTATTTATACCCCGGTGGGGCAAATGCCAACCAACCGGCCTGTTTTCACTCCCTCGTGAAAACCCTTTCACTTCCTTGTGAAAGACCTGTGTCTCTGTAGACACCTGTATTTGCTTCCTTGCAAATACCTGTATTCACCTTCCTGTGAATACGAGGATCCTCCTGTGGATCGCAATCCACTAGCGCTTTTTCCAAAGTTTGTCAAACAGCACATATAGATACTATACAGACTTAAACATCGACTTGTGATTTAATAAATCAACTTACAATTTTTTTCCCTTCAATTTTGGTCCGTTGATCGGATTGGGATGTCCAGGCGTTCGTCCTGAGCCGGATCGAGTAACTTTTTTCCTCGCTCCTTGGCTGGCAGTGACGTCTCACCGCTCCATTCTAACAGGACACCTCGTTCCTCGCCGTCCGTGCGCTCTGGCTGCTCCCTTTCTCCGATCCCGGACGAGCCCCCAAATCTGTGGAAGAAATTTCTCAAAGTCTGATGTTTAAGTGTTTGACAGAACTTTATTATTCGATGAGCTCAAAGGGAACAGACACTCAGCAATCATGCGTCTCATGTTCTGCTCCCCGAGCAACAAATGCATACATCTTTTATGGCCTAAAATGCGACAGTCATCTGACAAATCAAGGACAAGTCGGATATCTGGACATTCCAGTTACTTCTGCCTTTCATCGTCCAGGCAGTTCAAAGAAAATTTGGCCATCTGGAGATACCAGTTTCTTCTACTTTTTCAAGGTCCACCTATCAGCTTAGAACAAGTCTATCTATTTGGGACTTTTTGCTATATTATTCTAGGACTCGTTGTTCTCTTTTTCTACATTTTATATTATCCAATACCATGCATTCATTTTATAATATCTTCATAATATAATATAATATCTTTGTACCATCAGACACACACTCTGTGTCACTATGGGCTTCACTGCACAGTAATACACAGTTGTGTCTTCTGTCCTACTGTCACTGATGGAGAGGTTGGTGAGACATTGTTTTCTGTTCATATCCATTGAGAATCTTCCTTTAGGAGAAACCTTATCAAGTGCCTGAATCAGAAGTTCAGGAGCCTTTCTTTGGCTGCTGTACATAACGGCACACAGAGTAGAAGTTAGTAATACTAGGGCAGTATGTCAGTACATCTTTGTCTACCTCAGGTGAATTAATCAAAGGAGGCTGAACAACTTTTGATGCTTCCACTCCCACAGCAACATAAATAACTAAATAAAATATGAACAAAATTATGAATAAATAACAAAGAATATAAGGCTGTAAATATGCTGACAGAGGATTTCATTGACTAGTATTACTACTAGGGATGTCCCGATCAGGTTTTTTTGCCCTTGAGTCCGAGTCATTTGATTTTGAGTATCTACCGATACCGAGTCCCGATCCGATACTTCTATAATACATAAAAAAAGAATAAAGAAGAGCGAGGAAAGGATGTTCCTTATTTTTTATTTATTTCACCTTATTTTAACATTCAACAACTCTGTTAACAAACAGAGCACTTCTTTAAAGTAGCTTGAACAATCATGTAATAAATAACATAAATTCTTCACTTTTGGACTAGTGCAACAGTAAATATAAAAAAAAAAGTCTAATATAAAAACAAATAGCACCTCAACTTAAAATACCTGGCAGACATGTAAACAAATAAAAAAAATAAAAGTGCCACAGTGTTTGCAAAGACAGTAATGTGCTTTTAGGAACTGCACTCCTAACTCTTACTGTCATCACAGTAGTAAGTTTCACAGAAGGAAATGTATGTTTTTCTTAATGAAAACTAACATCTCTACCTTGTCAGGTTTGAGCCTGTTTCTGTTCTCATCAAGGACATTTGCAACGGCACTAAAAAGTCTCTCACTGTCCACAGAGCTGCAGGGGGCACTGAGATACTGGGTTGCAACAGCAGCCATAGAGGGAAACTGATTAGCATGTTCTTTCCAGTACTGAAGTGGGTCGCTTTTCTTAGGGGTGTTTTTTTCTGAGAGGTAGATCTGCACTTGAGTTTCTGCTGATGTGGTACTCACAAGCGCTGAAGCACTGCCTCCAGCAGAGTCCTCTTCATTGTTTTTATTCCCTGGTCATCATCATCCTCCCGAGACAGAACACGTCTGAGGACTAATGAGTAAATGAATGACTTAATGAATGCATGGGATTATAGTTTGTTTTAAATAACATCAATAAATGTTACAGTATAAAGTAATAAATAAAAATACAAACTACCTGTTATGGCAGGGATCACATCAGCTGCAGTTGCAGTCTCCCTGCTCACACTCTGATCAGCTCTTCAAAGGGGGATAGCAGATCAGCAGTCTTATTCATCAGCTCCCACTGGTGAACTGTCAGTGTTGCTGGTAGAGTGCACTCAGCTGCAAAGACACTAAGAGCACGTTTTTGTTGCAGTAGGCTCTGCAGCATGTAGGGGCTGCTGTTCCATCGTCTGCACATAAGAGAACATGATTCACTTTATTTTTGTGCAAATTAGGTGCAGAGCACATAATGTATTAGTGGCTTACTAAATCAAGTGTATGGGAAACAATAATAAAATAGAAATACATTAAAGAAAGTTACGAGAGGAATCTCACCTGTACATCTTGCTGTAGGCGCTTGATATCCATATTTAGGTCCATCTGTATGTCTTCTAGTCGAGAGTAGGCCAACGGGGAGTGTTTAAAATGGCCTACAATCTTCCTTGCATTGGCCAGGGTCTCCGTCACGCTGCGCTGAGACAGCAGGCCCTCATGCACACAGAGTTGACAGGAATGGGCGACACAGCCCACACTCGGCACTCCCATATCCCTCATAGCTTTCTTCATATTTGCCGCGTTGTCACGCAAAATTACGTGGACCCGTTGCTTGTCAATTCCCCAGTTGTTTATCATCTTTTCCACCGATTGCTGGATGCGCTCTGCGGTGTGCGATCCGCGAAATTCCTGGACATGTAGGATCGCACGGCGTAAAACAAAACTTGAGCCAATCCACTGTGCGGTAAGGCTTAGTAGAGACATGGGAGCTACGGACGAACTCCAGATGTCTGTGGTGAACAAAACATAGGGTACATCTGATAACAGGACAAGTAGTTTGTCAGAAATCTTCTTATAAAGGGCTGGCAGAGCTTTCTCGGTGAAATAGTGGCGAGACGGCATTTCAAATCGAGGTTCTACGTGCTCCATAAGCATAAGAAATCCAGGGTTCTCTACAAAGGCGAATGGCAGGTCACTCATTGCGATCATTTGTGCTATCTTGGCTGTGATGTCCTGTGCCTTCGCGCTGTCACGGGGCATTTTTTCTCTCCTCTTCAAACTCTCCTGCAGTGTGAGCTGACTCGTCTTCGGCTGGGTTGCCTGGGTAAACTCGCTGTATTGTGTCGGGTGTTTGTTTTTGAGGTGCTGTATTAGGTTTGTTGTGTTAAATGTAGCCTTTTCCTTTCCACCACTTGCAATCCCAAGTTTACATATCTCACAGTTTGCTATGGCAATGTTGTTGTCATCAACTAATATAATACCTCCAGACCGCAGACATACTCGCGCTTTCCGCTTCAAGCTGCTTCTGTGTTCTACTTTGCCGGCATTTAACCAATAGCGTCTCTGCAACAAAGTGATGTCATGCCGCACGCGTTGCTGTTTCTGTGTGGAGTCAAGAGGTCTAACTCTGGGCCACCGCATAACTATAGATGTGTTAAAAAATAATGAGAATATATATACATATATATCCGAATCCTGATCGGGAGCTAACGTCCGATTCCGATCGAGTCTGAAACCACGTGATCGGGCCCGATTTCCGATCACGTGATCGGATCTGGACATCCCTAATTACTACTAAAATAAACATGTCCAGGTTCATGAATTAACTAGTGATCAGCATCCTCGGTGATGAGTGCACTCACAATGATTATCCATCCATCCATTTTGCAAACCGCTTATCCTTCTGGGTCGCACGGGGTCCGGAGCCTATCCTGGAAGCTATTTGCATGAGGCAGGGAACAACCCAGGACGGGGGGCCAGCTCATCACAGGGTACACTCACACATCATTCACTCACACACATCTGACTAGTTTTAGATTTGGTAATTTTGCTGGAAATTATACATAACCTCAACCTAGCTGAGAAGCAGCACAATCTGGAGGTTACAAAGCAGGCTTATCTCTGCTTCTGCACTTAATTAGGTCAAAATCATGTCACTCCACTTTTTCTCATGATAAATGTTTGGTATATATATCGACTCATACTACATTAAAAATGTCAGTTTTTTATTTGCAAGAGAAATCGGGATCATACTGGGTTTTGTGATAGAGTAGCCCCTGCCGTTCAGCTCTGCTGTGACAAACAATCATATGGATTATTGTGCCAAGTTTTTTGGAAAGACAGATGTTTGTTTATTTTTCATAAATATATGGGTGATTTATTATGGGACAGAATCATTCCAGTACAAATAATGTTTAAATAATCTGCTTATAGTAATCAAGTAGTCCACTTACAGCATTCATTTTGGGTCTTCTTATACATGAGAACATATGGAAAAAATTAAAACTGTAATATTTAATTTTTTACTGTACCTGTCATAACCTGCTCGTATTATCCTTGTGTGTGCCACGCCCCCTTATTAACCATGTGTTCTACCCCGATTGTAACCAGCTGTTTTCTGTCAGTTTGAATAGTCCTGTGTATTTAGTCTGCGTTCAAGTCTGTTTCCCCAGCCCGGTCATTGGCGTTGCCTACCGTGTGTGCCTTGCCTTGTCGCTTTGTTTAAATAAACCTCGTTTCCTGGATTCCCGTCTGCTTGCTCCTGATTCCCCGTTCCCTACTGCTCACAGTCGTCACAGTACCTTGATCACCCTATTTTGTCTTGCAGTGACCTACCTACTTCTGGCTAGCTACCTGAGGCCAATGTGGCATGCAAGGAAAATATGATGGGAAGAAGAAAGTCATTTTCTCTCAATGACAAATATAGCCTCATCAAAGCTTATGACTTCCATGCTTATCGCTTCTATAAAACTGAATTTAATAAACATAAGGATATGACGAATTCATGCAGATTACTAACTTCTGGCCGTCACAATTCTGGCTCATACAATTGTGGGCGTAAATAAATGTCCACATAGTGGTGAAACTCCGGCATCCATGACGTATGCCCTACAATAACATACAGTATGTTGCTGTCATAATAAACTTAACTTAAATGAGACGGTCAGTATGATTTTCTGGAGAACAAATAATCACATAGATTAATCAAACCATCAGTAAAATAGTTGATAAATTAACCTACAGAAAAATATTGTTGTAAGTGGCTGCCCTAATCGCATCGCTATATCATTGAAATAGCGATATGACACTTTCTATCACAAAAAAAATGTATGCTAGTGTTATCGTGGACGATTGATATGGCACAACCTTATTGCTAATACTTAAAGTCCATCCATCCATCTTCCAAACCGCTTATCCTACTGGGTCGCGGGGGGTCCGGAGCCTATCCCGGAAGCAATGGGCACGAGACATGGAACAACCCAGGACGGGGGGCCAGCTCATCACAGGGTACACTCACACACCATTCATACACACATGCATTCCTACGGGCAATTTAGCAAGTCCAATTAGCCCCAGCATGTCTTTGGACTGTGGGGGAAAACCAGAGTACCTGGAGGAAACCCCACGACGACATGGGGAGAACATGCAAACTCCATGCACATGTGTCCCAGGCGGAGACTCAAACCTGGGTCCGAGAGGTGGTGTGAGGCAACAGTGCCGCCCCATACTTAGTACATGTACAATATAATAATCTATGCCACAAATGTGTCTGCTGGGGTGTGGCACGAGTAAATGGTGTCCTGTAGTTGTGTTCTGGGCATACAGCAGCTCTGGATATAACGGACTTTGGATATAACAGACTCTTGTGCCAGGTCCCTTGAAGTTCGTTATAATGGGATTTTAGTGTAGTTAAATATTGCGCACCTCATTACAGCCCGTCGCAGGGCACACTCACACACCATTCACTCACACATGCACTCCTACGGGCAATTTAGCAACTCCAGTTAGCTCACATATGTCCCAGGTTTCGCTGGCTTTGAACGCAGTAATTCACTGTAACAGAAAACGCAGATCCGACTGTACCATAAAGTCTTCTACGACAGTCCTTCACGACATGAGACCTATCAAGCAGCAACATGTCGTCTTTCCGAGTGCGCATGGGTACGCATTCTTGGAACAGAATGACTTAAGACAGATCGTGCAGCACTGTCAGTACCCTTTGCGTGCTGGCTGCACAATCTGTCTTAAGTCATCTTGCTCTCGCGAGGTTTTTGTACCATGTGACATGGTGACATGTGGTGACATTTTGCAGTGCTAGACAAAAAAATCTAACCATGATGCATTGCATCAGGACCAGAATGCATTGCTTTAAGACAGGGCTGTAAGTGGCTGCATGAAGTTGAACGCACCCTATTTTTTTCTTGTTGCCAATAGCAACCTATGACCACACCTAAGATTGGTGACAGAGAACATTTGGAATCAACACCGGGGGCATTTCAGATTTCAGCACAGACGGTTTGATTGTTACACTCTGGCAATAGCATCAAGATAAGTGTTATTAGCCCAATAAATCATGAAAACGAGGTTTAACATTTTCTACATGAAGGGCAGGGAGATTATCAGTCAATGTGTATGATTTAGTGTTGTTTTGTGCTATAGTATAGGCTGAAACCTGTGATTATCATCAAAAACAAAATGCGGTAATCGTAAGTATTAACAGGAATGTTAAATCTGCATTTGCATGATTTCAGAAACTACTGAGAGGTATGAAGAGAAAGGATGACATCACTAGTTTCTTACACACAAAGAGGAGGGATCAGGGAGGAAAAGCAGACGTAGTTGCGGATGGCGAAAGAGGAGAAGGAGCAAGAAGAAGAAGATCAAGCTGAGCCAGGGCAAGAAGGTGAAACAGGTAAGCAGCAGAGGAAGTATGAATAGACATACACTCCAAAGCTGAGGTGCTTGGGAGGAGAGACTGTGAGTTCCTTGGATTTGATGTATTTTAACCATATATGGTACATGCAGTATTAGAGAATGTAACACCTGCAAATGTATAAAGAAACGGCTTTGATTTTGCCACCCCAACTGATTTCCATGCCACCCTCATGCCACCCTAAGAAAATTTCTCTAGATCCGCCCTTGTCGGTGAACAAGGGAATGTTACCTGGCTAACTAGCCCCAGGTAGCTTACATGCCCTCCCTTAGGCTGCTTTCCTCACACTGTTCAGTGAGTATAAGTACTTTCAGCATGAGGAAGAGCAGACTCATAACTTTAACCCTGCAGCTAAGATAATTGCCTATTACAGCTTAAATGCAGCTTGAATGTTTCCTGGTCAACATTAGACAGAGGAATACAAGCCAGCTAACCCCTAGTCAGTGCCCCCCCCCCCCCAGCAGAGACACCGGGTTGGTCTCATAAGCTCTTGATCTGAGCTTCTCCGAAGGGATGTTGAGGCACACTGTTGAGGCTCTTCAGGTGGTGGGCCGCCCTGAAGATGGGCCCCAGTCAGCAGGAGATCAGGAAGAGGAATCCTTGAGATCCTGGGGTCCCCCACACATTATCAAGCAGCACGAAATGGCACTGAATAATAAACGCATATGTCTGACACACTTGTCCTTTTTTAATTACAAATACTATATTGGGAAAAGAAAAATAACCTCCTCCTTTTGAATGCAGATTGAAATATTGTTATTTACATCTAAAATGGAGTAATGGAAGCCCCTAATCTTGAGGTTTTAAGTAACTACTTCCATTAATATTATCTTCAGCAGATCAATTAGAACCAACTTCTATATTGGATTTATCTGTGTGTATGGAGCCACCATTTTCAGAGTTACTGTGTGTTATGTCTGCTGTACAGCCCTGATGTGGTAGCTGCTGAAATCATTCACTGGGGCTAAGCAGAAACAGCAGTGTACTCCAACACCTTAACCTCCAGAAAGAGCCATGCAGCTCAAAGCCACGCAGAGAAAGTGTTGCATCAAAGGAAGATCAAAATGCCTGATCGTCATGAGAATTTCCCCACAGGGATCAATAAAGTGTTATTATTATATTTCAGGCTTACCTGGATTAAAGGGCATGTTGTTAGTGTATAGTGCTTAGAATGTTTAATTACTCTTATTTTCTTAACTTACATAATAGATGAGCCATCATATCCTTAATGTGTATTGATATATGCAAAGGGAGGAGAAGGGAACAGACCCAAGATGCAGAGTAAGAGCTAATGTTGAGTAAAATAGCATTAGAGAAATAAAATTTACAATAAATTCATGGTTTTTGTCAATGGTTAACCAAAATCTTTTGGTTATATATGACCCAATCCACCAGATTAAATTATACCACAAGTAAGTGTTACGCGTAGTTAGGAAATTATCTGCTGCTAGAACTAAAAGTTAGTCTTCATGTACAAACGTCTATGAACTGTGGTTTTCGTAGGTATTACATGCTTATACCCAGATACACTATATGGATAAATGCTTTGGGACACAGGAGCCAGGCCATGTCCAACATTAATGCCTGACCTCACAAATGCTCTTCTGGATGAATGGGAAAAAAATCCCACAGACACCCTCCAAAATCTTGTGGTCAGCCTTTCAGGAACATTGGCAGCTGTTATAGCTGCAAGGGGGGACCAACTCCACATTGATGCCTAAGGATTTCATAGAATTTCCTGTAGGTATTGTGGCCAGATGTCCCAGTACTTTTGTCCATAGAGTGTAGCTGGAAGACTCAGGTTAGGCTCAGCTGATGTGCTGCAGTGTCGGCTTAGTTTGCAGTGGCTTACAGGAGTTGTGCCAAGTGCGGCTTATGCACGGCAATCAGGGTGTTGGCAAAAAGTAAGAGGAACGATTCATTTATGCTACCATTGGCCCAGTTACGCTCAGGCCTATGGTTGCATATCATAAGGCAACCGGTAAGGGTCCATGAACTAAGTTTTCCCGTTTTACAACAACTCTGTACATAAATAAGGAGCCTACCGTCCATTTTTGTGTCAATAACATATTTATTCACATTATGATTTTTTATGATGAGGTGTTAAATAAGCTGGCTCCAATTTAGAATAGCGTTCTGTTTTTCAAATATTATGTATAAAATAATAAATTATGTCAATTTTATTAACATATTAAGATGTTTTGTTATCATATTTATGATATTTACACTGTAAAAATATCCATGCTCTTACAAGACAAAGTACTGTATTTTGATTATACTAAGTATGGCGTCAAATTAGTGCCAAAAGTCGTGCGCATAAAAACCAGCCGCGCATGCGCTCGCGAGCAGAAAATCCATGCTCTCTACGCGCTCGCGATTGCACAGCACTCGCTCGCTCGCTCGCTCGGCGTTAAATTAGTGCCAAAAGTCGAACCACGCGCGTGTGTGCGCTCGCGTGCTGAAAACTCATCCCCTCTACGCGCGCGTTCGCTGGACCCTATCTACGCGCTCGTGTCTGCTCAGCGCTCGCTCGCTAGACAGGAAGAATTTTGACACTTTGGAGGCGGGAACAGTGGCTAATGGCTCCGCTTATTTGATTGTTTTTTTTTTTAAATATTGACTACTATTTGCTATTTGCTTTGGTAGAAGATAAAGATAATTGACCAATGGATGTGGGATTCACACTGTCATGATGTCGGAGCAAGTAAGTCTTACACTTCACATGTTCACATGTTTTAGAGATTCTGTTTTCATATTCCACGTTAAGGATTGGAATCGCGTGTGTCTTAATTAAAGCAGAGCTTGAAATTCAATGCGGTATAGCTGGTATCTCGTGCAATATTATTTATTCACAGTCTGCTATCATAATTTGGGAATTTCCCGCTTCGTCTTACCGTATATAAAAGAATAGGCCAATGTACGGTAAATTGCATTGTGAATAACATTTCTTAATACAACATCACAAAGCCAATTTAATAAATTTAAATCCTGGGAAGAGCGCTCCTCAGATATTAGTTCTCGGGTTAGTGTTAACAGACTATAGGCGAAACCACCTTAAGTGCTATCTGTTAATGTTTATTAAATTAGCATTAGAATGGAGAGGTTTTTAATATCTTTTGTCCTTGTAGCTGCTAAATACACTCATTATTAGGCCACTTAAAAAAATTGGTTCTCGTCCTTTTTTTTGGAGAGGGTGGGTCGGGCGGGAGGGATTATTTATTTATTTATTTATTTTTACAAATTTTAATTGTTTGAACTTTCAAATATGTAAGAAAATACATATTTGAAAATACATACAGAAGAGAGCAGACCTACTTAGTACGCCTCCTCAGTTCTTCCAGTTTGTTGCGTTTCAAATATATTAAATGTAAGAAAACACAAGAATGTAAATGTATCTCATAAATGCCTTCCCAACTATGGATTTGGATACTTTATGCTGATGTTTCATGTGAATATAAAAATGATACTATTTGAAACCAATATTCTGTTTGTCATTCCCATTCTAAATGAACAACCAAGATTTTAAAATATATATCTAGAAAGTGTATTAAAACATCTTAAAACACGAGAAATTTACAAAATACAGGAACCTGAATGGTTGAACAAGGAAATGCAACTCTACAAACAAGTACTTAAGAACATGTACCACATAACTTCCCCAGATTTAAATCTTTGCACCAGCCCATCTCAGGTAGAGTCAAATTTAGGTTCATTAAACCATTCCAAGACTAGGATTACACAATGTGGATCAATCGTTGATGTGGAATGCGCGGGAAATTCAAATTTCGTCATTCTGGGGCATTTTCCATGTGATTTTTACGAAGAAAAAAAGAATTAATTCGGGTCGGAGGCATTTCAGTGGGTCGGGCGGGGACGAGAACCAATTTTTTTTTTTAAGTGGCCTTAAAGCCATAAAGTTGTCTGCCTGCTACATTGGAATCTCCACTGAGTGTTTTTGGTGGATTTTATTTAACTTTATATAAAATGTATCATCATACATGAACAAGCACCTCACAAAACAAAAACATTTCATTTTCATAATTAAAACTTTTCAATGGTAGGCCTAGTGTGTTGATCAGAGACAAGATCTTGACACCTCATTAACTATAATTTGTTCTGTGAACAGCTCAGATACCACCTTCTCGAAAGTCTTCTGCATAAAATAGAAATGGGATTCAGCGCGACTCCACTAAATTTGGATTACCTGGAGTTCCTTTGTCATCAGGAGCTGTATCTTCTGCAGGCCCTGTCTAATCACATTGAAGTACCTCCTGCTATCACCCTGGCTTTGCAAGAGCTCTTTGACCTTGTGAGGGCACATCTGGAACGTCCAGCCCCATGTGTCACACAAGAAGTCACTGCCACCAAAGGACGACCCAAGATTTTGATTGAAGAACAACGTTTGAAAGAAATGCTCCATACACAACTTGCTGTGCCTTGCATAGCCACACTGATGGGTGTTTCAAGAAGAACAATCTTAAGAGGAATGAAAGAGTATGAGCTCTGTGTTAGGGACACATATAATTCCATCCGTGGTGAGGAACTTGACAATTTGGTTTCTTCTGTCAAGAATGATCTACCAAATGCAGGCTACAAGATGGTCAGAGGGAGGCTGCAGTCAATGGGCTACAGGGTTCGGTGGAGAAGAGTTGCAGCCTCCATGCATAGGGTTGATTCCATGGGCATCATATCAAGGTTGTCAAGTCTTGGCTGTGTTGTACGCAGAATGTACTCTGTACCAGGGCCCTTGTCTCTGGTACAACGTGGACACAAACCACAAGTTGATCCGGTTTGTATTAACAGCAAATTCATTTGAAGTTTGTTCATCTACAGCCCTGGGTGGATTGGTGTGAGGTGGTGGTGGGGCTTTGGAGAAGATTTCCTGCCGATCAACACTGGCAGCTTATATCTATGTGTCATGGAGGTCTCGGGACTCACAGATATTCAGAGACATGTGGATAGTTTACCAGTGTTTTTCAGCAGGAAATAGTTATTACTACAAATTGTCACCCCCCCCCCACAGAAACTGGATCTGGCTATAGTGGGAAAATCTTTGTTTTTTTATTATTTGTGAGAACTTGACAGCCATTAAATTGCTTTCAGCAAAGTAAACAAAACTTGGAAAAAATATATGCTCATTCACCAGCAGTTTCTAATCTGGGGTCTAAAGTGGTCAGGCTTGCAAGTGTATTTGGTTATTTGTCTATCCTAGCCTGTTGCAGTGTATATTTCCTGTATATTTTGCATATAAAAATGTTGTATGTTATGTCAGTGCTTAATATTATCATGTAGTCTTCATGAACTTTGTTTTAACCCGACTTAATGGCTTTCTTCATCTTGGCCAGGGACTGCATTTGAAAAGTAGCCACTTGACTAAAACTGGCACGTTTTCAGAAATGCCAGCAACAATAGTGATAATGAACACCCCTCTAACTGACTCTCAGTTGGTTTAGAAAAAAGACTTTTAAGAGAAAAGAAAGCCTTCCTTTGGTTTTGCATTTTTCTCTTTTTTGTTAGCTGTGCACATCATATCAGAAGAATACATCACAATTAAATTAGTTAAGAAATAACAGATTACGTATATACAATATTAAGGCGATAACAACAACCCTCACTGTCTCTTGGTGCTGGTTCAGACAGGGCATTCTGCAGCAGGGACACCACCCGTAAATCTCCCTATCACAACAGCCCACACAACAGAATAACATTAGCGTTTGATTCAGTAGGGCTAGTCCGGGTCTGGAAAGCAGTTGGGCCAGATTTTCAAACCAAGAAATTTAGCTGGGCCAGACATTTTCAGCGGCCCAGTAAGCAGCAGGTAATGGCATTTTAAACAAACACAAATCAAGGTACATTATTTTAAAAAGATACAACTGAACAGAATCTGAGAGCAATATTTTTTTTCCACTTCTGCAATAAGAAAAATATTTTGGTCGTATCTGACCTAGACACATCTCAAAGTGCATAAAAAGAAAAATTGGGGAAAAAAAGGGAAAAACTGCCTATAATCATCATCCGCTTATACTGTAGTGATCCATTTCACCCACACAGGCATGATCACCATAAGCGGTTTCCACATTATTGTCGAGGTGACTATTCACTTTACCTCTGCTTTCTCCGACATCTTCCTGATTCTGCCGCCAACAAGGGGCTCATAGGGTGGAGACTGAGGGTGTTAAACAGACCAATCTTACTTTTGTCCCTGAATGCAACAAATAATGTTGTATTTATCTGTCAAAAGTCCAGCACCAAGAAAAGCAACAGAGCGATGATAGAAACTGCAATAATAATGGAAGTGCGCCGCCCTACAGGGAAGGAGGAGTGATGGGAGTCCAGGTGGTGGCTAAGCGTGCGTGGGGAGAGGCGTCGTACTGTGAGGCTTTATGAACTTCCGATGGGGCAGTGCTGTCATACAGGGGGGAGCCTTAGAGGGGCACTGTGGCCGCGTGCGAGAGCCCTGGGTAATGAGTGGTAGAGCTGCGCAGGAACTGAGAGCCCAAGCTGTTGTACATTCCACTGGACTGGGAAACTGGAGTGAGCGAGGAGGAGCTCATTGACCACAAACCGGGATACTGGCTGTGTGTGAGCAATGGGGTGGAGATTAAGGAAAGACGTTAAATCAGCATGCAGTGTTGCCTGGAAAAAACAACAAATAGTGTCACTGTACTAAAACAATATCAAAATAATGCCTATTTTTTATTCATTTTACTTGTAGAGTGCAAAGTACAAAGGAAAACAAAGAGTAACTATGCTGAAATAAATCAAAGCATGTCCCAGAATGCAGTGATGGGCCTGAATGGATCAGGACAGAAGAAGGTGAAAGACCTGTTAACGAGGTGAGACGATGCAGACACAGGCCGGGATGTGGGTATAGGCGAGAACAAGAGGGAAGACGGGGGCCCGAGACTCAGCATGGGGGCAGGTGGGGGAGGGGAGGCACGGGCTCACCTGGAGCTGCTCCCGGAGGTGCCGCTATGACTCATGGGTAACATGCCGGAATGGGACGGCACCTGTAGGCTGGACCAGTTGTCATGGGACGGCAACATGGACAGACAGGTAGACGAGGTGTCTGAATAAGCAGCTGCAAGTATAAAACAATAAATGAAGCAGGTATGTGGTGGGCAGTGTCCTTAATATGGTCAGTACAGAAAAGGCATGTCATCATGTTATGTATATACTACCTCCAGTTACTTAATGCCTAACTTTAATACATTGATTGATTTGTTCACTGCTGTAGCCTGTGTCAACTTTCCTTTCAGACAGATGTAAAGTCCTTTCTGTTTTTGTTCTGCTGAGTTTCTTTTGAACAGCATATGGCTGAATTCTGTTAAACCTCAGACTGAAGAAAATTGTGTTAATTGAAAAGCAAATATCAAAAACTCAGTCCGCAGGAATGTTTTTCAGAAGATTTCTGTGGACTTTTGGAAATTTCACGAAATTCCATCGCTCGATTACATAAACACTGAGTGAGATTTCATTGCCATTACTGCAACGTATGAAGAGGATTATGACTTATTACTTTAGGTTATCGGACTGAGTGAGTTTTGGAAATTTGCTCTTCAATCGATAACTGAAGCAGGGCTGCGAATGCAGAGGTTATATACGTCGCATATCAACAGAACTGTATGTGTATGTCTTGTCTTAATTATTTTGATTAAATGTCTGACTATTCCCAGTATGTGTGGACATACTTGGCCAAATAAAGCTGATTCTGATTCAGTCAGAGGGTAATCGTCGGTGTGCTGTACTATCGTGGTGACCCACAGAGAAAGCTTAGGACCATGATTTCAGTGTGCGCTTGTGTGAGGGGATAGGCAGGGCGGCTGCTCACTGGGTGATGCACTCCTGTGGGTATAGGGGCTGGGATAGGGTGCGGAGCGGTTACTCCTCAAGGAGGAGTAACGGTCACAGCTGTGGGGGGAGGAGAGGGAGAGGGTGCTCCCAAACTGGGGGTGTGGGTTTGATGAAGAGCAGAGAGACCCTGAGCCTGGGATGAACCAGCTGCCTACTGAAACGAAAGCGGATAAAGACAGAAACTAGAACCTCAAACTAAACAACACAAACAACAATATCAAGTTATATTCAATCATTGAACAGTTATATACTTAATCTAAACAATAGTAATAAATATCGCTCCGGGCAATTTAGCAACTCCAATTAGCCTCAGCATGTTTTTGGACTATGGGGGGAAACCGGAGGAAACCCCACAACGACATGGGGAGAACATGCAAACTCCACGCCCATGTGACCCAGGCGGAGACTCGAACCCGGGTCCCAGAGGTGTGAGGCAACAGTGCTATCCACTGCACCACCATGCCACCCCCTGCTATTTCATTGTATAAAAAGAAACTTACTGTACTGTACAATAAAGTATTTCAGGATGCTGTGGACTGTGTTTGTGGGTGAGCTGCAGCTGCATGTTCCTTACATTTTTTTATCAACACCAGCACCGTGAGGTTTGGCCTGGACTGGGTCCTGTCCTGCATGGTTGAAGGCATGTTGACTGATGGTGTGTTCTGTTGGATCCCACAGAAAGGAAATGGGAATCCCATTTGGATCAGATGCTGACAGTTGGAAAAAAATCTTATGTCTGTGTGTTATGAAGGAATATCAATAAATGTTTCTGAAAGGGGATGACTCATTTGGTAATTATTTACGGCTTATGTTATGGCTGCCAATGTACAGTCTTTACTGAAGTCTGACTTCTTTCGAATCACCTTTAACATAGATTGGACACTCTCTATGCAATGTGCAATGTGCAATACTTATATAGATGGTAAATGTTTACCTGCTTGCACAGATGGTTAATTATTTTTTTCTTATTTCTTGCTGCCATCTCGTGGCCAAAAGTAGGTACTGCAATTTCGTTTTTTTTTTTACTCTTTATACTGCCGTCTTGTGGCAAAATGTGAATACTGCAGTTTGTAAACAATTAAATGATTTCTTCCCGAAATACAAAAATTATTTTCCCACAGTGTACTAGCAGCTTTGTGTGGCAATTGTTTATATTAAAAATACATTGGACCAAGTCAAACTATTTTAATGAAGACTTAACACCAAAAATGGGCAAAAAAAAACCACAACCTGCTAGTAGACTGGGAAAATAATTTTTAAATTTTCTTGCTGCCATCTCGTGGCCTAAAGTAGGTACTGCAATTTCGGGAAGAAATCATTTAATTGTTTTTAAACTGCAGTATTCAAATTTTGCCACAAGACGGCGCTATAAAGAGCGAAAAAACATTATTTTACTAAACAAAAACAGTTTTTTTACGCAATAAAGCAATTTTAATATTGTTTCACTTTCCAAAAAAGTTTTCATCAATAATTACCATATAAAGCGGCCACAGGACCGTGGGAAAATCATCAATTTAATGTCAAAATTGCAATTATGGGGGAAAATGATAATCTGAATATTCTCATAAGGCCAGCAGAAGGTAGTATGTAAAATTAACAACTATTTTCCTTGTACTGGTTTGTAATTCTGCTAAGGCCCCATGGTATTAATAATTTGCCCCATCTTGCTCTCCATAAAGGCAAGAACGAGCTTGGGGGTCACAGTGAAGAGACTGCTACCTTGAGGCCCCCAGGGTTTTCAGGTCTTGTTCAAAAGCCTGTGGACATGTGGCTATTCTGCCAATTCCGAGCACGAACCGTCGACCTTCTGATCACAGCCACAGAGTCTTAGTCTGCTGAGCTACACACTCATTATATGTATTTCACTCTTCTGACCCTTATTCTTAAGTTGTTGTAGTGTTTCCATCATATGTAAGAGGGCCTGCCCATCAGAGTAATGTACATCCTGTGACATGTATTGACTATCAAGAGAAACTGAAACATGGTGTATTAGGCTGTCAATGAGTATTGGACTAGGGCGAAAATCTGTCTGATAATCTATCTATTAACTGGAAGAGTACAAACTGGAGACAGATCCCCTAATACAGAGGGATTAACGTCTGTGCCACATCCAGAACCATTCAGTGTAGGAGTCTGGTGGTTCTACTGGATACTGACAAGTACCCAGCCCCTTTGTTCCCTCTGATAATCATCAGTCCTCCTCTGAATGCCTTCACCACTCTATTCCTAAATAGGTACACATTTAGATATGCTAGCAAGATCAAGGTATTGGGATAACCGCTGTTCAGAGAGTTGCAGTGAAAACCATCATACACAGCGGCCCTTTCTGGATAAGATTACCTCCCTCTGATCTAACGGGTAAAAATCAAAGCAAGGTGCATTGCAATGTCTGACACCCAGCACACTACAGCATATAAAATACAGGTATCCATCGACGTCCGGATTTGGAACCAGGACCACTTGTTGCAAGTCAATTTGGGCGTATCTCATGTTATACGAGAGAGGCAAGACATTAAGGACAGTATACACAGCACTGAAATAATAATGTACATATTAAACCACAGCACTTAATAAACAGATACTGCACTTACATTTCACAAAAAATAAATAAAGCACAGATTGCACTAAGAAATCAAAAGATGCATGTGCTAGCAAACAGTGGGAGCTGAGGAAGAAGCAGTGGTGAAATACTTTATTGTACAGTACAGTAAGTTTCTTTTTATACAATGAAATAGCATACAGGGGGCGGCATGGTGGTGCAGTGGTTAGCACTGTTGCCTCACACCTCTGGGACCCGGGTTCGAGTCTCCGACTGGATCACGTGTGTGTGGAGTTTGCATGTTCTCCCCATGTCATCGTGGGGTTTCCTCCGGGTACTCCGGTTTCTCCCGCACAGTCCAAAAACATGCAGAGGCTAATTGGAGTTGCTAAATTGCCCGTAGGTGTGCATGTGTGAGTGAATGGTGTGTGAGTGTGCCCTGCGATGGGCTGGCCCCAAATCCTGGGGTGTTCCCTGCCTCGTGCCCATTGTTTCTGGGATAGGCTCCAAACCCCCCGCGACCCAGTAGGATTCCAGTGGTTTGGAAAATGGATGGATGGATATACATACAGTCGTACCTGCGGTTCATGAATGCTGCGGTCTTTTGGTTTGCGACAAAAAATGTTGTGGAAAATTATGCATTGATTCGCGCACAAAATTCGCTTGACGAATAGATTCCTGGACCAGATTCCTTTTTCATGCTAGTGTAGCACCGGCAGAGCGCATGTACCAGCATGCCCCGCTTTCAATTGTAAACAGAAAGATCAGAACAGGCAACCAACAAGCACCGAACCCAAATTCACAGATGCTGCACTGCAAGATGCACATGCAGTGGATGATTTACACACGCTAAAAACACGTGAGGATCAAACCGGGTATACACATGACATGGGCAAACAATAGGGAAATGCAACTATTAATATTAACAACAACAATAAAAGGAGTTAAATGACTGTTAATAAAGACAAAGGTGTGGATGCGGGTCTTCGCTGCAACTCCCTATTTAGATTACTGATTGGCTGAAGAGTCCTCACCCCTGGGTGTGACCTACAGATTACCACAAAAACCTGCATACACACCGGCCCTTTGCGGATAAGATTGGACACCCTTGTGTAATTGTTATTCTAGAAAAAGTGACAGAGTAGGATTCGTTACAACAGGAGGGAATCTGCGCCAAGATTTTTCATTGGCTTGGCTGAAAAATATTTAAAATGTAATAAAAACAGTGATACTAATGAGTAATATAACAGTGAAAGTATGAGCCCAGGAAATATTTATTATTATTTTTTAAATTTTAATTACATTTTTATTACATTGAAAATGAAAGTGAAATGTAATTACAAGAGTCTGCAAAATTAAAGCCGCCGCTCCACCTTCTGGTCATTGAAAGGTACTACTCTCCCCACAGGAAATGCCTACTGTGTGCCTTTCGTGACTTGGCAAATGAAGAAATGCATTTAGTTGTTCCAAAGGCATTGCATAATTACACAGAATCGATTTCACCCACAAAATTACTTTCTTTCATTCATGAAATGCATTTTGTCCAGAAAATGACATTCTTCCATTTAGTTCCGGTCTGTTTCAAAGGAGATGCTGGAACAGTTACGTAAGCTACATTCGGAATTTAAATCATAATGTTGTCAGATGTTCATCTCAGAGTGACATTTTCCACAGCAAGGATTATCTATGAATCTGTATAATTTACGTTTTGTTTTAAACTTAGCAAATCAGTACTCAGAATGTTTTCCCGCCTTGCAAGATCAGCACAAATCATCATTTGGAACTTGTCCACCTCCATCCAGAACAATGCCAAGGTGGCAATGTTGGGTGCATCGGCCAGGACCCCTGGTGAGCCAGTTCTCCCTCTATGATATTATCTACACTCCCAGTGTTGCTGCTGACCTTAGCCACATTGAGACCAGGTCCCAAGTCACTGGCTACATCGGCCCAGATCAACTCGATGCTGCTCTGAAGGGGTGTGAAGTTGTGCTAATTCCTGCTGGAATGCACAGAAAGCCCAGAATGACTCACGATGATCTCTTTAACACCAACACCACCATCATGGCCACCCTGGCTGACGCCTGTGTCAGCAAGTGCCCTGAACCAACCCTGTAAACTCTGGATGGCATATGCAGGATTCACATTCTCTCTTCTGGATGCTATGAATGACAAAGAGGGGGTGTGGAGTGTGTGTTTCTGAGGTCTGAGGAAAGTGAAAATACTTCTCTACCCCTCTCCTCCTTAGGAGACATGGAATTGAGAAGAACCTGGGCCTTGGCGAGCTCTCCACCTTTGATGAGAAGCTGGTGACAGAGGCTTTGGGCTTGAAGTTGACGGCCTCCATCATGTAAGGGGAGGATTTAGTGCTGCTCAAGGGCAGCCCCACAAAAATGGACCGTGACAACCTGGAGCAAAAGTAAAAAGACAGTGCTTCTCACGCAGGCTTTTTGCAACATTTTCTCTGTTCTGCTTTTCTAGGATCTAAATATTCCTGGAATGATGGGAAAGAGCAGGATCTAGCTGTGGCTAACATCAACTGTGAATCCCACCTTTCAGTGTCCCAAAAGGGGAGAGGGCACAGGGCCAGTGTCCCACCCACCCTTCCCCTTGGTTCGCCCTCTCTTGCCTGGGCTGGGGCTCGGAGGGGGGGGGGGGTGGGAGGGGCGCCTGCGGGTTGATGGTCCTGTGTCCCCAGTCTCGTCTCGTCTATCGCCTCCCCTGATGCATGCCTGGAGTGCGCGCCTTTGGGGGGGGGGGGGGGGGGGGGTTCTGTCACGCCAAGCTCTTCCAATGCTTGTGTGTGCCACGCCCCCTCATTAACCGTGTGTGCTGCCCCGATTGTGATCACCTGTTTCCTGTTATTTCGGCTTGTCTTGTGTCTTCAGGTCTGTTTCCCCAGGTCTGTCATTGATGTTTGTACCTTGTGGTCCTTGTAGTTCATGCTTTCCCCATTAAAGCCCCGTCTTTTGAATCAAAGGCTGCCCGACTCGTGATTCCCCGCTTCCTGCTTGCTCGCTCACCAAGGTGTCCCATTATATAGAATAACTGGATGATGCGCAGGCATGCAGAGTGGAGTTTCTGCCGAATTCAATTTACAGAGCTAAAAGCCACTTACCAGACAATCAGAAAATACCATTTGTTGTTTCCAAGTAAATTGCAAAATAAATTCCTGCCCTTCCTTGAATAAAAGTCCCGTTCATTGGGTGAAGGTGGCTACATTTGATTAACTGGTGGATTGTTATGGAAATGTAGCATGAAAGCAAGATTAAAGTAACCTAAATAGCATCTGAATTGTCGTACTGATTTCAGTCAGAAGTAGTGAGGTGGTCTTGTTCTCAGAAAAGATGCAGGATGAGTCTTCAGAATTATCCTTTCTCCTGCAACTGGCCCACTGTGTCTCCAAGGCACAGTAATAATTATTTCAGTGTCCTATTTCTGTGTTGGAGATGTTCAAAACCCGAGACTTCAAGTTCCTATTCAGATCTGCACTCCACTATTCCTCTAACACTGGCTGTCCAAAAGTTTTCTTTGGACTTCTGTTGGGCTTCTGTCTGTACCAATGCATCTTAGTGACAGTGGAGTCTTGGTAGGATCAGTGAATGGTCGCCATCTCTCCTTCACTCACTTCAGTTGCTACATTCTGACTCACTTGGCCTTCACAGAGCCCATGTGAGGAATGAGAGCCCGGTGTGATGTCAGGTCAACACAAGAACACTGGAGTTAAACGCAGCAGATAGCAGAGCCAGGTGGCCGCCAGCATGGTTCAGACTGAGGAGGAAGTGCCAGTAGGGACCTTCTCCGGTACCCTAAGCCCCTCCTCACTGCTGCACTGTTAGGGCCGCGATATACTTCATGCAAGGCGACGTATTCACAACACGACTCACAAGCAACAGGACTCACACGCAACGCGAGCAATGTACTGACTTTACTTGCACGCGTAGATTACGTCTATCCACCAGGGGCAATGCCAGAAAATCGGCAAATTGGCTATTTCATTTCCGGTCTCACTTGTTTTGTATGATGTTGTGACATGAAATGAGGTACAGTCGCTGCCTCCACAGTGATTGAGTTGCACGTTTTTTAATATTGCTGCTGCATTCTTTGTATTCTAACCACTGCTCCACATCATACTCTGCTCTGCCACATATGATTTTGCTACCCCATGTTAAATGTTACAATGTATATTGTTAGATATCTCGTAGTAAGTTAGTATTTTGTAATTATAGTTCATGTCCACCAGGGGGCCTAACCCTAACCCTTAACCTAACCACAAAACAATGTATACTAGTGTTATGGTGGACGATTGACATGGCACAACCTTATTGCTAATACTTAAAGTCAACTTTACATAATTAAAGCAACTATTATTAATAGTCAGGCATCTGGTCAGGTAAAGTTGGATTAGTACACGTAATAGGCCTAATCTATACCACAAGTGTGTCTGCTGGGGTGTGGCATGAGTAAATGGTGTCCT
This sequence comes from Brienomyrus brachyistius, assembly GCF_023856365.1. NCBI lineage: Eukaryota > Metazoa > Chordata > Actinopteri > Osteoglossiformes > Mormyridae > Brienomyrus > Brienomyrus brachyistius. The sequence goes on along the minus strand of NW_026042306.1, from coordinate 4,976,652 downwards.
GTAGTTGTGTTCTGGGCATACAGCAGCTCTGGATATAACGGACTTTGGATATAACAGACTCTTGTGCCAGGTCCCTTGAAGTTCGTTATAATGGGATTTTAGTGTAGTTAAATATTACGCACCTCATTACAGTATCTTTGTTACACATCTCCGCTCCCTCCCCCAACCCGGCTCGTAAGAGAGAAACAAGCTCAGGGCTGCCACTAATTCTGCGGGATGGTGAGTTGTATTTTTACGCACTTTGTTTTTAGTTGTTTCTATACCGGCAAATTAGACTCCGGACTCCTCATAATATGTCCTGTGCATCTCTTCATTGCTAATAAGCAGTACATATTGAACTGATAAAGGATTCAGTCTATTACAGAAGTAAAGCGGTGTACACCCATTTAGTATCCTATAACTTCACATGTAAAGTATAAATGACGACTGTTAGTTACTTGTCAGCTATGTTGATTTTTAAGACCAGCACATAAGATTAAAATAGTTCCTCCTTAAACAAACCTGGAGAAGGTCTTCACTTCCTTCGTGTTAATTTTGCATCCATAAATGACGTGTTGACTGTTTTCCTGCTGTGCACAATCGATGATGGTTCCATCCATCCATCCAACCATTCCATTCCAGCCTCTGGACATGAGGATGAATGCTCCAGTGCACCGCTTATCCTTCTGGGTCACGGGGAGTCTGGAGCCTATCCCAGAAGCAATGGGCATGAGGCAGGGAACATCCCAGGATGGGGGGCCAGCCCTTCGTGGCACACTCACACACCATTCACTCACACGGGCAATTTAGCAACTCCAATCAGCCTCAGCATGTCTTTGGACTGTGGGGGGAAACCGGAGTATCCGGAGGAAACCCCACGGCGACATGGGGGGAACATGCAAACTCCACACACACGCGACCCAGGTGGAGACTCGAACCCCGGTCCCAGAGGTGTGAGGCAACAGTGCTAACCACTGCACCACCATGCCGCCCCTACATACATACATACACACGTAAATCATAATTCAACTTTGGAGGAATTTTTCAGCTTTTTCTACTTTTGGGGGGGGGGGGGGGGGGTGAATAAACATTGACTTTCTCGCTGGCTTTGAATGCAGTAATTCGCTGTAACAGAAAACGCAGATCCGACTGTGCCATGAAGTCTTGTACGACAGTCCTTCACGACATGAGACCTATCAAGCAGCAACATGTCATCTTTCCGAGTGCGCATGGGTACGCATTCTTGGAACAGAATGACTTAAGACAGATCGTGCAGCACTGTCAGTACCCTTTGCGTGCTGGCTGCACAATCTGTCTTAAGTCATCTTGCTCTCGCGAGGTTTTTGTACCATGTGACATGGTGACATGTGGTGACATTTTGCAGGGCCGGAGAAAAAAATCAAACCATGATGCATTGCATCAGGACCAGAATGCATTGCTTTAAGACAGCGCTGTAAGTGGCTGCATGAAGTTGAACGCACCCTATTTTTTTCTTGTTGCCATTAGCAACCTATGACCACACCTAAGATTGGTGACAGAGAACATTTGGAATCAACACCGGGGGCATTTCAGATTTCAACACAGACGGTTTGATTGTTACACTCTGGCAATGGCATCAAGATAAGTGTTATTAGCCCAATAAATCATGAAAACGAGGTTTAAAATTTTCTACATGAAGTGCAGGGAGATTATCAGTCAATGTGTATGATTTAGTGTTGTTTTATGCTACAGTATAGGCTGAAACCTGTGATTATCATCAAAAACAAAATGCGGTAATCGTAAGTATTAACAGGAATGTTAAATCTGCATTTGCATGATTTCAGAAACTACTGAGAGGTATGAAGAGAAAGGATGACATCACTAGTTTCTTACACACAAAGAGGAGGGATCAGGGAGGAAAAGCAGACGTAGTTGCGGATGGCGAAAGAGGAGAAGGAGCAAGAAGAAGAAGATCAAGCTGAGCCAGGGCAAGAAGGTGAAACAGGTAAGCAGCAGAGGAAGTATGAATAGACATACACTCCAAAGCTGAGGTGCTAGGGAGGAGAGACTGTGAGTTCCCTGGATTTGATGTATTTTAACCATATATGGTACATGCAGTATTAGAGAATGTAACACCTGCAAATGTATAAAGAAACGGCTTTGATTTTGCCACCCCAACTGATTTCCATGCCACCCTCATGCCACCCTAAGAAAATTTCTCTTGATCCGCCCTTGTCGGTGAACAAGGGAATGTTACCTGGCTAACTAGCCCCAGGTAGCTTACATGCCCTCCCTTAGGCTGCTTTCCTCACACTGTTCAGTGAGTAAAAGTACTTTCAGCATGAGGAAGAGCAGACTCATAACTTTAACCCTGCAGCTAAGATAATTGCATATTACAGCTTAAATGCAGCTTGAATGTTTCCTGGTCAACATTAGACAGAGGAATACAAGCCAGCTAACCCCTAGTCAGTGCCCCCCCCCCCCCCCAGCAGAGACACCGGGTTGGTCTCATAAGCTCTTGATCTGAGCTTCTCCGAAGGGATGTTGAGGCACACTGTTGAGGCTCTTCAGGTGGTGGGCCGCCCTGAAGATGGGCCCCAGTCAGCAGGAGACAGCAGGTCCATCCAGAGCAGACTACAGAAGCAGGGATCAGGAAGAGGAATCCTTGAGATCCTGGGGTCCCCCACACATTATCAAGCAGCACAAAATGGCACTGAACAATAAACGTATATGTCTGACATACTTGTCCTTTTTTAATTACAAAAACTATATTGGGAAATAAAAAATAACCTCCTCCTTTTGCATGCAGATTGAAATATTGTTATTTACATGTAAAATGGAGTAATGGAAGCCCCTAATCTTGAGGTTTTAAGTAACTACTTCCATTAATATTACCTTCAGCAGACCAATTAGAACCAACTTCTATATTGGATTTATCCGTGTGTATGGAGCCACCATTTTCAGAGTTACTGTGTGTTATGTCTGTTGTACAGCCCTGATGTGGTAGCTGCTGAAATCATTCACTGGGGCTAAGCAGAAACAGCAGTGTACTCCAACACCTTAACCTCCAGAAAGAGCCATGCAGCTCAAAGCCACGCAGAGGAAGTTTCGCATCAAAGGAAGTTCAAAATGCCTGATCGTCATGAGAATTTCCCCACAGGGATCAATAAAGTGTTATTGTTATATTTCAGGCTTACCTAAATTAAAGGGCATGTTGTTAGTGTATAGTGCTTAGAATGTTTAATTACTCTTATTTTCTTAACTTGTATAATAGATGAGCCATCATATCCTTAATGTGTATTGATATATGCAAAGGGAGGAGAAGGGAACAGACCCAAGGTGCAGAGTAAGAGCTAATGTTGAGTAAAATAGCATTAGAGAAATAAATTTTAAATAAATTCATGGTTTATGTCCATGGTTAATGTTACATTAACTCTATCCAGTCTCCTAGCTGAATATGTTAAGCAGGATTTCAAGTGGGCTGGAAAGATCTGGAACAGGGTTCTGACGCCTTCGTTTAATAAATAAATATATCTTGATGCCAATTTCATACATAAAGTTTGTTTTCATTTGTTGCATCCTGGCCTTCCTTCCAGTTGATGCCATAAAGATCAGTATTTCCCACACAAAGACTTTGCTTGTAGGGCTCCAGACTGGGACAATTTATTCACATTTTGAGATCATTTTTGGAGACAGTGTCACTAAATTTTATAAGAAGGTACAGCAGTGCAACTTAACATTTGTTTGTTTTTGTCTGGAATACTGTTGCTTTTTTAAATACATTCAAAATATCTTATACCTGAGTGTGATATCTGAACGGTATCAAAACATAAGAACATAAGAACTATACAAACGGGAGGAGGCGATTCGGCCCATCAAGCTCGCTTGGGGAGAACTTAACTAATAGCTCAGAGTTGTTAAAATCTTATCTAACTCTGATTTAAAGGAACCCAGGGATTTAGCTTGCACTACATTATCAAGAAGACTATTCCATACTCTGAGTACGCACTGTGTAAAGAAGTGCTTCCTTAAATCCAGTTTGAAATGTTCTCCCGCTTATTTCCACCTATGGCCACGAGTTCATGAATTTGAACTAATGCTGAAGTAACTATTTGGTTAAACAGCATCCAAACCTGTTAGAATCTTATATACCTGGATCATGACCCCCTCAGTCTCCTTTGCTTGAGACTGAACAGATTTAGCTCAAGTAACCTTTCCTCGTATGACATTCCTCTAAGACCAGGAATCATTTTTGTGGCCCTACGCTGCACCTTTTCTAAGGCCACAATGTCCTTTTTAAGATATGGTGACCAAACCTGCACACAATATTCTAGGTGAGGTCTCACCAGGGAATTGTATAATCTTAGCATTACCTCCCTTGACTTATACTCCACACACCTGGAGATATACCCCAACATCCTATTGGCCTTTTTTATTGCTTCCCCACACTGACGAGAATGGGACATGGAAGCAAAATTAGATATCGCCTAATACTATTAAATCTTTTGGTTATATATGACCCAATCCACCAGATTAAGTTATACCACAAGTAAGTGTTACGCGTAGTTAGGAAATTATCTGCTGCTAGAACTAAAAGTTAGTCTTCATGTACAAACATCTAAGAACTGTGGTTTTCGCAGGTATTACATGCTTATACCCAGATACACTATATGGACAAATGTTTTGGGACACAGGAGCCAGGCCATGTCCAACATTAATGCCTGACCTCACAAATGCTCTTCTGGATGAATGGAAAAAAAATCCCACAGACACCCTCCAAAATCTTGTCAGCCTTTCAGGAACATTGGCAGCTGTTATAGCTGCAAGGGGGGACCAACTCCACATTGATGCCTAAGGATTTCATAGGATTTCCTGTAGGTATTGTGGCCAGATGTCCCAGTACTTTTGTCCATAGAGTGTAGCTGGAAGACTCAGGTTAGGCTCGGCTGATGTGCTGCAGTGTCGGCTTAGTTAGCAGTGGCTTACAGGAGTTGTGCCAAGTGCGGCTTATGCACGGCAATCAGGGTGTTGGCAAAAAGTAAGAGGACCGATTCATTTATGCTACCATTGGCGCAGTTACGCTCAGGCCATGGTTGCATATCATAAGGCAACCGGTAAGGATCCATGAACTAAGTTTTCCCGTTTTACAACAACTCTGTACATAAATAAGGAGCCTACCGTCCATTTTTGTGTCAATAACATATTTATGCACATTATGATTTTTTATGATGAGGTGTTAAATAAGCTGGCTCCAATTTAGAATAGCTTTCTGTTTTTCAAATATTATGTATATAATAATAAATTATGTCAATTTTTATTAACATATTAAGATGTTTTGTTATATTCATGATATTTACACTGTAAAAATATCCATGCTCATACAAGACAAAGTACTGTATTTTGATTATACTAAGAGTCCATATTATTGCAAATACAGGACTGTTATTTTTTCCCAACTTCGCATGCATTCTGGGTATTGCAAAAGCTGTTGGAGATCACGAGCCTGAAGACATTTTATGGTTTTACTGTGACAGTCTCCGAACCTGCTGTCAGAAAGAGCATCACCTCTGGGGTAACATGTGTTTCTGTAGATTTATTCACATCATTAGTTGGTCATTAGATAATTACGGTGAACTCTGTTGTTCAATGTACAAAATTTAACTGTTAACCTAAAACTAGTTTTTATGTGGCAGTCAAATCTCGTTGCATAAATCAGTAAAATTTAATACAACACATTGACCGTGAGACATACACATTCCAACCAGCCCACACACTATACTCAGCGAAAGGAATAACGCCTACTAACGTGTCCCCTTATATAGAATTAGTGGATTGCGCAGGCACGCGGAGTGGAGCTTCCCGAATAAGGCTGAAGTTGGCTCCTTATTTGCAGCTCCTTACTCAGATTTTCCGATCCACCTTAAAATGCTGCGCAGCCGAATGCAATGACGCGATTGCGCCTGTAGAGGGGCTCATTTAGCGAGGGTTACATTCAGAACTTCATTTGGCTTTCGATTCCTATTAACTGAACACGATTATACTGACTTGTTGCCACTTTGAGGAAAGTATATATTTCTGGGCAGATTCAGTAATAGTATGTGTGTATTTTATCAGAAAATGAGACAAACGCAAACGTCTTTTCACTCCCAATCAGGCCCAGAAATATGCCCAATCAGGCAAATATGAACTTCTCAGTACACATCAGGTATGCTACTATATAGGAAAAGTGACATTGTCCTGACCCAGACTGATTTAATACTTTAAAGATCAGATGGAAACAAGGCATGTCATACTATAGCGCACAAAGGTGTGAATGAGAAGCCAGGTTTCCATGCCCATTTTAATACATTAAATCAGTCTGGGCCAGGACAATGTGACTTATTCTATATTGTGGATACCTGACGTGTACTGAGAAGTTCATATTTGCCTGGTCCAGAGAGGTTGAAGGTATTAAAATGCTCCCCCTACATGCGCAATCGCGTCATTGCATTCGGCTGCGCAACATTTAAGATGGACCGGAGAATCGGAATAAGACGCTGCGAATAATAAATATGACTGGTGTGTGAGTGTGTGTGGGCTGGCCCCCCATCCTGGGTTGTTCCCTGCCTCGTGCCCATTGCTTCTGGGATAGGCTCCGGACCCCCCGCGACCCAGTAGGATAAGCGTTTTGGAAAATGGATGGATGGATGGATGGTGTGTGAGTGTGTGTGGGCTCGCCCCCCATCCTGGGTTGTTCCCTGCCTCGTGCCCCCGCGACGCAGAAGGATAAGCGGTTTGGAAAATGGATGGATGGATGGAATAATAAGTAAGTTACGTGCGATCCCGCTGCAAATATTTATACGTAATACGTTATTACATGAATGCGCACACAGATGGAGTGCGGAAAAGGTGGAAGCGTAAGAGCAAGATGAATGCGGTAGGCAGGGGTCCTCGCATTAACAGTGAGACACGCGTTTCTCCCATAATGTAATCTATCTTAAAGGTTTTGATGAAACTTGAGAGCCTTGAATAAAATAAGGCAACAATTTGCACCCACGTTTTGGGAGTAAACATAACTGTTTATTGGAGTAAACTGTTTTTTTTAGTGAGATATACCCAATTTAAAGAAAATAAATATTTTAAATATTTAACTGTAAAATGTGGAATTCTATACTGTACTGTTTTTTCGCCATACTACCTTTACCAGCATGCTGTGCAGTTTGTACATTCCCACCGTTAAGGCAGTTTTTTTTTTCATCTTGGATGGACCAATTACAGTGGAGAAATCCACTTAGCCTGCGAAATCGCGGCGGCAATGCGCCAGTTGCTGGAGTGAGGGTGTTCTTTTTGGCGGAGATAACGGGTCTGTCGGCACGTCAGTTTTAAAATGGCAAGCAATTTCTTTCGAAAAGCTATGAACCAACTGAGGAACAAGGAGTTTCAGAAGTATCTGAGGAGGTATGTGCATCCAGAGGCGCTTACAGTTTATTTAAAAATCCTATATGTAAACTTTCCTTGTCGATTGCCTTCAGTGCATATAGAGCTTAAACTCTTCGCTTTGTTGTAGGTGTAAGCATAAAGTCACTGCTTACGTTTGGGTCCATCATTGCAGAAGTGCTGCTGGTGATCACAGAATTGCACTTATAATTTTTTTTGTTTGTGTTCTTTGTCTTTCCGAGATCTAAATGTACCTGTTGGGAAAATCCTTCCAACAAAAGCACGGCAAGAAAGTCACAAACTGATTTTTTTGTTAATATAAATATAATTTTATGACTACTGTTTAATAATTTCACACTAATATATTGTAAGAATCCTCTGGAATTTCTTTAATGGTACCTTCACCCTGCTGCATGTTAGATCAGCTCTGTGTTTTATTGTTTGATTTCGGCACTTCTGGGGACCTGTAATCAATTGGGGTCTGCCCATAGTCGCTGTGACGGATATGAGGAAGAGCCCTGAAATAATCAGTGGTCGAATGACCTTCGGTAAGAGGCAGAGGGCTCACCTTCCATCTATATGAGCGTCCCCTGGGTCACTCGGGTCTCCAGAGGGACCTTTTAAAGGTTTTAAGCTGGTTGCTCTTCTTCTTTCTGGCCTCTGACCCCTGCATGATCTCTGTCTCTCCAGCTCTTACCTGTTACTCACTCATTTTTATGAGGTTCTCATATCGAGTTCAGCCGAGAAACTGGCTACTCTTCAATTGTCATGTCACCAATGCGACGGCGCAGATGATTCAGGGTGGCCGGCCGGCTCATCCGACACAAGCAGGTCCCCACCAGGCTCCCTCTAGAACATTTAAATCTTCACCCCTCATCTGTTGATTAATGCCATATTACTGCTCGACATAGCATTTGCAGCCGGCAGCCAGGCAATCACTCAGCCAGCTTTTCAGGGACTCGTCTGGCTCTTAATGGGGCCAGATCTGCTTGGGACACCATCCCGCAGGTCCCACGGTCCCTTAAAGGGGCAGCTTGACATGCCTGTCCTGCCTGGCGCCTGATGTGCCTGCCCTGCCTGTGCTGCTTGCAGCTTCGCCGCCCCCTGGTTCCTGAGGCTCCTGCTCCGCCCGTCCTTGCTTCGCCCGCTCCTCCAGTCCTTGCTGCGCCCGTTCCTGCTCCACCCGTCTCTGAGGCGCCAGATCCGCCCATCCCTGAGGCACCTGCTACGCCTGAGGCCCCTCTGCCTTCACCTTCGCCTGTTGCTCCAGCCCTGGGCTCCACCCGCTCCTAATGGGCTGGCTCCACGCAAAGGGGCTTCGGCTCCAGCTCCAGTCCCCGAGGAGGTCTCAGGCTGTCAGATCATCGCTCCTCCTCCCTTGATGGAGGGAGAGGAAGAGCTTGAGTGGGATCCCACGGGGACCTCCCTAATGACTCCTCTGCCCTCGCCCCGGAGAGATTGACCCCGGCCAGAACCCCACCTTTCAGTGTCCCAAAAGGAGAGAGGGCACAGGGCCCGGGTCCCGCCCACCCTGCCCCCTGGTCCGCCCTCTCTTGCCTGGGCTGGGGCTCGGGGGAGGGGGCGCTTGCGGGTTCCCCCGCTCCGACTCCTCGGCCGTCTGCAGGTCCCCCCACTCCGGCGCATCGGTGGACGGCGCCTTTGCCAGCTGTGGCTAAGCCCATCCTGGGTCTTGGTCCTGGCAGTACCTTGTGTGCCTGGAGTCTGCACATGGAGAGGGGTGTACTAAGGACCAATGTTTAAGCACTGAAACAAATATTTTCCGGTTAAAGGTTTGGACAGGGTTGGAGGGGAGTGGAGTCAAGTGGCCAGATATCCTTTTAGTCTATGGGACCAGATGGAAAGGTTGGAGCTCAGTACTGCACTGCTGCCTCCTGTTCCTTCTGCTTCAGCAGCAGAGGCCTACCCACCTCCAGATTCTGAACAGCTGGAAACTGTCAGAAGCACCAACAAATGTTACTGTAAAAAGGTTCCAGTTCTTTAGGGCAATTACCAGAGAGTATCTGGCCCACATGAAGCCTGGGTGAGAGATGGGCTGATATAAAAACTCATATCAACAATTCCTGCACCATTCACCACCATGGTAAGCTATCACAGGTTGGTCACATAGCTAAGGAGTGCTGCACTTCTGCCAAATCTCGCCTCGTTTTCCACGTACACAACGTACCAAAATTGCAGCACCCCACTCCAGTGCTGTACCTGTGGCAGTCAGTACTGCACACTGGATGGTACTCAGCTTGTCAGCGGGTCGACTCAGGTCTGCCAGGCCAGCCAAAATCAGGCCCTGAGGGGGAGGCTGTATTGTCAGCAGACTTTCGTCCAGCTCACTCAAACAGATTTGCAGCTGAACAAGGAACGACAAAACATGGCATCAATTTCATAAGTCAGTAACCAAAGCAGGAATTTGCATTCTTCACCCATATGAACCTTGGAGCTCAGAATAGTCGTTGGACCTTAAAGGCAAGAAAAAGCAGCAGCAATGTCATCAACTGAAATATAAAACAAGTAAACTGTAGATTATACACAGTACTGTTCAAAAGTCATAGGCACCCAAAAAAAAAAAAAAAATATGTTCAAATAACTGTTGGTGTAAAACTATGCTGTTACGCCTAGCAAAATGCGTCAGCTTAGCCATTTCAAAACCTCTGCTAAAATAACCCTATTATTTCCAGCAACCATACAATACACCCATGTATTTTTTTGACCTGACCACTAGCCCACCTCATATATCTATCCAATATCTCGTTCACTTTTTTAACTAATTAACTTAACTAATTAAGCGAGCTGTTGGTGAAATTTAATAAATACATAGAATGGTTCGGGTGCCACTGAGGAGAAGTTTGGGAACTGAAGTGGTGTTCATCTAGCTATCCAAGTAGATATCAGTAACTTTTTGGAGAACAGAAGACATTTATACTAGTTTTTATTGTGTTACTCGTAATTTTCATATGTTCTTATGTCAAATTATATTTTTTGTTCTAAGAAAATGTGCACTTATTACCCAGAAAAACAGCGCTAAACATTTCTTTTGAGTGCCTAAGACTTTTGCACAGTACGGTATATACATAACACATATACATAGATATGCACTGGTGAATATATATAAAGAGACATACATCCAAGTACAGTAGTTCGGCAGTTTTGAGTACCATATTTGAGACAGACATTCTATGCCGCTGGCACTGAGATTTTTATTAGACATCTATTTATTATGTTTCCGCATAGCTTGCTCCCTAAGCCACATAATACATAGTCATCAGCACAAGTACTATGTGTCATCTAAGTGCTGTGACACGTAAAATTAGATTGCATTCCTTTTATCTGGGATGTCAGAACTCGCTGGGAGCTGGGAATGACGTCACAAACACAAGATAACAGTGTTCCAGTACAGGTAGTTGGAAAGCCATTTAGCGATACCAGGGATCCGTTTCAAAAAGCAAGACTCCTTGCTTACCCAGCTAAATTGTCAGATTTAATTCACCCCAGTTAAAATGGCCTTTGTCTTTGTTCACTTATATTTAGCCCAGACTACCTTAAATCTGACACGTTGTCCACTTAAGCAAGAAATCCCGCTTAATGAAACAGGCCCCAATTCTAGCCCAGTAATGTGTCAGCCACTGTTAGCGATATCAGTCGGTAACACATTACGTAGTGTCCTGAGCATAAGATAGCAGTTGGACAGTACTGCGCGTACAACCAATTCAATGAGTCACAAATAAGACATGAGAGCTAATACACAGTACCAAACTAACGTCTGTTGATGAAGGGCGCAGCCCTTTTGAATTCAGAGCTCTGGGGGCATTCCAGTTGAAATTCCTGACAAGGAATACGGAATTTACGAGTTTAATAGGAATGCAGCATTAGGCCCCGGTTCCAACCCATAACGGAGAAATACTTGACTTAGTACCCATCTAATGTTCAGGGTCGCAGGTCTGCTATGCCTTTCCATTCTGTGGCATCACAAAACCATTTTCTATTCTGTGACATCACAAAAACATTACGAAGTGGGCTCTTTGGGAATTTGGGAGTTTTTTTGTGTTAGATTGTATATACTTTCCATTAATAATAATGACGGTGTTGCTACTTTTGAAAAAGTTCCACTTCATAATAGTTTTGTGATGTCGCAGAATGGAAATGTTTTCGAAGTAGCAGACATCACCAACCAGTAAATGTCGTAGATGAAAGATTTTCTATCCAGTGGGTGATGTCACCTTCACATTTCAGTTTGAAAGAGTCACAATGAAACACAGAAGCATGCATATTCAATTGCAACGGTCGGCATTTTCTTTCACAAACCTGCCAACCAACCAGCTGAAGAGCAAGGAGTTTTGGGAGTACTTGAGGTGCATGCACCTTAGGCACTTGTTTAAAAAAATGCAATTTGCATGAATATGTTTCTGTTTGATTGCAGCACTTCTGGGGCCCAGTAGCAAACTGGGGTCTGCCCATAGCAGCGATGAGTGACACGAAGAAGAGCCCTGAGATCATCGGTGGCCGAATGACCTTCGGTAAGAGGCAGAGGGCTCACCTTCCATCTGTGTGAGCGTCCACAGGGTCACTCGGGACTCCAGAGGGACTTTTTAAAGGTTTGAGCCAGTTGCTGTGAACTTCACATTTCAGTTTGGACAAAAGCGACATACGTGCATGCACGTTGAATTTAAAATGGCAAGCAATTTTTTTCAAAGAGCTGTAAACCAACTGAGGAACAGGGAGTTTCAGAAGTATCTGAGGAGGTATGTGCATCCAGAGGCGCTTGCAGTTTATTTAAAAATCCAATATGTAAACTTTCCTTGTCGATTGCCATCAGTGCATAAGAAGCTTAAACTCTTCGCTTTGTTGTAGATGTAAGCATAAAGTCACTGCTTACATTTGGGTCCATCATTGCAGAAGTGCTGCTGGTGATCACAGAATTGCACTTATAATTTTTTTTTTGTTTCCTTCCTTTGTCTTTCCGAGATCTAAATGTGCCTGTTGGGAAAAACCTTCCAACAAAAGCACGGCAAGAAAGTCACAAACTGATTTTTTTGTTAATATAAATATAATTTTATGACTACTGTTTAATAATTTCACACTAATATATTGTAAGAATCCTCTGGAATTTCTTTAATGGCGCCTTCACCCTGCTGCATGTTAGATCAGCTCTGTGTTTTATTGTTTGATTTCGGCACTTCTGGGGACCTGTAATCAATTGGGGTCTGCCCATAGTCGCTGTGACGGATATGAGGAAGAGCCCTGAAATAATCAGTGGTCGAATGACCTTCGGTAAGAGGCAGAGGGCTCACCTTCCATCTATATGAGCGTCCCCTGGGTCACTCGGGTCTCCAGAGGGACCTTTTAAAGGTTTTAAGCTGGTTGCTCTTCTTCTTTCTGGCCTCTGACCCCTGCATGATCTCTGTCTCTCCAGCTCTTACCTGTTACTCACTCGTTTTTATGAGGTTCTCATATCGAGTTCAGCCGAGAAACTGGCTACTCTTCAATTGTCATGTCACCAATGCGACGGCGCAGATGATTCAGGGTGGCCGGCCGGCTCATCCGACACAAGCAGGTCCCCACCAGGCTCCCTCTAGAACATTTAAATCTTCACCCCTCATCTGTTGATTAATGCCATATTACTGCTCGACATAGCATTTGCAGCCGGCAGCCAGGCAATCACTCAGCCAGCTTTTCAGGGACTCGTCTGGCTCTTAATGGGGCCAGATCTGCTTGGGACACCATCCCGCAGGTCCCACGGTCCCTTAAAGGGGCAGCTTGACATGCCTGTCCTGCCTGGCGCCTGATGTGCCTGCCCTGCCTGTGCTGCTTGCAGCTTCGCCGCCCCCTGGTTCCTGAGGCTCCTGCTCCGCCCGTCCTTGCTTCGCCCGCTCCTCCAGTCCCTGCTGCGCCCGTTCCTGCTCCACCCGTCTCTGAGGCGCCAGATCCGCCCATCCCTGAGGCACCTGCTACGCCTGAGGCCCCTCTGCCTTCACCTTCGCCTGTTGCTCCAGCCCTGGGCTCCACCCGCTCCTAATGGGCTGGCTCCACGCAAAGGGGCTTCGGCTCCAGCTCCAGTCCCCGAGGAGGTCTCAGGCTGTCAGATCATCGCTCCTCCTCCCTTGATGGAGGGAGAGGAAGAGCTTGAGTGGGATCCCACGGGGACCTCCCTAATGACTCCTCTGCCCTCGCCCCGGAGAGATTGACCCCGGCCAGAACCCCACCTTTCAGTGTCCCAAAAGGAGAGAGGGCACAGGGCCCGGGTCCCGCCCACCCTGCCCCCTGGTCCGCCCTCTCTTGCCTGGGCTGGGGCTCGGGGGAGGGGGCGCTTGCGGGTTCCCCCGCTCCGACTCCTCGGCCGTCTGCAGGTCCCCCCACTCCGGCGCATCGGTGGACGGCGCCTTTGCCAGCTGTGGCTAAGCCCATCCTGGGTCTTGGTCCTGGCAGTACCTTGTGTGCCTGGAGTCTGCACATGGAGAGGGGTGTACTAAGGACCAATGTTTAAGCACTGAAACAAATATTTTCCGGTTAAAGGTTTGGACAGGGTTGGAGGGGAGTGGAGTCAAGTGGCCAGATATCCTTTTAGTTTATGGGACCAGATGGAAAGGTTGGAGCTCAGTACTGCACTGCTGCCTCCTGTTCCTTCTGCTTCAGCAGCAGAGGCCTACCCACCTCCAGATTCTGAACAGCTGGAAACTGTCAGAAGCACCAACAAATGTTACTGTAAAAAGGTTCCAGTTCTTTAGGGCAATTACCAGAGAGTATCTGGCCCACATGAAGCCTGGGTGAGAGATGGGCTGATATAAAAACTCATATCAACAATTCCTGCACCATTCACCACCATGGTAAGCTATCACAGGTTGGTCACATAGCTAAGGAGTGCTGCACTTCTGCCAAATCTCGCCTCGTTTTCCACGTACACAACGTACCAAAATTGCAGCACCCCACTCCAGTGCTGTACCTGTGGCAGTCAGTACTGCACACTGGATGGTACTCAGCTTGTCAGCGGGTCGACTCAGGTCTGCCAGGCCAGCCAAAATCAGGCCCTGAGGGGGAGGCTGTATTGTCAGCAGACTTTCGTCCAGCTCACTCAAACAGATTTGCAGCTGAACAAGGAACGACAAAACATGGCATCAATTTCATAAGTCAGTAACCAAAGCAGGAATTTGCATTCTTCACCCATATGAACCTTGGAGCTCAGAATAGTCGTTGGACCTTAAAGGCAAGAAAAAGCAGCAGCAATGTCATCAACTGAAATATAAAACAAGTAAACTGTAGATTATACACAGTACTGTTCAAAAGTCATAGGCACCCAAAAAAAAAAAAAATATATGTTCAAATAACTGTTGGTGTAAAACTATGCTGTTACGCCTAGCAAAATGCGTCAGCTTAGCCATTTCAAAACCTCTGCTAAAATAACCCTATTATTTCCAGCAACCATACAATACACCCATGTATTTTTTTGACCTGACCACTAGCCCACCTCATATATCTATCCAATATCTCGTTCACTTTTTTAACTAATTAACTTAACTAATTAAGCGAGCTGTTGGTGAAATTTAATAAATACATAGAATGGTTCGGGTGCCACTGAGGAGAAGTTTGGGAACTGAAGTGGTGTTCATCTAGCTATCCAAGTAGATATCAGTAACTTTTTGGAGAACAGAAGACATTTATACTAGTTTTTATTGTGTTACTCGTAATTTTCATATGTTCTTATGTCAAATTATATTTTTTGTTCTAAGAAAATGTGCACTTATTACCCAGAAAAACAGCGCTAAACATTTCTTTTGAGTGCCTAAGACTTTTGCACAGTACGGTATATACATAACACATATACATAGATATGCACTGGTGAATATATATAAAGAGACATACATCCAAGTACAGTAGTTCGGCAGTTTTGAGTACCATATTTGAGACAGACATTCTATGCCGCTGGCACTGAGATTTTTATTAGACATCTATTTATTATGTTTCCGCATAGCTTGCTCCCTAAGCCACATAATACATAGTCATCAGCACAAGTACTATGTGTCATCTAAGTGCTGTGACACGTAAAATTAGATTGCATTCCTTTTATCTGGGATGTCAGAACTCGCTGGGAGCTGGGAATGACGTCACAAACACAAGATAACAGTGTTCCAGTACAGGTAGTTGGAAAGCCATTTAGCGATACCAGGGATCCGTTTCAAAAAGCAAGACTCCTTGCTTACCCAGCTAAATTGTCAGATTTAATTCACCCCAGTTAAAATGGCCTTTGTCTTTGTTCACTTATATTTAGCCCAGACTACCTTAAATCTGACACGTTGTCCACTTAAGCAAGAAATCCCGCTTAATGAAACAGGCCCCAATTCTAGCCCAGTAATGTGTCAGCCACTGTTAGCGATATCAGTCGGTAACACATTACGTAGTGTCCTGAGCATAAGATAGCAGTTGGACAGTACTGCGCGTACAACCAATTCAATGAGTCACAAATAAGACATGAGAGCTAATACACAGTACCAAACTAACGTCTGTTGATGAAGGGCGCAGCCCTTTTGAATTCAGAGCTCTGGGGGCATTCCAGTTGAAATTCCTGACAAGGAATACGGAATTTACGAGTTTAATAGGAATGCAGCATTAGGCCCCGGTTCCAACCCATAACGGAGAAATACTTGACTTAGTACCCATCTAATGTTCAGGGTCGCAGGTCTGCTATGCCTTTCCATTCTGTGGCATCACAAAACCATTTTCTATTCTGTGACATCACAAAAACATTACGAAGTGGGCTCTTTGGGAATTTGGGAGTTTTTTTGTGTTAGATTGTATATACTTTCCATTAATAATAATGACGGTGTTGCTACTTTTGAAAAAGTTCCACTTCATAATAGTTTTGTGATGTCGCAGAATGGAAATGTTTTCGAAGTAGCAGACATCACCAACCAGTAAATGTCGTAGATGAAAGATTTTCTATCCAGTGGGTGATGTCACCTTCACATTTCAGTTTGAAAGAGTCACAATGAAACACAGAAGCATGCATATTCAATTGCAACGGTCGGCATTTTCTTTCACAAACCTGCCAACCAACCAGCTGAAGAGCAAGGAGTTTTGGGAGTACTTGAGGTGCATGCACCTTAGGCACTTGTTTAAAAAAATGCAATTTGCATGAATATGTTTCTGTTTGATTGCAGCACTTCTGGGGCCCAGTAGCAAACTGGGGTCTGCCCATAGCAGCGATGAGTGACACGAAGAAGAGCCCTGAGATCATCGGTGGCCGAATGACCTTCGGTAAGAGGCAGAGGGCTCACCTTCCATCTGTGTGAGCGTCCACAGGGTCACTCGGGACTCCAGAGGGACTTTTTAAAGGTTTGAGCCAGTTGCTGTGAACTTCACATTTCAGTTTGGACAAAAGCGACATACGTGCATGCACGTTGAATTTAAAATGGCAAGCAATTTTTTTCAAAGAGCTGTAAACCAACTGAGGAACAGGGAGTTTCAGAAGTATCTGAGGAGGTATGTGCATCCAGAGGCGCTTGCAGTTTATTTAAAAATCCAATATGTAAACTTTCCTTGTCGATTGCCATCAGTGCATAAGAAGCTTAAACTCTTCGCTTTGTTGTAGATGTAAGCATAAAGTCACTGCTTACATTTGGGTCCATCATTGCAGAAGTGCTGCTGGTGATCACAGAATTGCACTTATAATTTTTTTTTTGTTTCCTTCCTTTGTCTTTCCGAGATCTAAATGTGCCTGTTGGGAAAAACCTTCCAACAAAAGCACGGCAAGAAAGTCACAAACTGATTTTTTTGTTAATATAAATATAATTTTATGACTACTGTTTAATAATTTCACACTAATATATTGTAAGAATCCTCTGGAATTTCTTTAATGGCGCCTTCACCCTGCTGCATGTTAGATCAGCTCTGTGTTTTATTGTTTGATTTCGGCACTTCTGGGGACCTGTAATCAATTGGGGTCTGCCCATAGTCGCTGTGACGGATATGAGGAAGAGCCCTGAAATAATCAGTGGTCGAATGACCTTCGGTAAGAGGCAGAGGGCTCACCTTCCATCTATATGAGCGTCCCCTGGGTCACTCGGGTCTCCAGAGGGACCTTTTAAAGGTTTTAAGCTGGTTGCTCTTCTTCTTTCTGGCCTCTGACCCCTGCATGATCTCTGTCTCTCCAGCTCTTACCTGTTACTCACTCGTTTTTATGAGGTTCTCATATCGAGTTCAGCCGAGAAACTGGCTACTCTTCAATTGTCATGTCACCAATGCGACGGCGCAGATGATTCAGGGTGGCCGGCCGGCTCATCCGACACAAGCAGGTCCCCACCAGGCTCCCTCTAGAACATTTAAATCTTCACCCCTCATCTGTTGATTAATGCCATATTACTGCTCGACATAGCATTTGCAGCCGGCAGCCAGGCAATCACTCAGCCAGCTTTTCAGGGACTCGTCTGGCTCTTAATGGGGCCAGATCTGCTTGGGACACCATCCCGCAGGTCCCACGGTCCCTTAAAGGGGCAGCTTGACATGCCTGTCCTGCCTGGCGCCTGATGTGCCTGCCCTGCCTGTGCTGCTTGCAGCTTCGCCGCCCCCTGGTTCCTGAGGCTCCTGCTCCGCCCGTCCTTGCTTCGCCCGCTCCTCCAGTCCCTGCTGCGCCCGTTCCTGCTCCACCCGTCTCTGAGGCGCCAGATCCGCCCATCCCTGAGGCACCTGCTACGCCTGAGGCCCCTCTGCCTTCACCTTCGCCTGTTGCTCCAGCCCTGGGCTCCACCCGCTCCTAATGGGCTGGCTCCACGCAAAGGGGCTTCGGCTCCAGCTCCAGTCCCCGAGGAGGTCTCAGGCTGTCAGATCATCGCTCCTCCTCCCTTGATGGAGGGAGAGGAAGAGCTTGAGTGGGATCCCACGGGGACCTCCCTAATGACTCCTCTGCCCTCGCCCCGGAGAGATTGACCCCGGCCAGAACCCCACCTTTCAGTGTCCCAAAAGGAGAGAGGGCACAGGGCCCGGGTCCCGCCCACCCTGCCCCCTGGTCCGCCCTCTCTTGCCTGGGCTGGGGCTCGGGGGAGGGGGCGCTTGCGGGTTCCCCCGCTCCGACTCCTCGGCCGTCTGCAGGTCCCCCCACTCCGGCGCATCGGTGGACGGCGCCTTTGCCAGCTGTGGCTAAGCCCATCCTGGGTCTTGGTCCTGGCAGTACCTTGTGTGCCTGGAGTCTGCACATGGAGAGGGGTGTACTAAGGACCAATGTTTAAGCACTGAAACAAATATTTTCCGGTTAAAGGTTTGGACAGGGTTGGAGGGGAGTGGAGTCAAGTGGCCAGATATCCTTTTAGTCTATGGGACCAGATGGAAAGGTTGGAGCTCAGTACTGCACTGCTGCCTCCTGTTCCTTCTGCTTCAGCAGCAGAGGCCTACCCACCTCCAGATTCTGAACAGCTGGAAACTGTCAGAAGCACCAACAAATGTTACTGTAAAAAGGTTCCAGTTCTTTAGGGCAATTACCAGAGAGTATCTGGCCCACATGAAGCCTGGGTGAGAGATGGGCTGATATAAAAACTCATATCAACAATTCCTGCACCATTCACCACCATGGTAAGCTATCACAGGTTGGTCACATAGCTAAGGAGTGCTGCACTTCTGCCAAATCTCGCCTCGTTTTCCACGTACACAACGTACCAAAATTGCAGCACCCCACTCCAGTGCTGTACCTGTGGCAGTCAGTACTGCACACTGGATGGTACTCAGCTTGTCAGCGGGTCGACTCAGGTCTGCCAGGCCAGCCAAAATCAGGCCCTGAGGGGGAGGCTGTATTGTCAGCAGACTTTCGTCCAGCTCACTCAAACAGATTTGCAGCTGAACAAGGAACGACAAAACATGGCATCAATTTCATAAGTCAGTAACCAAAGCAGGAATTTGCATTCTTCACCCATATGAACCTTGGAGCTCAGAATAGTCGTTGGACCTTAAAGGCAAGAAAAAGCAGCAGCAATGTCATCAACTGAAATATAAAACAAGTAAACTGTAGATTATACACAGTACTGTTCAAAAGTCATAGGCACCCAAAAAAAAAAAAAAAATATGTTCAAATAACTGTTGGTGTAAAACTATGCTGTTACGCCTAGCAAAATGCGTCAGCTTAGCCATTTCAAAACCTCTGCTAAAATAACCCTATTATTTCCAGCAACCATACAATACACCCATGTATTTTTTTGACCTGACCACTAGCCCACCTCATATATCTATCCAATATCTCGTTCACTTTTTTAACTAATTAACTTAACTAATTAAGCGAGCTGTTGGTGAAATTTAATAAATACATAGAATGGTTCGGGTGCCACTGAGGAGAAGTTTGGGAACTGAAGTGGTGTTCATCTAGCTATCCAAGTAGATATCAGTAACTTTTTGGAGAACAGAAGACATTTATACTAGTTTTTATTGTGTTACTCGTAATTTTCATATGTTCTTATGTCAAATTATATTTTTTGTTCTAAGAAAATGTGCACTTATTACCCAGAAAAACAGCGCTAAACATTTCTTTTGAGTGCCTAAGACTTTTGCACAGTACGGTATATACATAACACATATACATAGATATGCACTGGTGAATATATATAAAGAGACATACATCCAAGTACAGTAGTTCGGCAGTTTTGAGTACCATATTTGAGACAGACATTCTATGCCGCTGGCACTGAGATTTTTATTAGACATCTATTTATTATGTTTCCGCATAGCTTGCTCCCTAAGCCACATAATACATAGTCATCAGCACAAGTACTATGTGTCATCTAAGTGCTGTGACACGTAAAATTAGATTGCATTCCTTTTATCTGGGATGTCAGAACTCGCTGGGAGCTGGGAATGACGTCACAAACACAAGATAACAGTGTTCCAGTACAGGTAGTTGGAAAGCCATTTAGCGATACCAGGGATCCGTTTCAAAAAGCAAGACTCCTTGCTTACCCAGCTAAATTGTCAGATTTAATTCACCCCAGTTAAAATGGCCTTTGTCTTTGTTCACTTATATTTAGCCCAGACTACCTTAAATCTGACACGTTGTCCACTTAAGCAAGAAATCCCGCTTAATGAAACAGGCCCCAATTCTAGCCCAGTAATGTGTCAGCCACTGTTAGCGATATCAGTCGGTAACACATTACGTAGTGTCCTGAGCATAAGATAGCAGTTGGACAGTACTGCGCGTACAACCAATTCAATGAGTCACAAATAAGACATGAGAGCTAATACACAGTACCAAACTAACGTCTGTTGATGAAGGGCGCAGCCCTTTTGAATTCAGAGCTCTGGGGGCATTCCAGTTGAAATTCCTGACAAGGAATACGGAATTTACGAGTTTAATAGGAATGCAGCATTAGGCCCCGGTTCCAACCCATAACGGAGAAATACTTGACTTAGTACCCATCTAATGTTCAGGGTCGCAGGTCTGCTATGCCTTTCCATTCTGTGGCATCACAAAACCATTTTCTATTCTGTGACATCACAAAAACATTACGAAGTGGGCTCTTTGGGAATTTGGGAGTTTTTTTTGTGTTAGATTGTATATACTTTCCATTAATAATAATGACGGTGTTGCTACTTTTGAAAAAGTTCCACTTCATAATAGTTTTGTGATGTCGCAGAATGGAAATGTTTTCGAAGTAGCAGACATCACCAACCAGTAAATGTCGTAGATGAAAGATTTTCTATCCAGTGGGTGATGTCACCTTCACATTTCAGTTTGAAAGAGTCACAATGAAACACAGAAGCATGCATATTCAATTGCAACGGTCGGCATTTTCTTTCACAAACCTGCCAACCAACCAGCTGAAGAGCAAGGAGTTTTGGGAGTACTTGAGGTGCATGCACCTTAGGCACTTGTTTAAAAAAATGCAATTTGCATGAATATGTTTCTGTTTGATTGCAGCACTTCTGGGGCCCAGTAGCAAACTGGGGTCTGCCCATAGCAGCGATGAGTGACACGAAGAAGAGCCCTGAGATCATCGGTGGCCGAATGACCTTCGGTAAGAGGCAGAGGGCTCACCTTCCATCTGTGTGAGCGTCCACAGGGTCACTCGGGACTCCAGAGAGACTTTTTAAAGGTTTGAGCCAGTTGCTGTGAACTTCACATTTCAGTTTGGACAAAAGCGACATACGTGCATGCACGTTGAATTTAAAATGGCAAGCAATTTTTTTCAAAGAGCTGTAAACCAACTGAGGAACAGGGAGTTTCAGAAGTATCTGAGGAGGTATGTGCATCCAGAGGCGCTTGCAGTTTATTTAAAAATCCAATATGTAAACTTTCCTTGTCGATTGCCATCAGTGCATAAGAAGCTTAAACTCTTCGCTTTGTTGTAGATGTAAGCATAAAGTCACTGCTTACATTTGGGTCCATCATTGCAGAAGTGCTGCTGGTGATCACAGAATTGCACTTATAATTTTTTTTTTGTTTCCTTCCTTTGTCTTTCCGAGATCTAAATGTGCCTGTTGGGAAAAACCTTCCAACAAAAGCACGGCAAGAAAGTCACAAACTGATTTTTTTGTTAATATAAATATAATTTTATGACTACTGTTTAATAATTTCACACTAATATATTGTAAGAATCCTCTGGAATTTCTTTAATGGCGCCTTCACCCTGCTGCATGTTAGATCAGCTCTGTGTTTTATTGTTTGATTTCGGCACTTCTGGGGACCTGTAATCAATTGGGGTCTGCCCATAGTCGCTGTGACGGATATGAGGAAGAGCCCTGAAATAATCAGTGGTCGAATGACCTTCGGTAAGAGGCAGAGGGCTCACCTTCCATCTATATGAGCGTCCCCTGGGTCACTCGGGTCTCCAGAGGGACCTTTTAAAGGTTTTAAGCTGGTTGCTCTTCTTCTTTCTGGCCTCTGACCCCTGCATGATCTCTGTCTCTCCAGCTCTTACCTGTTACTCACTCATTTTTATGAGGTTCTCATATCGAGTTCAGCCGAGAAACTGGCTACTCTTCAATTGTCATGTCACCAATGCGACGGCGCAGATGATTCAGGGTGGCCGGCCAGCTCATCCGACACAAGCAGGTCCCCACCAGGCTCCCTCTAGAACATTTAAATCTTCACCCCTCATCTGTTGATTAATGCCATATTACTGCTCGACATAGCATTTGCAGCCGGCAGCCAGGCAATCACTCAGCCAGCTTTTCAGGGACTCGTCTGGCTCTTAATGGGGCCAGATCTGCTTGGGACACCATCCCGCAGGTCCCACGGTCCCTTAAAGGGGCAGCTTGACATGCCTGTCCTGCCTGGCGCCTGATGTGCCTGCCCTGCCTGTGCTGCTTGCAGCTTCGCCGCCCCCTGGTTCCTGAGGCTCCTGCTCCGCCCGTCCTTGCTTCGCCCGCTCCTCCAGTCCCTGCTGCGCCCGTTCCTGCTCCACCCGTCTCTGAGGCGCCAGATCCGCCCATCCCTGAGGCACCTGCTACGCCTGAGGCCCCTCTGCCTTCACCTTCGCCTGTTGCTCCAGCCCTGGGCTCCACCCGCTCCTAATGGGCTGGCTCCACGCAAAGGGGCTTCGGCTCCAGCTCCAGTCCCCGAGGAGGTCTCAGGCTGTCAGATCATCGCTCCTCCTCCCTTGATGGAGGGAGAGGAAGAGCTTGAGTGGGATCCCACGGGGACCTCCCTAATGACTCCTCTGCCCTCGCCCCGGAGAGATTGACCCCGGCCAGAACCCCACCTTTCAGTGTCCCAAAAGGAGAGAGGGCACAGGGCCCGGGTCCCGCCCACCCTGCCCCCTGGTCCGCCCTCTCTTGCCTGGGCTGGGGCTCGGGGGAGGGGGCGCTTGCGGGTTCCCCCGCTCCGACTCCTCGGCCGTCTGCAGGTCCCCCCACTCCGGCGCATCGGTGGACGGCGCCTTTGCCAGCTGTGGCTAAGCCCATCCTGGGTCTTGGTCCTGGCAGTACCTTGTGTGCCTGGAGTCTGCACATGGAGAGGGGTGTACTAAGGACCAATGTTTAAGCACTGAAACAAATATTTTCCGGTTAAAGGTTTGGACAGGGTTGGAGGGGAGTGGAGTCAAGTGGCCAGATATCCTTTTAGTCTATGGGACCAGATGGAAAGGTTGGAGCTCAGTACTGCGCTGCTGCCTCCTGTTCCTTCTGCTTCAGCAGCAGAGGCCTACCCACCTCCAGATTCTGAACAGCTGGAAACTGTCAGAAGCACCAACAAATGTTACTGTAAAAAGGTTCCAGTTCTTTAGGGCAATTACCAGAGAGTATCTGGCCCACATGAAGCCTGGGTGAGAGATGGGCTGATATAAAAACTCATATCAACAATTCCTGCACCATTCACCACCATGGTAAGCTATCACAGGTTGGTCACATAGCTAAGGAGTGCTGCACTTCTGCCAAATCTCGCCTCGTTTTCCACGTACACAACGTACCAAAATTGCAGCACCCCACTCCAGTGCTGTACCTGTGGCAGTCAGTACTGCACACTGGATGGTACTCAGCTTGTCAGCGGGTCGACTCAGGTCTGCCAGGCCAGCCAAAATCAGGCCCTGAGGGGGAGGCTGTATTGTCAGCAGACTTTCGTCCAGCTCACTCAAACAGATTTGCAGCTGAACAAGGAACGACAAAACATGGCATCAATTTCATAAGTCAGTAACCAAAGCAGGAATTTGCATTCTTCACCCATATGAACCTTGGAGCTCAGAATAGTCGTTGGACCTTAAAGGCAAGAAAAAGCAGCAGCAATGTCATCAACTGAAATATAAAACAAGTAAACTGTAGATTATACACAGTACTGTTCAAAAGTCATAGGCACCCAAAAAAAAAAAAAAAATATGTTCAAATAACTGTTGGTGTAAAACTATGCTGTTACGCCTAGCAAAATGCGTCAGCTTAGCCATTTCAAAACCTCTGCTAAAATAACCCTATTATTTCCAGCAACCATACAATACACCCATGTATTTTTTTGACCTGACCACTAGCCCACCTCATATATCTATCCAATATCTCGTTCACTTTTTTAACTAATTAACTTAACTAATTAAGCGAGCTGTTGGTGAAATTTAATAAATACATAGAATGGTTCGGGTGCCACTGAGGAGAAGTTTGGGAACTGAAGTGGTGTTCATCTAGCTATCCAAGTAGATATCAGTAACTTTTTGGAGAACAGAAGACATTTATACTAGTTTTTATTGTGTTACTCGTAATTTTCATATGTTCTTATGTCAAATTATATTTTTTGTTCTAAGAAAATGTGCACTTATTACCCAGAAAAACAGCGCTAAACATTTCTTTTGAGTGCCTAAGACTTTTGCACAGTACGGTATATACATAACACATATACATAGATATGCACTGGTGAATATATATAAAGAGACATACATCCAAGTACAGTAGTTCGGCAGTTTTGAGTACCATATTTGAGACAGACATTCTATGCCGCTGGCACTGAGATTTTTATTAGACATCTATTTATTATGTTTCCGCATAGCTTGCTCCCTAAGCCACATAATACATAGTCATCAGCACAAGTACTATGTGTCATCTAAGTGCTGTGACACGTAAAATTAGATTGCATTCCTTTTATCTGGGATGTCAGAACTCGCTGGGAGCTGGGAATGACGTCACAAACACAAGATAACAGTGTTCCAGTACAGGTAGTTGGAAAGCCATTTAGCGATACCAGGGATCCGTTTCAAAAAGCAAGACTCCTTGCTTACCCAGCTAAATTGTCAGATTTAATTCACCCCAGTTAAAATGGCCTTTGTCTTTGTTCACTTATATTTAGCCCAGACTACCTTAAATCTGACACGTTGTCCACTTAAGCAAGAAATCCCGCTTAATGAAACAGGCCCCAATTCTAGCCCAGTAATGTGTCAGCCACTGTTAGCGATATCAGTCGGTAACACATTACGTAGTGTCCTGAGCATAAGATAGCAGTTGGACAGTACTGCGCGTACAACCAATTCAATGAGTCACAAATAAGACATGAGAGCTAATACACAGTACCAAACTAACGTCTGTTGATGAAGGGCGCAGCCCTTTTGAATTCAGAGCTCTGGGGGCATTCCAGTTGAAATTCCTGACAAGGAATACGGAATTTACGAGTTTAATAGGAATGCAGCATTAGGCCCCGGTTCCAACCCATAACGGAGAAATACTTGACTTAGTACCCATCTAATGTTCAGGGTCGCAGGTCTGCTATGCCTTTCCATTCTGTGGCATCACAAAACCATTTTCTATTCTGTGACATCACAAAAACATTACGAAGTGGGCTCTTTGGGAATTTGGGAGTTTTTTTGTGTTAGATTGTATATACTTTCCATTAATAATAATGACGGTGTTGCTACTTTTGAAAAAGTTCCACTTCATAATAGTTTTGTGATGTCGCAGAATGGAAATGTTTTCGAAGTAGCAGACATCACCAACCAGTAAATGTCGTAGATGAAAGATTTTCTATCCAGTGGGTGATGTCACCTTCACATTTCAGTTTGAAAGAGTCACAATGAAACACAGAAGCATGCATATTCAATTGCAACGGTCGGCGTTTTCTTTCACAAACCTGCCAACCAACCAGCTGAAGAGCAAGGAGTTTTGGGAGTACTTGAGGTGCATGCACCTTAGGCACTTGTTTAAAAAAATGCAATTTGCATGAATATGTTTCTGTTTGATTGCAGCACTTCTGGGGCCCAGTAGCAAACTGGGGTCTGCCCATAGCAGCGATGAGTGACACGAAGAAGAGCCCTGAGATCATCGGTGGCCGAATGACCTTCGGTAAGAGGCAGAGGGCTCACCTTCCATCTGTGTGAGCGTCCACAGGGTCACTCGGGACTCCAGAGAGACTTTTTAAAGGTTTGAGCCAGTTGCTGTGAACTTCACATTTCAGTTTGGACAAAAGCGACATACGTGCATGCACGTTGAATTTAAAATGGCAAGCAATTTTTTTCAAAGAGCTGTAAACCAACTGAGGAACAGGGAGTTTCAGAAGTATCTGAGGAGGTATGTGCATCCAGAGGCGCTTGCAGTTTATTTAAAAATCCAATATGTAAACTTTCCTTGTCGATTGCCATCAGTGCATAAGAAGCTTAAACTCTTCGCTTTGTTGTAGATGTAAGCATAAAGTCACTGCTTACATTTGGGTCCATCATTGCAGAAGTGCTGCTGGTGATCACAGAATTGCACTTATAATTTTTTTTTTGTTTCCTTCCTTTGTCTTTCCGAGATCTAAATGTGCCTGTTGGGAAAAACCTTCCAACAAAAGCACGGCAAGAAAGTCACAAACTGATTTTTTTGTTAATATAAATATAATTTTATGACTACTGTTTAATAATTTCACACTAATATATTGTAAGAATCCTCTGGAATTTCTTTAATGGCGCCTTCACCCTGCTGCATGTTAGATCAGCTCTGTGTTTTATTGTTTGATTTCGGCACTTCTGGGGACCTGTAATCAATTGGGGTCTGCCCATAGTCGCTGTGACGGATATGAGGAAGAGCCCTGAAATAATCAGTGGTCGAATGACCTTCGGTAAGAGGCAGAGGGCTCACCTTCCATCTATATGAGCGTCCCCTGGGTCACTCGGGTCTCCAGAGGGACCTTTTAAAGGTTTTAAGCTGGTTGCTCTTCTTCTTTCTGGCCTCTGACCCCTGCATGATCTCTGTCTCTCCAGCTCTTACCTGTTACTCACTCATTTTTATGAGGTTCTCATATCGAGTTCAGCCGAGAAACTGGCTACTCTTCAATTGTCATGTCACCAATGCGACGGCGCAGATGATTCAGGGTGGCCGGCCAGCTCATCCGACACAAGCAGGTCCCCACCAGGCTCCCTCTAGAACATTTAAATCTTCACCCCTCATCTGTTGATTAATGCCATATTACTGCTCGACATAGCATTTGCAGCCGGCAGCCAGGCAATCACTCAGCCAGCTTTTCAGGGACTCGTCTGGCTCTTAATGGGGCCAGATCTGCTTGGGACACCATCCCGCAGGTCCCACGGTCCCTTAAAGGGGCAGCTTGACATGCCTGTCCTGCCTGGCGCCTGATGTGCCTGCCCTGCCTGTGCTGCTTGCAGCTTCGCCGCCCCCTGGTTCCTGAGGCTCCTGCTCCGCCCGTCCTTGCTTCGCCCGCTCCTCCAGTCCCTGCTGCGCCCGTTCCTGCTCCACCCGTCTCTGAGGCGCCAGATCCGCCCATCCCTGAGGCACCTGCTACGCCTGAGGCCCCTCTGCCTTCACCTTCGCCTGTTGCTCCAGCCCTGGGCTCCACCCGCTCCTAATGGGCTGGCTCCACGCAAAGGGGCTTCGGCTCCAGCTCCAGTCCCCGAGGAGGTCTCAGGCTGTCAGATCATCGCTCCTCCTCCCTTGATGGAGGGAGAGGAAGAGCTTGAGTGGGATCCCACGGGGACCTCCCTAATGACTCCTCTGCCCTCGCCCCGGAGAGATTGACCCCGGCCAGAACCCCACCTTTCAGTGTCCCAAAAGGAGAGAGGGCACAGGGCCCGGGTCCCGCCCACCCTGCCCCCTGGTCCGCCCTCTCTTGCCTGGGCTGGGGCTCGGGGGAGGGGGCGCTTGCGGGTTCCCCCGCTCCGACTCCTCGGCCGTCTGCAGGTCCCCCCACTCCGGCGCATCGGTGGACGGCGCCTTTGCCAGCTGTGGCTAAGCCCATCCTGGGTCTTGGTCCTGGCAGTACCTTGTGTGCCTGGAGTCTGCACATGGAGAGGGGTGTACTAAGGACCAATGTTTAAGCACTGAAACAAATATTTTCCGGTTAAAGGTTTGGACAGGGTTGGAGGGGAGTGGAGTCAAGTGGCCAGATATCCTTTTAGTCTATGGGACCAGATGGAAAGGTTGGAGCTCAGTACTGCGCTGCTGCCTCCTGTTCCTTCTGCTTCAGCAGCAGAGGCCTACCCACCTCCAGATTCTGAACAGCTGGAAACTGTCAGAAGCACCAACAAATGTTACTGTAAAAAGGTTCCAGTTCTTTAGGGCAATTACCAGAGAGTATCTGGCCCACATGAAGCCTGGGTGAGAGATGGGCTGATATAAAAACTCATATCAACAATTCCTGCACCATTCACCACCATGGTAAGCTATCACAGGTTGGTCACATAGCTAAGGAGTGCTGCACTTCTGCCAAATCTCGCCTCGTTTTCCACGTACACAACGTACCAAAATTGCAGCACCCCACTCCAGTGCTGTACCTGTGGCAGTCAGTACTGCACACTGGATGGTACTCAGCTTGTCAGCGGGTCGACTCAGGTCTGCCAGGCCAGCCAAAATCAGGCCCTGAGGGGGAGGCTGTATTGTCAGCAGACTTTCGTCCAGCTCACTCAAACAGATTTGCAGCTGAACAAGGAACGACAAAACATGGCATCAATT
Organism: Brienomyrus brachyistius; assembly: GCF_023856365.1. Classification (NCBI taxonomy): domain Eukaryota; kingdom Metazoa; phylum Chordata; class Actinopteri; order Osteoglossiformes; family Mormyridae; genus Brienomyrus; species Brienomyrus brachyistius. The sequence continues at coordinate 4,947,954 of NW_026042306.1, read as the reverse complement.
TCATAAGTCAGTAACCAAAGCAGGAATTTGCATTCTTCACCCATATGAACCTTGGAGCTCAGAATAGTCGTTGGACCTTAAAGGCAAGAAAAAGCAGCAGCAATGTCATCAACTGAAATATAAAACAAGTAAACTGTAGATTATACACAGTACTGTTCAAAAGTCATAGGCACCCAAAAAAAAAAAAAAAATATGTTCAAATAACTGTTGGTGTAAAACTATGCTGTTACGCCTAGCAAAATGCGTCAGCTTAGCCATTTCAAAACCTCTGCTAAAATAACCCTATTATTTCCAGCAACCATACAATACACCCATGTATTTTTTTGACCTGACCACTAGCCCACCTCATATATCTATCCAATATCTCGTTCACTTTTTTAACTAATTAACTTAACTAATTAAGCGAGCTGTTGGTGAAATTTAATAAATACATAGAATGGTTCGGGTGCCACTGAGGAGAAGTTTGGGAACTGAAGTGGTGTTCATCTAGCTATCCAAGTAGATATCAGTAACTTTTTGGAGAACAGAAGACATTTATACTAGTTTTTATTGTGTTACTCGTAATTTTCATATGTTCTTATGTCAAATTATATTTTTTGTTCTAAGAAAATGTGCACTTATTACCCAGAAAAACAGCGCTAAACATTTCTTTTGAGTGCCTAAGACTTTTGCACAGTACGGTATATACATAACACATATACATAGATATGCACTGGTGAATATATATAAAGAGACATACATCCAAGTACAGTAGTTCGGCAGTTTTGAGTACCATATTTGAGACAGACATTCTATGCCGCTGGCACTGAGATTTTTATTAGACATCTATTTATTATGTTTCCGCATAGCTTGCTCCCTAAGCCACATAATACATAGTCATCAGCACAAGTACTATGTGTCATCTAAGTGCTGTGACACGTAAAATTAGATTGCATTCCTTTTATCTGGGATGTCAGAACTCGCTGGGAGCTGGGAATGACGTCACAAACACAAGATAACAGTGTTCCAGTACAGGTAGTTGGAAAGCCATTTAGCGATACCAGGGATCCGTTTCAAAAAGCAAGACTCCTTGCTTACCCAGCTAAATTGTCAGATTTAATTCACCCCAGTTAAAATGGCCTTTGTCTTTGTTCACTTATATTTAGCCCAGACTACCTTAAATCTGACACGTTGTCCACTTAAGCAAGAAATCCCGCTTAATGAAACAGGCCCCAATTCTAGCCCAGTAATGTGTCAGCCACTGTTAGCGATATCAGTCGGTAACACATTACGTAGTGTCCTGAGCATAAGATAGCAGTTGGACAGTACTGCGCGTACAACCAATTCAATGAGTCACAAATAAGACATGAGAGCTAATACACAGTACCAAACTAACGTCTGTTGATGAAGGGCGCAGCCCTTTTGAATTCAGAGCTCTGGGGGCATTCCAGTTGAAATTCCTGACAAGGAATACGGAATTTACGAGTTTAATAGGAATGCAGCATTAGGCCCCGGTTCCAACCCATAACGGAGAAATACTTGACTTAGTACCCATCTAATGTTCAGGGTCGCAGGTCTGCTATGCCTTTCCATTCTGTGGCATCACAAAACCATTTTCTATTCTGTGACATCACAAAAACATTACGAAGTGGGCTCTTTGGGAATTTGGGAGTTTTTTTGTGTTAGATTGTATATACTTTCCATTAATAATAATGACGGTGTTGCTACTTTTGAAAAAGTTCCACTTCATAATAGTTTTGTGATGTCGCAGAATGGAAATGTTTTCGAAGTAGCAGACATCACCAACCAGTAAATGTCGTAGATGAAAGATTTTCTATCCAGTGGGTGATGTCACCTTCACATTTCAGTTTGAAAGAGTCACAATGAAACACAGAAGCATGCATATTCAATTGCAACGGTCGGCATTTTCTTTCACAAACCTGCCAACCAACCAGCTGAAGAGCAAGGAGTTTTGGGAGTACTTGAGGTGCATGCACCTTAGGCACTTGTTTAAAAAAATGCAATTTGCATGAATATGTTTCTGTTTGATTGCAGCACTTCTGGGGCCCAGTAGCAAACTGGGGTCTGCCCATAGCAGCGATGAGTGACACGAAGAAGAGCCCTGAGATCATCGGTGGCCGAATGACCTTCGGTAAGAGGCAGAGGGCTCACCTTCCATCTGTGTGAGCGTCCACAGGGTCACTCGGGACTCCAGAGAGACTTTTTAAAGGTTTGAGCCAGTTGCTGTGAACTTCACATTTCAGTTTGGACAAAAGCGACATACGTGCATGCACGTTGAATTTAAAATGGCAAGCAATTTTTTTCAAAGAGCTGTAAACCAACTGAGGAACAGGGAGTTTCAGAAGTATCTGAGGAGGTATGTGCATCCAGAGGCGCTTGCAGTTTATTTAAAAATCCAATATGTAAACTTTCCTTGTCGATTGCCATCAGTGCATAAGAAGCTTAAACTCTTCGCTTTGTTGTAGATGTAAGCATAAAGTCACTGCTTACATTTGGGTCCATCATTGCAGAAGTGCTGCTGGTGATCACAGAATTGCACTTATAATTTTTTTTTTGTTTCCTTCCTTTGTCTTTCCGAGATCTAAATGTGCCTGTTGGGAAAAACCTTCCAACAAAAGCACGGCAAGAAAGTCACAAACTGATTTTTTTGTTAATATAAATATAATTTTATGACTACTGTTTAATAATTTCACACTAATATATTGTAAGAATCCTCTGGAATTTCTTTAATGGCGCCTTCACCCTGCTGCATGTTAGATCAGCTCTGTGTTTTATTGTTTGATTTCGGCACTTCTGGGGACCTGTAATCAATTGGGGTCTGCCCATAGTCGCTGTGACGGATATGAGGAAGAGCCCTGAAATAATCAGTGGTCGAATGACCTTCGGTAAGAGGCAGAGGGCTCACCTTCCATCTATATGAGCGTCCCCTGGGTCACTCGGGTCTCCAGAGGGACCTTTTAAAGGTTTTAAGCTGGTTGCTCTTCTTCTTTCTGGCCTCTGACCCCTGCATGATCTCTGTCTCTCCAGCTCTTACCTGTTACTCACTCATTTTTATGAGGTTCTCATATCGAGTTCAGCCGAGAAACTGGCTACTCTTCAATTGTCATGTCACCAATGCGACGGCGCAGATGATTCAGGGTGGCCGGCCAGCTCATCCGACACAAGCAGGTCCCCACCAGGCTCCCTCTAGAACATTTAAATCTTCACCCCTCATCTGTTGATTAATGCCATATTACTGCTCGACATAGCATTTGCAGCCGGCAGCCAGGCAATCACTCAGCCAGCTTTTCAGGGACTCGTCTGGCTCTTAATGGGGCCAGATCTGCTTGGGACACCATCCCGCAGGTCCCACGGTCCCTTAAAGGGGCAGCTTGACATGCCTGTCCTGCCTGGCGCCTGATGTGCCTGCCCTGCCTGTGCTGCTTGCAGCTTCGCCGCCCCCTGGTTCCTGAGGCTCCTGCTCCGCCCGTCCTTGCTTCGCCCGCTCCTCCAGTCCCTGCTGCGCCCGTTCCTGCTCCACCCGTCTCTGAGGCGCCAGATCCGCCCATCCCTGAGGCACCTGCTACGCCTGAGGCCCCTCTGCCTTCACCTTCGCCTGTTGCTCCAGCCCTGGGCTCCACCCGCTCCTAATGGGCTGGCTCCACGCAAAGGGGCTTTGGCTCCAGCTCCAGTCCCCGAGGAGGTCTCAGGCTGTCAGATCATCGCTCCTCCTCCCTTGATGGAGGGAGAGGAAGAGCTTGAGTGGGATCCCACGGGGACCTCCCTAATGACTCCTCTGCCCTCGCCCCGGAGAGATTGACCCCGGCCAGAACCCCACCTTTCAGTGTCCCAAAAGGAGAGAGGGCACAGGGCCCGGGTCCCGCCCACCCTGCCCCCTGGTCCGCCCTCTCTTGCCTGGGCTGGGGCTCGGGGGAGGGGGCGCTTGCGGGTTCCCCCGCTCCGACTCCTCCGCCGTCTGCAGGTCCCCCCACTCCGGCGCATCGGTGGACGGCGCCTTTGCCAGCTGTGGCTAAGCCCATCCTGGGTCTTGGTCCTGGCAGTACCTTGTGTGCCTGGAGTCTGCACATGGAGAGGGGTGTACTAAGGACCAATGTTTAAGCACTGAAACAAATATTTTCCGGTTAAAGGTTTGGACAGGGTTGGAGGGGAGTGGAGTCAAGTGGCCAGATATCCTTTTAGTCTATGGGACCAGATGGAAAGGTTGGAGCTCAGTACTGCGCTGCTGCCTCCTGTTCCTTCTGCTTCAGCAGCAGAGGCCTACCCACCTCCAGATTCTGAACAGCTGGAAACTGTCAGAAGCACCAACAAATGTTACTGTAAAAAGGTTCCAGTTCTTTAGGGCAATTACCAGAGAGTATCTGGCCCACATGAAGCCTGGGTGAGAGATGGGCTGATATAAAAACTCATATCAACAATTCCTGCACCATTCACCACCATGGTAAGCTATCACAGGTTGGTCACATAGCTAAGGAGTGCTGCACTTCTGCCAAATCCCGCCTCGTTTTCCCCGTACACAACGTACCAAAATTGCAGCACCCCACTCCAGTGCTGTACCTGTGGCAGTCAGTACTGCACACTGGATGGTACTCAGCTTGTCAGCGGGTCGACTCAGGTCTGCCAGGCCAGCCAAAATCAGGCCCTGAGGGGGAGGCTGTATTGTCAGCAGACTTTCGTCCAGCTCACTCAAACAGATTTGCAGCTGAACAAGGAACGACAAAACATGGCATCAATTTCATAAGTCAGTAACCAAAGCAGGAATTTGCATTCTTCACCCATATGAACCTTGGAGCTCAGAATAGTCGTTGGACCTTAAAGGCAAGAAAAAGCAGCAGCAATGTCATCAACTGAAATATAAAACAAGTAAACTGTAGATTATACACAGTACTGTTCAAAAGTCATAGGCACCCAAAAAAAAAAAAAAAAATATGTTCAAATAACTGTTGGTGTAAAACTATGCTGTTACGCCTAGCAAAATGCGTCAGCTTAGCCATTTCAAAACCTCTGCTAAAATAACCCTATTATTTCCAGCAACCATACAATACACCCATGTATTTTTTTGACCTGACCACTAGCCCACCTCATATATCTATCCAATATCTCGTTCACTTTTTTAACTAATTAACTTAACTAATTAAGCGAGCTGTTGGTGAAATTTAATAAATACATAGAATGGTTCGGGTGCCACTGAGGAGAAGTTTGGGAACTGAAGTGGTGTTCATCTAGCTATCCAAGTAGATATCAGTAACTTTTTGGAGAACAGAAGACATTTATACTAGTTTTTATTGTGTTACTCGTAATTTTCATATGTTCTTATGTCAAATTATATTTTTTGTTCTAAGAAAATGTGCACTTATTACCCAGAAAAACAGCGCTAAACATTTCTTTTGAGTGCCTAAGACTTTTGCACAGTACGGTATATACATAACACATATACATAGATATGCACTGGTGAATATATATAAAGAGACATACATCCAAGTACAGTAGTTCGGCAGTTTTGAGTACCATATTTGAGACAGACATTCTATGCCGCTGGCACTGAGATTTTTATTAGACATCTATTTATTATGTTTCCGCATAGCTTGCTCCCTAAGCCACATAATACATAGTCATCAGCACAAGTACTATGTGTCATCTAAGTGCTGTGACACGTAAAATTAGATTGCATTCCTTTTATCTGGGATGTCAGAACTCGCTGGGAGCTGGGAATGACGTCACAAACACAAGATAACAGTGTTCCAGTACAGGTAGTTGGAAAGCCATTTAGCGATACCAGGGATCCGTTTCAAAAAGCAAGACTCCTTGCTTACCCAGCTAAATTGTCAGATTTAATTCACCCCAGTTAAAATGGCCTTTGTCTTTGTTCACTTATATTTAGCCCAGACTACCTTAAATCTGACACGTTGTCCACTTAAGCAAGAAATCCCGCTTAATGAAACAGGCCCCAATTCTAGCCCAGTAATGTGTCAGCCACTGTTAGCGATATCAGTCGGTAACACATTACGTAGTGTCCTGAGCATAAGATAGCAGTTGGACAGTACTGCGCGTACAACCAATTCAATGAGTCACAAATAAGACATGAGAGCTAATACACAGTACCAAACTAACGTCTGTTGATGAAGGGCGCAGCCCTTTTGAATTCAGAGCTCTGGGGGCATTCCAGTTGAAATTCCTGACAAGGAATACGGAATTTACGAGTTTAATAGGAATGCAGCATTAGGCCCCGGTTCCAACCCATAACGGAGAAATACTTGACTTAGTACCCATCTAATGTTCAGGGTCGCAGGTCTGCTATGCCTTTCCATTCTGTGGCATCACAAAACCATTTTCTATTCTGTGACATCACAAAAACATTACGAAGTGGGCTCTTTGGGAATTTGGGAGTTTTTTTGTGTTAGATTGTATATACTTTCCATTAATAATAATGACGGTGTTGCTACTTTTGAAAAAGTTCCACTTCATAATAGTTTTGTGATGTCGCAGAATGGAAATGTTTTCGAAGTAGCAGACATCACCAACCAGTAAATGTCGTAGATGAAAGATTTTCTATCCAGTGGGTGATGTCACCTTCACATTTCAGTTTGAAAGAGTCACAATGAAACACAGAAGCATGCATATTCAATTGCAACGGTCGGCATTTTCTTTCACAAACCTGCCAACCAACCAGCTGAAGAGCAAGGAGTTTTGGGAGTACTTGAGGTGCATGCACCTTAGGCACTTGTTTAAAAAAATGCAATTTGCATGAATATGTTTCTGTTTGATTGCAGCACTTCTGGGGCCCAGTAGCAAACTGGGGTCTGCCCATAGCAGCGATGAGTGACACGAAGAAGAGCCCTGAGATCATCGGTGGCCGAATGACCTTCGGTAAGAGGCAGAGGGCTCACCTTCCATCTGTGTGAGCGTCCACAGGGTCACTCGGGACTCCAGAGGGACTTTTTAAAGGTTTGAGCCAGTTGCTGTGAACTTCACATTTCAGTTTGGACAAAAGCGACATACGTGCATGCACGTTGAATTTAAAATGGCAAGCAATTTTTTTCAAAGAGCTGTAAACCAACTGAGGAACAGGGAGTTTCAGAAGTATCTGAGGAGGTATGTGCATCCAGAGGCGCTTGCAGTTTATTTAAAAATCCAATATGTAAACTTTCCTTGTCGATTGCCATCAGTGCATAAGAAGCTTAAACTCTTCGCTTTGTTGTAGATGTAAGCATAAAGTCACTGCTTACATTTGGGTCCATCATTGCAGAAGTGCTGCTGGTGATCACAGAATTGCACTTATAATTTTTTTTTTGTTTCCTTCCTTTGTCTTTCCGAGATCTAAATGTGCCTGTTGGGAAAAACCTTCCAACAAAAGCACGGCAAGAAAGTCACAAACTGATTTTTTTGTTAATATAAATATAATTTTATGACTACCGTTTAATAATTTCACACTAATATATTGTAAGAATCCTCTGGAATTTCTTTAATGGCGCCTTCACCCTGCTGCATGTTAGATCAGCTCTGTGTTTTATTGTTTGATTTCGGCACTTCTGGGGACCTGTAATCAATTGGGGTCTGCCCACAGTCGCTGTGACGGATATGAGGAAGAGCCCTGAAATAATCAGTGGTCGAATGACCTTCGGTAAGAGGCAGAGGGCTCACCTTCCATCTATATGAGCGTCCCCTGGGTCACTCGGGTCTCCAGAGGGACTTTTTAAAGGTTTTAAGCTGGTTGCTCTTCTTCTTTCTGGCCTCTGACCCCTGCATGATCTCTGTCTCTCCAGCTCTTACCTGTTACTCACTCGTTTTTATGAGGTTCTCATATCGAGTTCAGCCGAGAAACTGGCTACTCTTCAATTGTCATGTCACCAATGCGACGGCGCAGATGATTCAGGGTGGCCGGCCGGCTCATCCGACACAAGCAGGTCCCCACCAGGCTCCCTCTAGAACATTTAAATCTTCACCCCTCATCTGTTGATTAATGCCATATTACTGCTCGACATAGCATTTGCAGCCGGCAGCCAGGCAATCACTCAGCCAGCTTTTCAGGGACTCGTCTGGCTCTTAATGGGGCCAGATCTGCTTGGGACACCATCCCGCAGGTCCCACGGTCCCTTAAAGGGGCAGCTTGACATGCCTGTCCTGCCTGGCGCCTGATGTGCCTGCCCTGCCTGTGCTGCTTGCAGCTTCGCCGCCCATGGTTCCTGAGGCTCCTGCTCCGCCCGTCCTTGCTTCGCCCGCTCCTCCAGTCCCTGCTGCGCCCGTTCCTGCTCCACCCGTCTCTGAGGCGCCAGATCCGCCCATCCCTGAGGCACCTGCTACGCCTGAGGCCCCTCTGCCTTCACCTTCGCCTGTTGCTCCAGCCCTGGGCTCCACCCGCTCCTAATGGGCTGGCTCCACGCAAAGGGGCTTTGGCTCCAGCTCCAGTCCCCGAGGAGGTCTCAGGCTGTCAGATCATCGCTCCTCCTCCCTTGATGGAGGGAGAGGAAGAGCTTGAGTGGGATCCCACGGGGACCTCCCTAATGACTCCTCTGCCCTCGCCCCGGAGAGATTGACCCCGGCCAGAACCCCACCTTTCAGTGTCCCAAAAGGAGAGAGGGCACAGGGCCCGGGTCCCGCCCACCCTGCCCCCTGGTCCGCCCTCTCTTGCCTGGGCTGGGGCTCGGGGGAGGGGGCGCTTGCGGGTTCCCCCGCTCCGACTCCTCCGCCGTCTGCAGGTCCCCCCACTCCGGCGCATCGGTGGACGGCGCCTTTGCCAGCTGTGGCTAAGCCCATCCTGGTCTTGGTCCTGGCAGTACCTTGTGTGCCTGGAGTCTGCACATGGAGAGGGGTGTACTAAGGACCAATGTTTAAGCACTGAAACAAATATTTTCCGGTTAAAGGTTTGGACAGGGTTGGAGGGGAGTGGAGTCAAGTGGCCAGATATCCTTTTAGTCTATGGGACCAGATGGAAAGGTTGGAGCTCAGTACTGCGCTGCTGCCTCCTGTTCCTTCTGCTTCAGCAGCAGAGGCCTACCCACCTCCAGATTCTGAACAGCTGGAAACTGTCAGAAGCACCAACAAATGTTACTGTAAAAAGGTTCCAGTTCTTTAGGGCAATTACCAGAGAGTATCTGGCCCACATGAAGCCTGGGTGAGAGATGGGCTGATATAAAAACTCATATCAACAATTCCTGCACCATTCACCACCATGGTAAGCTATCACAGGTTGGTCACATAGCTAAGGAGTGCTGCACTTCTGCCAAATCTCGCCTCATTTTCCACGTACACAACGTACCAAAATTGCAGCACCCCACTCCAGTGCTGTACCTGTGGCAGTCAGTACTGCACACTGGATGGTACTCAGCTTGTCAGCGGGTCGACTCAGGTCTGCCAGGCCAGCCAAAATCAGGCCCTGAGGGGGAGGCTGTATTGTCAGCAGACTTTCGTCCAGCTCACTCAAACAGATTTGCAGCTGAACAAGGAACGACAAAACATGGCATCAATTTCATAAGTCAGTAACCAAAGCAGGAATTTGCATTCTTCACCCATATGAACCTTGGAGCTCAGAATAGTCGTTGGACCTTAAAGGCAAGAAAAAGCAGCAGCAATGTCATCAACTGAAATATAAAACAAGTAAACTGTAGATTATACACAGTACTGTTCAAAAGTCATAGGCACCCAAAAAAAAAAAAAAAATATGTTCAAATAACTGTTGGTGTAAAACTATGCTGTTACGCCTAGCAAAATGCGTCAGCTTAGCCATTTCAAAACCTCTGCTAAAATAACCCTATTATTTCCAGCAACCATACAATACACCCATGTATTTTTTTGACCTGACCACTAGCCCACCTCATATATCTATCCAATATCTCGTTCACTTTTTTAACTAATTAACTTAACTAATTAAGCGAGCTGTTGGTGAAATTTAATAAATACATAGAATGGTTCGGGTGCCACTGAGGAGAAGTTTGGGAACTGAAGTGGTGTTCATCTAGCTATCCAAGTAGATATCAGTAACTTTTTGGAGAACAGAAGACATTTATACTAGTTTTTATTGTGTTACTCGTAATTTTCATATGTTCTTATGTCAAATTATATTTTTTGTTCTAAGAAAATGTGCACTTATTACCCAGAAAAACAGCGCTAAACATTTCTTTTGAGTGCCTAAGACTTTTGCACAGTACGGTATATACATAACACATATACATAGATATGCACTGGTGAATATATATAAAGAGACATACATCCAAGTACAGTAGTTCGGCAGTTTTGAGTACCATATTTGAGACAGACATTCTATGCCGCTGGCACTGAGATTTTTATTAGACATCTATTTATTATGTTTCCGCATAGCTTGCTCCCTAAGCCACATAATACATAGTCATCAGCACAAGTACTATGTGTCATCTAAGTGCTGTGACACGTAAAATTAGATTGCATTCCTTTTATCTGGGATGTCAGAACTCGCTGGGAGCTGGGAATGACGTCACAAACACAAGATAACAGTGTTCCAGTACAGGTAGTTGGAAAGCCATTTAGCGATACCAGGGATCCGTTTCAAAAAGCAAGACTCCTTGCTTACCCAGCTAAATTGTCAGATTTAATTCACCCCAGTTTAAATGGCCTTTGTCTTTGTTCACTTATATTTAGCCCAGACTACCTTAAATCTGACACGTTGTCCACTTAAGCAAGAAATCCCGCTTAATGAAACAGGCCCCAATTCTAGCCCAGTAATGTGTCAGCCACTGTTAGCGATATCAGTCGGTAACACATTACGTAGTGTCCTGAGCATAAGATAGCAGTTGGACAGTACTGCGCGTACAACCAATTCAATGAGTCACAAATAAGACATGAGAGCTAATACACAGTACCAAACTAACGTCTGTTGATGAAGGGCGCAGCCCTTTTGAATTCAGAGCTCTGGGGGCATTCCAGTTGAAATTCCTGACAAGGAATACGGAATTTACGAGTTTAATAGGAATGCAGCATTAGGCCCCGGTTCCAACCCATAACGGAGAAATACTTGACTTAGTACCCATCTAATGTTCAGGGTCGCAGGTCTGCTATGCCTTTCCATTCTGTGACATCACAAAACCATTTTCTATTCTGTGACATCACAAAAACATTACGAAGTGGGCACTTTGGGAATTTGGGAGTTTTTTTGTGTTAGATTGTATATACTTTCCATTAATAATAATGACGGTGTTGCTACTTTTGAAAAAGTTCCACTTCATAATAGTTTTGTGATGTCGCAGAATGGAAATGTTTTCGAAGTAGCAGACATCACCAACCAGTAAATGTCGTAGATGAAAGATTTTCTATCCAGTGGGTGATGTCACCTTCACATTTCAGTTTGAAAGAGTCACAATGAAACACAGAAGCATGCAGATTCAATTGCAACGGTCGGCGTTTTCTTTCACAAACCTGCCAACCAACCAGCTGAAGAGCAAGGAGTTTTGGGAGTACTTGAGGTGCATGCACCTTAGGCACTTGTTTAAAAAAATGCAATTTGCATGAATATGTTTCTGTTTGATTGCAGCACTTCTGGGGCCCAGTAGCAAACTGGGGTCTGCCCATAGCAGCGATGAGTGACACGAAGAAGAGCCCTGAGATCATCGTGGCCGAATGACCTTCGGTAAGAGGCAGAGGGCTCACCTTCCATCTGTGTGAGCGTCCACAGGGTCACTCGGGACTCCAGAGGGACTTTTTAAAGGTTTGAGCCAGTTGCTGTGAACTTCACATTTCAGTTTGGACAAAAGCGACATACGTGCATGCACGTTGAATTTAAAATGGCAAGCAATTTTTTTCAAAGAGCTGTAAACCAACTGAGGAACAGGGAGTTTCAGAAGTATCTGAGGAGGTATGTGCATCCAGAGGCGCTTGCAGTTTATTTAAAAATCCAATATGTAAACTTTCCTTGTCGATTGCCATCAGTGCATAAGAAGCTTAAACTCTTCGCTTTGTTGTAGATGTAAGCATACAGTCACTGCTTACATTTGGGTCCATCATTGCAGAAGTGCTGCTGGTGATCACAGAATTGCACTTATAATTTTTTTTTTGTTTCCTTCCTTTGTCTTTCCGAGATCTAAATGTGCCTGTTGGGAAAAACCTTCCAACAAAAGCACGGCAAGAAAGTCACAAACTGATTTTTTTGTTAATATAAATATAATTTTATGACTACCGTTTAATAATTTCACACTAATATATTGTAAGAATCCTCTGGAATTTCTTTAATGGCACTTTCACCCTGCTGCATGTTAGATCAGCTCTGTGTTTTATTGTTTGATTTCGGCACTTCTGGGGACCTGTAATCAATTGGGGTCTGCCCATAGTCGCTGTGACGGATATGAGGAAGAGCCCTGAAATAATCAGTGGTCGAATGACCTTCGGTAAGAGGCAGAGGGCTCACCTTCCATCTATATGAGCGTCCCCTGGGTCACTCGGGTCTCCAGAGGGACTTTTTAAAGGTTTTAAGCTGGTTGCTCTTCTTCTTTCTGGCCTCTGACCCCTGCATGATCTCTGTCTCTCCAGCTCTTACCTGTTACTCACTCGTTTTTATGAGGTTCTCATATCGAGTTCAGCCGAGAAACTGGCTACTCTTCAATTGTCATGTCACCAATGCGACGGCGCAGATGATTCAGGGTGGCCGGCCGGCTCATCCGACACAAGCAGGTCCCCACCAGGCTCCCTCTAGAACATTTAAATCTTCACCCCTCATCTGTTGATTAATGCCATATTACTGCTCGACATAGCATTTGCAGCCGGCAGCCAGGCAATCACTCAGCCAGCTTTTCAGGGACTCGTCTGGCTCTTAATGGGGCCAGATCTGCTTGGGACACCATCCCGCAGGTCCCACGGTCTCTTAAAGGGGCAGCTTGACATGCCTGTCCTGCCTGGCGCCTGATGTGCCTGCCCTGCCTGTGCTGCTTGCAGCTTCGCCGCCCATGGTTCCTGAGGCTCCTGCTCCGCCCGTCCTTGCTTCGCCCGCTCCTCCAGTCCCTGCTGCGCCCGTTCCTGCTCCACCCGTCTCTGAGGCGCCAGATCCGCCCATCCCTGAGGCACCTGCTACGCCTGAGGCCCCTCTGCCTTCACCTTCGCCTATTGCTCCAGCCCTGGGCTCCACCCGCTCCTAATGGGCTGGCTCCACGCAAAGGGGCTTCGGCTCCAGCTCCAGTCCCCGAGGAGGTCTCAGGCTGTCAGATCATCGCTCCTCCTCCCTTGATGGAGGGAGAGGAAGAGCTTGAGTGGGATCCCACGGGGACCTCCCTAATGACTCCTCTGCCCTCGCCCCGGAGAGATTGACCCCGGCCAGAACCCCACCTTTCAGTGTCCCAAAAGGAGAGAGGGCACAGGGCCCGGGTCCCGCCCACCCTGCCCCCTGGTCCGCCCTCTCTTGCCTGGGCTGGGGCTCGGGGGAGGGGGCGCTTGCGGGTTCCCCCGCTCCGACTCCTCCGCCGTCTGCAGGTCCCCCCACTCCGGCGCATCGGTGGACGGCGCCTTTGCCAGCTGTGGCTAAGCCCATCCTGCTCTTGGTCCTGGCAGTACCTTGTGTGCCTGGAGTCTGCACATGGAGAGGGGTGTACTAAGGACCAATGTTTAAGCACTGAAACAAATATTTTCCGGTTAAAGGTTTGGACAGGGTTGGAGGGGAGTGGAGTCAAGTGGCCAGATATCCTTTTAGTCTATGGGACCAGATGGAAAGGTTGGAGCTCAGTACTGCGCTGCTGCCTCCTGTTCCTTCTGCTTCAGCAGCAGAGGCCTACTCACCTCCAGATTCTGAACAGCTGGAAACTGTCAGAAGCACCAACAAATGTTACTGTAAAAAGGTTCCAGTTCTTTAGGGCAATTACCAGAGAGTATCTGGCCCACATGAAGCCTGGGTGAGAGATGGGCTGATATAAAAACTCATATCAACAATTCCTGCACCATTCACCACCATGGTAAGCTATCACAGGTTGGTCACATAGCTAAGGAGTGCTGCACTTCTGCCAAATCCCGCCTCGTTTTCCCCGTACACAACGTACCAAAATTGCAGCACCCCACTCCAGTGCTGTACCTGTGGCAGTCAGTACTGCACACTGGATGGTACTCAGCTTGTCAGCGGGTCGACTCAGGTCTGCCAGGCCAGCCAAAATCAGGCCCTGAGGGGGAGGCTGTATTGTCAGCAGACTTTCGTCCAGCTCACTCAAACAGATTTGCAGCTGAACAAGGAACGACAAAACATGGCATCAATTTCATAAGTCAGTAACCAAAGCAGGAATTTGCATTCTTCACCCATATGAACCTTGGAGCTCAGAATAGTCGTTGGACCTTAAAGGCAAGAAAAAGCAGCAGCAATGTCATCAACTGAAATATAAAACAAGTAAACTGTAGATTATACACAGTACTGTTCAAAAGTCATAGGCACCCAAAAAAAAAAATATATATGTTCAAATAACTGTTGGTGTAAAACTATGCTGTTACGCCTAGCAAAATGCGTCAGCTTAGCCATTTCAAAACCTCTGCTAAAATAACCCTATTATTTCCAGCAACCATACAATACACCCATGTATTTTTTGACCTGACCACTAGCCCACCTCATATATCTATCCAATATCTCGTTCACTTTTTTAACTAATTAAGTTAACTAATTAAGCGAGCTGTTGGTGAAATTTAATAAATACATAGAATGGTTCGGGTGCCACTGAGGAGAAGTTTGGGAACTGAAGTGGTGTTCATCTAGCTATCCAAGTAGATATCAGTAACTTTTTGGAGAACAGAAGACATTTATACTAGTTTTTATTGTGTTACTCGTAATTTTCATATGTTCTTATGTCAAATTATATTTTTTGTTCTAAGAAAATGTGCACTTATTACCCAGAAAAACAGCGCTAAACATTTCTAAACTCTGCCAGCTTTTCTCCTAGTCAGATCCTTCCTTAATAGTGTCACACAAGTACCTTTTATAGGTTTGTGTTTTTCATGCTAAAATGCCATTATGTAGCAGCAAACAGATATTTGAAGCTGCTGGTGCCTGCAGTAGAGTCCTCCACTGCAACTGTGTATAAACCTTCTATTCGGCCACCACTAACCAGTGCTCACAAGCAGAAACTGTCCAAATACACAAGTTCAATGGATGCAAGACTTGTGAAGCTGCTATCAAATAAGGGGTCCTATGTCAAAATGGGACGTGACCTGTTTGATTTCAGTACATATGCTGCAAACACAACAAATGACAATTTTCAGTTCTTTGCAACTTATAAAGTGTTTTGCAGCTTGCAAGCTTTGGTGTGCATAATAATTTGGAACAGTTCATTGTAAGTGTTTAGTTTGACAAAAAAATACTGTAATCATTAGATTTGTTCAATAAAATTTGAATTGCACTCAATAGTTGACACATGAGAATTATTCTGACTATATGTGTGTTCATTTCTTGCATTTTTCTTAATAGGAATCCACACGTAAGTAGGGGCAATTTACTGCCCATACAAAGTGCGAGGGGAAAATATTTACCTAATGAAGACTGTAGTCCTGTATTAGACAAAATCATTTTATCATGTGGTCAGTTATTTTTATACCTACATAAGAACATAATAAATTTACAAATGAGAGGAGGCCATTCGGCCTGTCAAGCTCATTTGGGGAGAAGTCAACTAACAGCTCAGAGTTGTTATAATCTTATCTAGCTCGGATTTAAAGGATCCCAGGGATTTAGCTTGCGCTACCCTAGTTCAGCCAAGGAACTGGCTCCTCTTTGTGTGTCACATCACAAATGGGATGTCGTAACTGATCCAGGGCAACTAGCTCATCAAATACAAGTAGGCTGCCGCCAGGGCTTTGAACCAGCTCACTGTTCTTTCGGAGCCTCCCTCTAGTATATATGAAGGGGCAGTTCACCATAAAACAGAAAAGCAGACAGTTCACCTCCAACACTAGGCATCTCCTAAAACTTTTTTAGTTTAAGGGGGAACCGCCCCTGTAAATCACCACCCCTCATCATTAATGCCACATTACTGCTCGACATAGCATTTGTAGCCAGCAGCCAGGCCATTATTCAACCAGTTTTTCTGCCAGTGTGGTCCTTCCTTAACGGCGCCACACAGGTGGCTTTCATAGGTTTGAGTTCTTCATGAATGCGTTTTTTCTTCCTTTTCAGAATGGGGAAGAAAAGTGCCAAGTCTCTGTGTCCTGTCTTGGCAAAGAAATGCAGAAATGCACACAGACCGGAACAGACTGACAGACAGAGACAAAGACAAAATGAGTGGTGGCAAATTAGTGACAAAGTGAGTCTCGATGTGCTGTGCAGACTCGCCCTCCTTGTCCCGTCCTTCCCAACAAATAAATTAATAAACAAAGAATTAAATGTGAGGTCCTTTCAATTTTCCTATGAATCCACACATTACTAAACCCAATTCACTGAGCATGCAGAGCACAAGGAGAAAACATATACCTAATGAAGACAGTAGTACTGTATTAAACAAAATCGTTTGGGTCAATTTTTTAGTTGTGATACCATACCCTAAACAGTGTTAGTCTGACTTAAAAAGATGTAATTTTTATTTTTTAATTATTTCAAAATGACTACTGTATGTGTGTCCTTTGCACAGACAAGTTGTAGTTTGTCATTCTATTGACAAAATGCAGCCGACCTTTTACTGTGTCTCCAGAATGGTGTTGGGATGTAGGACTTCAAATTTGGTTATGGGAAGACTAGGCATCACCAAATTCTAGTTGTCTGATTAAAACTGTCGTGATTAAGGTTATGTTTGAGCGTGTTTTTTTTTTAACAATTATTAACCAGCTCAGGGGTCTGACTGGTCTGACATCACAACTGTCGGTTAGAAGAGGTACGACTACCTCACAAAAGTAGGTTTTATGAAATTTTGCTGATCAGCTGAAATACTTCGTAGGCAGAACTTACCAGTCCCACTGGCACATTGGTAGGGCATGGCCACCAAAAAAAAGAATTTCGACTCCAGAAGTAACAATTCAGAAGATATTGGCGAAAATGCAAAAGGGGGTGTTACAGCACCCCACCCTCCCACCCACACTGATTTCAGTCGGATGGTCTCAGTAGTGGGTAGGTCTTGGTCTTATAGCCACTTATTCCCAAATACGTGTGTATACCACAGTTCACATATTAACATAAGCAGGTGAATCACTCACATTAACAACCAGGAAAAAAAAGTTTAAATCAAGTGCTTGTCGTTGGGGCCCATCGTTGGTGCACAGTGATGTTCCTGGAGCTGAATCCAGCAGACACTACACTGCATCCACTTTAAAACTCAGATTTGCCAATGCCACAGATATGTGTGCGTATCAGTATAGGTGTAGGTTACTCACTCATTTTGGTTTCACTCATTTCCGCAGCATAGAACAAGTGTCCTGCTGCTGTTTCCGCTGAATAGAGTTCCAGAACAATCTATGGCGAGGTCAGTTATGGCCAAAACACTTGGCACACAGCAGCGCGATGAGGGAGCAGTTTCCCCGTCTCAGGTAATTCCTGTGCCTCCAGTGGGTGCAGCGACAAGATGAATCAGTTTAAAAGGCGCTGGCCCCTGCTAGTCAGCATGTAGAAACCATCTGGTAATTTCTAACACTCCAGGTACACACAATTGCAACCACAAACCACAATTAAAATAACAAAAGAAAAAAGTACATACAAGACAAGAAGTCTTTGCTGTCAGACTGGGTGTTTTTCTTCTCTGCCAAAATGGACACTTCTCCAAGTACTGGACCTCCATTGTAATTGGTCCATCCAAAATAATAATACAAAGATCTTGAACAGCAGGAATGTACAAACTGCCCAGCATGCTGGTGAATGTAGTATAGAGGGAAAACAGAACAGCTTAGTATCCTATTAACATACACATAAACCAGATTATATCGATCCTTACACCCCCCCCCCCCCACCAAATATACTGCATGGGGTCACACACACAGCAGAATGATCAACAAATAAGAAAACAAACAGCTTAGCATACAGCTGCATGGCACCAGTGAGGGCCAATGTGCACAGTTAATGCACAGAGCTTGTGAATTACACCACCAGGCATGAGAGTTATTGCAACTGTCTGGGAAACTTCAAGTCTCCATTAATAAAATTTTTACTATTTTACAGTTGTGGTAACGAACTGAGAAATTATGTCTTTCATGCGAATAGAGTCAGAGTTTACTCTGTACGAAATTGAGCCCATTCTTGTTAATGCCGAACAACAACAAATTCCCAATGAACCCCCCCTGGAGCCAAAGGGGGATGATGTATATCTATATAAGAGTCTGAATGGAGGAAAATCATGGAATTTTGATTTGACCAAATGCAGTGGAAACAGAAAGGGTTAAATTTTGGGCTGCAGCTATCGATTATTTTAGTAGTCGAATATTCTATCGTTTATTCCATCGATTAATCGGATAAGAAATACTTTTGCGTTATTAAAAAACAATAGTAACTATTCGAAAAAGAAAAAAATAGACAGGTCTCTTAAAATGAATGAACTCATGGGTTTCCTTTATAGGAACATTTTTAGTGATTGAACTCCATATACAACAACTGACAAAAGAACTAAACCATTTTAGTGCATTTATGTATATATATGTAATTTTTTTTCAAGAACACACTTTCTTAAATGCAAAATGAAATAATGTCAAATAAAATTACTGAAAAAAAGGTATACATATGTCTTAAACTAAGGCATAAATTAGAACGGCCTTTACTCTCTGTGTTCTTGTACATTTGTAGTTGGCATAAAAAAATGTTCTGACAGGATTGTATCTCCTGGATGAGGTAGGAATGGTGTGTGCATGTTCATGTGTGTGTAAGTGAAAGTAAGTGAGAGTGTGTGTTTAAGTGTGTTACAGAATGTGTGTGTGTGTAAGCCTTTAAAGGAGCATGTGGCGGTTGGATAATTCAGCGTCTCAGTTTCACTAGGCCAAGGTTGTTGGGGGAAAGGGGTGGGTGGGTAATTTTTGTATTATATTTATATTATAATTATGTAATATTATTCATATTAATCTAAATCTGCAAAACAATATTACTAAAGCCTTGAAATAGATCTAGTTGAGTACACTCCATGCTCCCCTTTAGACTCACCCCTGCATGCTGCAGATATCACTGAGAAAAAGTGTAACGGCTGCTGTCAGCCTGCAGCAAGTTTCCAAATCTAAATACTGTGTCAAACTAAGCTAACAGTTTATCTGCATACAAACAGCTTCTACTTTAACTTGTATAGCTTTACTATAGCCTTGCTGCTGTGGAACACAGACGGCGGTGGATGGGGGTAGCTGAAAACATCGCTTTTCTTCACATTTCAGCTTGTTGAACAGCTGGTTTGATTAAGGACTCTCGCCAGCTCTTTACCAGTAAAGGTTTAGTAGCGATTACAAGCATTACTGTTGTTTTCCTTCACTCCACCTGAGTTCACCATCTCTGTAACAGAACCGTCTCTTTGCTGTTAGTGTATAGACATGCTCCAGCTCCATGTTAATTAAATTACGACAGCATCATTTTCACTGCTCTTATGTTATCAATGTTTTTATTGAGGAAAAATAGGGGCTGCTTCAGCTGAGTCACGTTATACTTTTTTTTTATTCACACATATGTCTATAAATACATTTCTATTGCAGGTCTATTTTAACCGCGAATGTGAGTGAAACGCTCTCGCTAATCTGGTATTGGTTCCGCTTTGTGGAGTGGATGCATAGACTGGGTGCTTTCTGTTGAGATGTTCAATCATTGACATTGTGCTATTGTGGTAAGCTAATTCGATTTTACAATGGAGACACTGTACAGTATGTTCGCTTTTCTTTTGTTTGAAATGGTCCCAAACTTTAGACATTTTTCATCTTTTTCTCTGACTTTCCTCGCTATTTTCCCCGTCTTCCTCCACTGCACCATCAAATCAAACCTGCTACACGTAATGCAGCGTAAGCACACTGTGCAACAGTGATAATCCCCGAGTGAAACACGCTGATCACTAAGCAGTACATAGTCATGCAGATTACACGAAGCATCAAAGCAAAGAATTTGCATCGAGGATCTTTTGTAATCGAGTTATTCGAGTTACTCGATGAATCCTTGCAGCCCTAGTCAAATTATAACAACATTTTAAAATACAGTGGCAGAGTGATGAAGCGGTATTACCGTATTAGGACACTTCAGTATGACAAGGCATCATCAGAATTTAACCCTCTCGGGTCTAGGGGTAGGGAACACACTTTCACTGACTGGGGTCATGGTGACACATTTCATTCAATATCATAAACTTAATTTATTTGCCATGAATTATTTCTTATACATTTGTTTTGGCATTACACTCAGCTTTATTTCAACGTGCTTTGTAAATATGTCAGATTTGTACATACATTGCAAAATGCAGTTTGAAACACTTGCAGAACTGGCGTACCAGCTTCCAGGTTTTGTCTGGTACAAAGTATTCCCAATCTTCTAGTTTTTGCTGGGATGCCTGATATACTGGATTTCGCACGCGCCAACTTGGAGGATGCCATTACGTTCAACTACCCTCAAATCCTTAGCTATGACACAACCTTTCAGATGGGTGACTTATGTTTGTGTGCTTGCCATAACAAGCACTTTTCTAGTTAATGACCCTGTATTTCCTGTAGGGTTCATGCTGCATGAGCGCAAATTCATGCAACATCATGAAATGTTTCTGGTTCTTATTCTGAGGAAACTAGGTTTTAAAAAATTCAAGAAAGTGCCTGTCACTGGAGACAGAGGAAGGGAATTGTTGGGGCCTTGAAGAGGAGGTTTCCCAACGTTAGCCTAGTTTTCTGCAGGAATCATGTGATGCACGACATTGAGCACTGGGTCAAAAAACATGGTGGTACAAGGGAAGGTGTGAAGGTACTGAAAGACCAAATCGACACTCTCATTGATTCAGCCAACAGAGATGAATTTGAGGCACAATGTTCCAAATTTGTGAAT
Organism: Brienomyrus brachyistius; assembly: GCF_023856365.1. NCBI lineage: Eukaryota > Metazoa > Chordata > Actinopteri > Osteoglossiformes > Mormyridae > Brienomyrus > Brienomyrus brachyistius. The sequence continues at coordinate 4,927,073 of NW_026042306.1, read as the reverse complement.
GGGTGGTCAGAGGAATTTGTCAAATACTTCCACCAGCATCTGAAAGCATATTTATGTGACAACATAGTCTCCTTCCACACCAAGCAATTGGAAGCATTCAAACACAAACAATATCAGTGAGACCATAAACAAAATGATAAAATCACAAAATGAGTGGAGGGAACTTCCCGTTGATGCAATGGTTCTGTCTTTGTACTACATGCAGTCATACATCCTTTTAGAATTTCAAAGAGCCAGATGTGGTTTGGGAAAGTACTCGTGGTGCCACGGATCACTGTTGATCCGTGATCCGAACCGATCCCTCTCCACGGTTCAGCATGCACGTAATCTGAAAATTCGAAGAAAAAAAAAAAAAAAGTTCCACTGTATGGTGCACATGGTCATTCTATCAAGCCATAGTTATTGCCAGTGGCAGCGGTCCAAGTGGAGGAGCAGAGGAGCTCGAGAAACCTCCAGCATCACTTAAATCTCATGTGTGGGAGCACTTTGGCTTCCCCGTTAAATATATTGATGGGAAAAGGGTGGTGGATAAAACCACTACAGTTTGTCGACAGTGTGGCACGAGGAAGACGTATGAGACTGGCAACACGTCGGGCATGACTGCTCATTTGAAACGACATCACCCTGGTGTGACAGAAGCTAAGACGAAGGCTGCGCAACAACTGCTGATATCCACGCCATTTAAGCAGTCCTTTGCTGCCCAATCCGACCGGGCTGAAGTTATTACAAAAGCCATTGGGGTGTTTATAGCTGCAGACATGAGGCCATATTCCATTGTGCAAAACAAGGGCTTTAAACATATGATGAACATGCTTGAACCACACTATGATATCCCGTCGCATGCCTACTTCAGTGACAAGATCGTTCCAAGCATGTATGAGCAGGAATAGTCTAAAGTTATGGCTGAAATAATTATCATGCCCCATATTGCACCTTAATTTGTTTTTATATAATTGCGTGGAATGAGTCTTGAGTTGAATGTTTTTTAATGAGCAAAAAATACTTAAATAAATAAATGGAGAGTTAAATATGTCTTGTCTTTTTTCGCTGATCCGAAAATTGATCCAATCCGTGACTTAAAACTGTGATCCGATCCGAACCGTGAGTTTTTTGATCCGTTGCACCACTGAAAATTACAGTATAAAGCAGAGGGTCACTGTGGGATGTTAAGATACCTTCATTTATTCCCTTGTAGAGCATTGTTGGACGAATCAAGGGCCATGTCAATCAATTGATGTCACAGACCTCCTTAGCAAAGACTGTGGTTGAGATGGGCCTGGTGAGTCTGAATTCATCTTTGGGCGTGTTCGTAGTTAAAAGTCCATCAAACAAATCAGTCCACGTACTGCAAAATACCTCCAGCGGCACAACATGCTCCTGGCCTAGCAGATAGGGAAGTGTTTCCACATTCTGGCTGTGGAAATGAGTACTGGACTACGTTTCTCCACAAAACAGAGTACAGCCTTTCATTAATGCGGAAAAGGCGTAGAGGAAGTGAGAGCAAATCCGGAAGAAAAAAAAAACCATGAACAAAAGTTTATGATTACTCAGTAAATCCGGCCCCAGATTCATTACTGTCAAAAATGCATGGCTCCCTGTTGCATGATATGTCCCAAGTTCACCCTAATGTCACTATAAAACAGGACAACACGGATAATTGTGATATGACTATGCACACATCAAATTCCGAGGGAGACAGCAGCAGTCATCATACTAGGTGGTCTGGTATGGTGAGAATCCCAGAGGCAGAACCTGATCTGGAAAAAAAAAACACAAACGGCAAAACATATTTGCTCCTCGGCTGCACATAAAAATCAATGAGCCAAGCTGGTCAACAGTAGGGCTGTGCAAAAAGAAAATTGATCCATCAATATATCCCGAATTTTCCTTTCATGATATACTACATCGATTTCTTACTCCAAAAATCGATATCTTCAAGGGGGAGAATCATGGAAAATATAACCGGACGTTTTGGGATTTCCTACAGCTACAATCTCAACTGCTGTAGATGTCGCTGTACGGCTAGGTATTTTGAATTACCACTTGGCATTTCTGGCAGATTGAAATCGCAAAACATGGCAGACCGAGCGGTTGTCATTAGAGCGGCCCCTTCAACATATAAAGCCGACGTGTGGGCACACTTCTGTTTAAAAAATTAGCCAGGTAGTATGGACTTGGATAAAGGAAATGCAATTTGCACGCTGTGTCACGCTTCTGTAAAATATTCAGGTAACACAACCAATTTACGAGCTCATTTGATCATGCACCATCCAGATACAGTACGGCAACAACCGAAGCCTATCAACACAAAAAGACAAAGTACGCTCGATATCGCAAACTCCCATCCACCTTGCCTCGTACTCAAAAAATTACAGAATCGGTAGTGTCTTTTATTTATCAGGATTCGCACCCCTATAGCGTGGCAGAAAACACCAGCTTCAGGTACATTGTCAACACCCTGGAGCAGTGCTATGTGATCCCAACTCGCAAACAACTGACGGAGGTAAGTTGAGGAGGTAACGCAAGCTGTAAAAAAAAAAAAATCTCTTCTCTCTGCAGGACTTTGTGAGCCACTGGATCCTACATTACGATCACGTCGCACCTCATTAATGAGGACTGGCAACTGATTTCCAGTGTTTTGCAGACAAGGGCATTGCGTGAGAACCATACTGCCGGTAACATCGCCAAGCTGTTGAAAGGGGCAGTGGAGGTATGGGACATAAAAAGCATAGTCAAACATGACCATTGCAGCGCAGCTTGCCAATATGCCATATTTTAAATGCTTTGCTGACACACTGAATTTCAGATGTAGATCCAAGGCTTGAAGTCCTGCCCGACCTTATAGAGGACCAGCGCCAAGACATGTATGCTAGAATTATTGCAGAAGCTGCAAGGGGCAAGGGAGCACTACAGGTATATTTTAGTTTATGGCATTGTTTAACTACTGTAAACAACAATTTACATTCTAAAAACATTTTAAATATCCATTCATTTAAAAATCATCCATATTTAAAAATCATAAATACTTGTGAATGATAGTCAAAGTCTGGTAAATTTAATTCAACTGGCATTTGGATTTTATACTTACTAATCTTATATTTACTAATTCTGTAAAGCTAATATTGATGCATTGCTGTTTCACAGCAGAGTGAGACAGGAGTGGAGATTGAAGAGGCAGAAACTGATGTAAATGTGCTGCCAGAAAAAGACATGGACGGCAATCATTGTCCTCAGCAAGAAGATATCTCTGCAGTAACATCAAAGAGATCAAGGCATTCTTGCTCTCTAGCTGACCTGCTTGGTCAAACACATGCTGCAGGTTAGTTTGATAATACTTTAAAGGTCACTGGAAAAAATAACTACCATAATGTTTCATCATAAACATCTCTGAAAGACGTGTTAAGTTTGCTTTAAAAAGTTACAATTCACTAGCAGCCTGTGATGAAAGGGTGTCGGACAAAGTCACTCAGTGCCTATTGCTGTAAACACTATATCAGAATGATATTCTATTGTGACATTACTCATACTTATTTATTGTGTTGTCATACTCTGCTACAGGTTCGGCAAAGAAATTGAAAAATGCAGAGGACCAGGCAAAGGAGGAGATGCCAAGATACAAAGAGGAAGCTCCCCTATCGCTCAGTGTCAATCCACTGCACTGGTGAAAAGCACATCAACGTAGGGCTGCAACGATTCATCGAGTAACTCAAATTACTTGATTACAAAAAATCCTCGATGCAAATTCTTTGCTTCGATGCTTCGTGTAAACCGCATGACTATGTACTGCTTAGTGATCAGCGTGTTTCACTCGGGGGATTATCACTGTCGCACAGTGTGCTTACGCTGCTTTGCATGAAGCAGGTTTGAGTTGATGCCGCAATGGAGGAAGACAGGGAAAATAGCGAGGAAAGTCAGAGAAAAAAATGAAAAATGTCTAAAGTTTGGCACCATTTCAAACAAAAGAAAAGCGAACATACAGTACAGTGTGTCCATTGTAAAATCGAATTAGCTTACCACAATAGCACAACGTTAATGATTGAACATCTCAACAGAAAGCACCCAGTCTATGCATCCACTCCACATAGCGGAACCAACACCAGATTAGCGAGAGCGTTTCACTCACATTCGCGGTTAAAATAGACCTGCAATAGAAATGTATTTATAGACATATGTGTGAATAAAAAAAGTATAACGAGACTCAGCTCAAGCAGCCCCTATTTTTCCTCAATAAAAACATTGATAACATAAGAGCAGTGAAAATGATGCTGTCGTAATTTAATTAACATGGAGCTGGAGCATGTCTATACACTAACAGCAAAGAGACGGTTCCGTTACAGAGATGGTGAACTCAGGTGGAGTGAAGGAAAACAACAGTAGTGCTTGTAATCGCTACTAAACCTTTACTGGCAAAGAGCTGGCGAGAGTCCTTAATCAAACCAGCTGTTCAACAAGCTGAAATGTGAAGAAAAGCGATGTTTTCAGCTACCCCCATCCACCGCCGTCTGTGTTCCACAGCAGCAAGGCTATAGTGAAGCTATACAAGTTAAAGTAGAAGCTGTTTGTATGCAGATAAACTGTTAGCTTAGTTTGACACAGTATTTAGATTTGGAAACTTGCTGCAGGCTGACAGCAGCCGTTACACTTTTTCTCAGTGATATCTGCAGCATACAGGGGTGAGTCTAAAGGGGAGCATGGCGTGTACTCAACTAGATCTATTTCAAGGCTTTAGTAATATTGTTTTGCAGATTTAGATTAATATGAATAATATTACATAGTTATAATATAAATATAATACAAAAATTACCCACCCACCCCTTTCCCCCAACAACCTTGGCCTAGTGAAACTGAGACGCTGAATTACCCAACCGCCACATGCTCCTTTAAAGGCTTACACACACACACATTCTGTAACACACTTAAACACACACTCTCACTTACTTTCACTTACACACACATGAACATGCACACACCATTCCTACCTCATCCAGGAGATACAAACTTGTCAGAACTTTTTTATGCCAACTACAAATGTACAAGAACACAGAGAGTAAAGGCCGTTCTAATTTATGCCTTAGTTTAAGACATATGTATACCTTTTTTTCAGTAATTTTATTTGACATTATTTTATTTTGCATTCAAGAGAGTGTTTTCTTTCAACAAAAAAAAAAACAAGTATATACATAAATGCACTAAAAGGGTTTAGTTCTTTTGTCAGTTGTTGTATGGAGTTCAATCATTAAAAATGTTCCTAAAACGGAAACCAATGAATTATTAATTTTAAGACTAGTTACTATTGCTATTTAATAAGACAAAAGTATTTCTTATCCGATTACGCGATGGAATAATTCATAGAATACTTGAGTACTAAAATAATCCATAGTTGCAGCCATAATAATGACTTTATTTTCTTTATAAGAACAGCTAATATGCTCAGCGTTTTGTTGGACTAAGACCTGTGTAACCTCTGTAGGGTCCAGGTATCACCTCATGCTGCCAGTAGTGACACTGACCGTAGCTCAAATGCAAAAGTAGTGAAAAAGAGTCAGAAAAGATGAGGATGGAAAAATGCCAGTGGCCTCCACCTGCTAACCCATTCCTGTTTCGGGGGTCGTCTCATTGTTGCACCTCTAGTGCACCTGTTGTTAATTTCATTAACACAAAAGCAGCTGAAACAACCCCCTCTGCTACTTAACTGACCAGATCAATATCCCAGAAGTTTAGTAGACTTGATGCTATACTCTGATTAAAAAGTGTTCCTTAAATTTTTTTGAGCAGTGTATTTTGTAATATATTCCACTCATGTGGTTCATAAGAAAAAAGGCGGATTTCCTCGGTTCTGTGAGTGTGGTGGGAGGCTGAAGGAGAAGCTTAACTGATGAACGGGTTCTGTATGTATTGGTGTGGAATGTCAGCAAACTACATATGTACTGAGGTAATTTGCCCATTAAAGCCTTTGTAATAAAAACCAGGCAATGCATTTTCCTTCTAAGAAAAGGAAATCTATAAGCAGTTAGCCAACAAACATGTTAGCCGTCTGTTATCATTAATGCAATGTGTAATAATAAAATAATATCATTAACGTGGGAACAATACAAAAGCGTAAAACAAAAATTTGTCCTGTAAAATGTGGTAAACGCCCAGTCATACTCAAATTATATTTAAAAAAAATACAGTTGTGTAACGTCAAACCGATATAACTTTGAAAAATACCATGATATACTGTAAACCTTTGGTTATACCGCCCAGCTCTAAACTCTACCTTGCAAGGGTGAAAGCTAAATCACACAAACACTAAGAACTGGGCCCTGTGCTACTAGTCAAAATGTAAGGTTGATCCAGAGTACAGGGATGAGTCATTTGCTGGCGGTGGTTTCACCTTAAGTGCACAAAGACAACTGATCATTTTGCTGTTGCTTGTACCGACAACCACAAATGTCTAATGTGTTCTAGCTGAATCAGTGAATATGACATTTTGACTGGGAATCTTTCATATGTATAAAAATATCAGATTTTTTGTTTTAAATACTAAGAATTACAAACAATAAAAGTTGTGCCAACTTTCTTTTGTTCAGATGATTTATCTTTCATATGTGTAAAAACTTAAAAATTTCAGTTAAACATGCTAAGAATTCAAAACCGCAAAATATGTCATCTAATCATTATAAATGAAGATAAACATGCTATTTGACTGTTTTGTTATTTAAAACATGACAGTAATAAATAACAGCAGACAGACTTTGAGGATCCCTGTGGGGAATGACAGCAAACTTGACTGTGAAGGGTAGCTACCAGTTGTGGCACCTATAGGGAGATGGGGGTCACGGGCCTTGCTCAAGGGCCCCCACATGCGCTGACAGTGGGCTTGAACTGGTGACCTTTGAACCATGAGTAGAGAGGCTTAGTTCACACAGGTGTATGGAACATAAGCTGAATAAGGTGCTAACACAAAAACACTGTTTACGGAGTTTTGGCAGTGTCATTTTTGACCCAAAGATTGCCTGTTCAAGCCCAACCCAGCACATGTCTGGACACTGTTTTTGTACCCCTGGGCACTGCAATGGGTGAAGCCGTAGCATACTAAACTCAAATTTTAAAGTCTTTACACATATGAAAGATAAATCTTACGGAAATACAATAGGTTGGAACGACTTTTGTTGTTAGCAATTGTATGTACAACTAAGTTTTTATGGATATGAAAGAAATGATCTGAACGAAAAATAATTGCATAATTAATGCATAAATTGTAATGCATAAAATGCAATTAAAAACAAATCACAAATATTAAGAACCTTGCCTACCGATGAATACAAAAACGTCTTAAATCCTAAATCTTATGTAGTGCAATAACGTTCGCCCCTTCTGCGGACTAAAAAAAACTGCTTCTCCAACACATTTCATGCCACGACCTCATACAAACAAGTGAGACCGAGGAAACACCTTGTATTTGAGTAATTTAAAGTAGAGGTAAATATTTATCTTCAAACTATATCAAAGTGTAAAAACAGAAAAGCTATCCGGACATACTCTATGTTCAGTCTGTTGAATCTGTTTACGTAACCCTGCTATTCTGCTGATGTACCGGCCGTATTGTAATGACAACTTTTTCTTTTATTTTGTTTCTTGTTCTCTCTACCTTCACTTAATCTCCTTGGTCTGTAGTGTGTACTCTTGTTTGTTATGTAATTTACTGAAAATTAAAATAAAAAAGTGACACCGGAAATGAAGGAGCTGAGCAAGATGGTTGTCTCGCACTGCCCCCTGGTGGACATGACCCTTAATCCTCCAGATAAACGTACACTAAGCACGCAGTAGCGTATACGTTGTGTCAATTGTATCCTGGCCCTAACCGTTCATACTTTAACATAAGCAAATGAATCAGTCACGCTGCCAACCAAAAAGAAAAATATATATATATATATATTAAAATCAAGAGCTTGTCGTCGGGGCCCGTTGTTGGTGCACAATGATGTTCAACTCTGGAGGAATTAAATCCAGCAGATATTACAGCGCTTCCACATTCAAACCCAGACCTGTCGATGCGACACGTATGCGTGTATCAGTATAGGTGTAGGTTACTCACAAATGGTTTCTCTCAGTCACGGAGCCTGTAACAGGTGGAGCGGGTGTCCTGCCACTACCTCCAATGAGTAGATAGGGAACATCCTATGGCGAGGTTGGTTACAGCCGACCACATGGCACACAGCAGCACGATGAGGGATCCGTCTCCCGGTCTTAGATCCAGTGTCTCTGGTGGGTCCAACACCGGACTACGATTTCGAATGAATTTCTTCACCGAATTTCGGAGGGGCGGCAAGATGAATTAGTTTAACCGCGGTTGGCTCCTCCCGGTCAGCTAGCATTATCCTCCTGGTAATTTTTAACTTTGCCAGCTGTACACAACTCCAACCGCAAACCACGATTATATTAACAAACAAACAAAATAAGTCTTTGCCGACACACCCGTTATCTCCGCCAAAAAGAACAACTCCAGCAACTGACGCATCGCCGCCGCGATTTCGCGGGCTAAGTGGATTTCTCCACTGTAATTGGTCCATCCAAGATGAAAAAAAACTGCCTTAACGGTGGGAATGTACAAACTGCACAGCATGCTGGTAAAGGTAGTATGGCGAAAAAACAGTACAGTGTAGAATTCCACATTTTACAGTTAAATATTTAAAATATCTATTTTCTTTAAATTGGGTGTATTTCACAAAAAAACAGTTTACTCCAATAAACAGTTATGTGGGTGCAAATTGTTGCCTTATTTTATTCAAGGCTCTCAAGTTTCATCAAAACCTTTAAGATAGATTACATTATGGGAGAAACGCGTGTCTCACTGTTAATGCGTGAGACTTCAGACCCCTGCCTACCGCATTCATCGGATCTTGCTCTTACGCTTCCACCTTTTCTGCACTCCGGATGTGTGCGCATTCATGTAAATAACGTATTACGTATTATTATTTGCAGCGGGATCACACGTAACTTATTTATTATTCCATCCATCCATCCGCTTATCCTTCTGGGTCGCGGGGAGTCCGGAGCCTATCCCGTAAGCAATGGGCACGAGGCTGGGAACAACCCAGGATGGGCGGCCAGCCCATCGCAGGGCACACTCACACACCAGTCTTATTTATTATTCGCAGCGTCTTATTCGGATTTTCCGGTCCACCTTAAATGTTGCGCAGATTTTCAATTTGAGACAAGTCTGCACACACCTTTACATGTTTTTATTAGATTTATTACAGTACCTAAATAGTCTGTACTCCAATGCTTTTAATGTATCTAATTTTTGGTTTATAACAGAATAATATAGATTTGCTGTAGGACTTCTTGCTTGAGCGTGAGGGCCTGACTGTGTTTAATTCCATATGCGGGAGAGTTGGCAACCCTGAGGCAACAGTCCTATTCAACTGTTTATATGCTGGTCTATGATAGTTAATTCTGGTCTGCTTGTGTGGTAAGAAAATTATGAATCAACCTCTCTGATAACTCTAATTGAGCCACTTAGAATTAAACTCCAGACCTCTCAGTTGGTGAGAGAGTTCTCTTTTATAAAAACAATCCAGCACACTCTAGCACCAGGTACCCCGAGCACAAAGAGCAACCAGTTGATAGACTATAATAGCCAATTCCCTATAAGGACATCTAAGTCCTGATTGGTCATGAAACAACAAGAAATCAAGTTCTATTGGTTGACATTTGCAGCAAGGTAAAATCCACCCATTTTGATCAATTTACCAGAACAGGCTCCCCCCCCCCCACTGTACTCCACTGTCTGTCAAGTTCTGATCTCTCTTCAGTGTCTGTGGAACTAACTGCAGGCAGCTATCATGGAGCGAGGTCACGCAGTATTCAAGACAATCTCTTCTTGCCTAAGACATAACAGACCCAATATGCCTCCCCTCCCGGGTCTACCAATGTCCAATATTCTTTCCACACTTGCAACTGAAGCTGTTCCACCAGCAATATTTCATTAATGATGCTGGTCACCCGGCACTAAAATACAATATATACTGGTAAAATCATATGCATTATGCTGGTCATACTGGTTACCAGCTATGCTGGTCTTTGTTGGTTTTTTTCAGCAGGGTTAACAGTTAAATATTATACATTGAACAACAGAGTTCACCATAATTATCTAATGACCAACTAATAATATGAATAAATCTACAGAAACACATGTTACCCCAGAGGTGATGCTCTTTCTGACAGCAGGTTTGGAGACTGTCACAGTAAAGCCGGAAAATGTCTTCAGGCTCGTGATCTCCAACAGCTTTTGCAATACCCAGAATGCATGCGAAGTTGGGAAAAAATAACAGTCCTGTATTTGCAATAATATGGACACTTAGTATAATCAAAATACAGTACTTTGTCTTGTAAGAGCATGGACATTTTTACAGTGTAAATAAAATAAATATGATAACAAAACATCTTAATATGTTAATAAAAATTGACATAATTTATTATTTTATACATAATATTTGAAAAACAGAAAGCCATTCTAAATTGGAGCCAGCTTATTTAACACCTCATCATAAAAAATCATAATGTGCATAAATATGTTATTGACACAAAATGGACGGTAGGCTCCTTATTTATGTACAGAGTTGTTGTAAAACGGGAAAACGTAGTTCATGGACCCTTACCGATTGCCTTATGATATGCAACCATAGGCCTGAGCGTAACTGGGCCAATAGTAGCATAAATGAATCGGTCCTCTTACTTTTTGCCAACACCCTGATTGCCGTGCATAAGCCGCACTTGGCACAACTCCTGTAAGCCACTGCTAACTAAGCCGACACTGCAGCACATCAGCCGAGCCTAACCTGAGTCTTCCAGCTACACTCTATGGACAAAAGTACTGGGACATCTGGCCACAATACCTACAGGAAATTATATGAAATCCTTAGGCATCAATGTGGAGTTGGTCCCCCCCTTGCAGCTGTAACAGCTGCCAATGTTCCTGAAAGGCTGACAAGATTTTGGAGGGTGTCTGTGGGATTTTTTTTCCATTCATCCAGAAGAGCATTTGTGAGGTCAGGCATTAATGTTGGACATGGCCTGGCTCCTGTGTCCCAAAGCATTTGTCCATATAGTGTATCTGGGTATAAGCATGTAATACCTACGAAAACCACAGTTCTTAGACGTTTGTACATGAAGACTAACTTTTAGTTCTAGCAGCAGAGAATTTCGTAACTACGCGTAACACTTACTTGTGGTATAATTTAATCCGGTGGATTGGGTCATATATAACCAAAAGATTTAATAGTATTAGGCGATATCTAATTTTTGATACCGTTCAGATATCACACTCAGGTATAAGATATTTTGAATGTATTTAAAAAAGCAACAGTATTCCAGACAAAAACAAACAAATGTTACTTTGCACTGCTGTACCTTCTTATAAAATTTAGTGACACTGTCTCCAAAAATGATCTCAAAATGTGAATAAATTGTCCCAGTCTGGAGCCCTACAAGCAAAGTCTTTGTGTGGGAAATACTGATCTTTATGGCATCAACTGGAAGGAAGGCCAGGATGCAACAAATGAAAACAAACTTTATGTATGAAATTGGCATCAAGATATATTTATTTATTAAATGAAGGCGTCAGAACCCTGTTCCAGATCTTTCCAACCCACTTGAAACCCTGCTTAACATATTCAGCTAGGAGACTGGATAAAGTTAATGTGACATTAACCATGGACATAAACCATGAATTTATTGTAAATTTTATTTCTCTAATGCTATTTTACTCAACATTAGCTCTTACTCTGCATCTTGGGTCTGTTCCCTTCTCCTCCCTTTGCATATATCAATACACATTAAGGATATGATGGCTCATCTATTATACAAGTTAAGAAAGTAAGAGTAATTAAACATTCTAAGCACTATACACTAACAACATGCCCTTTAATCCAGGTAAGCCTGAAATATAATAATAACACTTTATTGATCCCTGTGGAGAAATTCTCATGACGATCAGGCATTTTGAACTTCCTTTGATGCAACACTTTCTCTGCGGGGCTTTGAACTGCATGGCTCTTTCTGGAGGTTAAGGTGTTGGAGTACACTGCTGTTTCTGCTTAGCTCCAGTGAATGATTTCAGCAGCTACCACATCAGGGCTGTACAGCAGACATAACACACAGTAACTCTGAAAATGGTGGCTCCATACACACGGATAAATCCAGTATAGAAGTTGGTTCTAATTGGTCTGCTGAAGGTAATATTAATGGAAGTTGTTACTTAAAACCTCAACATTAGGGGCTTCCATTACTCCATTTTAGACGTAAATAACAATATTTCATTCTGTATGCAAAAGGAGGAGGTTATTTTTTATTTCCCAATATAGTATTTGGAATTAAAAAAGGACAAGTGTGTCAGACATATACCTTTATTATTCAGTGCCATTTCGTGCTGCTTGATAATGTGTGGGGGTCCCCAGGATCTCAAGGATTCCTCTTCCTGATCCCTGCTGCTGTAGTCTGCTCTGGATGGACCTGCTGTCTCCTGCTGACTGGGGCCCATCTTCAGGGCGGCCCACCACCTGAAGAGCCTCAACAGTGTGCCTCAACATCCCTTCGGAGAAGCTCAAATCAAGAGCTTATGAGACCAACCCGGTGTCTCCGCTGGGGGGGGGCACTGACTAGGGGTTAGCTGGCTTGTATTCCTCTGTCTAATGTTGACCAGGAAACATTCAAGCTACATTTAAGCTGTAATATGCAATTATCTTAGCTGCAGGGTTAAAGTTATGAGTCTGCTCTTCCTCATGCTGAAAGTACTTTTACTCACTGAACAGTGTGAGGAAAGCAGCCTAAGGGAGGGCATGTAAGCTACCTGGGGCTAGTTAGCCAGGTAACATTCCCTTGTTCACCGACAAGGGCGGATCTAGAGAAATTTTCTTAGGGTGGCATGAGGGTGGCATGGAAATCAGTTGGGATGGCAAAATCAAAGCCGTTTCTTTATACATTTGCAGGTGTTACATTCTCTAATACTGCATGTACCATATATGGTTAAAATACATCAAATCCAGGGAACTCACAGTCTCTCCTCCCTAGCACCTCAGCTTTGGAGTGTATGTCTATTCATACTTCCTCTGCTGCTTACCTGTTTCACCTTCTTGCCCTGGCTCAGCTTGATCTTCTTCTTCTTCTTGCTCCTTCTCCTCTTTCGCCATCCGCAACTACGTCTGCTTTTCCTCCCTGATCCCTCCTCTTTGTGTGTAAGAAACTAGTGATGGCATCCTTTCTTTTCATACCTCTCAGTAGTTTCTGAAATCATGCAAATGCAGATTTAACATTCCTGTTAATACTTACGATTACCGCATTTTGTTTTTGATGATAACCACAGGTTTCAGCCTATACTATAGCACAAAACAACACTAAATCATAAACATTGACTGATAATCTCCCTGCACGTCATGTAGAAAATGTTAAACCTCGTTTTCATGATTTATTGGGCTAATAAGACTTATCTTGATGCTATTGCCAGAGTGTAACAATCAAACCGTCTGTGCTGAAATCTGAAATGCCCCCGGTGTTGATTCCAAATGTTCTCTGTCACCAATCTTAGGTGTGGTCATAGGTTGCTATTGGCAACAAGAAAAAAATAGGGTGCGTTCAACTTCATGCAGCCACTTACAGCGCTGTCTTAAAGCAATGCATTCTGGTCCTGATGCAATGCATCATGGTTAGATTTTTTTGTCTGGCACTGCAAAACGTCACCACATGTCACCATGTCACATGGTACAAAAACCTCGCGAGAGCAAGATGACTTAAGACAGATTGTGCAGCCAGCACGCAAAGGGTACTGACAGTGCTGCACGATCTGTCTTAAGTCATTCTGTTCCAAGAATGCGTACCCATTGGCACTCGGAAAGACGACATGTTGCTGCTTGATTGGTCTCATGTTGTAAAGGACTGTCTTACAAGACTTTATGGCACAGTCGGATCTGCGTTTTCTGTTACAGCGAATTACTGCGTTCAAAGCCAGCGAAGCCTGGGACATATGTGAACTAACTGGAGTTGCTAAATTGCCTGTAGGAGTGCATGTGTGAGTGAATGGTGTGTGAGTGTGCCCTGCGACGGGCTGGCCCCCATTCTGGGTTGTTCCCTGCCTCATGCCCATTGCTTCCGGGATAAGCTCCCCCCGCGACCCAGTAGGATAAGCGGTTTGGAAAATGGATGGATGGATGGATGATAAGTTTGAAAAGTGGATATATGTGGCTAAATTGAAAGAGTTAGAGAAGGAAAAGGCAAATAATAAGGGACTGCGGGACAAACTGGGGGACAGGGGGACCAGGGAGTCAGTGGAGTTAAACGCTGAAAGGGCCAGGAATGAGGCTCAGGCCCAATCCCTCAGCATGGTGTTACAGAATACTAAGAAGAAAAAGGAAGAGATACCTCTGTACCCTCCTCTGCCGAATGTGCCTCCTCCCCCTGCTTATCATCCTCAGCTAGGAACAGCTGCAGCAGCACCGGCGTCTGTGGAGGCCACTGCCCCTCCCTCAGAGAAGAAGGAGGAAGATGACGCAGTGGGGGAAGCAGGAGCCCCGCCGCTAAGACAGAGCCAGAGACTGCTGCAAAGGGGGAGAGACTCAGGCTCACAGCCATCGCAGTTGTACCCCTTGGTGGAGATGCCTGACCCAAGGGGCCCTGCGCCTGATGGAACACCAAGGATGGTGTACTGTACGTCCAGCGCAACTGGGACTTGGCAGAGCTGAGAGAGGTGGTCAACTCCCTCCCAGATCCACAAGAGGTGGGGAGACACCGCTTCTGGCAGGAGGTGATGAACCTGGACGACGTCTACCAGCATCACGACTCCACTGCACAGCCACTTATGTGGAAAACCCCACACAACACGATTTGGATGATATGCAAGACTTCATGGGGAATGGATTTCCTACAGAAATGATTCAAATTGACTGTATTTATGTGGGACATCAAGCCACTGCTGTTTCTGTGACACTCCAAGAACAACAGCTTCGCTGGTTCTGCCCCGTTGATGAAGGCGTTCCACATGTCTCCTGTGGAAAGGTAGAAGGTAAAAACTGGAAATTTCTAGGATTATGGGTAAAAGAGTGTAAGGAGCGAGATGATTGGGTGAATGTGGAGAAAGGTAGATGGGTAACTAAGGACGGGACTGTACTAAGGTATGACTAGGTTTTAATTGTTGAGGTAAAACGGTAAATTCATTGCGATAATAGAACAAAAGGGCAATCTGTAGAGATTGAGGATTCACCGGCATGGCTGGATGAGATCCCAGAAAACTTTTGGGCAAAGGGGAAAAACGATTTTGGGCAAATTGTGACGGCTGAACCTCTACGGGTAATGCCTAAGTCTCAGTACAGACCATAGCGCGTGCAGTACCCCCTCTCCAGAGAAGCAGAAGAGGGAATTGAAAAAATGCATGGCGATTTGCTGGCTCGTGGAGCCATAGCTGAGATAAGCTATTCTCCGGTGAACTCCCTCATCCTGCCAGTAAAGAAAGCAGATGGGTCCTGGAGATTTGTGCAGGACCTAAGGGGGGTAAATGACTCAGTGTATCCGCGAGCGCCCATAGTCCCTAACCCAATCACCATTCTATCATCCATACCCCCAGAGTCTAAATGGTTTTCAGTTATTGATCTGGCAAATGCTTTCTTCTCTGTTCTAGTTCACCCAGACTCTCAGTACTGGTTTGCACGCAAAGGGAAAAGGTACACCTGGACAGTCATGCCACAGGGCTACACTGAGTCACCGAGTGTTTATGCTCAGGAGCTAGGAAAAAACTTAGAGCGCTTCACCTCCCCAGGGGGAAGTACACTGGTGCAGTATGTGGATGATTTGTTGCTGTGTGCAGAAACGAGAGAGAGTTGTGAGAGAGATACGCAAGCGTTGTTGTTGTTCTGTGCAGAGAATGGACATAAGGCCTCTAAAAGCAAGCTGCAGCTGGTAAGATCTGAAGTGCACTACCTGCACTTCACTGATCTAAAGCAGGCGCTTTGTGTGACCCCGGCATTGGGGGTCCCAAATTACAAACGCCCATTTCAATTGTGTGTGGATGAAAGAGGTGGTTTCATGACTGCTCCCAAAGTCTGCCTTTCCAGGATTGGCAAAGGTGGCCCATGGATTGGACCAGAGACACTGGACCGCCCCTTCATTCACGGCTTATGCTCAAACTTTCGTTTCCAGGTGTTCCACATGTATGACTCACAACATGGGTCGTGCATTGAAGCCACCAACTGCCACAACTCCTCCAGCTGAAGGTCCTTTCCAACATTTGCAGATGGATTTCATAGAACTAACACCCTGTAGAGGTTATCGTTATTGTCTAGTGGTTGTTGATCTCTTTTCCAGATGGGTGGAAGCCTTCCCGGCCAAGCAAGCAACGGCCCAGATAGTTGCGAAAAATCTGTTAAAAGAAATATTCCCGCGATGGGATGTTCCAATATGCATTACCACTGATAATGGTACACATTTCTCTAATCAGGTGGTCCACAAGCTCTCTGAGTGGTTGAAAATCGACCGTCGACACTACTGTGCTTATCACACGCAGAGTGGAGGGATTGTTCACTTGCTTGTCCTTTTTCTTCCCACTGCACTGATGGACGTACAGTTCTCATGTGCTGATGCAGGTTATTTGTAGAGCCTGTTCGATATGAGATTTTAACCTTGCACGCTCTACACTCTGCCTTTGTATTGTCAATGTAATTGAAATGCATCCAAATTACTCTGTTTCCTGTGGTCACTCATTTTGTCGCGCGTCTCCTTCCCTCCTGTTTCTTTCTCTGTGCGTGTGATTGCTGCATTTGTCTGTGGGTACATTCCACTTCACGCTGCCGCGCTGGCTTAAACCAATGAATTCTGGTCCTAACGCAATGCATCATGATTAGGATTTTTTGTCCGACTTCAGCCGGCGCTGCAAAACGTCACCACCCTTGACCATGTCACATGGTACAAAAACTTCGCGAGAGCAAGGTTTTCCAATCCATGCGGCTTGGAAAAAAAAATAGAGAAAGAAAAACAGCCGCTCTGACTCCGGCTCACAGGCAGAAGCCGATGTTCTGCCATTTTTTGCTGCCTTGCCAGAATTTCCTACCCATACTCCTGAATGGACATCTGTAAAAGGATTTATGCTATCAAAATAACTTTCCTGTACTTTAGAAAGGGTAGCAGTTTTTACACATAGTTTTATGCTGCCAGAAATTGCTGCCTATAGTTTTTAATGGGCTATCAGTGTTTTACACTAAGAATGTAATGTCATAAAATAATCATTCAAATCTGGGAACATAAAAAATCATGCTAAGAATTAAAGCCCGTGTTTTCTCTCCAATGGTCATTACTGAAATGCATGTAATAGCTCTTAACATGTTTTCAATTAAATTACATCGGAGTGACTTGTTTAATTAGAAATATTCCCACATGACATCATATGCACAGTTACCTCCAATTTCTCCGAACTTTACATTCATATGCATCTTACTTTTCCAATGGGTCAACAATTGTAATGGTTTCACTGGACATCTTTAAAAAGGCAAATAATGTATAATAATTTCACAAGGACACAAATTACATCTAAAACATAGCAGAAGCAAACTGGGTGAGAAACATTCCAAAGCTCTGCTCATGATGATGTTGTAATAATTGTGATTCCTCAATTTTACAAATGTAGAAAAATTTAAAAGCAAAAACAGAAATGAAATTCCAGGACATTTTGCCATTTGTATCACTTTACAGGTCATTTCAATGACTGGAAAATAACCCTAAATATTTTCAGGTTTTCAGGACACGTGGGAACCCTGTAAGAGGAATGTAGAAAGGAAGGTTGGATTGGAGGCTAAGGATGACATTAAAAGTTTCCTCCAATATTTTAACTCCAAAAGAGCTCTAAAAGCTGAAATCAGTAATCTGTAGGATAGTAAGGGTCTTATAACTGAAAATGAAATTGATATAGTAAAAATAAGAGTTTAATGATTCTTTTACACAATAGAGAACACAGGTAACCTGCCACCATTTAATACAAATACAGTGTCGTCTATGACCAATATATGTATAACTGAGGCTGATGTGGTACAAAGCCTTGCTAAGCTCAAAATAAATAAATTGCAGGGCCCTGATGGCATCTTACCTATAGTTTTAAAAGAGATGAGGGATATTATTAGCCAACCTTTAACATTACTATTTGAGAAATCCTTATCTACTGGTGTGGCACTTTCTAATTGGAAGCATGCCAATATAACACCCATATTCAAAAAAGGGGATAGAAGTAATCCAGCAAACTATAAGCCAATCAGTTTAACTTGCATAACTGGAATGGTAATGGAAGCTACAATCCCAGTGAAAATGATAGATTACCTGGATGCATGAAATAACATTCTGAGGGATAGCCAACATGGATTTAGGAGAGGTAGCTTCTGTTTAACTAATCTACTTGAGTTCTTTGAGGAAGCTACAAAAGAAATTGATCACAAAAAGGCCTATGATGTGATCTGCTTAGTTTTGCAGAAGGCCTTTGATGTTGTCCACCACAAACGGCTCTTGCTTAAACTCCAAACTGAAGGGATTTTAACAACTGTAGCAGAGGCTCCAACGGGATCTTGATTTAATTTGCGACTGGGCTGATACCTGGCAGATGAAATTTAATGTAGATAGATGTAAGGTAATCCATGCAGGGAGCAGAAATATAAAGTACAGATATTTTATGGGTTCCACTGAAATAAAGGTAGCTGATTATGAGAAAGACCTCAGTGTGTATGTTGATGCTTCCATGTCCCACTCTTGCCAGTGTGGGGAAGCAATTAAAAAGGCCAATAGGATGTTGGGTTACATCTCTAGGTGTGTGGAGTTCAAGGGAACTGATGCTACGATTATTTAATTCCTTGGTAAGACCCCACCTAGAATATTGTGTGCAGGTTTGGTCACCATTCCTTAAGAAGAACATTGCTGCCTTGGAAAAGGTGCAATGTAGGGCTACGAGAATTATTCCTGGTCTTAGAGGAATGTTTTATGAGGAGAGATTACCTGAGCTGAATCTGTTTAGCCTCGAGCAAAGGAGACTAAGGGGGGGGACATGATCCAGGTATATAAAATTCTAATGGGTCTGGATGCTGTTCGATATTTCAATATTAGTTTAAATAATAGAACCGGTGGCCTTAAGTGGAAATTAGTGGGAGAACATTTCAAAACGAATTTGAGGAAGTATTTCTTTACACAGCGTGTAGGTAGAGTACGGAATAGTCTTATTACTAGTGTAACGCAAGCTAAATCCCTGGGTTCCTTTAAATCAGAGCTAGAGAAGATTTTAATAATTTTGAGCTATTAGTTAAGTTGTCCCCAAAAGAGCTTGATGGGCTGATTGGTCTCCTCTCATTTGTAAATTTCTTATGTTCTTTTGTAAGATTTTAACAACTCTGAGCTGTTAGTTGAGTGCTCCCCAAACGAGCTTGATAGGCCAAATGACCTCCTCTCATTTGTAAATTTATGTTCTTATGTAGGTATAAAAATAACTGACCATATGATAAAATGATTTTGTCTAATACAGGACTACAGTCTTCATTAGGTATATATTTTCCCCTCGCACTTTGTATGGGCAGTGAATTGCCCCTACTTACGTGTGGATTCCTAATAAGAAAAATGCAAGAAATGAACACACATATAGTCAGAATAATTCTCATGTTGTCAACTATTGAGTGCAATTCAAATTTTATTGAACAAATCTAATGATTACAGTATTTTTTTGTCAAACAAAACACTTACAATGAACTGTTCCAAATTATTATGCACAGTAAGCTGCAAAACACTTTATAAGTTGCAAAGAACTGAAAATTGTCATTTGTTGTGTTTGCAACATATGTACTGAAATCAAACAGGTCACGTCACATTTTGACATAGGACTCCTTATTTGATAGCAGCTTCACAAGTCTTGCATCCATTGAACTTGTGTATTTGGACAGTTTCTGCTTGTGAGCACTGGTTAGTGGCGGCAGAATAGAAGGTTTATGCACAGTTGCAGTGGAGGACTCTACACCTTGATGTCCATGGGACTCCAGAGGCACCAGCAGCTTCAAATATCTGTTTGCTGCTACATAATGGCATTTTAGCAGCTGCTCTCCTGATCTGATGCATGGATCTGGTAGAGATCTTCCTCAATTTGCCTTTATCTGCACGAACCCGTCTGTGCTCTGATCTACTGCATGCAAAGGCTCATTTCGCATTTTTGTTCTGCATTCTGAAATGGAAGAAAAAAAACATTCATGACGAACACAAACCTATAAAAGGTACTTGTGTGACACTATTAAGGAAGGATCTGACTAGGAGAAAAGCTGGCAGAGTGATTGCCTGGCTGCCGGCTGCAAATGATATGTCGAGCAGTAATATGGCATTAATCAACAGATATGAGGTGAAGATTTAAATATTCTAGAGGGAGCCTGGTGGGGACCTACTTGTGTCGGATGAGCCGGCCTCCCTGGATCACTTGTGCCGTCACATTGGCCATGTGGCAAGAAAAAAGGAGCCAGTTTCGGGGCTGGACTCGGTATGAGAACCTCATAAATATCATTGAGTAACAGGTAAGAGCTGGGGAGACAAAGATCATGCAGGGGTCAGAGGCCAGAAAGAAGAGAAGAAGAGCAACCAGCTTAAAACCTTTAAAAAGTCCCTCTGGAGTCCCGAGTGACCCAGTGGACGCGCATATAGATGGAAGGTGAGCCCTCTGCCTCTTACCGAAGGTCATTCGACCGCTGATGATGTCGGGGCTCTTCCTCATATCGCTGACTGCGACTAGGGGAAGACCCCAATTAATAACTGGTCCCCAGAAGTGCTGAAATCAAACAATAAAACACAGAGCTGATCTAACATGCAGCAGGGTGAAGGTACCATTAAATAAATTTCAGAGGATTCTTACAATACATTAGTGTGAGATTATTAAACAGTAGTCATAAAATTACATGTATATTAACAAAAAATCAGTTTGTTACTTTCTTACCGTGCTTTTGTTGTAAGGATTTTCCCAACAGGCACATTCAGATCACGGAAAGACAAAGAAAACAAACAAAAAAAATTATAAGTGCAATTCTGTGATCACCAGCAGCACTTCTGCAATGAGGGACCCAAATGTAAGCAGTGACTTTATGCTTACATCTACAACAAAGTGAAGAGTTTAAGCTTCTTATACACTGACGGCAATTGACAAGGAAAGTTTACATATTGGATTTTTACATAAACTGCAAGCGCCTCTGGATGCACATACCTCCTCAGATACTTCCGAAACTCTTTGTTTTTAAGCTGGTTTACAGCTCTCTGAAAGAAATTCCTTGCCATGATAAAGTGAATGTACATGCACGTATGTTGATTTTGTTCAAAATGAAATGTGAAGATGAATTTGCCGTTTATATAGGAATGCGAATGACATCAGCACTCTAGATTCTAGAACTTACATACGTAGGCTACTGATAACGTAACTGACGTAACTGTTCCAACATCTCCTTGGAAACGGACTGGAATTGAATGGAAGAATGTTAGTAGGCGAAATGAATTTTGTCAACTGAATAAATTCATTTTGTGTACAAAATGCATTTCCTGAACGAAAGTCATTTTGTGGAGGAAAGGAATGTCATGAATGATACAGAGTCATTTCGTGGAAGAAATCGATTCTGCGGAATTACGGAGTGCTTTTGTGGAAGCAGGAAATGCATTTCATCTGTTGCAGAGTCACGAAAAATCAGCGCTTGACACTTGGCATACCATAAAGTACAAAGTACTCAGCAGGCACATGGACGCAGACACATCTGTATCCACACCTGGATATTTCAGTGTGACTTTTATTGCGTGGATTCTTACTACAGTGGTGCCTGCGGTTCACGAACACAATCCGTTCCAGGAAAGTGGTCGTGAACCAATTTGTACGCGATCCAAGGCAATTTTCCCAATAAGAAAGCATTTAAATTCCATTAATTCGTTCAGAAGTCTACCAAATAATGATTTGTTGTCAATTAATTTTCTGGTTTTTATAGTGAAAACTTTAAAGAAAAACACAATATAGTGTGGCGACGGGCGGACCGAGGCATCACGGGAGACATGGAGACTTGCTTGCTGGGGTAATTACGCTTTTTATTTACAGTCATTAAACCCCTTGCATTGTTGTGGTTGTTAATGTTAATGGTTGCATTTCCCTATTGTCGCGTGTGTGTTTGGCCGTGTTTTGTAAACGGTCCGATCCTCACGTGTATTTAGCGTGTGTAAATCATCCACCGTGTGTGCATCTTGCAGTTCGGCGTCTGTGTATTTGGGACGTGTCCCATTGGAAACACATTGGGATTTTGGCTTTTAAAATCTCAATCTAAAGAAGCACATCGAAGAAAGCTAAACTAATGGTAAACACCAGTGAATTAATTTCAGTTATCACGATTAGCCTGGATAACAGCTTGGGGAGAGCTTTGTGTCTGATGTTAAGTGAACGTTTTCTTCTCTTGGTGATAGGCTGGTTAGGGCATTTGAATCACTAATATTAACTTGGACATTTGAACAATGAACACTGAAATAGTTATGTAAGCTGAAAAACAGGGTTTTGTGACTGAGATAATGAACCCCATGCTGGTAATAGGAAAAACGGTGACTTGTGTTTTCAGAAATGGCTTTAAAATACGTTAACATTAACCTGTACTTCTTTTTTTAACAATAGCATACTCCTGTTTAGGTTTTTAAAGCCCTCTTTTTGAAGTGTGTGATGTATGCAAAATTTTTCTTTTCCATGCTTTAAAAAGCTGAGTAAACGTTTTGATATTAAAAGTTTAGACAGCGTTCCGTTGTTATTCATATTTACTTGCACTTTAATTACTCAAGTACAGTTAGTTACAGATTATTTGTAATACTTAAGTACAGTGAACACTAGGTACTTTAAGACTTTTACTTGAGTGGAATTCTAGTTGGTGACTTGGGAGGGTATCTGTACTTATACTTAAGTGTGACTTTCGGGTACTTTATACAAGACTGTGAACAAGCTCGACTGTCTCAGACGGAAATTATAGCTCAGAGGTAATGATACTATATTAATAATCTCTGAGTTAATGATTAAGACATATATCAGCCTTCCAGCTGCAACTGACTAGAAATCAACCTAATGTTTTTCATGTTAGAAATCATAAACCTGCTTCAGTTCATGTCTCTGTGTGAAATCAGATGTTACTCACATGGCATAAGGCCCAATGTGCCTCTGACTGTAATCACCCAGAGTGTGGCCCAGCGTGACTCCTGATGACATGTTAATCTCTTGGAGTGGGAATTCCATTTCCATAAAAGTTATTGTAGGAAACCTCGTTAATGGAAATATATTTTCAAAACCTTCGAACAATATTGGCATTTCGCATTTTTCTCACAAAAAACTGTCAGGTAGTGACAACTCCAATGAGCAGAGTGAAAAAACGATTAAAATCGGTATTTAACTAACTAAATCAGAAGAGGAAAAAGAAGAATAATTTAGCTTGGCATAATTCTATGTTTAAAACATTTTGAACAGTTTCCATGCCAGGTAGTGCAACCCAAGAAAACCCATCAAAACATGATGAATATCATAAAGTATGAATATCATGAAATAATTTATTATTTAAATCATATATAAAAACTTGATATCAAGGACAAAGGTTAAAATTGTGCAGGTGGTGCAACCGGAATCAGTATTACTACTAATTATAAATGCAGTTTACAAGTAGGAATAAACATTGATGAAGTGTAGACACTTAACCTTATGGGAATTGACAGGGCTTCATGTTTGATTGGGCCAATTTTTTGCCTTTGGTTTGGTTACTATATAACCTCAGATGTGAATTATGTCTGATAGCTGAAATGAAAGCTGACCATTGATTGCAGTAACTTGGATAATTCAAATTCATAACTTCTGTCTAAAAAGTCAAAAAATTTGACAAAAAAGTCAAACAAATACAAAAACACATCTTTGTGTTTTGGTATTTTGTGAATATCTCAAAAACTACATGATGGATTATATCAAAGTTAAAATATGTGGTTCTCAGACTTGTTTTCTAAATGTACACCTAATTTTATTGTGCTAAAATGCTTTTATAAAATTAAATTATGTGAAATATACAAATATCTCCTGCTCCTTCAGTATTTCCTCCAAAGAAAGTGTACATTCGACACAAGCATTGTCTTTTTTTAGTTAAATATATGTGTAACAGCAATTCTGTGACCATTGTATTCTGTGACTCCAGTAGATACTGTTGCCACTATATAGCTTGAGCTTGCTCACACAGATGTGTTCCTAACGCAAACAATGTAAACTCATACGTTGTAAACAAATGAATGTCAATGCGATGTAGAGTGGGTGTATAGAAATGCTGGCTTTTAACATGATATAGGTTTAGCTGCTTGTTATATCAGATTAAACAAAATTAGGCTGATTTGTAGAGTAGCCTATTTGTATAATTCTAACACAACTAAAAAGTGATTAAAGCTCACATGGGCAACTTGATGCTATGAGTATACAGTCAAAGTAAAAAGTATGTGAACCCCTTGGAATTTATTCATAAAAAGTGATCTGATCTTCATCTAAGTCACAGGTACTGATATACACAATGAGCTTAAGCCAATAACACAAAAAAGGTTCTACTCTTTCAAGTTTTTATTATTCAAACATATTCAGCATTCACAGTGGTACTGGAGAAGGTAAGTGAACCCTTAGGTTCAATAACTGGTTGACCCTCCTTTGGCAGCAATGACCGCAACCAGGCACTTCCTGTAATTGCAGATCAGACCTGCACATCGTGTGGAGAGAGTTTTAGCCCATTCTTCCCCTGCAAAACTGCCTTAACTCTTCCATATTCTTTGGTTGCCTTCTGTGTATTGCTCTCTTAAAGTCATTCCACAGCATCTCAATAGGATTGAGATTGGGGCTCTGACTGGGCCACTCCACTGCGATGTTTGGGGTCATTGTCCTGTTACATCACCCAGCCTCAGTTGAAGGACAGACATTCTCACATTATCCTGAAGAATTTGCTGATAAAGTTGGGAATTCATTTTCCCCTCAATGATGGCGAGCTTTCCAGACCCTGATGCAGCAAAGCAGACCCAAATCATGATGTTCCCTCCACCATACTTTACTGTAGGGATGATGCATTTATCTTTTTACGCCAAATGAAGTTCTGCTTGTTCCTCCCAAATAGTTCAATTTTAGTTTCATCACTCCACAAAACATTTTCCCAGTATCGCTGTGGAGTGTCCAAGTGCTCCTTCGCAAACTTCAGGCGTACAGCAATGTTTGACAGCAGTGGCTTCCTTCTTGGTGCTCTGCCATGGACTCCTTTCTAGCTGATTCATGAACACAGATGCTAGACAGTTCTAATGACTTCTTCAAGTCTTTCGCTGTCACTTTAGGATTCTTCTTTTCCTCAAAGATGACTTTGCGTTGTGCTATTGGGGTCATCTTGGCAGGGCGCCCACTTCTAGGCAGAGTAGCCACGGTACCAAATTGTCTCCATTTATAGACAACTTGCCTAATAGTTTATATTAATAATAATATAATAATAATTTATAGACAACTTGCCAACAGTAGACTAATGAATATGTAAAATCTTTGAGACAACTTTGTAACCCTTTCCAGCCTTATGTAACTTAACAATTCTTGATCTTAGGTCTTCAGACAGCTCTTTTGTGCGAGGCATGATTCCCATCTGGACATGCTTCTTGTCAAAAGCCCAAACTGAACCTTTTCAGTGGTTTTTATCAACCAAAGTAATTCTAGGCCACACCCCTGAACTCGTTTCATTAAATGGACTCCAGGTGTGCTAAATTTTTAAGCTTTTAAAAAAAGTCATTTACTTGGGGTTCACTTACTTTTTCCTACTTTATACAATATGGTCAAATATTCTCTGAAAATCTGTGTATCTTAATTATAGGACACAGTGTTTGTAAATTATTGTGACTTACATGAAGATTCAACTATGTTTTATATGGGATTTAGTCATACACGTAGAAAATTCCAAGGGGTTCACATACTTTTTACTTTGAACATATTTAAATGGGCCACTCTAACCTGCGAGAGAGTGCCTGTTGGAAAGGCCGTCTCCGAAAACGGGATGCCAACGCGCATACGCTTGGATCAGCGTCAGGAGCGTCTCTTTTGAGTTTTCAGAGGTGGTTTTCTGATTGTGCCGCACCAGATCATCCTACCCAGTGCCGAACGATCCTGGCCAGTTACTCACCATACTCAGGGGTGCAGTATTGTGTGCCACTGACGAACTGTAAGTGACTGGTCCTGGACTGATTACATTCGGTGCTTTAATATTGCAATGCGGTCTACCGGATTGTTAGTTGTTAGTGTGTAACTTTTGAGGAGCTCTGCTACTGAGTGTATTGCAGGCAGATTCTCTGTATTCTGCGTTCGTTCTTGTAATTGTGTATCTTATATATTAAATTTGTTTTGTTAGTCAGTTCTCGTTAGACTGCAAAATATTTAGGAGAGATGGGATAATACAGTAAGGGAGGGTAATAGTATTACTGTTACGTATCCGGTATGTACCGGGGTTAACCAATAGATGGCAGTACTGTTACATGATTGATGATTAGAGATCGTATAAAGTGGTTGTATTTGTGTTAATTAGCTGAACATGTCTCCATGTTCTTATTGTTTTAGTTATTTATATAATATTATTTTCTTCCTTAGACCACATGCACACCCTGTCTACAACTAAGTCATTGCACCTGTAACAGCCAATGGCCAGCCTACAGTATGTTAACTCCAGTGCAATACTGTACCGCCTAATTGAATGCAGTAAAGTTTGGAACTGCGTCTGCCTTCCCTGGTGTTCTTACCGATGCCACCAGAGAGGTGCCATCTTACCGGTACCTTCCTCATACAGTCATAGCTTCTAACACTTTAATAATGCCAGACACACCAACCTTATTTAAATGGGCCACATCAGGTGGCTTATCTGCCTTTCCTATGTATAACCAAAAACTGTCACAACTCTGGTTAACAGCTGGGCCTAGGTACATGGGCTCACAATTTCTGATAGCAACCATCAAATTATGTGATCCCAAACAAATCAAGGAAAAAACAGTGACTAAGCAATCAAAAACCCTTCAGGTAATTTGTCCTAAATAGATATTATAATCTTGGATAGATTTCATGACTTCAGTTGAAGGGTCACAATTTCTGATATCAGCCATCAGATGTTGTGACCCCAAACAAATCAAAAACAACACAGTACCACAGCAGTCAAAAAAGACATCAGGGGAATTATCATAAATATAAATAATAATCCTGGAAAGATTTCATAACTGGGGTGTACAGGTCACCTCTGTCAAAGGGGTGACTTTCATACAGCTGTCATCTGATTTTGTGATCTGAGTGTGGCTTTTGAAAAAGCAACAACACACCATTAAATTTCAGGCAAAAGAAACATGTCCATCTTCAGACTTTCACCATGTTTACACACTGCAGACAATTGTTGTGACAATTTATCAAACATTCCTTATTGTGTCAGTACATGCAGTGTGCTACAGTACACAATATGCTGCTCCACAAAATGAGCTGCATCAACCAATTTGGTACTGTAACAGCTCTTTGAGTATCAGAAAGTAGGACAGGGTTTAAGTATCATAAAGTTAATGAAACTGAAAAATCATAATGATCTTTTTAAACATTTATTTGAAATATGCCTTTACATACAGTACAAAAATCAATAAAATGAAAACAAAGAAATGTGGAAATTACCCGAAACATTGGCTACATGTTTTGGAGTTCAGATATATCCTCTTTCTTAGCCCTCTGTATATTTTTCTAATGTTGATTTTTTAAATTACATATACTTCTTTCCAGCCATAACTCCTCAGACAACAGACGCTTGAAACCCTGATCGGCAAGTCTGCAATTGGTTGTTTAAATGGCAATTGGCTGTCTAAATGTATAAAAATGAATTTCCGTTTTATGCAACTTTGGGTCAACTTTATGCTTTTACTCCACTATTTTACTCCAATATTAAACCAAAAACCAAAGTACTCCGTCAAAAAAGGAACTTTGTCCGTATACAGTAGTATATATATGGGTGTTTGTGTCCACCTACTTCTGTCCATGTAGTATACAGTACATGTATGTGTGTATATGTCTCCATCTACTTCTGTCCATGTAGTACATATGTATGTGTATGTGCGTTTGTGTCACAGATCAGCACAGGGAAGCAGGCGAAGGAAGCCGTGGATAAAAAAAGGGTTTTATTTGCAGAGGAACATACGTAACGTTAATGACAGAACTAGGAAAACGCATGTGAACGCGGTCTGCAAATACACTGAACTAACAACAGCAACCAGAAACAGCTGGTGAACACAGGGACTCTGCACGAGGTTAACGAGGGGGCATGATCGACGAGAGGGCAGGACGAATGGAGCATGACATTACCCAATGGGAGTGAAGGGACTAACAGGACCTAGAGAAACAAAAGCAAAATATCAATGAGGAACCGGGAACAGGACAGACACACAGAGCAGACACAGGGACAAGAAGCAGGAAAACCACTGACAAACCAACGGGAACGCAGACAGGCACAGGGGCACCAAGAACGGAGACACTGGGGGAACACCAACAGGAGGAAAAAAAGGACCAGGAGCGAACAAAGGAGCGGAGCGACGAGGAGCAGACACAGAGGTACGAAAACAGGAGGCAGGATGGTAGAGGACGGGGGAAAATGGGGAGCCCGAGGGAACCCCAGTAGGCAAGAGGCAGAAGCTGCAGAGGCAGCCGGCGACTGCGAGGTTGGAGCCGAAGGGACCTTCGGCAACAGCGAGGCAGGAGCAGGAGGGGACGACGAAGGGGGCAAGGAGGCAGATGGAGGGACAGGCAAAGGAGGTGAAGAGGAAGATAACCAGAGGAGGCGAAGAGGAAGGCGAAGGGGGCACTGGGAGAGGGGAAGAGTGAACAGCAGCCACAGCCGGCCCAGGCATAGGTGACCGATGAGTCGGAGCGGGGGAACCCGCAGACGACCGATGAGTTAATGGAGGCGGGGCCGAAGAGTCATCGGAGAAGCACCCACAGGCGACCGCCAAGCAGGAGTCCAGGGAACCGCAGGCGACCGCTGAGCAGGAACCGAAGGACCCGCAGGTGCTGCATGAGTCCCAGCCACAGGGACCGAGGATGAGCCAGGGGGCAGGGCAGGCAGGAACCAACCCCTGCGCAAGTGACCTCTCCCCCTCCTGGATATGAAGAGCCCAATTCCTGGTTGGGATCTGCCAAGTGGGGGTAACAGAGCTGGGGTTCGCGCCTTGGCAGTGGGTGCAGGCGAAGTAGCAACAGGCAGACGGGCTTGGGCTCCGGGCCCAAGCGCAGGCGACGTCAGGTTTGGTTCCTTTTGGCATACTGCGGGGGAAATGGCGGAGATGGAGACGGCCCCTAGGGAAACGTGCAACGCTTTCCCTCGTCGCTTTCCCTGCTTCTCTCTCCCCCGAACAAGCGCAACGAGGTCCGGCAATTCATGTGGAATAAAAGGACAAAGACTGTAATCGCCCCCTACCTGCTGGATCATGTCCTCAGCTACCCAGCTCTTCAGCCGGGCTAAATGCCACCATACCTCTGCTGTGAGGCGCGGGTCTTCGGCAGGGGAGAAGTGGGTCAAGATTTCCCTTGACCGGCGAGCGACGGCTTGCGCCGTGGGGTCTCCCTTCATTTTGGACTCCTTGAGCCAGTATTCTACCTCGTCCAAAAGGTCAAGGTGTTCCGCCTCATGGAAGGGAGGCATCTTCTCCTGTAGTCCTGTCATTCTGTCACGGATCAGTACAGGGAAGCAGGCGAAGGAAGCCGTGGTAATAAAAAGGGTTTTATTTGAAGGGGAACATATGTTAATGACAGGACTAGGAAAACGTACTTGAACGCGGACTGAAATACACTGAACTAACAACAGCAACTAGAAATAGGTGGTGAATACGGAGACTCCACATGAGGTTAACGAGGGGGCGTGGTCGACGAGAGGGCAGGACAAAATATGTGTCCGCCGCCTTCTGTCCATCTAGTATTTTTGCATGTGTATGTGCGTTTGTATATATACTGTACATGTGTCCGCCTTCTTCTCTCCATGTAGTATATACAATGAGGGAAATAATTATTTTTATAGTTTGTAACTGTTACATAATGACTTTTTCTTGCTTGTTTTGTTAATAATCTATCTTTTGCTGGTTCAATAAACATACCAGTGAAATTACAGACTTCTCATTTCCTTATTAATGGGTCAACTTAAGAATTCAGCAGAGGTCACTGTATGTATGTGTATGTGCGTTTTGTGTATATATGTGTCCGCCTACTTCTGTCCATGTAGTATATATGTATATGTATATGTAAATGTATATGTATGTGTGTGTATGCGTGTATATATATAATATTTTATCCTGCATGTCATGTTTAATTCTGCTGTGCATTTCAGAATTGCATTTTTCCCAGCTGTGCATGAAAAATAAAATGTGTACAATGACATTATTCCTAAAGTCCTAAATCACATTGTAATATGCAAAATATGTATGGAAAGCATGAAAACAAGTATTTTCATTGGTTATCAATGTTTCTATGGAGAGTAAAGAGCTGAAAGTGCAACTTTGGTGCCATCTCGAGCTCAAAAGCAATTATTCAGGGTTAGGCATGGGTCAGCCCGTAATAGAGACAAATGATCTTAAGTGTAATAGTTAATGTGAAAACACCATAAAACATTTAAAAGGGATTTTAGAAAATGAATACAGGGTCCAATTTATTAAGAGTACACAATAAAAAATGACAAAGTACCGAGTGTATAAACAGCAGCTAAGATGTTAAGCCTTCTTCTTTGATTTATATGATTAAAGCATCACTTTCCAGTCTGAAATTCACTTCTTTTGAAGAAAGTCCACGTCCTAAAAAAAGACAAATGGAGAATATCAATATCCATATTGAAAATGTGCAGAGACATGTGTCACTGTATAACCTGTATATTTTAGAAATACAAATACCTAGGGTACCGTCATCAACATATGCTACCTATTTCACCTGTCGAAGCTGTTCACTGGACTGTGATGAGCTACCTGGCTTCTCACCACTCTCACCAGCCCGATCACCTGCGTGGATGTGGAGCTGTGGTCCGCTGTGGCTGTATTGGCTGTTCTCAGTGCTGGTTGCTCTCTCTCATGGTGCCAGTGCTTGCAGTTTTCTTCGTTGTAGTCGCTGCCATGGTGCTCCTTATCGCTCAGGCTGGAGTGGCTTCCGCATGGGGAGTTCATGTCGTATCGCTTCGTCTTGTTGAATCCCTCGAGGCTGCTGCTGGAGTTCCTCTCAGATGTATCCTGGTCTCTAAAAGGGTAAGGACACATTAACGATATAGTAAACTGTATAGTGTTTGCTATTCTTCAGAATAAACAGATGCTCAAAAACAAAGAATTAAGCTATAATCCCACCAAAGTGTATCATGACAGATGAAGGAATGAACTGAAAAATCTCTTAATGCTTCAAGCTAGCTCTGTGTCACAGAAAACTTACCAGTGGTCACGTTACATGTCCTTGACATTCTTCTTTGTCTTGGATGCTTTGTGTCTCTTGGCGAGACGCTCCTCGGAGTGCTGGTCTCACTCAGGTAGTTTCATGTGGATGTTTTTGCTGTGGTCAGGGTGCGAGTGTCTGGCTCCATCATGGTCGCCATCCTGAGTACAGTGCACCCGTCCGTGTCTCTCCTCTGAACGGGGCCTCAGATCCCCCTTAATTATAAAGTACGCGTAGCAACCAGATATAGAGCACAACTGAGTATGGTGAACTGATAATACTTGAATCAGAACATCTACAGAATAGTAACAGTTAAGAAGTACCAGTGTGTCTTGAGGTGTGATTATATTTGAAAGGAAAAAAGAGTCTCACCAGCAATTGTGATAATTATATTACAGAATATATATAATGGCACTTAATATTGTCTAGTATCACCATAGTCTACCTGTCAGAGTCGCTGGGTGAGCGGGTGAGCGCACGGGCATGCAAGCGAGCAGGAAGCAGGCAAGGAACCGCAAGTCGGGGAAAAACTGGGGATTTATTAAGGTGCAGGCAGGGCATGATGGAACAGCACTAAGACTCACTAACACCAATGACGGACAAGAAACCAGGGCAAGACATGGACTGAAATAAACAAGACTGGGCAAAAATAATCAGACACAGTTGGGCTAGATCGGGGAAGCACACATGGATAATCAGGGGGCATGGCGCACACGAGGATCATACGAGCCGGGAATGACACTACCATTTTGATGTTTCTGACAGTGACTGAAGTGTCAGTCATCAAATACCACTGGACACTCCTGGCCTGGAACAAACCAGCATATTTGTTTCAACCATATGCTGAGTTCGTACTAAAGCATCTCAAGGCAATGGAATGAAAGGAGCCCACAAGACGAACCTTGATGTAGCAGTAGTAATGTCCAGTGTGACAGCTGAATCCCAAGTGAACCAGCACGGTATACAGATGGTTAGATCTTGGGTTCTCCGTGGGACCAAAACATAAATGGACGCATGTCCAGGTATTCAGGGTACCTCACATTATGAGAAAAACAGCAGAGTCATTGTAATTGCAACAAATATATCATGCTATCCATTGGAAACCTGGGACTTGGAAGCACAAGTAATCATAAGGTACAAAGTAATTTGATTTCCCAACCTAAATATCCCACTTGCAGATCTGTGTCAGCTAAGAAACCCCTGCTTGAGTTACTCAGTTATGATGCTCAGACCAGAGGCAGCGTGTTTCAAAACATATTTACGAAGAAGGCTGAGAATAGCTCTACCTTAGATGCTAGGTAACCCATTTAAAGCCTTGACTTGGGTCTCAAGTTCTTTACTGGCTGCGGAAGATCCAACACTCTGCTGGTCCCGCAGTCTTTTAATCTCCTCCTCAAGTGCCTCTGAAGCAGTCTCCACTGGGCTGAGGTTAGGTTCTTCTTGGGAGAGAACCTCTAATTCAGACTGTCTTGCAGCTATGAGTTTGTAGTTTTTCTGTTGGGTAAAAATTATCAAATCAATTATGTATGAAAGAATACACACAAGAGTTATGAAAGTGAAACCAAAAATGTATCAAAATTAATCATCAAGTTTAATATGGTTCCATGGCGAGAATCTGTTTAAATTCATAGCTGTTGTACTATAGTTCCTTTTTTAAGTTGCCAGGAACTTTTCTTGTACAACCCAGCAGCGCTAACACATACAGACACATAAACACCTATGAGCAATTTACCAATTCACCTAACATGCAACCTTTGGCCTGTGGGAGGAAGGCAGAGAACCCAGAGAGAATAGCAAACTCCACACAGAAAGGCCCCAGCTAACCAGAGGGTTTGAACTCAGAACCCTCTTGCTGTGAGGCGACAGTGCTAGCCACTACACCACTACACCAATTGTGTGAGGCTAGTCTCAACACAATTGCAGCAAATATTTTTTTTCTATTGTTTGTGTTAGTCTGGCTCACAACCAAACTACAAAACTTACAGAAATGTAAAAATATCAAAACAGCCGTCATGAAAAGAACCCTTATTACCTTTTTTGCAACTACAGTTTCTTCCTGGGTGTCAGGGAAGAGTTTGTTGGGTAACCTCTTTCTCTTCTTGCTTTTTGGTTGGTCCTCTTGCAAGACTTTCTGCTCAGTAGTCTTAAGTGTAGACTCCTTTTCTGTTAGTAAAAAATAGTAGCAAGACAGAATTTAATTCCTAGAAATTATGTTTACGTTGCATCAAATACTTTTGGTTAGTTTCAGCCATGCCCACTGAAATCCATTGTTTTCATTTAATTCCGTGTAAATACATTAGAACACTATGGATAGCCCATGGGATGGAAGAAGTTGGGATGGGCATGGATGAAACAGGTGGTGCATCCCATCATTTTCACTGTTAACGTTCAAATTCACATTCAGCATGGCCAGAGCATGCAAAAAAAGTTGTTTTCCTTCGGAGGGAGGGGTGCACTCTGACGCTATTTGACCCGTGGCCTATTTATTTTTCCGTCCAATTTGTCTTTTGTTTTTACAGTTTTTGTATTTTTTTCCCCTATTTTTTTTTTATAGTTTACTCTGTTCGTTACACTTGTTAAATTTTGCCATATGTATACTGTAGCTGCCAAACTGATTTTTATTGTATAATGTTTCCTGACAATGTTGATATGTGACAGTTAGGAATTCTTATTAACCCAAATCTTACCTGAGATTCTTCAATTTAGGTGTATAATTAATGTTTCACTGCTAATTAAAAATTCATATGAAGCGAGACTCATATGACTAATGGCCGTTAGCTAGCTTGCTAAAAATTTGAATGAAGTGGGACTCGCGTAACTATCGGCTGTTAACGTTCAACAGCATGACTTTAGGCCTAGTCCCCCTTCGTCACTGTCCCGAAGCTAATAGCCTACAGCAAACGTTACTTGGCCAATGATGCAAAAACCATCCATCCATCCATTTTCCAAACCGCTTATCCTACTGGGTCGCGGGGGGTCCAGAGCCTATCCTGGTAGCAATGGGCACGAGGCAGGGAACAACCCAGGATGGGGGGCCAGCCCATCGCAGGGCACACTCACACACCATTCACACACACATTCACACCTACGGGCAATTTAGCAAGTCCAATTAACCTCCGCATGCTTTTGAACTCCGGGGGGAAACCGGAGTACCCGGAGGAAACCCCACGACAACATGGGGAGAACAATCAAACTCCGCACACATGTAACCCAGGCGGAGATTTGAACCCGGGTCCCAGAGGTGTGAGGCAACAGTGCTAATCACTGCACCACCATGCCACCCAAATGACTTTCATATGAACACATTTTTGTGGTTTCAGATTTAATGAGCTTCCTTGTCTCTTCTAGCAGGTGCCACAATGTAAACCACCATGTAGAGAGCAGTGCCAAGGAAATATCTATGTCATTGTAAATAAGAAACTGGTCTTAATGTTTTACCCGGTAAATTACATAAAAAAAAATATATATATGTACTTCTACTTCTTTTGTTTAAATACTAACCTGAATAATAAAACGTATATAACTGACATACTTGTCCTTTTTTAATTACAAATACTATATTGGGAAATAAAAAATAACCTCCTCCTTTTGCATGCAGATTGAAATATTGTTATTTACGTCTAAAATGGAGTAATGGAAGCCCCTAATCTTGAGGTTTTAAGTAACTACTTCCATTAATATTACCTTCAGCAGACCAATTAGAACCAACTTCTATATTGGATTTATCTGTGTGTATGGAGCCACCATTTTCAGAGTTACTGTGTATTATGTCTGCTGTACAGCCCTGATGTGGTAGCTGCTGAAATCATTCACTGGAGTTACCATTTGTTTTGTGTCTGGTAAAATTGTTGCTTTTTAGAATACAGTCAAAATATTTCATATCTGAGTGTGATATTTGGACGGTATCAAAAATTATATACTGTATCGCCTACTACTATTAAATATGTCGGTTATATAAGACCAAATCCATCGATTTACTAAAATTAAGTATTAGTTCGGAAATTATCTGTTGCTAAAACTAAAACCTAGTCTTCAAGTACAAATGTCTAATCATTGTGATTTAAGTGGGTATTACACGGTTATACTCAGAAATACCATATGGACAAAAGTTTTGGGACACACTTCTGAATCACCGAATAGAGGTGTTTCATTCAAACCCATCACCAAAATCAAGCACCTAGCCATGCAGTCAGGTTTACAAACATTTGTGAATGAATGGGTCATTCTGAAGAACTCAATGAATTCAAGTGTGGTACTGTCATAGGGTGACACCGTGGCAATTAAAAAGTTTGTGAGATTTCTTCCCTGAAAGATATGATTCAGATCATGTATAGTAATAATGCGGGGCTTGCAGCATGCTGAGAAAATTCAAAATCCCAACAAGAAAACTGTGTGCCAGGATCTTCATGGAATGGGCTTCCATGGCTGAACAGCTGCATGCAAAGCTCACATCACGGGGTGGTGTAAAGTATGTTACCACTGGACGGCAACAGTGGAAACATGTTCTGGGGAGGGACCACTCACACTTTTCTGTCTGGAAGTCTGACAGAAGAGTCTGTGTTTGGTGCATGCCAGAAGAACATTACCTGCCTGACTACATTGTTTTAACTGTCATGGATGCTGGAGGAGAGGTGATGGTATGGGTTAGGGTTATGCCCCTTAGCTCCAGTAAAAAGAATTCTGCCAGCAAACCCAGACATTTTCAATAATTCTATGCTTCCAACTTTGTGGGAACAGTTGATGGAATGTCTTTTTCTATTCCAGAATAACTGTGCACAAAGCAAGGTCCATAAAGACATGGTTGAGTGAGTCTGGTGTGGAAGAACTCGACTGGTCAACAGAGCCCTGAACTCCACTCCATCTAACACCTTTGGGATGAGCTACAATGCAGACTGAGAGCCAGGCCTTCATGTCCAACATCAGTGCCTGACCTCACTAATGCTCTTCTGGGTGGAGAAAAAAATCCCACAGAAACACTCCAAACTCTTGTGGAAAGCCTTCACAGAAGAGTGGCAGCAGTTATGGCTGCAAAGTGGGGACCAACTCTATATCGATGCTGATCATAGAACGACATGTCATAAAAATTCCTGTAGGTGTAAAGGCCAGGTTTCCCAGTACTTTTGTCCATATAATACAGCATGAAGGTTCGGTTGAGGCTAGGCTGATGTGCTGTAGTGTCGGCTAAGTTAGCAGTGGCTTTCCAGAATCATGCTGAGCATGGCTTCCGCACGGCAACCAAGGTGTTGGCAAAAGGTTGTAGGACCGATTCATTTACGCTACCATTGACCCAATTACGCTAGGGGCCGATAAAGGTATATCATAAGGCAACATGTAAAAGTACATGACCCATGTTTTGCCATTTTTAATGACTCCGTACTTGAGGAATCTACAGGTCATGTTTGTTTCAATAACATGTTTATGCACATGCTGCTATTATGATTTATAGCTTATTATTTGTGATAAGTTAAATGAGCTGGCTGCAAATTCGACTTTTTCAAATATAATGCATAAAATATATTCTCAAATTTTAACAACATTTAGATGTTTTATCAACACATTTATAATATTTACATATATAATATTTATTATTGCAAGTACAGAACCAGACTTGAAGGAAAAGAAAGGAAACCATTCTGGGGACGGTGTGAAATCAATCAATTTAAAAATAAAGATTACAACATTTAAAATGAGACTTCAGGGAAAATGAGAGTCAGGGAAACTAGAACAGAAAGGCACGGATCCAGAGATGCAAGCCCAAATACGCTTTATTTGCGCTGTAAGGCAAGCTAAGGCACCAGAAGGGAAAGGCGAAAGGCAAGGTCGAGGGACAGGCAGGTAGGTCGTAATCCGGGGAAGCAATCCGACACGGAGGCACGGGACAGGACCACACAGGGGTACAGGGACGGGACGTGCCGGGCTCGGTGGGGAAAATGGGTCAGGTGCGGGAACGGGTCTGGAACGGGAAGGAAAACAGGTAAGGCAAATACACGGGGCAAACAGATCAGGTTAGGAGTTCGGGTAAGACGATAGACAAGAAAGTGCTCGGCAAGGCTATAAATCATTAGCGCAATACTTCGCGTTTGGCTGTTGCGACTTGGCTCTTTTTATCCACCCTCTCGTTAAGCATAATACTCTACAGCTTGGCATTTATATTTATATATATGGCATTAATCAACAGATGAGGGGTGATTTAAATATACTGGAGGGAGCCTGGCAGGGGCCTACTTGTATCTGATGAGCCGGCCAGCCTGTATCAGCTGTGCCCATTTATCAATGATATGTAAAGAGCACAGTTCACCCTAAAACTGAAGGATTTTTTTAAAGGATTTACTGATATCTAACCATCTAGTTCATTGCACTGGGAGATGCCTGATTTTGGAGCTGAACGGCCCCCTTTTCTCAGTTTTAGGGTGAATTGTCCTTTTTAATATATTACAGGAGCCTTTGAATGAACAGTGAGCCGGTTTGAAGCCCTGGTGGCAGCCTACTTGTATTTGATGAGCTGGCCACCCTGGATTAGTTTCACAGGCTTAAACCTCCTTTACAAAGTCTCTCTGGAGTCCTGAGTGACCCAGTGGACGCTCACACAGATGGAAGGTGAGCCCTCTGCATCTTACCGAAGGTCATTTGGCCACTGATGATCTCAGGGCTCTTCTTCATATTACTCATCGCTGCTTTGGGCAGACCTCAGTTAATCAGGTCCCCATAAGTGCTGAAATCAAACAATAAAACACAGAGCTGATCTAACATGCAGCAGGGTGAAGGTACAGTCGAACCTCGTTACTACGTACCCCGGATACAACATTTTCACCTTTTCAACGTACAGGTTTCTAATTCCCATTTTTAGCCTAGGTATTATTCCAATAGCAGCCATTGTTTACAGCGTACACCCTTACAGCGTAAACTTCGATACAACATCCAAATTTCTAGAGAAAATATGAAAACTAACCATCGTTCCAACGTACAGCGCTCTCCCCGCCCACCACAACTTGTGTCGCTACATCTACCTGTATCTACCTGATCTTCGCCCGACAATGCACATTTGTCTATTGCGTTGCTTGGCGTTAAATGAGTTGCCTTGACCGATCATTACTGGGCTGCGTAGTAATGGCTTAAGTGTTGTGTGCGTATTCTTCGTTTATTAAACCTTGTGAAATACGGGTCATCTCGGTAATTGTGAATTCAGAATAATAATGGAAGTAAAGGATTTTATGATTTAATTTGACCAATATTTCATTTGGATGCAAATGTTTATTTTAAAAATCCATTTTGACCAGCCGTTGTCTATTTTCGTTGCCGTTTATCGCAGGCCGGCACTAAGTAATCGTGAGTAATTTAATGAAAATTCCAAGGATCCAAATGAGCTTTGTCGAATTATTTAACAAGTAATAATGTGTTCGTTTGTTTTGTAGTCAATTTAAGGGTCTGTTCTATTAAAGTTTTATCATTTACATGGATATTTCGTGAGTTCTTTCATCCATCTTCCACTAAGTGGTTACAACGTTCTATGCTTATAACTTACATGTTTTTGATATCCCGTCTTGTACGTAGTAACGAGGTTCGACTGTACCATTAAAGAAATTCCAGAGGATTCTGACAACACATCAGTGTGAGATTATTAAACAGTAGTCATAAAATTATATTTATATTAACAAAAAAATCAGTTTGTGACTTTGTTGGAATGTTTTCACAACAGGCATATTTAGATCACGGAAATAGATCATGCCCCTGCATGCCCCCACCTAGAATATTGTGTGCAGGTTTGGTCACCATACCTTAAGAAGGACATTGCTGCCTTGGAAAAGGTGCAACGTAGGGGTACCAGAATGATTCCTCGTCTTAGAGGAATGTCTTACGAGAGGTTAACTGAGCAGAATCCGTTTAGCCTCGAGTAAAGGAGACTAAGAAGGACATGATCCAGGTATATAAGATTCTAACAGGTCTGGATGCTGTTCAATATTTCAATATTAGTTTAAATATTAGAAATTGTGGCCATAAGTGGAAATTAGTGAGAGAACATTTTAAAACAAATTTGAGGAAGCACTTTTTTACACATCATGTTTTTAGAGTCTTGCTACTAGTTTAGTAAGTAGTAAGCTAAATCCCTGGGTTCCTTTAAATCAGAGCTAGATAAGATTTTAACAACTCTGAGCTATTAGTTAAGTTCTCCCCATATGAGCTTGATGGGCTGATTGGTCTCCTCTCGTTTGTAAATTTCTTTAAAGTTCTTATGTAGGTAACTGTAACTGACCCATATGATAAAATGATTTTGTCTAATACAGGACTACATTAGGTAAATGTTATCCCCTCACACTTTGTATGGGCAGTGAATTGCCCCTACTCATGTGTGGTTTCATAATAAGAAAAATGAAAGAAATGAATACACAGATATATAAATTTATATATATATATATATATATTTATTTGGAAGGAGGGGAGATTTTTCTCCTGCATTCTGAAATGGAAGAAAAAAAACATTCATGAAGAACACAAACCTATAAAAGATACTTGTGTGACACTATTAAGGAAGGATCTGACTGGCAGAAAAGCTGGCTGAGTGATTGCCTGGTTGCCGGCTGCAAATGCTATGTCGAGCAGTAATATGGCATTAATCAACAGATGAGGGGTGGAGATTTAAATATTCTAGAGGGAGCCTGGTGGAGACCTACTTGTGTCGGATGAGCCGGCCACCCTGAATCATCTGCGCCGTCGCATTGGTGACATGACAATTGAAGAGTAGCCAGTTTCTCGGCTGAACTCGATATGAGAACCTCATAAAAACGAGTGAGTAACAGGTAAGAGCTGGAGAGACAGAGATCATGCAGGGGTCAGAGGCCAGAAAGAAGAAGAGCAACCAGCTTAAAACCTTTAAAAAGTCCCTCTGGAGTCCCGAGTGACCCAGTGGACACTTATATAGATGGAAGGTGAGCCCTCTGCCTCTTACCTAAGGTCATTCGACGACTGATTATTTCAGGGCTCTTCCTCATGCCCGTCACAGCGACTATGGGCAGACCCCAATTAATTACAGGTCCCCAGAAGTGCTGAAATCAAACAATAAAACACAGAGCTGATCTAACATGCAGCAGGGTGAAGGTACCATTAACGAAATTCCAGAGGATTCTTACAATATATTAGTGTGAGATTATTAAACAGTAGTCATAAAATTACATGTATATTAACAAAAAATCAGTTTGTGACTTTCTTGCCGTGCTTTTGTTGTAAGGATTTTCCCAACAGGCACATTTAGATCACGGAAAGACAAAGAAAACAAACAAAAAAAATTATAAGTGCAATTCTGTGATCACCAGCAGCACTTCTGCAATGATGGACCCAAACGTAAGAAGTGACTTTATGCTTACATCTACAACAAAGCGAAGAGTTTAAGCTCTATATGCACTGAAGGCAATCGACAAGGAAAGTTTACATATAGGATTTTTAAATAAACTGCAAGCGCCTCTGGATGCACATACCTCCTCAGATACTTCTGAAACTCCCTGTTCCTCAGTTCGTTTACAGCTCTTTGAAAAAAATTGCTTGCCATTCAAAATTTGACGTGCCGACAGACCTGTTATCTCCGCCAAAAAGAACACCCTCACTCCAGCAACTGACGCATTGCCGCCGCGATTTCGCGGGCTAAGTGGATTTCTCCACTGTAATTGGTCCATCCAAGATGAAAAAAAAAAAACTGCCTTAACGGTGGGAATGTACAAACTGCACAGCATGCTGGTAAAGGTAGTATGGCGGAAAAACAGTACAGTATAGAATTCCACATTTTACAGTTAAATATTTAAAATATTTATTTTCTTTAAATTGGGTGTATTTCACTAAAAAAACAGTTTACTCCAATAAACAGTTATGTTTACTCCCAAAAAGTGGGTGCAAATTGTTGCCTTATTTTATTCAAGGCTCTCAAGTTTCATCAAAACCTTTAAGATAGATTACATTATGAGAGAAACGCGTGTCTCACTGTTAATGCGAGGACTCCTGCCTACCGCATTCATCTTGCTCTTACGCTTCCACCTTTTCCGCACTCCATCTGTGTGCGCATTCATGTAATAACGTATTACGTATTATTATTTGCAGCGGGATCACACGCAACTTACTTATTATTCCATCCATCCATTTTCCAAACCGCTTATCCTTCTACCTCGCGGGGGGCACGAGGCGGGGAACAACCCAGGATGGGGGCCAGCCCATCGCAGGGCACAGTCACACTTCAGTCTTATTTATTATTCCATCCATCCATCCATTTTCCAAACCGCTTATCCTATTGGGTCGCGGGGGGTCCGGAGCCTATCCCGGAAGCAATGGGCACGAGGCAGGGAACAACCCAGGATGGGGGGCCAGCCCACACACACTCACACACCAGTCTTATTTATTATTCGCAGCGTCTTATTCGGATTTTCCGGTCCATCTTAAATGTTGCGCAGCCGAATGCAATGATGCGATTGCGCATGTAGGGGGAGCATTTTAATACCTTAAACCAGGGGTGCCCAAACATTTTCCCTTAGTGGGCCAAAATGAAAATCTATCGGAGGACCGCGGGCCAAATGTAATATTTTACACAAAATACAAACACTAATAGTAAAGTAGTTTTATTTATCAAACAGTTATCTAACCTTCCGTTCTGTGTAAATACCATTAAACAAAATATGACAAATAAGTCATATATAGGCATTTAGAACACGTCTAAACTTTTGTAATCACATATAGTGCAAAATGTCAAAGAGTGCATGTCCAACAGCAACACAACAACAACAGTAGGAACAATATAATTGCACCACTAGTGAGAAACATGAAGCTGTTCTTTGGCGTTTATCAGCCTATCAATATTAGGTTGCAGCTGACTCACTGAGAGGGTGAGGATGTCCTGTAGGTGTGGGTCAGTCAGAGTGCTTCTGAGCCTGGACTTGTTAAGGTTCATTACACTAAAAGTCTGTTCACAGATGTAAGTGCTGCCAAACAAAGCTAACATGACCTGTGCATGTTTCCTAATGTCTGGGTACCTTTCAGATGAGACATGTGTGTAGAAGTCTTTCAGGTGTAGTGACATGAATTTATTCTTTAGCTCAGAATCACACTGAAACTCAATTAGCTGCATCTGAATGTGATCAGGCACTGAGTCCACACTTATGGTGAAGGGTTGAGAAAACAGCTCCATGTCACCTCTACTTTCCCTAAAGTCCTCAAAGCGCAACGCAAAGTCCTGGTCCAAGTGTCTGAGAAGTGCTGCATATTCAGGCAGTCTCTGCTTCACCAGGTTGACCTCTCTCAGACTAGGGAAGTGTGCAAGGTTTCCTGGGAAGAAGTGAAAGAGCTGCTAAGTCGTCAAATAATAATAAATATTGCAACATAAATGTTGTTTTATGTACTTTGAAAGAGTTAGCCTTACAATTTTATTACAATACTTTTTAACAATACTTTTTAACTGCACAACAGTGGAATATGGATATGTTAGTAAATGCACTTACTAACATATTCCACATAATATCAGTCCCAGTAACTGCACTTTTATCATGTGAGGTGCAGGTACATGCTGCCACCTTTCCTCTCCATTGTCACTTGATTAAATCATAAGCATTTTTACAATCACAAAAAATATGCAAGCTCCAAAAGACAAACAAAGCGCATGTCTGCCTGTCAATCAAGTTTAAGAACCATGGACAGCGCTGTCCCTCCGCGACACAGTTAACAAGGACGGGACTTATTTACGGCATAAAATACAGTATGATAGACATTATCACCATTAAAACTGAATGTGTATGTGTGTCTCTGTGTGTGTACAATGTATTAACCAACCTGCTGACAGATGTCGACAGAGTAGCTGCAGCTTCGACCTGAAGGCCGTTATGTGGTCAAACAGCTCAGTGATGATCTGATCCTTCCCTTGAAGCTGAATATTCAGGGTGTTGAGCAGGTCAGTGATGTCCACCATAAAAGCCACGTCACAAAACCATTTTTCATCTGTGGGGACTTGAGTGTCACTGTTCTTGCTTGTCAGAAACTC
The DNA here is from genome assembly GCF_023856365.1 of Brienomyrus brachyistius. NCBI lineage: Eukaryota > Metazoa > Chordata > Actinopteri > Osteoglossiformes > Mormyridae > Brienomyrus > Brienomyrus brachyistius. The sequence continues at coordinate 4,883,592 of NW_026042306.1, read as the reverse complement.
CGCGATGACATGGCGCAGCTCAAAAAATCTTTTGAGGACTTTCCTGCGGCTCAGCCACCTCACCTCTTGGTGGTAAAGCACATCCTTGTATTGTGAATCAACCTCCTCTAGAAGAGCTCTGAACTGGCGGTGTGAGAGCGCTTTTGATCGTATGCAGTTTATGATTTTAATCACGTCACGCACCACGTCTCCCATACCAACTGATCTGGCACATAGTTGCTCTTGGTGCAGGATGCAGTGGTATTTTGCCACCTTACCTCCACATTGGGAAACCTTCTGGGAAATTAGTGTGGCAAGGCCTGTTTTCCTCCCAACCATGGCAGGTGCTCCTTCAGTTGTTATCCCAACCAATTTTTCCCAGCTCAGCCCGTTCGTATCCAACACTCGCTCAACGGCTGCAAACAAATCCTCACTTTTTGTTGTGCTGCGCAGTGTCTCAAATCCAGCCAGCTCCTGAGTTATTTCCATGTTTTCATTTACTCCCCGTATGAAAACCAAAAGTTGTGCAGAGTCCGAAATGTCCGTGCTCTCATCACACGCCAAAGAAAAGGCGACAAATCCAGCAGCCTTTGCTTTAAATTGCTCCTTAATGTCTCGAGACATTTCTTCAATACGACGTGTCACAGTATTTCGTGAGAGGCTGATCTGGGAGAAAGTTTTTGCCTGTGACGGGCACATGATTGTCGCAGCTATGGACAGACACTCCTTAACAAAGTCACCCGTTGAAAATGATCTCCCAGTCCGGGCAATTAGCGCAGTAATCTCAATGCTGGCTCGTGTCGCGCTGTCCTGGGCTGTCGAGGGCCGTGTAAGAGTCCCTTGTTGCCTGTGAAGTTTAGCCAGCAGCTCCCTGGTCTTGTTCTTTCGCGCATCACCTTTGAATTGCGAAAATGCTGCGTGCTTCATCTCATAATGATGACGAATGTTATACTCCTTTAGTACAGCAACAGACTGGTTACAAATAAGGCAGACCGCTTTAGCATTTATGTCAGTGAAAAAAATATTCTTCCTCCTAGCATTTTTTAAAATGTCTTTTGTCTGTGTGCCACTGACGATGCCGCTCCATGTTGATAGTGGCTTAAGCTAGCAGCCCGGTGGTGACCCGCCACAAACTGGTTTGATCGCGTATGGCGGCAACAAAGACTCATGGGACTTTTTACAAATTGTTAAAATATGACTATTTATGAAGTGTGGAAATGTACATATGTGCACAGATATACTCTACATTACCCTTATAGTTGCTTGTATTTCAATTTTAGTCTTAGATATTTCAAATGTAATCAAAGCACCATGAGTGAGGACTGTATAATATATATTAGTTAGGCCAACGTACACTAAAAAGTAAACGCACTGATAGCTACACTGGGATTCGTGCTTTAAGAGTTTTTGAAACAAATTTTAGTACAGTAATAATTTAAAATTTTAGATATCCATTGGCGGGCCAATCTAAATAGTACGCCGGGCCAACCTTGGCCCGCGGGCCCCACTTTGGGCACCCCTGGTATAAAGTATAGTTTTAAAAGAGATGAGGGATATTATTAACCAACCTTTAACATTACTATTTGAGAAATCCTTATCTACTGGTGTGGCACTTTCTAATTGGAAGCATGCTAATATAACACCCATATTCAAAAAAAGGGGATAGAAGTAATCCAGCAAACTATAAGCCAATCAGTTTAACTTGCATAACTGGAATGGTAATGGAAGCTATAATCCAAGTGAAAATGGTAGATTACCTGGATTAAAATAACATTCTGAGGTATAGCCATCATAGATTTAGGAGAGGTAGGTCCTGTTTAACTAATCTACTTGAGTTCTTTGAGGAAGCTACGAAAGAAATTGATCACAAAAAGGCCTATGATGTTATCTGCTTAGTTCTGCAGAAGGCCTTTGATGTTGTCCACCACAAACGGCTCCATTATATAATTCCTCGGTAAGTCCCCACCTAGAATATTGTGTGCAGGTTTGGTCACCATACCTTAAGAAGGACATTGCTGCCTTGGAAAAGGTGCAACGTAGGGGTACCAGAATGATTCCTCGTCTTAGAGGAATGTCTTACGAGAGGTTAACTGAGCAGAATCCGTTTAGCCTCGAGTAAAGGAGACTAAGAAGGACATGATCCAGGTATATAAGATTCTAACAGGTCTGGATGCTGTTCAATATTTCAATATTAGTTTAAATATTAGAAATCGTGGCCATAAGTGGAAATTAGCGAGAGAACATTTTAAAACAAATTTGAGGAAGCACTTTTTTACACATCATGTTTTTAGAGTCTTGCTACTAGTTTAGTAAGTAGTAAGCTAAATCCCTGGGTTCCTTTAAATCAGAGCTAGATAAGATTTTAACAACTCTGAGCTATTAGTTAAATTCTCCCCATATGAGCTTGATGGGCTGATTGGTCTCCTCTCGCTTGTAAATTTCTTATGTCCTTATGTAGGTAACTGTAACTGACCCATGTGATAAAATGATTTTGTCTAATACAGGACTACATTAGGTAAATGTTATCCCCTCACACTTTGTATGGGCAGTGAATTGCCCCTACTCACATGTGGTTTCATAATAAGAAAAATGAAAGAAATGAATACACAGATATATAAATTTATATATATATATATTTATTTGGGAGGAGGGGAGATTTTTCTTCTGCATTCTGAAATGGAAGAAAAAAACATTCATGAAAAACACAAACCTATAAAAGGTACTTGTGTGACACTATTAAGGAAGGATCTGACTAGGAGAAAAGCTGGCTGAGTGATTGCCTGGTTGCCGGCAGCAAATGCTATGTCGAGCAGTAATATGGCATTAATCAACAGATGAGGGGTGGAGATTTAAATATTCTAGAGGGAGCCTGGTGGAGACCTACTTGTGTCGGATAAGCCGGCCACCCTGAATTATCTGCGCCGTCGCATTGGTGACATGGCATCCGAAGAGGAGCCAGTATTGGCGCTGGACTCGATAGGAGAACTTCATAAAAATGAGTGAGTTACAGGTAAGAGCTGGGGAGACAGAGATCATGCAGGGGTCAGAGGCCAGAAAGAAGAAGAGCAACCAGCTTAAAACCTTTAAAAAGTCCCTCTGGAGTCCCGAGTGACCCAGTGGACACTTATATAGATGGAAGGTGAGCCCTCAGCCTCTTACCTAAGGTCATTCGACGACTGATTATTTCAGGGCTCTTCCTCATGCCCGTCACAGCGACTATGGGCAGACCCCAATTAATTACAGGTCCCCAGAAGTGCTGAAATCAAACAATAAAACACAGAGCTGATCTAACATGCAGCAGGGTGAAGGTACCATTAACGAAATTCCAGAGGATTCTTACAATATATTAGTGTGAGATTATTAAACAGTAGTCATAAAATTACATGTATATTAACAAAAAATCAGTTTCTGACTTTCTTGCCGTGCTTTTGTTGTAAGGATTTTCCCAACAGGCACATTTAGATCACGGAAAGACAAAGAAAACAAACAAAAAAAATTATAAGTGCAATTCTGTGATCACCAGCAGCACTTCTGCAATGATGGACCCAAACGTAAGAAGTGACTTTATGCTTACATCTACAACAAAGCGAAGAGTTTAAGCTCTATATGCACTGAAGGCAATCGACAAGGAAAGTTTACATATAGGATTTTTAAATAAACTGCAAGCGCCTCTGGATGCACATACCTCCTCAGATACTTCCGATACTACTTGTTCCTCAGTTGGTTCATAGCTTTTGGAAAGAAATTGCTTGCCATTTAAAATTTGACGTGCCGACAGCCCCGTTATCTCCGCCAAAAAGAACACCCTCACTCCAGCAACTGACGCATTGCCGCCGCGATTTCGCGGGCTAAGTGGATTTCTCCACTGTAATTGGTCCATCCAAGATGAAAAAAAAAAACTGCCTTAACGGTGGGAATGTACAAACTGTACAGCATGCTGGTAAAGGTAGTATGGCGAAAAAACAGTACAGTATAGAATTCCACATTTTACAGTTAAATATTTAAAATATTTATTTTCTTTAAATTGGGTGTATCTCACAAAAAAAAAACAGTTTACTCCAATAAACAGTTATGTTTACTCCCAAAAAGTGGGTGCAAATTGTTGCCTTATTTTATTCAAGGCTCTCAAGTTTCATCAAAACCTTTAAGATAGATTACATTATGAGAGAAACGCGTGTCTCACTGTTAATGCGAGGACCCCTGCCTACCGCATTCATCTTGCTCTTACGCTTCCACCTTTTCCGCACTCCATCTGTGTGCGCATTCATGTAATAACGTATTACGTATTATTATTTGCAGCGGGATCACACGTAACTTACTTATTATTCCATCCATCCATTTTCCAAACCGCTTATCCTTCTACCTCGCGGGGGGCACGAGGCGGGGAACAACCCAGGATGGGGGCCAGCCCATCGCAGGGCACAGTCACACATCAGTCATATTTATTATTCCATCCATCCATCCATTTTCCAAATCGCTTATCCTTCTGGGTCACGGGAAGTCCGGAGCCTATCCCAGAAACAATGGGCACGAGGCAGGGAACAACCCAGGATGGGGGGCCAGCCCACACACACTCACACACCATCCATCCATCCATTTTCCAAACCGCTTATCCTACTGGGTTGCGGGGGATCCGGAGCCTATCCCGGAAGCAATGGGCACGAGGCAGGGAACAACCCAGGATGGCGGGCCAGCCCACAAACACTCACACACCAGTCATATTTATTACTCGCAGCGTCTTATTGCGCATGTAGGGGGAGCATTTTAATACTTTAAACCTCTCTGGATCAGGCATATATGAACTTCTCAGTACACGTCAGGTATGCACAATATAGAATAAGTCACATTGTCCTGGCCCAGACTGATTTAATGTATTAAAATGGGCATGGAAACCTGGCTTCTCATTCACACCTTTGTGCGCTATAGTATGACATGCCTTGTTTCCATCTGATCTTTAAAGTATTAAATCAGTCTGGGTCAGGACAATGTCACTTTTCCTATATAGTGGCATACCTGATGTGTACTGAGAAGTTCATATTTGCCTGATTGGGCATATTTATGGGCCTGATTGGGAGTGGAAAGACGTTTGCGTTTGTCTCATTTTCTGATAAAATACACACATACTATTACTGAAACTGCCCAGATATATACTTTCCTCAAAGTGGCAACAAGTCAGTATAATCGTGTTCAGTTAATAGGAATCGAAAGCCAAATGAAGTTCTGAAGGTAACCCTCGCTAAATGAGCCCCTCTACAGGCGCAATCGTTTCATTGCATTCGGCTGCGCAGCATTTAAGGTGGATCGGAAAATGTGAGTAAGGAGCTGCAAATAAGGAGCCAACTTCAGCCTTATTCGGGAAGCTCCATTCCGCGTGCCTGCGCAACCACTGATTCTATATAAGGGAAATTATGAATCAACCTCTCTGATAACTCTAGTTGAGCCATTTAGAATTAAACTCCAGACCTCTCAGTTGGTGAAAGAGTTCTCTTTTATTCAAGCAATCCAGCAAAGTGCTTCTGTCACACTCTAGCACCAGGCACCCCGAGCACAAAGAGCAACCAGTTGATAGACTATAATAGCCAATTCCCTATAAGGACATCTAAGTCCTGATTGGTCATGAAACAAGAAATCAAGTTCTATTGGTTCACATTTGCAGCAAGGTAAAATCCACCCATTTTGATCAATTTACCAGAACAGGCTCCAACCTGAGATAAGAATATTGATATTGATTATATTGACATTGAATCACAGTGAATATTAGGTTGACCTTTGATTCAAGATTGGTATTGACATCTTGTCATTGAGTCACTGTAAATACATGGTTAACATTTAATAGGATTAACGTAACAATATATTTGTACTACCGCATAACATATTGCATAAGGCCTACTGCGACTACTTTATAACTACAACTCTATGTGCACCAGTTGGGGTAGCTTCGAATACCTTCCGCATGCAGTTTCTCCCCCCCCCCACTGTACTCCACTGTCTGTCTCTCTAAGTTCTGATCTCAGAGAGAGGGATGGAATACCGCTTCCATCAAATTGACAGGTCGGGTCAAAAGGTCACTTGGGGGCGGGGCTTGTGTAGGCGGGGCTTGGTTGTGGTGGTACAATGTAACATCACGGGAGTTGGATTTAATTTTTATTTATTTATTTATTTATTATTTATTTAATTATTATAAATTATTTATTATTATTATAAATTATTTATTATTATTATAAATTATTTATTATTATTATAAATTATTTATTATTATTATAAATTATTTATTTATTTTAAATGATTTATTTAATTATTATTTTATTTTTAAATTATATTGAGGAGAGTGCTTATGAGTGTGTGTGTTATTTTAACAAGTTATTATTTTGTCGGGCGCCGCCAGGGCTGAGCGGGGGTGGGTTACCTGATGGAGCGTGAGCGTACGCTGTGTCTGGTGTTGCGGTACTGCGGTAAGGTCCCGGGCTTTGGAGAATCACCGAAGGACTTAGAATGCTGTGTCTGGTGCGGTACTGCGGTAAGGTCCCCACGGCCTTGGATAATCCTCGGAGAGAGCGATGCCGGAGAGCTGAGAGCCGTGCCGCTGCGCGAGTCTGATGCCGGAGAGCTGAGAGCCATGCCGCTGCGCGAGTCTGATGCCGGAGAGCTGAGTCTGAGAGAAACTCTGAGAGACTGAGACTCTGGGAGAAAATGATAAAGTTGGAGCAAAGAATGAGAGGAGGCGGAGGGTCTGTCGTCCAATAAAAACGCTTGCCGGTAGTTTTGACAGTGTATGTGTGTTTCTTCCTCACGCAAGCGTTTGTATTACATCAGCGTATGGGGCCACACTTTTGAAGGCCATCTCTAACAACTTGGGCCATACATAAAATCTGTTTGAAGTGTTGTTTTTCATATATGACCTCGCACAAGTACAGATATGGGTTAATAGAGAAACAATATGAGTGCACCTGGTTAATTGCAATTAAATAATCTAGTAAAGACACGTAAGCGTTGTATTACATCAGCATATGGAGCCATACTTTTGAAGGTCATCTCTAATGACTCGGGCCATACACACTCTGTCTCCCAGTAAATCCTGTTTTTCATACACGACAGTACAGATATGGGTTAATAGAGAAACGATATGACTGCACCTGGTTGATATTACGTCGAGCGGGGGGGCCTTTTCCTCCTAGGGTAGAGGCACAAGTATCTTCGAGGTCTTACCCTTCCTGCCAGCCAAAGAGGTTCATCCAGGCCTTACCCGGTGAGTATATTATTTCTTTTATTCGCGTGATAAAAACGCTATTTAATTAAATTAAATTAAAAATAACATTCTAATAATAGGTATTCTCTGTTTTTTTTTTCTATGTACAAGAGAGAGACTGCGCTGACCGGTCAAGAGAAAATCTACAAGAGACCTGAATCAGCATATGGCACCAAATTGGAATCAGTAGTCTTTAAAAGAATAAATGGACTAGCAACTGTCTCTGGGGGAGCACCCCCGGTTAGGTACTATTAAGCAGCATTTAGTGACATGCATCAAAACACATTTTTAAAAACTTTGACAGAATAAAGTCTTAGTTATTTTAATAAATACGTTTTTCAGTAAATGTTTATTCACGCGCATGCAGACAAACACACACCCCGGAGGTCAAACTAAAAAAAAGTTGATACAAACTACAGTTGTATCGGACACGCACACAAAAACACAAAAGAGTTTGCTCAATCAAAAAAACACCAAACAAATATAGTTCACGTTTTTTATTAAAATGTATAAGGATTGTTTTGTTATAGCGAAATTTTAAATTAATATGAACAACCTACAAGATGAACAACCTACACACACAGACACACAGACACACACACAGCAAAACCCCAAGCATGCGCACAAGTGCACAACCAAAGGTTGGGAAGTGTGCTTTCCTTATCTCACAAGTCATGGAATGGTGGGAGGGGGGCCACATAAGTGTGGGGTAGGAACTGTGGAATCAGGCAAGGGTGTAAGAATTTAGGATATAGTCTTGTTATTTTAAAGAAGGTGTACATGATTATTTAATTATATTTAATAGGAACCAGTAAGCTGCATTTAGCACCATGCTGCAAATACACATTAAAAACTTTAAAGAATAAGGTCTTAGTTATTTTAATAAAGACATCCTACAAGGTGCCCACGGCCCCAGCTTATATAATCTACAAGCTTGATCTGAGATGCTTGCTGGAGTACAATGCTAAGTTGACAACGGTAACGGAGCTGCAGACTGTTTGATAGTTAATGAAACATAGTTCAAATTCAACAGTGTCAGCAGTCATCCACTATGCAGGGAGACTACAGATTCACTATAACGACCCCATTTATCTGCTGGAATTATTTAAAAAAAAATTTTGACAGAATAAAGCCTGAGTTATTTTAATAAATATGTTTTTTCGGTAAATGTATATTCATGCTCATGTGCACAAACACACACGCACACACACACACACACACCGGTGGTTAGGGGCTTTAGAGTTTAACTTTAGGTCTGTGAAAGTATAGGACCGCGATGTGTATACAGACCCCAAAACATACTAACTTAGTCGTTCATGAGTCTTATTGTGAAAAACCACACAAAATAGACTTGTACCTTTTAAAGAAAACACATTAACAGCTTTTGTTAATGTTTAAATGTATAAAATTTTAGATGTGTTTGTTAAACAGTCAAACAAAAATGTGTTTTTGATTTAGTTAGTTAAATACCGATTTTAATCGTTTTTTCACTCTGCTCATTGGAGTTGTCACTACCTGACATTTTTGGAGTTTTTTGTGAGAAAAAATGCGAAAGGCCAATATTGTTCGAAGGTTTTGAAAATATATTTCCATTAACGAGGTTTCCTACAATACCTTTTATGGAAATGGAATTCCCACTCCAAGAGATTAACATGTCATCAGGAGTCACGCTGGGCCACACTCTGGGTGATTACAGTCAGAGCCACATTGGACCTTGTGCCATGTGAGTAACATCTGATTTCACACAGAGACATGAACTGAAGCAGGTTTATGATTTCTAACATGAAAAACATTAGGTTGATTTCTAATCAGTTGCAGCTGGAAGGCTGATATATGTCTTAATCATTAACTCAGAGATTATTAATATAGTATCATTACCTCTGAGCTATGATTTCCGTCTGAGACAGTCGAGCTTGTTCACAGTCTTGTATAAAGTACCCGAAAGTCACACTTAAGTATAAGTACAGATACCCTCCCAAGTCACCAACTAGAATTCCACTCAAGTAAAAGTCTTAAAGTACCTAGTGTTCACTGTACTTAAGTATTACAAATAATCTGTAACTAACTGTACTTGAGTAATTAAAGTGCAAGTAAATATGAATAACAACGGAACGCTGTCTAAACTTTTAATATCAAAACGTTTACTCAGCATTTTAAAGCATGGAAAAGAAAAATTTTGCATACATCACACACTTCAAAAAGAGGGCTTTAAAAACCTAAACAGGAGTATGCTATTGTTAAAAAAGAAGTACAGGTTAATGTTAACGTATTTTAAAGCCATTTCTGAAAACACAAGTCACCGTTTTTCCTATTACCAGCATGGGGTTCATTATCTCAGTCACAAAACCCTGTTTTTCAGCTTACATAACTATTTCAGTGTTCATTGTTCAAATGTCCAAGTTAATATTAGTGATTCAAATGCCCTAACCAGCCTATCACCAAGAGAAGAAAACGTTCACTTAACATCAGACACAAAGCTCTCCCCAAGCTGTTATCCAGGCTAATCGTGATAACTGAAATTAATTCACTGGTGTTTACCATTAGTTTAGCTTTCTTCGATGTGCTTCTTTAGATTGAGCTTTTAAAAGCCAAAATCCCAATGTCTTTCCAATGGGACACGTCCCAAATACACAGACGCCGAACTGCAAGATGCACACACGGTGGATGATTTACACACGCTAAATACACGTGAGGATCGGACCGTTTACAAAACACGGCCAAACACACACGCGACAATAGGGAAATGCAACCATTAACATTAACAACCACAACAATGCAAGGGGTTTAATGACTGTAAATAAAAAGCGTAATTACCCCAGCAAGCAAGTCTCCATGTCTCCCGTGATGCCTCGGTCCGCCCGTCGCCACACTATATTGTGTTTTTCTTTAAAGTTTTCACTATAAAAACCAGAAAATTAATTGACAACAAATCATTATTTGGTAGACTTCTGAACGAATTAATGGAATTTAAATGCTTTCTTATTGGGAAAATTGCCTTGGATCGCGTACAAATTGGTTCACGACCACTTTCCTGGAACGGATTGTGTTCGTGAACCGCAGGCACCACTGTAGTAAGAATCCACGCAATAAAAGTCACACTGAAATATCCAGGTGTGGATACAGATGTGTCTGCGTCCATGTGCCTGCTGAGTACTTTGTACTTTATGGTATGCCAAGTGTCAAGCGCTGATTTTTCGTGACTCTGCAACAGATGAAATGCATTTCCTGCTTCCACAAAAGCACTCCGTAATTCCGCAGAATCGATTTCTTCCACGAAATGACTCTGTATCATTCATGACATTCCTTTCCTCCACAAAATGACTTTCGTTCAGGAAATGCATTTTGTACACAAAATGAATTTATTCAGTTGACAAAATTCATTTCGCCCACTAACATTCTTCCATTCAATTCCAGTCCGTTTCCAAGGAGATGTTGGAACAGTTACGTCAGTTACATAAGCAGTAGCCTACGTATGTAAGTTCTAGAATCTAGAGTGCTGATGTCATTCGCATTCCTATATAAACGGCAAATTCATCTTCACATTTCATTTTGAACAAAATCAACATACGTGCATGTACATAAACTTTAACATGGCAAGGAATTTCTTTCAGAGAGCTGTAAACCAGCTTAAAAACAAAGAGTTTCGGAAGTATCTGAGGAGGTATGTGCATCCAGAGGCGCTTGCAGTTTATGTAAAAATCCAATATGTAAACTTTCCTTGTCGATTGCCGTCAGTGTATAAGAAGCTTAAACTCTTCACTTTGTTGTAGATGTAAGCATAAAGTCACTGCTTACATTTGGGTCCCTCATTGCAGAAGTGCTGCTGGTGATCACAGAATTGCACTTATAATTTTTTTTGTTTGTTTTCTTTGTCTTTCCGTGATCTGAATGTGCCTGTTGGGAAAATCCTTACAACAAAAGCACGGTAAGAAAGTAACAAACTGATTTTTTGTTAATATACATGTAATTTTATGACTACTGTTTAATAATCTCACACTAATGTATTGTAAGAATCCTCTGAAATTTATTTAATGGTACCTTCACCCTGCTGCATGTTAGATCAGCTCTGTGTTTTATTGTTTGATTTCAGCACTTCTGGGGACCAGTTATTAATTGGGGTCTTCCCCTAGTCGCAGTCAGCGATATGAGGAAGAGCCCCGACATCATCAGCGGTCGAATGACCTTCGGTAAGAGGCAGAGGGCTCACCTTCCATCTATATGAGCGTCCACTGGGTCACTCGGGACTCCAGAGGGACTTTTTAAAGGTTTTAAGCTGGTTGCTCTTCTTCTCTTCTTTCTGGCCTCTGACCCCTGCATGATCTTTGTCTCCCCAGCTCTTACCTGTTACTCAATGATATTTATGAGGTTCTCATACCGAGTCCAGCCCCGAAACTGGCTCCTTTTTTCTTGCCACATGGCCAATGTGACGGCACAAGTGATCCAGGGAGGCCGGCTCATCCGACACAAGTAGGTCCCCACCAGGCTCCCTCTAGAATATTTAAATCTTCACCTCATATCTGTTGATTAATGCCATATTACTGCTCGACATAGCATTTGCAGCCGGCAGCCAGGCAATCACTCTGCCAGCTTTTCTCCTAGTCAGATCCTTCCTTAATAGTGTCACACAAGTACCTTTTATAGGTTTGTGTTCTTCATGAAAGTTTTTTTTCTTCCATTTCAGAATGCAGAACAAAAATGCGAAATGAGCCTTTCCATGCAGTAGATAAGAGCACAGACGGGTTCGTGCAGATAAAGGCAAATTGAGGAAGATCTCTACCAGATCCATGCATCAGATCAAGAGAGCAGCTGCTAAAATGCCATTATGTAGCAGCAAACAGATATTTGAAGCTGCTGGTGCCTCTGGAGTCCCATGGACATCAAGGTGTAGAGTCCTCCACTGCAACTGTGCATAAACCTTCTATTCTGCCACCACTAACCAGTGCTCACAAGCAGAAACTGTCCAAATACACAAGTTTAATGGATGCAAGACTTGTGAAGCTGCTATCAAATAAGGGGTCCTATGTCAAAATGTGACGTGACCTGTTTGATTTCAGTACATATGCTGCAAACACAACAAATGACAATTTTCAGTTCTTTGCAACTTATAAAGTGTTTTGCAGCTTACTGTGCATAATAATTTGGAACAGTTCATTGTAAGTGTTTTGTTTGACAAAAAAATACTGTAATCATTAGATTTGTTCAATAAAATTTGAATTGCACTCAATAGTTGACAACATGAGAATTATTCTGACTATATGTGTGTTCATTTCTTGCATTTTTCTTATTAGGAATCCACACGTAAGTAGGGGCAATTCACTGCCCATACAAAGTGCGAGGGGAAAATATATACCTAATGAAGACTGTAGTTCTGTATTAGACAAAATCATTTTATCATATGGTCAGTTATTTTTATACCTACATAAGAACATAAATTTACAAATGAGAGGAGGTCATTTGGCCTATCAAGCTCGTTTGGGGAGCACTCAACTAACAGCTCAGAGTTGTTAAAATCTTACAAAAGAACAAGTGTGACGCCCGCTCCGTCCGCTCCTCGTGTGTGCCACGCCCCCTAATTACCCACGTGTGATTTCCTGATCGTGCCCAGTCGTGTCTTGTTTCCTGCTGCCTTGTTTCATGTATTTAAGTTCCTGATTTGTACTAACCGGTGTCTGTCATTGATGTTAGTCGCGTCAGATGTTCCCTGCTACCCGTTCCCCCCGATTCCCTTATTAAAACCCCAGTTTGCCCCGTAATTCGCCGGTCTGCCTGCTTCCTGTCTGCTCGCCTGCCTGTTCGCCTTCCCGGCTTCCAGCGTCCCGTGACAGAATGACAGACCAAACCAAGGAGGCGCGGCAGCAGACCGAGGAGCAGCATCTCGGTCTGCTGCAAGAGACCTATTATTGGTTGAACCAGCCAGAGGTCCAGGAGGATCCTCTGGCTTTGGAGTTCGCCAATCGCGGCGCTGATCTCCTGATGGAGAGGCCTCCACCGGAGAGCGAGCACCTCCTGGAGGAGGTACGTGCTTGCCTCCAGCAGCTAGCCCAGCGTCTCATGGAGCGGAGACTTGAGCTAGCTGTACCACAAGGCACGGAAGCTGGGTCCCCGTCGTCCGTCCTAACGGAGAGGGTGCAGCCTCCTGCCAGCACCAAAACCCGGCGGAAAAAGAAAAGGACGAAGTCGCCAGCGGTCGCCCCGTCTATAAACCTGGGAGCGTGCGCGCTCGTCCCCGCTGCCCTTGCGACCAGGGAACTGGAGGACTGCCCGGTCAATCTTCCCTTCACCGGCGCTGCACCGCTGCTAGCGCAGCCGGCTTTCCCCATCCGGAGAGAGCAGCCCACCGCTACGGACCTACCACCGCCTCTCGAGCGGTATTTCTTCCGGCCCGAACGACTGGCCAATAAGGGGGCCAGCGCGGTGCGAGATGGCATCCCGCGAATACCCCGACGATTTAAAGGGGCCACGCTCGTCTTGCCCGCGCAGGACTTGCCAGTCCCGCCACCGCCTCTGACTGAGCAGGCAACCCCTGTGCCTGCAGCCCCTGCTCAGGCCGAGCAGGCAACCCCTGTGCCTGCAGCCCCTGCTCAGGCCGAGCAGGCAACCCCGGTGCCTGCAGCCCCTGCTCAGGCCGAGCAGGCAACCCCTGTGCCTGCAGCCCCTGCTCAGGCCGAGCAGGCGCCTTCGTTACCGCCATTGCCGGCGGACCCCGCTGCCGTGCAGCCGCCGCCGCCTGCGCAGCCGCCTTCGCTGCCCCCTTCACCTGCTGCAGCTCCCGGGCAGGCGCCCTCACTGCAACCAGCTCCTGTTCCTGACCGCGCACCTGTTCCTGACCGCGCTCTTGTTCCTGCAGAGGTGCCCCCTCTGCAGCCGCCTGCTGCAGCTCCCGGGCAGGCGCCCCCACTGCAGCCGCCTGCTGCAGCTCCCGGGCAGGCGCCCCCACTGCAGCCGCCTGCTGCAGCTCCCGGGCAGGCGCCCCCACTGCAGCCGCCTGCTGCAGCTCCCGGGCAGGCGCCCCCACTGCAGCCACCTGCTGCAGCTCCAGGGCAGGCGCCCCCACTGCAGTCACCTGCAGCTCCTGTCCCTGACTGCGCTCCTGTCCCTGACTGCGCTCCTGTCCCTGACTGCGCTCCTGTCCCTGCAGAGGCGCCCCCTCTGCAGCCGCCTGCTGCAGCTCCCGGGCAGGCGCCCCCACTGCAGCCACCTGCTGCAGCTCCCGGGCAGGCGCCCCCACTGCAGCCAGCTCCTGTCCCTGGCCCCGCTCCTGTTCCTGGCCCCGCTCCTGTGACTCCTCTGCCCTTGCCTCGGCGTCCTCGGCCCCGACCGAGGGGCGTGATGTCCGTGTCCCGTAAGGGGCGGGGACACAGACGCAGGGCTGGGGTCCCGCCCGCCCTGCCCCCTGGCTCGCCCTGCCTCGCCTGCGCTGGGGCTCGGTTGGCGCCTGCGGGTCCTGGCCCTCCGGGTCGGCTGTCGCCTGCGGGTCCCCCTCCGATGCCTCGTCGCCCTGCCTCGCTCCCCCCTCCGGTGCCTGGTCGGTCGCCGGGGGGCTCCCCGACGGCGGCTCCTCGGTTGCCTGCGGGGCCCCTACCTCCGGCCCTCCACCGGACGTCGCCGCCTGCTGCGGCTCCCCCCTCCTCCGGGCCTTCGCCGTGGGCCCCTCCTGCTCCCTCGTCCCCTTCCCCGGTGCTCCCTCCTGCTTCCTCCCTGGCCCCTCCGTGGGTCCCTCGCCCTGCCTCCTCGGCCCCTCCGAGGTCCCCTCCGGCTCCGGCCTCCCGGCCGCCTGCGGCCCCTCCGGCTGCCTCCCGTCGCCCGCTGGGGCTCCCTCGGGCTCCCCTTCCTTCCTCCTCCTTCTCTCCCTTCTTTCCTGTCTCTGTCCCGCCTGTCTGTGTTCCTCCTCCTGCCTTTGTTCTGCCCCGCTCTGTTCCTGGTTTCCCGTCGTTCCCTCCCGTCACTCCCGCTCCTTTTGTTCCGCCTGTTCCCTCTGTTTCTCCCTTCCTGGTCTGTCTGTCCGCTTTTCCTGTCCTGTGTAGTGTCCTGTCTTGGCTCCTGCCTCTTTGTCAGTTTTGCCTGTCTGTCTTGTTCCCTGTTCCCCGTTGATTTTTTTTGCCCTTGTCTTTCAGGTTCTGGTTTCCCGGTCTCGTCCCGTCCGTCGCCCCCTTCCTTGGCGCGCCCGGTGTAGCGCGCCTTTGGGGGGGGGTTCTGTGACGCCCGCTCCGTCCGCTCCTCGTGTGTGCCACGCCCCCTAATTACCCACGTGTGATTTCCTGATCGTGCCCAGTCGTGTCTTGTTTCCTGCTGCCTTGTTTCATGTATTTAAGTTCCTGATTTGTACTAACCGGTGTCTGTCATTGATGTTAGTCGCGTCAGATGTTCCCTGCTACCCGTTCCCCCGATTCCCTTATTAAAACCCCAGTTTGCCCCGTAATTCGCCGGTCTGCCTGCTTCCTGTCTGCTCGCCTGCCTGTTCGCCTTCCCGGCTTCCAGCGTCCCGTGACAATAAGAAATTTACAAACGAGAGGAGATCAATCAGCCCATCAAGCTCTTTTGGGGACAACTTAACTAATAGCTCAAAGTTATTAAAATCTTCTCTAGCTCTGATTTAAAGGAACCCAGGGATTTAGCTTGCGTTACACTAGTAATAAGACTATTCCATACTCTACGTACACGCTGTGTAAAGAAATACTTCCTCAAATTCGTTTTGAAATGTTCTCCCACTAATTTCCACTTAAGGCCACCGGTTCTATTATTTAAACTAATATTGAAATATCGAACAGCATCCAGACCTGTTAGAATTTTATATACCTGGATCATGTCCCCCCCTTAGTCTCCTTTGCTCGAGGCTAAACAGATTCAGCTCAGGTAATCTCTCCTCATAAAACATTCCTCTAAGACCAGGAATAATTCTCGTAGCCCTACATTGCACCTTTTCCAAGGCAGCAATGTCCTTCTTAAGGAATGGTGACCAAACCTGCACACAATATTCTAGGTGGGGTCTTACCAAGGAATTAAATAATCGTAGCATCAGTTCCCTTGAACTCCACACACCTAGAGATGTAACCCAACATCCTATTGGCCTTTTTAATTGCTTCCCCACACTGGCAAGAGTGGGACATGGAAGCATCAACATATACACCGAGGTCTTTCTCATAATCAGCTACCTTTATTTCAGTGGAACCCATAAAATATCTGTACTTTATATTTCTGCTCCCTGCATGGATTACCTTACATCTATCTACATTAAATTTCATCTGCCAGGTATCAGCCCAGTCGCAAATTAAATCAAGATCCCGTTGTAGCCTCTGTGCTCTTAACCAGTTCTCAATCCAAGCTGCTACAGTTGCTAAAATCCCTTCAGTTTGGAGTTTAAGCAAGAGCCGTTTGTGGTGGACAACATCAAAGGCCTTCTGCAAAACTAAGCAGATCACATCATAGGCCTTTTTGTGATCAATTTCTTTTGTAGCTTCCTCAAAGAACCCAAGTAGATTAGTTAAACAGGACCTAAATCCCTAAATCCATGTTGGCTATCCCTCAGAATGTTATTTGCATCCAGGTAATCTACCATTTTCACTTGGATTATAGCTTCCATTACCATTCCAGTTATGCAAGTTAAACTGATTGGCTTATAGTTTGCTGGATTACTTCTATCCCCTTTTTTGAATATGGGTGTTATATTGGCATGCTTCCAATTAGAAAGTGCCACACCAGTAGATAAGGATTTCTCAAATAGTAATGTTAAAGGTTGGCTAATAATATCCCTCATCTCTTTTAAAACTATAGGTAAGATGCCATCAGGGCCCTGCAATTTATTTATTTTGAGCTTAGCAAGGCTTTGTACCACATCAGCCTCAGTTATACTTATATTGCTCATAGAGGACACTGTATTTGTATTAAATGGTGGCAGGTTACCTGCGTTCTCTATTGTGTAAAAGAATCATTAAACTCTTATTTTTACTATATCAATTTCATTTTCAGTTATAAGACCCTTACTATCCTACAGATTACTGATTTCAGCTTTTAGAGCTCTTTTGGAGTTAAAATATTGGAGGAAACTTTTAATGTCATCCTTAGCCTCCAATCCAACCTTCCTTTCTACATTCCTCTTACAGGTTTCCCACGTGTCCTGAAAACCTGAAAATATTTAGGGTTATTTTCCAGTCATTGAAATGACCTGTAAAGTGATACAAATGGCAAAATGTCCTGGAATTTCATTTCTGTTTTTGCTTTTAAATTTTTCTACATTTGTAAAATTGAGGAATCACAATTATAACAACATCATCATGAGCAGAGCTTTGGAATGTTTCTCACCCAGTTTGCTTCTGCTATGTTTTAGATGTAATTTGTGTCCTTGTGAAATTATTATACATTATTTGCCTTTTTAAAGATGTCCAGTGAGACCATTACAATTGTTGACCCATTGGAAAAGTAAGATGCATATGAATGTAAATTTCTGAGAAATTGGAGGTAACTGTGCATATGATGTCATGTGGGAATATTTCTAATTAAACAAGTCACTCCGATGTAATTTAATTGAAAACATGTTAAGAGTTATTACATGCATTTCAGTAATGACCATTGGAGAGAAAACACTGGCTTTAATTCTTAGCATGACTTTTTATGTTCCCAGATTTGAATACAGTTTTTAATGTCTTTTACAATATCTAGAAATTTTCTGAAGATGAGAGACTGTGCCGAGCACAATGCAGTGTGGCAAGTGCAAACCCGAGCTACAGCAAGATTCCAGCAGTTGTGGAGTTCTTATTTTGAAGGTACCTGTTTGCTGAGTTATACTGGGCAGTTATTACTTTGAATTAATATGAATACAACTGAATTTTGCAGTTTGCACCTTTCAAGGGGTCACATCAGTGATATGAAGACGAGCCAAAGTGCAGTGAGCGCATCTCGAATGGAAATTGCATGTGCACTGCTGGAATGTCGAGGTATGTTTAGGACTATTGCTAATATTTTGGCAATTACAAATGAAAAGAAGATTAAGAATCTGGATGTACCAGATGAAACACCCTCAGAGAGAGGTCTTGTGGGATGGTGACATTACACAACAGGCACAAAATATTCACATGGTAACTACACTGGACGTACAAATCCTGTTCTAGTATCAACTGTCATAAATGTATGTTTTGTGAATTTTTTGGTAATATGATCTGTATCGGTAATCATTTACATTACAAAGCGTGTCGTTTGTAGCCTAGTCTGTGGTCAGTTGTATACTGTGTTACATGGTCAACAATGCAATAGAATTACAGTAATAACTACAGTATATTGTGCAGTAACAGTGTAGTAATTTAGGGTTATTCTTTTAACCCAACTTTCAATGTTGTGGACTATAATTTGCTGAATTGTAGTTGGATTTTTCAGTTCATTTTGAATAGATTATTCAAATGGTATGCTCCTAGGAAATGTAGAGGACTACTGTGTGGTTTGCTCTATGTTGGAAGGAAATGCTGATGAAAGCATGATTGAAATGGTAAGAAGTCATACTCCCATACAAATTATTCTGTTTCTACTTTAACATCTCAACTTGTCAAAGAAACATTTCCAACCAGTACAGCATTGACTGAATTCACAAAAGGAGAACTCCTGGAAATATACCTGATCCTTGTAATGAAGATATTTTAATGGAGCCAAAGGTTAATGCACTTTATTATGAACTCATAAAATGCTTGTCCTAACCTCACATATTTTAATATAGATTAAAAATCTTACGTTTCTCCAAAGACCTGTCATAAAGGTTTGTTTCGTTGTTTCAGATGACATATTAATTTAACTGTCTTTTAGGTGCAGTGTGACCTCTGCAGTAGGTGGGCACTTTTCTAATGTACCAAATATAAGAAAGACTTGACTTATGTTTGTGACAAATGTTCAGAAAAATAAACTTCGTTCAGTTTTTCTTTAAACCTGCTTGTTTGTTCACAGATTATTATAAAACTGAGGAAACATTTTTTTTATCACATAAGATGCCCACAATGTGGTTAAAACCAGCAGAAATGCATGGGGCATAAGAAGCTAATAACTACTTCATCAACGATGATTATTTTATGACATTACATTCTTAGTGTAAAACACTGATAGCCCATTAAAAACTATAGGCAGCAATTTCTGGCAGCATAAAACTATGTGTAAAAACTGCTACCCCCTCTAAAGTACAGGAAAGTTATTTTGATAGCATAAATCCTTATACAGATGTCCATTCAGGAGTATGGGTAGGAAATTCTGGCAAGGCAGCAAAAAATGGCAGAACATCGGCTTCTGCCTGTGAGCCGGAGTCAGAGCGGCTATTTTTCTTTCTCTATTTTTTTTTCCAAGCCGCATGGATTGGAAAACCTTGCTCTCGCGAGGTTTTTGTACCATGTGACATGGTCACGGGTGGTGACGTTTTGCAGCGCCGGCTGAAGTCGGACAAAAAATCCTAACCATGATGCATTGCGTTGGGACCAGAATGCATTGGTTTAAGCCAGCGCGGCAGCGTGAAGTGGAATGTACCCACAGACAAATGCAGCAATCACACGCACAGAGAAAGAAACAGGAGGGAAGGAGACGCGCGACAAAATGAGTGACCGCAGGAAACTCTGCGTGTGATAAGCACAGTAGTGTCGACGGTCGATTTTCAACCACTCAGAGAGCTTGTGGACCACCTGATTAGAGAAATGTGTACCATTATCAGTGGTAATGCATGTTGGAACATCCCATCGCGGGAATATTTCTTTTAATATTTAATATTTATTTTAAATATTTAATTTAATATTTTTCGCAACTATCTGGACCGTTGCTTGCTTGGCCGGGAAGGCTTCCACCCATCTGGAAAAGAGATCAACAACCACCACACAATAACGATAACCTCTACAGGGTGTTAGTTCTATGAAATCCATCTGCAAATGTTGGAAAGGACCCTCAGCTGGAGGAGTTGTGGCAGTTGGTGGCTTCAATGCACGACCCATGTTGTGAGTCATACATGTGGAACACCTGGAAACGAAAGTTTGAGCATAAGCCGTGAATGAAGGGGCGGTCCAGTGTCTCTGGTCCAATCCATGGGCCACCTTTGCCAATCCTGGAAAGGCAGACTTTGGGAGGTAAGGAAGATTAGTTGTTTGTTCCCTCCAGACCCCATCACTCCCCAACACTCCAGCTTTTCGTTTCCAGTGTCCTTTGTCCTCCGGAGTTGCCCCTGTCTGTAGGAGAGAAAGGTCAGCAGGATTAGTAGTAATGCACATCATCAGCTTCACTGGGGCCTCTGGGTCTGTGGCGGCTTTCTTTGCCCACCAATCAGCCCAGTTATTCCCCACGCTCACCTCGTCCTTTTGCTTAGTGTGTGCCTTACATTTCACAATGGCTAATCGTTTTGGCAGCTGAATGGATTGGAGAAGGTCCTACACAAGTGAGTGATTTTGAATAGGTTTGCCTGAACTTGTGAGAAATCCTCTCTGTTTCCACAGTGCCCCATGGTCATGACAGACTCCGAACGCATACCTTGAGTCAGTAAAAATAGTCACTTTTTGGTTTCTCATTTTATTACAAGCCTGAGTTAGGGCATACAGCTCTATTGCCTGCACGGACCACGTCCTTGGTAACTTCCCTCCTTCTATTAGTTCCCCATTCGGCCGGACAACTGCATATGATGTGGAGGGCTCCCCATTCTCCAGCCGGAGTGAACACCCATCCACAAAAACCAGTTCTCCCTCTGTTAGGGGTCCTCCTCCAAGTCATCCCTAGGCTTTGCCAATGCCTGGGTCGCCTCAATGCAATCATGCTCGTCACCGTCCACCTCAGTGGGAGCTAGTGTAGCAGGATTGACTGCTCCACATCACTCTATCGTCACGTTTGCTAAAGTTAGCAAAACGTTCTGATAATAGATCAGCCTAGCAGCAGTTAGGTGAGAGGTTTTTGCCTGAGTCAGAAGGGCATGTACTGCATGAGAGGCGCAGACCTGGAGAGGATGCATTTGCACTAGATCAGATGACATTAACACAGCTTCAGCAGTGGCTGCCACAGCCCGAAGACACGCAGGGAGGGAGCACGCCACAGAGTCCAACTTCCTAGAACAGTAAGCAATAGGTCAGAATTGGCCCCCGTGCTCCTGTCCCAGAACAGCAGTCATGAAACCACCTCTTTCATCCACACACAATTGAAACGGGCGTTTGTAATTTGGGACCCTCAATGCCGGGGTCACACAAAGCGCCTGCTTTAGATCAGTGAATGCCCGCTCGCTTTCATCTGTCCATTCTAACACATCGTGGGGTCCCATTCCCTTACCATGCATTAGGTCTTGCAGGGGCTGGGCCCTTGTGGCAAAATCCTGAATCCATGGACAGCAATAGCCAATCATACCCATCCATTTCATCATTTGCCTTTTGGTTGCAGGTTTTGGTGCCTGGGTGATAGCTTCCACCGTTTTGGCTCCCAGCTTTCTACCCTGGGAGTTCAGGACATGTCCTAGGTAGTGCACTTCAGATCTTACCAGCTGCAGCTTGCTTTTAGAGGCCTTATGTCCATTCTCTGCACAGAACAACAACGCTCGCGTATCTCTCTCACAACTCTCTCTCGTTTCTGCACACAGCAACAAATCATCCACATACTGCACCAGTGTACTTCCCCCTGGGGGGTGAAGCGCTCTAAGTTTTTTCCTAGCTCCTGAGCATAAACACTCGGTGACTCAGTATAGCCCTGTGGCATGACTGTCCAGGTGTACCTTTTCCCTTTAAAGGTGTGTGCAAACCAGTACTGAGAGTCTGGGTGAACTGGGACAGAGAAGAAAGCATTTGCCAGATCAATAACTGAAAACCATTTAGACTCTGGGGGTATGGATGATAGAATGGTGATTGGGTTAGGGACTATGGGCGCTCGCGGATACACTGAGTCATTTACCCCCCTTAGGTCCTGCACAAATCTCCAGGACCCATCTGCTTTCTTTACTGGCAGGATGAGGGAGTTCACCGGAGAATAGCTTATCTCAGCTATGGCCCCACGAGCCAGCAAATCGCCATGCACTTTTTCAATTCCCTCTTCTGCTTCTCTGGAGAGGGGGTACTGCGCGCGCTGTGGTCTGTATTGAGACTTAGGCATTACCCGTAGAGGTTCAGCCGTCACAATTTGCCCAAAATCGTTTTTCCCCTTTGCCCAAAAGTTTTCTGGGATCTCATCCAGCCATGCCGGTGAATCCTCAATCTCTACAGATTGCCCTTTTGTTCTATTATCGCAATGAATTTACCGTTTTACCTCAACAATTAAAACCTTGTCATACCTTTGTACAGTCCCGTCCTTAGTTACCCATCTACCTTTCTCCACATTCACCCAATCATCTCGCTCCTTACACTCTTTTACCCATAATCCTAGAAATTTCCAGTTTTTACCTTCTACCTTTCCCAAGGAGACATGTGGAACGCCTTCATCTCCAGGGCAGAACCAGCGATGCTGTTGTTCTTGGAGTGTCACAGAAACAGCAGTGGCTTGATGTCCCACATAAATACAGTCAATTTGAATCATTTCTGTAGGAAATCCATTCCCCATGAAGTCTTGAATATCATCCAAATCGTGTTGTGTGGGGTTTTCCACATAAGTGGCTGTGCAGTGGAGTCGTGGTGCTGGTAGACGTCGTCCAGGTTCATCACCTCCTGCCAGAAGCGGTGTCTCCCCACCTCTTGTGGATCTGGGAGGGAGTTGACCACCTCTCTGAGCTCTGCCAAGTCCCAGTTGCGCTGGACGTACAGTACACCATCCTTGGTGTTCCATCAGGCGCAGGGCCCCTTGGGTCAGGTATCTCCACCAAGGGGTACAACTGCGATGGCTGTGAGCCTGAGTCTCTCCCCCTTTGCAGCAGTCTCTGGCTCTGTCTCAGCGGCGGGGCTCCTGCTTCCCCCACTGCGTCATCTTCCTCCTTCTTCTCTGAGGGAGGGGCAGTGGCCTCCACAGACGCCGGTGCTGCTGCAGCTGCTCCTAGCTGAGGATGATAAGCAGGGGGAGGAGGCACATTCGGCAGAGGAGGGTACAGAGGTATCTCTTCCTTTTTCTTCTTAGTATTCTGTAACACCATGCTGAAGGATTGGGCCTGAGCCTCATTCCTGGCCCTTTCAGCCTTTAACTCCGCTGTCTCCCTGGTCCCCCTGTTCCCCAGTTTGTCCCGCAGTCCCTTATTATTTGCCTTTTCCTTCTCTAACTCTTTCAATTTAGCCACATATATCCACTTTTCAAACTTATCATCCATCCATCCATCCATCCATTTTCCAAACCGCTTATCCTACTGGGTCGTGGGGGGTCCGGAGCTTATCCCGGAAGCAATGGGCACAAGGCAGGGAACAACCCAGGATGGGGGGCTAGCCCATCGCAGGGCACACTCTCACACCATTCACTCACACATGCACACCTATGGGCAATTTAGTAACTCCAATTAACCTCAGCATGTTTTTGGACTGTGGGGGGAAACCGGAGTACCCGGAGGAAACCCCACGAAGACATGGGGAGAACATGCAAACTCCACACACATGTGACCCAGGCGGAGACTTGAACCTGGGTCCATTTGGCACATTCTTTGCTAAAACTCTCCCATCTCAGTCTCGACCACATCGCGACATATACGTTTCTAGCCTGGCTTTCGACAACTGTGTTTTCTCATTTGTTTTTCAAATTTTGTCATACCCTCTGGGTCATATGCATGATCTGGAGCCCATTTGCTCTCTTTGCTATTTGAACTGCCCATGACTTTTCCTATCTGTTCACCAGTTACCCTCAACGAAGTACTTCAGGAAATTAAGCAGTTTACTTCGTTGCGAAAGCAGAAGCAAGTTTCTTCGTTGCAACAGAATTTGCGAGAAAGCAAAAGCAAATTCCTTCCTTGCGACAGAGCTAGCTATTTATTATGAACACAAACGAATACTTTGATTTAGCAGGATTGGTGAATAATATAATTAATATTTTATTATGCGCACCAGACACACATTCCAGCAATATAAATGTTGACTCATAAATGAGACAAATTTAGTTTGGCCCCGGCCGCTTGGCCTCCATCCGCTTTTTACACTGGTATCTCTGTCTAATTTTCTGGACGCTTATTAGTTCGTTTACCTGATATTCTGCACTAGACAACACATTCACATTCATCACAACCAGGATATTTACACGCTTCACA
The DNA here is from genome assembly GCF_023856365.1 of Brienomyrus brachyistius. Classification (NCBI taxonomy): domain Eukaryota; kingdom Metazoa; phylum Chordata; class Actinopteri; order Osteoglossiformes; family Mormyridae; genus Brienomyrus; species Brienomyrus brachyistius. Next base: position 4,859,239 of record NW_026042306.1, on the reverse strand, counting down.
CATTCAAACAACAACACGAATCACTGCGTGGCAGGTACTATTCATTCACTTCCCTGGCAGGATTCAGTCCGCTACCAGGCTGCCCCCGGCAGAGCCGTGTTAACTGCCAGTTGCCAGTAACGGATCAGTTTCCACACACAACCTTATTTATACCCCGGTGGGGCAAATGCCAACCAACCGGCCTGTTTTCACTCCCTCGTGAAAACCCTTTCACTTCCTTGTGAAAGACCTGTGTCTCTGTAGACACCTGTATTTGCTTCCTTGCAAATACCTGTATTCACCTTCCTGTGAATACGAGGATCCTCCTGTGGATCGCAATCCACTAGCGCTTTTTCCAAAGTTTGTCAAACAGCACATATAGATACTATACAGACTTAAACATCGACTTGTGATTTAATAAATCAACTTACAATTTTTTTCCCTTCAATTTTGGTCCGTTGATCGGATTGGGATGTCCAGGCGTTCGTCCTGAGCCGGATCGAGTAACTTTTTTCCTCGCTCCTTGGCTGGCAGTGACGTCTCACCGCTCCATTCTAACAGGACACCTCGTTCCTCGCCGTCCGTGCGCTCTGGCTGCTCCCTTTCTCCGATCCCGGACGAGCCCCCAAATCTGTGGAAGAAATTTCTCAAAGTCTGATGTTTAAGTGTTTGACAGAACTTTATTATTCGATGAGCTCAAAGGGAACAGACACTCAGCAATCATGCGTCTCATGTTCTGCTCCCCGAGCAACAAATGCATACATCTTTTATGGCCTAAAATGCGACAGTCATCTGACAAATCAAGGACAAGTCGGATATCTGGACATTCCAGTTACTTCTGCCTTTCATCGTCCAGGCAGTTCAAAGAAAATTTGGCCATCTGGAGATACCAGTTTCTTCTACTTTTTCAAGGTCCACCTATCAGCTTAGAACAAGTCTATCTATTTGGGACTTTTTGCTATATTATTCTAGGACTCGTTGTTCTCTTTTTCTACATTTTATATTATCCAATACCATGCATTCATTTTATAATATCTTCATAATATAATATAATATCTTTGTACCATCAGACACACACTCTGTGTCACTGTGGGCTTCACTGCACAGTAATACACAGTTGTGTCTTCTGTCCTACTGTCACTGATGGAGAGGTTGGTGAGACATTGTTTTCTGTTCATATCCATTGAGAATCTTCCTTTAGGAGAAACCTTATCAAGTGCCTGAATCAGAAGTTCAGGAGCCTTTCTTTGGCTGCTGTACATAACGGCACACAGAGTAGAAGTTAGTAATACTAGGGCAGTATGTCAGTACATCTTTGTCTACCTCAGGTGAATTAATCAAAGGAGGCTGAACAACTTTTGATGCTTCCACTCCCACAGCAACATAAATAACTAAATAAAATATGAACAAAATTATGAATAAATAACAAAGAATATAAGGCTGTAAATATGCTGACAGAGGATTTCATTGACTAGTATTACTACTAGGGATGTCCCCATCAGGTTTTTTTGCCCTTGAGTCCGAGTCATTTGATTTTGAGTATCTACCGATACCGAGTCCCGATCCGATACTTCTATAATACATAAAAAAAGAATAAAGAAGAGCGAGGAAAGGATGTTCCTTATTTTTTATTTATTTCACCTTATTTTAACATTCAACAACTCTGTTAACAAACAGAGCACTTCTTTAAAGTAGCTTGAACAATCATGTAATAAATAACATAAATTCTTCACTTTTGGACTAGTGCAACAGTAAATATAAAAAAAAAAGTCTAATATAAAAACAAATAGCACCTCAACTTAAAATACCTGGCAGACATGTAAACAAATAAAAAAAATAAAAGTGCCACAGTGTTTGCAAAGACAGTAATGTGCTTTTAGGAACTGCACTCCTAACTCTTACTGTCATCACAGTAGTAAGTTTCACAGAAGGAAATGTATGTTTTTCTTAATGAAAACTAACATCTCTACCTTGTCAGGTTTGAGCCTGTTTCTGTTCTCATCAAGGACATTTGCAACGGCACTAAAAAGTCTCTCACTGTCCACAGAGCTGCAGGGGGCACTGAGATACTGGGTTGCAACAGCAGCCATAGAGGGAAACTGATTAGCATGTTCTTTCCAGTACTGAAGTGGGTCGCTTTTCTTAGGGGTGTTTTTTTCTGAGAGGTAGATCTGCACTTGAGTTTCTGCTGATGTGGTACTCACAAGCGCTGAAGCACTGCCTCCAGCAGAGTCCTCTTCATTGTTTTTATTCCCTGGTCATCATCATCCTCCCGAGACAGAACACGTCTGAGGACTAATGAGTAAATGAATGACTTAATGAATGCATGGGATTATAGTTTGTTTTAAATAACATCAATAAATGTTACAGTATAAAGTAATAAATAAAAATACAAACTACCTGTTATGGCAGGGATCGCTGAGACAGCAGGCCCTCATGCACACAGAGTTGACAGGAATGGGCGACACAGCCCACACTCGGCACTCCCATATCCCTCATAGCTTTCTTCATATTTGCCGCGTTGTCACGCAAAATTACGTGGACCCGTTGCTTGTCAATTCCCCAGTTGTTTATCATCTTTTCCACCGATTGCTGGATGCGCTCTGCGGTGTGCGATCCGTGAAATTCCTGGACATGTAGGATCGCACGGCGTAAAACAAAACTTGAGCCAATCCACTGTGCGGTAAGGCTTAGTAGAGACATGGGAGCTACGGACGAACTCCAGATGTCTGTGGTGAACAAAACATAGGGTACATCTGATAACAGGACAAGTAGTTTGTCAGAAATCTTCTTATAAAGGGCTGGCAGAGCTTTCTCGGTGAAATAGTGGCGAGACGGCATTTCAAATCGAGGTTCTACGTGCTCCATAAGCATAAGAAATCCAGGGTTCTCTACAAAGGCGAATGGCAGGTCACTCATTGCGATCATTTGTGCTATCTTGGCTGTGATGTCCTGTGCCTTCGCGCTGTCATGGGGCATTTTTTCTCTCCTCTTCAAACTCTCCTGCAGTGTGAGCTGACTCGTCTTCGGCTGGGTTGCCTGGGTAAACTCGCTGTATTGTGTCGGGTGTTTGTTTTTGAGGTGCTGTATTAGGTTTGTTGTGTTAAATGTAGCCTTTTCCTTTCCACCACTTGCAATCCCAAGTTTACATATCTCACAGTTTGCTATGGCAATGTTGTTGTCATCAACTAATATAATACCTCCAGACCGCAGACATACTCGCGCTTTCCGCTTCAAGCTGCTTCTGTGTTCTACTTTGCCGGCATTTAACCAATAGCGTCTCTGCAACAAAGTGATGTCATGCCGCACGCGTTGCTGTTTCTGTGTGGAGTCAAGAGGTCTAACTCTGGGCCACCGCATAACTATAGATGTGTTAAAAAATAATGAGAATATATATACATATATATCCGAATCCTGATCGGGAGCTAACGTCCGATTCCGATCGAGTCTGAAACCACGTGATCGGGCCCGATTTCCGATCACGTGATCGGATCTGGACATCCCTAATTACTACTAAAATAAACATGTCCAGGTTCATGAATTAACTAGTGATCAGCATCCTCGGTGATGAGTGCACTCACAATGATTATCCATCCATCCATTTTGCAAACCGCTTATCCTTCTGGGTCGCACGGGGTCCGGAGCCTATCCTGGAAGCTATTTGCATGAGGCAGGGAACAACCCAGGACGGGGGGCCAGCTCATCACAGGGTACACTCACACATCATTCACTCACACACATCTGACTAGTTTTAGATTTGGTAATTTTGCTGGAAATTATACATAACCTCAACCTAGCTGAGAAGCAGCACAATCTGGAGGTTACAAAGCAGGCTTATCTCTGCTTCTGCACTTAATTAGGTCAAAATCATGTCACTCCACTTTTTCTCATGATAAATGTTTGGTATATATATCGAGTCATACTACATTAAAAATGTCAGTTTTTTATTTGCAAGAGAAATCGGGATCATACTGGGTTTTGTGATAGAGTAGCCCCTGCCGTTCAGCTCTGCTGTGACAAACAATCATATGGATTATTGTGCCAAGTTTTTTGGAAAGACAGATGTTTGTTTATTTTTCATAAATATATGGGTGATTTATTATGGGACAGAATCATTCCAGTACAAATAATGTTTAAATAATCTGCTTATAGTAATCAAGTAGTCCACTTACAGCATTCATTTTGGGTCTTCTTATACATGAGAACATATGGAAAAAATTAAAACTGTAATATTTTTTTTTTTTACTGTACCTGTCATAACCTGCTCGTATTATCCTTGTGTGTGCCACGCCCCCTTATTAACCATGTGTTCTACCCCGATTGTAACCAGCTGTTTTCTGTCAGTTTGAATAGTCCTGTGTATTTAGTCTGCGTTCAAGTCTGTTTCCCCAGCCCGGTCATTGGCGTTGCCTACCGTGTGTGCCTTGCCTTGTCGCTTTGTTTAAATAAACCTCGTTTCCTGGATTCCCGTCTGCTTGCTCCTGATTCCCCGTTCCCTACTGCTCACAGTCGTCACAGTACCTTGATCACCCTATTTTGTCTTGCAGTGACCTACCTACTTCTGGCTAGCTACCTGAGGCCAATGTGGCATGCAAGGAAAATATGATGGGAAGAAGAAAGTCATTTTCTCTCAATGACAAATATAGCCTCATCAAAGCTTATGACTTCCATGCTTATCGCTTCTATAAAACTGAATTTAATAAACATAAGGATATGACGAATTCATGCAGATTACTAACTTCTGGCCGTCACAATTCTGGCTCATACAATTGTGGGCGTAAATAAATGTCCACATAGTGGTGAAACTCCGGCATCCATGACGTATGCCCTACAATAACATACAGTATGTTGCTGTCATAATAAACTTAACTTAAATGAGACGGTCAGTATGATTTTCTGGAGAACAAATAATCACATAGATTAATCAAACCATCAGTAAAATAGTTGATAAATTAACCTACAGAAAAATATTGTTGTAAGTGGCTGCCCTAATCGCATCGCTATATCATTGAAATAGCGATATGACACTTTCTATCACAAAAAAAATGTATGCTAGTGTTATCGTGGACGATTGATATGGCACAACCTTATTGCTAATACTTAAAGTCCATCCATCCATCTTCCAAACCGCTTATCCTACTGGGTCGCGGGGGGTCCGGAGCCTATCCCGGAAGCAATGGGCACGAGACATGGAACAACCCAGGACGGGGGGCCAGCTCATCACAGGGTACACTCACACACCATTCATACACACATGCATTCCTACGGGCAATTTAGCAAGTCCAATTAGCCCCAGCATGTCTTTGGACTGTGGGGGAAAACCAGAGTACCTGGAGGAAACCCCACGACGACATGGGGAGAACATGCAAACTCCATGCACATGTGTCCCAGGCGGAGACTCAAACCTGGGTCCGAGAGGTAGTGTGAGGCAACAGTGCCGCCCCATACTTAGTACATGTACAATATAATAATCTATGCCACAAATGTGTCTGCTGGGGTGTGGCACGAGTAAATGGTGTCCTGTAGTTGTGTTCTGGGCATACAGCAGCTCTGGATATAACGGATTTTGGATATAATGGACTGTTTTGCCAGGTCCCTTGAAGTTATAACGTTATAACTGGATTTACTGTAGTTAAATATTGCGCACCTCGTTATCTTTGTTACACGTCTCTGCTCCCTCCCCCAACCCGGCTTGTAAGAGAGAAACAAGCTCAGGGCTGCCACTAATTCAGCGGGATGGTGAGTTGTATTTTTACACACTTTGTTTTTAGTTGTTTCTATATCGGCCCGTGAAAATATTGTTTTACATGAAATTGATTCATGGCACAAAAAAGGTTGGGGACCATTGTGTGTTTACGCACGTCACAAGACGGCCCCCAACCAGTCCGGGGAAATGATAATGGAATAAAACCAGCCCATGGTGGCAAAAAGGTTGGGGACCACTGCTCTACAGATACCTATGCAAAACAATCATTAAACTTATTAACTATATCAATTTCACTTTTAATAATAAGACTCTTTCAATCTTGCAGATTAGTGATTTTAGCTTTTAGAGCTCTTTTAGAGTCTTATAAGAAGACTGGACAAAAATAAGAAGATGCCCATGCTTGCAAGTCTCCTGCACCACCCTCTGTCTGACAAAAGACGTTGCAGGAGAGTTTTCAGAGAGCCCTACCAGAGTTTCCAGGGCTGGGTGGAATTAGGGATAAAAGGGTTCATGGTAAACCATGGTAAAATTCCTGACGGTTAAGGTTACATAAGGTAATGGCTATGTTATTATTTTAATGTTTATGCAAACAGAAGGTGCATAGTGTTAAGTTTCTGATTTAAAACTAGACAATTACTTTTGTCACGATCACTAGCGAGCAGAACGGCGATCGTGTGGGTGCGGCGAGCAAGCAGCAGGCACACAGGCAAATACGGGGCAAAACTGGGGTTTATTACCGAAATGGGGGCAGGAGACGCTACACCACACCATAAGCACAACAAACTACAATGACGGACAGGGGAAACGAGTCAGACCAGGACTTAAATACACAGAGACTAATCAAAGTAAGCGGACAAAGCTGGAGAAGATCAGGGAGGTACACGTGGGTAATCAGGGGGCGTGGCACACACGAGGAGCGGACGCGCCGGGCATGACAACTTTCTTGCACTGGTTGCATTATAATTATTTGCTCTAGTGGGTATCTGTATCACCTAGCAAATTAACTTGTACCAACAAAAAAGGAAACTTTTATTTTGGAGGCAAGGAAGGGTGGCAGTGTCTGGCACGCATGTGTGAAAACCGGGAAGAAGGCACTGGGAAGATGGCGACTCAGTTGAAAATAGAAGCTTTATTTGCTTAACTTAAAAGGTGTGTATGTTTTTATATTAACACTCCTAACTGAACTGTTTGGGAGCAATTATTTAAGTAGTCCATCATCCATCTGCAGATGTTAAACTTTAAATATTGTAACTATTTTTACAAAATCTAATAAGCAAAGAAAGCATAATATACAGTAGGTTTCTCTTGTCCAGTGCATTTCTTCATTGTTAATAAACAGTGCATATTGAATTGATAAAGGATTCAGTCTATTACAGAAGTAACGCAATGTACACCTATTTAGTATCCTATACTCTTCATATGTAAAGTATAAATGATGAATATTGGTTACTTGTCAGCTATGTTGATTTTTAAGACCAGCACATAAGATTAAAAATGTTCCTCCTTAAACAACCCTAGAGAAGGTCTTCACTTCCTTCATGTTAATTTTGCGTCCATAAATGATATGTTGACTGATTTCCTTCTGTGCACAATCGATGATGGTTCCAGCCATCCATCCATTCCATTCCAGCTTCTGGACATGAGGAAGAAAGCTCCAGTGCAGTGCATACATGTAGATCTCTTCCTCTGAATTGAGCTGGTCTGTCCTGTCCAGGTTGCAGAACATTGTATAGAAAAGGTCCAGCACTCCTCCAAAGACATCTCCACAGTCTCTTTATTCTAAATAAGTAGAGGAAAACAAGAAAAATATAGACAAGTTGTTGCTGAGGTTGTGTGGTTATCAATGAAAGATAGACAGAAAAGGATAAAACCTGCCACCAAATTAGATTTCCTACAACATTTCATGTTCGTAGCTTTTAATACCAGTGAGAGACCACACTAAATACAGAATGAATCTGTATATATTGCTTGTAAAACATTTTTGGTCAAGCTATAGTTTCAGTCGGTTCATATCTAAAAGTAATGAAGATATTATAAATTTTTTTTCAAAGTTGTATTGCCTCTGGCTGTGCGTGCTGCTGCCAGTAAGATGGGAATTCCTGTTCAGGCCTCTGGTCGACACCATGAAGCGTGCAACTTCAATATTTTCTTTGCCCAAGTCAGACCTTTCTCATGAGGGCTCCTCGTAGATGCTGCTTCATGATCATCACCGTTTAGGCTTCGTTATTCCTTGCAGCATTAAGGTAAACAATAAGATGACTAAAGCCATAGATTCCTCCATAGACAACAATTTGCCATCTGTAATATGCAAAATTATAACCAAACTGCATCTGCTTATGTAGAGGTCTTAAGCTTCTCCAGTTTAAACAATAGTATGCAAGCATGTGTTACATGTAGGACTGGGCGATATGGGAAAAATCTCTCGATATTTTTTTATCAGCCAATATTGATATATATCACGATATGATTCAAATCACTGTCAAACCACCTTTTTATTGTATGTTTATATTTGTAGCATCACCATTTAAACTGTTAAAAAATATATAATTTTTTATATGGACACAAGCATTGTGCTAATTTAGTTTAAGTTCTTTCTTTGTATTATTTGTTTTTAAACTATTTACCTTTTCTAAATGACCTGATTTGAGTATCCTTTTTTATTTCTTAAATCCATTTTTTAGTAATTTTTTAGTTTAATATCATATCTATCTATCTATCTATCTATCTATCTATCTATCTATCTATCTATCTATCTATCTATCTATCTATCTAGTATATATATATACATTTTCTATATATACACACACACTCACATATATGTACACTGTGCATGTGTGTGTGTGTGTGTGTATATATATATATATATATATATATATCCATCCATCCATTTTCCAAACTGCTTATCCTACTGGGTCACGGGGGGTCCGGAGCCTATCCTGGAAGCAATGGGCACGAGGCAGGGATCAACCCAGGATGGGGGCCAGCCCGTCGCAGGGCACACTCACACACCATTCACTCACACATGCACTCCTACGGGCAATTTAGCAACTCCAGTTAGCTGACATATGTCCCAGGTTTCGCTGTCTTTGAACGCAGTAATTCACTGTAACAGAAAACGCAGATCCGACTGTACCATAAAGTCTTCTACGACAGTCCTTCACGACATGAGACCTATCAAGCAGCAACATGTCGTCTTTCCGAGTGCGCATGGGTACGCATTCTTGGAACAGAATGACTTAAGACAGATCGTGCAGCACTGTCAGTACCCTTTGCGTGCTGGCTGCACAATCTGTCTTAAGTCATCTTGCTCTCGCGAGGTTTTTGTACCATGTGACATGGTGACATGTGGTGACATTTTGCAGTGCTAGACAAAAAAATCTAACCATGATGCATTGCATCAGGACCAGAATGCATTGCTTTAAGACAGGACTGTAAGTGGCTGCATGAAGTTGAACGCACCCTATTTTTTTCTTGTTGCCAATAGCAACCTATGACCACACCTAAGATTGGTGACAGAGAACATTTGGAATCAACACCGGGGGCATTTCAGATTTCAGCACAGACGGTTTGATTGTTACACTCTGGCAATAGCATCAAGATAAGTGTTATTAGCCCAATAAATCATGAAAACGAGGTTTAACATTTTCTACATGAAGGGCAGGGAGATTATCAGTCAATGTGTATGATTTAGTGTTGTTTTGTGCTATAGTATAGGCTGAAACCTGTGATTATCATCAAAAACAAAATGCGGTAATCGTAAGTATTAACAGGAATGTTAAATCTGCATTTGCATGATTTCAGAAACTACTGAGAGGTATGAAGAGAAAGGATGACATCACTAGTTTCTTACACACAAAGAGGAGGGATCAGGGAGGAAAAGCAGACGTAGTTGCGGATGGCGAAAGAGGAGAAGGAGCAAGAAGAAGAAGATCAAGCTGAGCCAGGGCAAGAAGGTGAAACAGGTAAGCAGCAGAGGAAGTATGAATAGACATACACTCCAAAGCTGAGGTGCTAGGGCGGAGAGACTGCCTGAGTTCCCTGGATTTCATGTATTTTAACCATATATGGTACATGCAGTATTAGAGAATGTAACACCTGCAAATGTATAAAGAAACGGCTTTGATTTTGCCACCCCAACTGATTTCCATGCCACCCTCATGCCACCCTAAGAAAATTTCTCTAGATCCGCCCTTGTCGGTGAACAAGGGAATGTTACCTGGCTAACTAGCCCCAGGTAGCTTACATGCCCTCCCTTAGGCTGCTTTCCTCACACTGTTCAGTGAGTAAAAGTACTTTCAGCATGAGGAAGAGCAGACTCATAACTTTAACCCTGCAGCTAAGATAATTGCATATTACAGCTTAAATGTAGCTTGAATGTTTCCTGGTCAACATTAGACAGAGGAATACAAGCCAGCTAACCCCTAGTCAGTGCCCCCCCCAGCGGAGACACCGGGTTGGTCTCATAAGCTGTTGATCTGAGCTTCTCCGAAGAGATGTTGAGGCACACTGTTGAGGCTCTTCAGGTGGGCCCCAGTCAGCAGGAGACAGCAGGTCCATCCAGAGCAGACTACAGCAGCAGGGATCAGGAAGAGGAATCCTTGAGATCCTGGGGTCCCTCACACATTAACAAGCAGCACGAAATGGCACTGAATAATAAACGTTTATGTCTGACACACTTGTCCTTTTTTAATTCCAAATACTATATTGGGAAATAAAAGAATAATCTCCTCCTTTTGCATACAGAATGAAATATTGTTATTTACGTCTAAAATGGAGTAATGGAACCCCCTAATGTTGAGGTTTTAAGTAACAACTTCCATTAATATTACCTTCAGCAGACCAATTAGAACCAACTTCTATATTGGATTTATCCGTGTGTATGGAGCCACCATTTTCAGAGTTACTGTGTGTTATGTCTGCTGTACAGCCCTGATGTGGTAGCTGCTGAAATCATTCACTGGGGCTAAGCAGAAACAGCAGTGTACTCCAACACCTTAACCTCCAGAAAGAGCCATGCAGCTCAAAGCCACGCAGAGGAAGCGTTGCATCAAAGGAAGTTCAAAATGCCTGATCGTCATGAGAATTTCCCCACAGGGATCAATAAAGTGTTATTGTTATATTTCAGGCTTACCTAAATTAAAGGGCATGTTGTTAGTGTATAGTGCTTAGAATGTTTAATTACTCTTATTTTCTTAACTTACATAATAGATGAGCCATCATATCCTTAATGTGTATTGATATATGCAAAGGGAGGAGAAGGGAACAGACCCAAGATGCAGAGTAAGAGCTAATGTTGAGTAAAATAGCATTAGAGAAATAAAATTTACAATAAATTCATGGTTTTTGTCCATGGTTAACCAAAATCTTTTGGTTATATATGACCCAATCCACCAGATTAAATTATACCACAAGTAAGTGTTACGCGTAGTTAGGAAATTATCTGCTGCTAGAACTAAAAGTTAGTCTTCATGTACAAACGTCTATGAACTGTGGTTTTCGTAGGTATTACATGCTTATACCCAGATACACTATATGGATAAATGCTTTGGGACACAGGAGCCAGGCCATGTCCAACATTAATGCCTGACCTCACAAATGCTCTTCTGGATGAATGGGAAAAAAATCCCACAGACACCCTCCAAAATCTTGTGGTCAGCCTTTCAGGAACATTGGCAGCTGTTATAGCTGCAAGGGGGGACCAACTCCACATTGATGCCTAAGGATTTCATAGAATTTCCTGTAGGTATTATGGCCAGATGTCCCAGTACTTTTGTCCATAGAGTGTAGCTGGAAGACTCAGGTTAGGCTCAGCTGATGTGCTGCAGTGTCGGCTTAGTTTGCAGTGGCTTACAGGAGTTATGCCAAGTGCGGCTTATGCACGGCAATCAGGGTGTTGGCAAAAAGTAAGAGGAACGATTCATTTATGCTACCATTGGCCCAGTTACGCTCAGGCCTATGGTTGCATATCATAAGGCAACCGGTAAGGGTCCATGAACTAAGTTTTCCCGTTTTACAACAACTCTGTACATAAATAAGGAGCCTACCGTCCATTTTTGTGTCAATAACATATTTATTCACATTATGATTTTTTATGATGAGGTGTTAAATAAGCTGGCTCCAATTTAGAATAGCGTTCTGTTTTTCAAATATTATGTATAAAATAATAAATTATGTCAATTTTATTAACATATTAAGATGTTTTGTTATCATATTTATGATATTTACACTGTAAAAATATCCATGCTCTTACAAGACAAAGTACTGTATTTTGATTATACTAAGTATGGCGTCAAATTAGTGCCAAAAGTCGTGCGCATAAAAACCAGCCGCGCATGCGCTCGCGAGCAGAAAATCCATGCTCTCTACGCGCTCGCGATTGCACAGCACTCGCTCGCTCGCTCGCTCGGCGTTAAATTAGTGCCAAAAGTCGAACCACGCGCGTGTGTGCGCTCGCGTGCTGAAAACCCATCCCCTCTACGCGCGCGTTCGCTGGACCCTATCTACGCGCTCGTGTCTGCTCAGCGCTCGCTCGCTAGACAGGAAGAATTTTGACACTTTGGAGGCGGGAACAGTGGCTAATGGCTCCGCTTCTTTGATTGTTTTTTTTTTTTAATATTGACTACTATTTGCTATTTGCTTTGGTAGAAGATAAAGATAATTGACCAATGGATGTGGGATTCACACTGTCATGATGTCGGAGCAAGTAAGTCTTACACTTCACATGTTCACATGTTTTAGAGATTCTGTTTTCATATTCCACGTTAAGGATTGGAATCGCGTGTGTCTTAATTAAAGCAGAGCTTGAAATTCAATGCGGTATAGCTGGTATCTCGTGCAATATTATTTATTCACTGTCTGCTATCATAATTTGGGAATTTCCCGCTTCGTCTTACCGTATATAAAAGAATAGGCCAATGTACGGTAAATTGCATTGTGAATAACATTTCTTAATACAACATCACAAAGCCAATTCAATAAATTCAAATCCTGGGAAGAGCGCTCCTCAGATATTAGTTCTCGGGTTAGTGTTAACAGACTATAGGCGAAACCACCTTAAGTGCTATCTGTTAATGTTTATTAAATTAGCATTAGAATGGAGAGGTTTTTAATATCTTTTGTCCTTGTAGCTGCTAAATACACTCATTATTAGGCCACTTAAAAAAATTTGGTTCTCGTCCTTTTTTTTGGAGGGGGTGGGTCGGGCGGGAGGGATTATTTATTTATTTATTTATTTTTACAAATTTTAATTGTTTGAACTTTCAAATATGTAAGAAAATACATATTTGAAAATACATACAGAAGAGAGCAGACCTACTTAGTACGCCTCCTCAGTTCTTCCAGTTTGTTGCGTTTCAAATATATTAAATGTAAGAAAACACAAGAATGTAAATGTATCTCATAAATGCCTTCCCAACTATGGATTTGGATACTTTATGCTGATGTTTCATGTGAATATAAAAATGATACTATTTGAAACCAATATTCTGTTTGTCATTCCCATTCTAAATAAACAACCAAGATTTTAAAATATATATCTAGAAAGAAAGTGTATTAAAACATCTTAAAACACGAGGAATTTACAAAATACAGGAACCTGAATGGTTGAACAAGGAAATGCAACTCTACAAACAAGTACTTAAGAACATGTACCACATAACTTCCCCAGATTTAAATCTTTGCACCAGCCCATCTCAGGTAGAGTCAAATTTAGGTTCATTAAACCATTCCAAGACTAGGATTACACAATGTGGATCAATCGTTGATGTGGAATGCGCGGGAAATTCAAATTTCGTCATTCTGGGGCATTTTCCATGTGATTTTTACGAAGAAAAAAAGAATTAATTCGGGTCGGAGGCATTTCAGTGGGTCGGGCGGGGACGAGAACCAATTTTTTTTTTTTAAGTGGCCTTAAAGCCATAAAGTTGTCTGCCTGCTACATTGGAATCTCCACTGAGTGTTTTTGGTGGATTTTATTTAACTTTATATAAAATGTATCATCATACATGAACAAGCACCTCACAAAACAAAAACATTTCATTTTCATAATTAAAACTTTTCAATGGTAGGCCTAGTGTGTTGATCAGAGACAAGATCTTGACACCTCATTAACTATAATTTGTTCTGTGAACAGCTCAGATACCACCTTCTCGAAAGTCTTCTGCATAAAATAGAAATGGGATTCAGCGCGACTCCACTAAATTTGGATTACCCGGAGTTCCTTTGTCATCAGGAGCTGTATCTTCTGCAGGCCCTGTCTAATCACATTGAAGTACCTCCTGCTATCACCCTGGCTTTGCAAGAGCTCTTTGACCTTGTGAGGGCACATCTGGAACGTCCAGCCCCATGTGTCACACAAAAAGTCACTGCCACCAAAGGACGACCCAAGATTTTGATTGAAGAACAACGTTTGAAAGAAATGCTCCATACACAACTTGCTGTGCCTTGCATAGCCACACTGATGGGTGTTTCAAGAAGAACAATCTTAAGAGGAATGAAAGAGTATGAGCTCTGTGTTAGGGACACATATAATTCCATCCGTGGTGAGGAACTTGACAATTTGGTTTCTTCTGTCAAGAATGATCTACCAAATGCAGGCTACAAGATGGTCAGAGGGAGGCTGCAGTCAATGGGCTACAGGGTTCGGTGGAGAAGAGTTGCAGCCTCCATGCATAGGGTTGATTCCATGGGCATCATATCAAGGTTGTCAAGTCTTGGCTGTGTTGTACGCAGAATGTACTCTGTACCAGGGCCCTTGTCTCTGGTACAACGTGGACACAAACCACAAGTTGATCCGGTTTGTATTAACAGCAAATTCATTTGAAGTTTGTTCATCTACAGCCCTGGGTGGATTGGTGTGAGGTGGTGGTGGGGCTTTGGAGAAGATTTCCTGCCGATCAACACTGGCAGCTTATATCTATGTGTCATGGAGGTCTCGGGACTCACAGATATTCAGAGACATGTGGATAGTTTACCAGTGTTTTTCAGCAGGAAATAGTTATTACTACAAATTGTCACCCCCCCCCACAGAAACTGGATCTGGCTATAGTGGGAAAATCTTTGTTTTTTTATTATTTGTGAGAACTTGACAGCCCTTAAATTGCTTTCAGCAAAGTAAACAAAACTTGTTTTGCTCATTCACCAGCAGTTTCTAATCTGGGGTCTAAAGTGGTCAGGCTTGCAAGTGTATTTGGTTATTTGTCTATCCTAGCCTGTTGCAGTGTATATTTCCTGTATATTTTGCATATAAAAATGTTGTATGTTATGTCAGTGCTTAATATTATCATGTAGTCTTCATGAACTTTGTTTTAACCCGACTTAATGGCTTTCTTCATCTTGGCCAGGGACTGCATTTGAAAAGTAGCCACTTGACTAAAACTGGCACGTTTTCAGAAATGCCAGCAACAATAGTGATAATGAACACCCCTCTAACTGACTCTCAGTTGGTTTAGAAAAAAGACTTTTAAGAGAAAAGAAAGCCTTCCTTTGGTTTTGCATTTTTCTCTTTTTTGTTAGCTGTGCACATCATATCAGAAGAATACATCACAATTAAATTAGTTAAGAAATAACAGACTACGTATATACAATATTAAGGTGATAACAACAACCCTCACTGTCTCTTGGTGCTGGTTCAGACAGGGCATTCTGCAGCAGGGACACCACCCGTAAATCTCCCTATCACAACAGCCCACACAACAGAATAACATTAGCGTTTGATTCAGTAGGGCTAGTCCGGGTCTGGAAAGCAGTTGGGCCAGATTTTCAAACCAAGAAATTTAGCTGGGCCAGACATTTTCAGCGGCCCAGTAAGCAGCAGGTAATGGCATTTTAAACAAACACAAATCAAGGTACATTATTTTAAAAAGATACAACTGAACAGAATCTGAGAGCAATATTTTTTTTCCACTTCTGCAATAAGAAAAATATTTTGGTCGTATCTGACCTAGACACATCTCAAAGTGCATAAAAAGAAAAATTGGGGAAAAAAGGGAAAAACTGGCTATAATCATCATCCGCTTATACTGTAGTGATCCATTTCACCCACACAGGCATGATCACCATAAGCGGTTTCCACATTATTGTCGAGGTGACTATTCACTTTACCTCTGCTTTCTCCGACATCTTCCTGATTCTGCCGCCAACAAGGGGCTCATAGGGTGGAGACTGAGGGTGTTAAACAGACCAATCTTACTTTTGTCCCTGAATGCAACAAATAATGTTGTATTTATCTGTCAAAAGTCCAGCACCAAGAAAAGCAACAGAGCGATGATAGAAACTGCAATAATAATGGAAGTGCGCCGCCCTACAGGGAAGGAGGAGTGATGGGAGTCCAGGTGGTGGCTAAGCGTGCGTGGGGAGAGGCGTCGTACTGTGAGGCTTTATGAACTTCCGTTGGGGCAGTGCTGTCATACAGGGGGGAGCCTGAGAGGGGCACTGTGGCCGCGTGCGAGAGCCCTGGGTAATGAGTGGTAGAGCTGCGCAGGAACTGAGAGCCCAAGCTGTTGTACATTCCACTGGACTGGGAAACTGGAGTGAGCGAGGAGGAGCTCATTGACCACAAACCGGGATACTGGCTGTGTGTGAGCAATGGGGTGGAGATTAAGGAAAGACGTTAAATCAGCATGCAGTGTTGCCTGGAAAAAACAACAAATAGTGTCACTGTACTAAAACAATATCAAAATAATGCCTATTTTTTATTCATTTTACTTGTAGAGTGCAAAGTACAAAGGAAAACAAAGAGTAACTATGCTGAAATAAATCAAAGCATGTCCCAGAATGCAGTGATGGGCCTGAATGGATCAGGACAGAAGAAGGTGAAAGACCTGTTAACGAGGTGAGACGATGCAGACACAGGCCGGGATGTGGGTATAGGCGAGAACAAGAGGGAAGACGGGGGCCCAAGACTCAGCATGGGGGTAGGTGGGGGAGGGGAGGCACGGGCTCACCTGGAGCTGCTCCCGGAGGTGCCGCTATGACTCATGGGTAACATGCCGGAATGGGACGGCACCTGTAGGCTGGACCAGTTGTCATGGGACGGCAACATGGACAGACAGGTAGACGAGGTGTCTGAATAAGCAGCTGCAAGTATAAAACAATAAATGAAGCAGGTATGTGGTGGGCAGTGTCCTTAATATGGTCAGTACAGAAAAGGCATGTCATCATGTTATGTATATACTACCTCCAGTTACTTAATGCCTAACTTTAATACATTGATTGATTTGTTCACTGCTGTAGCCTGTGTCAACTTTCCTTTCAGACAGATGTAAAGTCCTTTCTGTTTTTGTTCTGCTGAGTTTCTTTTGAACAGCATATGGCTGAATTCTGTTAAACCTCAGACTGAAGAGAATTGTGTTAATTGAAAAGCAAATATCAAAAACTCAGTCCGCAGGAATGTTTTTCAGAAGATTTCTGTGGACTTTTGGAAATTTCACGAAATTCCATCGCTCGATTACATAAACACTGAGTGAGATTTCATTGCCATTACTGCAACGTATGAAGAGGATTATGACTTATTACTTTAGGTTATCGGACTGAGTGAGTTTTGGAAATTTGCTCTTCAATCGATAACTGAAGCAGGGCTGCGAATGCAGAGGTTATATACGTCGCATATCAACAGAACTGTATGTGTATGTCTTGTCTTAATTATTTTGATTAAATGTCTGACTATTCCCAGTATGTGTGGACATACTTGGCCAAATAAAGCTGATTCTGATTCAGTCAGAGGGTAATCGTCGGTGTGCTGTACTATCGTGGTGACCCACAGAGAAAGCTTAGGACCATGATTTCAGTGTGCGCTTGTGTGAGGGGATAGGCAGGGCGGCTGCTCACTGGGTGATGCACTCCTGTGGGTATAGGGGCTGGGATAGGGTGCGGAGCGGTTACTCCTCAAGGAGGAGTAACGGTCACAGCTGTGGGGGGAGGAGAGGGAGAGGGTGCTCCCAAACTGGGGGTGTGGGTTTGATGAAGAGCAGAGAGACCCTGAGCCTGGGATGAACCAGCTGCCTACTGAAACGAAAGCGGATAAAGACAGAAACTAGAACCTCAAACTAAACAACACAAACAACAATATCAAGTTATATTCAATCATTGAACAGTTATATACTTAATCTAAACAATAGTAATAAATATCGCTCCGGGCAATTTAGCAACTCCAATTAGCCTCAGCATGTTTTTGGACTATGGGGGGAAACCGGAGTACCCGGAGGAAACCCCACAACGACATGGGGAGAACATGCAAACTCCACACCCATGTGACCCAGGCGGAAACTCGAACCCGGGTCCCAGAGGTGTGAGGCAACAGTGCTATCCACTGCACCACCATGCCACCCCCTGCTATTTCATTGTATAAAAAGAAACTTACTGTACTGTACAATAAAGTATTTCAGGATGCTGTGGACTGTGTTTGTGGGTGAGCTGCAGCTGCATGTTCCTTACATTTTTTTATCAACACCAGCACCGTGAGGTTTGGCCTGGACTGGGTCCTGTCCTGCATGGTTGAAGGCATGTTGACTGATGGTGTGTTCTGTTGGATCCCACAGAAAGGAAATGGGAATCCCATTTGGATCAGATGCTGACAGTTGGAAAAAAATCTTATGTCTGTGTGTTATGAAGGAATATCAATAAATGTTTCTGAAAGGGGACGACTCATTTGGTAATTATTTACGGCTTATGTTATGGCTGCCAATGTACAGTCTTTACTGAAGTCTGACTTCTTTCGAATCACCTTTAACATAGATTGGACACTCTCTATGCAATGTGCAATGTGCAATACTTATATAGATGGTAAATGTTTACCTGCTTGCACAGATGGTTAATTATTTTTTTCTTATTTCTTGCTGCCATCTCGTGGCCAAAAGTAGGTACTGCAATTTCGTTTTTTTTTTACTCTTTATACTGCCGTCTTGTGGCAAAATGTGAATACTGCAGTTTGTAAACAATTAAATGATTTCTTCCCGAAATACAAAAATTATTTTCCCACAGTGTACTAGCAGCTTTGTGTGGCAATTGTTTATATTAAAAATACATTGGACCAAGTCAAACTATTTTAATGAAGACTTAACACCAAAAATGGGCAAAAAAAACCACAACCTGCTAGTAGACTGGGAAAATAATTTTTAAATTTTCTTGCTGCCATCTCGTGGCCTAAAGTAGGTACTGCAATTTCGGGAAGAAATCATTTAATTGTTTTTAAACTGCAGTATTCAAATTTTGCCACAAGACGGCGGTATAAAGAGCGAAAAACATTATTTTACTAAACAAAAACTGTTTTTTTACGCAATAAAGCAATTTTAATATTGTTTCACTTTCCAAAAAAGTTTTCATCAATAATTACCATATAAAGCGGCCACAGGACCGTGGGAAAATCATCAATTTAATGTCAAAATTGCAATTATGGGGAAAAATGATAATCTGAATATTCTCATAAGGCCAGCAGAAGGTAGTATGTAAAATTAACAACTATTTTCCTTGTACTGGTTTGTAATTCTGCTAAGGCCCCATGGTATTAATAATTTGCCCCATCTTGCTCTCCATAAAGGCAAGAACGAGCTTGGGGGTCACAGTGAAGAGACTGCTACCTTGAGGCCCCCAGGGTTTTCAGGTCTTGTTCAAAAGCCTGTGGACATGTGGCTATTCTGCCAATTCCGAGCACGAACCGTCGACCTTCTGATCACAGCCACAGAGTCTTAGTCTGCTGAGCTACACACTCATTATATGTATTTCACTCTTCTGACCCTTATTCTTAAGTTGTTGTAGTGTTTCCATCATATGTAAGAGGGCCTGCCCATCAGAGTAATGTACATCCTGTGACATGTATTGACTATCAAGAGAAACTGAAACATGGTGTATTAGGCTGTCAATGAGTACTGGACTAGGGCGAAAATCTGTCTGATAATCTATCTATTAACTGGAAGAGTACAAACTGGAGACAGATCCCCTAATACAGAGGGATTAACGTCTGTGCCACATCCAGAACCATTCAGTGTAGGAGTCTGGTGGTTCTACTGGATACTGACAAGTACCCAGCCCCTTTGTTCCCTCTGATAATCATCAGTCCTCCTCTGAATGCCTTCACCACTCTATTCCTGAATAGGTACACATTTAAATATGCTAGCAAGATCAAGGTATTGGGATAACCGCTGTTCAGAGAGTTGCAGTGAAAACCATCATACACAGCGGCCCTTTCTGGATAAGATTACCTCCCTCTGATCTAACGGGTAAAAATCAAAGCAAGGTGCATTGCAATGTCTGACACCCAGCACACTACAGCATATAAAATACAGGTATCCATCGACGTCCGGATTTGGAACCAGGACCACTTGTTGCAAGTCAATTTGGGCATATCACATGTAATACGACAGAGGCAAGACATTAAGGACAGTATACACAGCACTGAAATAATAATGTACATATTAAACCACAGCACTTAATAAACAGATACTGCACTTACATTTCACAAAAAAAAATAAAGCACAGATTGCACTAAGAAATCAAAAGATGCATGTGCTAGCAAACAGTGAGAGCTGAGGAAGAAGCAGTGGTGAAATACTTTATTGTACAGTACAGTAAGTTTCTTTTTATACAATGAAATAGCATACAGGGGGCGGCATGGTGGTGCAGTGGTTAGCACTGTTGCCTCACACCTCTGGGACCCGGGTTCGAGTCTCCGACTGGGTCACGTGTGTGTGGAGTTTGCATGTTCTCCCCATGTCATCGTGGGGTTTCCTCCGGGTACTCCGGTTTCTCCCGCACAGTCCAAAAACATGCAGAGGCTAATTGGAGTTGCTAAATTGCCCGTAGGTGTGCATGTGTGAGTGAATGGTGTGTGAGTGTGCCCTGCGATGGGCTGGCCCCAAATCCTGGGGTGTTCCCTGCCTCGTGCCCATTGTTTCTGGGATAGGCTCCAAACCCCCCGCGACCCAGTAGGATTCCAGTGGTTTGGAAAATGGATGGATGGATATACATACAGTCGTACCTGTGGTTCATGAATGCTGCGGTCTTTTGGTTTGCGACAAAAAATGTTGTGGAAAATTATGCATTGATTCGCGCACAAAATTCGCTTGACGAATAGATTCCTGGACCAGATTCCTTTTTCATGCTAGTGTAGCACCGGCAGAGCGCATGTACCAGCATGCCCCGCTTTCAATTGTAAACAGAAAGATCAGAACAGGCAACCAACAAGCACCGAACCCAAATTCACAGATGCTGCACTGCAAGATGCACATGCAGTGGATGATTTACACACGCTAAAAACACGTGAGGATCAAACCGGGTATACACATGACATGGGCAAACAATAGGGAAATGCAACTATTAATATTAACAACAACAATAAAAGGAGTTAAATGACTGTTAATAAAGACAAAGGTGTGGATGCGGGTCTTCGCTGCAACTCCCTATTTAGATTACTGATTGGCTGAAGAGTCCTCACACCTGGGTGTGACCTACAGATTACCACAAAAACCTGCATACACACCGGCCCTTTGCGGATAAGATTGGACACCCTTGTGTAATTGTTATTCTAGAAAAAGTGACAGAGTAGGATTCGTTACAACAGGAGGGAATCTGCGCCAAGATTTTTCATTGGCTTGGCTGAAAAATATTTAAAATGTAATAAAAACAGTGATACTAATGAGTAATATAACAGTGAAAGTATGAGCCCAGGAAATATTTATTATTATTTTTTTAATTTTAATTACATTTTTATTACATTGAAAATGAAAGTGAAATGTAATTACAAGAGTCTGCAAAATTAAAGCCGCCGCTCCACCTTCTGGTCATTGAAAGGTACTACTCTCCCCACAGGAAATGCCTACTGTGTGCCTTTCGTGACTTGGCAAATGAAGAAATGCATTTAGTTGTTCCAAAGGCATTGCATAATTACACAGAATCGATTTCACCCACAAAATTACTTTCTTTCATTCATGAAATGCATTTTGTCCAGAAAATGACATTCTTCCATTTAGTTCCGGTCTGTTTCAAAGGAGATGCTGGAACAGTTACGTAAGCTACATTCGGAATTTAAATCATAATGTTGTCAGATGTTCATCTCAGAGCGACATTTTCCACAGCAAGGATTATCTATGAATCTGTATAATTTACGTTTTGTTTTAAACTTGTCAGCAAATCAGTACTCAGAATGTTTTCCCGCCTTGCAAATCAGCACAAATCATCATTTGGAACTTGTCCACCTCCATCCAGAACAATGCCAAGGTGGCAATGTTGGGTGCATCGGCCAGGACCCCTGGTGAGCCAGTTCTCCCTCTATGATATTATCTACACTCCCAGTGTTGCTGCTGACCTTAGCCACATTGAGACCAGGTCCCAGGTCACTGGCTACATCGGCCCAGATCAACTCGATGCTGCTCTGAAGGGGTGTGAAGTTGTGCTAATTCCTGCTGGAATGCACAGAAAGCCCAGAATGACTCACGATGATCTCTTTAACACCAACACCACCATCATGGCCACCCTGGCTGACGCCTGTGTCAGCAAGTGCCCTGAACCAACCCTGTAAACTCTGGATGGCATATGCAGGATTCACATTCTCTCTTCTGGATGCTATGAATGACAAAGAGGGGGTGTGGAGTGTGTGTTTCTGAGGTCTGAGGAAAGTGAAAATACTTCTCTACCCCTCTCCTCCTTAGGAGACATGGAATTGAGAAGAACCTGGGCCTTGGCGAGCTCTCCACCTTTGATGAGAAGCTGGTGACAGAGGCTTTGGGCTTGAAGTTGACGGCCTCCATCATGTAAGGGGAGGATTTAGTGCTGCTCAAGGGCAGCCCCACAAAAATGGACCGTGACAACCTGGAGCAAAAGTAAAAAGACAGTGCTTCTCACGCAGGCTTTTTGCAACATTTTCTCTGTTCTGCTTTTCTAGGATCTAAATATTCCTGGAATGATGGGAAAGAGCAGGATCTAGCTGTGGCTAACATCTACTGTGAATCCCACCTTTCAGTGTCCCAAAAGGGGAGAGGGCACAGGGCCAGTGTCCCACCCACCCTTCCCCTTGGTTCGCCCTCTCTTGCCTGGGCTGGGGCTCGGAGGGGGGGGGGGGGGGAGGGGCGCCTGCGGGTTGATGGTCCTGTGTCCCCAGTCTCGTCTCGTCTATCGCCTCCCCTGATGCATGCCTGGAGTGCGCGCCTTTGGGGGGGGGGGGGGGGGGGGGGTTCTGTCACGCCAAGCTCTTCCAATGCTTGTGTGTGCCACGCCCCCTCATTAACCGTGTGTGCTGCCCCGATTGTGATCACCTGTTTCCTGTTATTTCGGCTTGTCTTGTGTCTTCAGGTCTGTTTCCCCAGGTCTGTCATTGATGTTTGTACCTTGTGGTCCTTGTAGTTCATGCTTTCCCCATTAAAGCCCCGTCTTTTGAATCAAAGGCTGCCCGACTCGTGATTCCCCGCTTCCTGCTTGCTCGCTCACCAAGGTGTCCCATTATATAGAATACCTGGATGATGCGCAGGCATGCAGAGTGGAGTTTCTGCCGAATTCAATTTACAGAGCTAAAAGCCACTTACCAGACAATCAGAAAATACCATTTGTTGTTTCCAAGTAAATTGCAAAATAAATTCCTGCCCTTCCTTGAATAAAAGTCCCGTTCATTGGGTGAAGGTGGCTACATTTGATTAACTGGTGGATTGTTATGGAAATGTAGCATGAAAGCAAGATTAAAGTAACCTAAATAGCATCTGAATTGTCGTACTGATTTCAGTCAGAAGTAGTGAGGTGATCTTGTTCTCAGAAAAGATGCAGGATGAGTCTTCAGAATTATCCTTTCTCCTGCAACTGGCCCACTGTGTCTCCAAGGCACAGTAATAATTATTTCAGTGTCCTATTTCTGTGTTGGAGATGTTCAAAACCGGAGACTTCAAGTTCCTATTCAGATCTGCACTCCACTATTCCTCTAACACTGGCTGTCCAAAAGTTTTCTTTGGACTTCTGTCTGTACCAATGCATCTTAGTGACAGTGGAGTCTTGGTAGGATCAGTGAATGGTCGCCATCTCTCCTTCACTCACTTCAGTTGCTACATTCTGACTCACTTGGCCTTCACAGAGCCCATGTGAGGAATGAGAGCCCGGTGTGATGTCAGGTCAACACAAGAACACTGGAGTTAAACGCAGCAGATAGCAGAGCCAGGTGGCCGCCAGCATGGTTCAGACTGAGGAGGAAGTGCCAGTAGGGACCTTCTCCGGTACCCTAAGCCCCTCCTCACTGCTGCACTGTTAGGGCCGCGATATACTTCATGCAAGGCGACGTATTCACAACACGCCTCACAAGCAACAGGACTCACACGCAACGCGAGCAATGTACTGACTTTACTTGCACGCGTAGATTACGTCTATCCACCAGGGGCAATGCCAGAAAATCGGCAAATTGGCTATTTCATTTCCGGTCTCACTTGTTTTGTATGATGTTGTGACATGAAATGAGGTACAGTCGCTGCCTCCACAGTGATTGAGTTGCACGTTTTTTAATACTGCTGCTGCATTCTTTGTATTCTAACCACTGCTCCACATCATACTCTGCTCTGCCACATATGATTTTGCTACCCCATGTTAAATGTTACAATGTATATTGTTAGATATCTCGTAGTAGTTAGTATTTTGTAATTATAGTTCATGTCCACCAGGGGGCCTAACCCTAACTCTTAACCTAACCACAAAACAATGTATACTAGTGTTATGGTGGACGATTGACATGGCACAACCTTATTGCTAATACTTAAAGTCAACTTTACATAATTAAAGCAACTATTATTAATAGTCAGGCATCTGGTCAGGTAAAGTTGGATTAGTACACGTAATAGGCCTAATCTATACCACAAGTGTGTCTGCTGGGGTGTGGCATGAGTAAATGGTGTCCTGTAGTTGTGTTCTGGGCATACAGCAGCTCTGGATATAACGGACTTTGGATATAACAGACTCTTGTGCCAGGTCCCTTGAAGTTCGTTATAATGGGATTTTAGTGTAGTTAAATATTGCGCACCTCATTACAGTATCTTTGTTACACATCTCCGCTCCCTCCCCCAACCCGGCTCGTAAGAGAGAAACAAGCTCAGGGCTGCCACTAATTCTGCGGGATGGTGAGTTGTATTTTTACGCACTTTGTTTTTAGTTGTTTCTATACCGGCAAATTAGACTCCGGACTCCTCATAATATACAGTAGGTTTCTCTTGTCCTGTGCATCTCTTCATTGCTAATAAGCAGTACATATTGAACTGATAAAGGATTCAGTCTATTACAGAAGTAAAGCGGTGTACACCCATTTAGTATCCTATAACTTCACATGTAAAGTATAAATGACGACTGTTAGTTACTTGTCAGCTATGTTGATTTTTAAGACCAGCACATAAGATTAAAATAGTTCCTCCTTAAACAAACCTGGAGAAGGTCTTCACTTCCTTCGTGTTAATTTTGCATCCATAAATGACGTGTTGACTGTTTTCCTGCTGTGCACAATCGATGATGGTTCCATCCATCCATCCAACCATTCCATTCCAGCCTCTGGACATGAGGATGAATGCTCCAGTGCACCGCTTATCCTTCTGGGTCACGGGGAGTCTGGAGCCTATCCCAGAAGCAATGGGCACGAGGCAGGGAACATCCCAGGATGGGGGGCCAGCCCTTCGTGGCACACTCACACACTATTCACTCACACGGGCAATTTAGCAACTCCAATCAGCCTCAGCATGTCTTTGGACTGTGGGGGGAAACCGGAGTATCCGGAGGAAACCCCACGGCGACATGGGGGGAACATGCAAACTCCACACACACGCGACCCAGGTGGAGACTCGAACCCCGGTCCCAGAGGTGTGAGGCAACAGTGCTAACCACTGCACCACCATGCCGCCCCTACATACATACATACACACGTAAATCATAATTCAACTTTGGAGGAATTTTTCAGCTTTTTCTACTTTTGGGGGGGGGGGGGGGGTGAATAAACATTGACTTTCTCGCTGGCTTTGAATGCAGTAATTGGCTGTAACAGAAAACGCAGATCCGACTGTGCCATGAAGTCTTGTACGACAGTCCTTTACGACATGAGACCTATCAAGCAGCAACATGTCATCTTTCCGAGTGCGCATGGGTACGCATTCTTGGAACAGAATGACTTAAGACAGATCGTGCAGCACTGTCAGTACCCTTTGCGTGCTGGCTGCACAATCTGTCTTAAGTCATCTTGCTCTCGCGAGGTTTTTGTACCATGTGACATGGTGACATGTGGTGACATTTTGCAGTGCTAGACAAAAAAATCTAACCATGATGCATTGCATCAGGACCAGAATGCATTGCTTTAAGAAAGGGTTGTAAGTGGCTGCATGAAGTTGAACGCACCCTATTTTTTTCTTGTTGCCAATAGCAACCTATGACCACACCTAAGATTGGTGACAGAGAACATTTGGAATCAACACCGGGGGCATTTCAGATTTCAGCACAGATGGTTTGATTGTTACACTCTGGCAATAGCATCAAGATAAGTGTTATTAGCCCAATAAATCATGAAAACGAGGTTTAACATTTTCTACATGAAGGGCAGGGAGATTATCAGTCAATGTGTATGATTTAGTGTTGTTTTGTGCTATAGTATAGGCTGAAACCTGTGATTATCATCAAAAACAAAATGCGGTAATCGTAAGTATTAACAGGAATGTTAAATCTGCATTTGCATGATTTCAGAAACTACTGAGAGGTATGAAGAGAAAGGATGACATCACTAGTTTCTTACACACAAAGAGGAGGGATCAGGGAGGAAAAGCAGACGTAGTTGCGGATGGCGAAAGAGGAGAAGGAGCAAGAAGAAGAAGATCAAGCTGAGCCAGGGCAAGAAGATGAAACAGGTAAGCAGCAGAGGAAGTATGAATAGACATACACTCCAAAGCTGAGGTGCTAGGGAGGAGAGACTGCATGAGTTCCCTGGATTTGATGTATTTTAACCATATATGGTACATGCAGTATTAGAGAATGTAACACCTGCAAATGTATAAAGAAACGGCTTTGATTTTGCCACCCCAACTGATTTCCATGCCACCCTCATGCCACCCTAAGAAAATTTCTCTAGATCCGCCCTTGTCGGTGAACAAGGGAATGTTACCTGGCTAACTAGCCCCAGGTAGCTTACATGCCCTCCCTTAGGCTGCTTTCCTCACACTGTTCAGTGAGTAAAAGTACTTTCAGCATGAGGAAGAGCAGACTCATAACTTTAACCCTGCAGCTAAGATAATTGCATATTACAGCTTAAATGCAGCTTGAATGTTTCCTGGTCAACATTAGACAGAGGAATACAAGCCAGCTAACCCCTAGTCAGTGCCCCCCCCCCCCCCAGCAGAGACACCGGGTTGGTCTCATAAGCTCTTGATCTGAGCTTCTCCGAAGGGATGTTGAGGCACACTGTTGAGGCTCTTCAGGTGGTGGGCCGCCCTGAAGATGGGCCCCAGTCAGCAGGAGACAGCAGGTCCATCCAGAGC
This sequence comes from Brienomyrus brachyistius, assembly GCF_023856365.1. Classification (NCBI taxonomy): domain Eukaryota; kingdom Metazoa; phylum Chordata; class Actinopteri; order Osteoglossiformes; family Mormyridae; genus Brienomyrus; species Brienomyrus brachyistius. The sequence continues at coordinate 4,832,092 of NW_026042306.1, read as the reverse complement.
AGACTACAGAAGCAGGGATCAGGAAGAGGAATCCTTGAGATCCTGGGGTCCCCCACACATTATCAAGCAGCACAAAATGGCACTGAACAATAAACGTATATGTCTGACATACTTGTCCTTTTTTAATTACAAAAACTATATTGGGAAATAAAAAATAACCTCCTCCTTTTGCATGCAGATTGAAATATTGTTATTTACATGTAAAATGGAGTAATGGAAGCCCCTAATCTTGAGGTTTTAAGTAACTACTTCCATTAATATTACCTTCAGCAGACCAATTAGAACCAACTTCTATATTGGATTTATCCGTGTGTATGGAGCCACCATTTTCAGAGTTACTGTGCGTTATGTCTGTTGTACAGCCCTGATGTGGTAGCTGCTGAAATCATTCACTGGGGCTAAGCAGAAACAGCAGTGTACTCCAACACCTTAACCTCCAGAAAGAGCCATGCAGTTCAAAGCCCCGCAGAGAAAGTGTTGCATCAAAGGAAGATCAAAATGCCTGATCGTCATGAGAATTTCCCCACAGGGATCAATAAAGTGTTATTGTTATATTTCAGGCTTACCTGGATTAAAGGGCATGTTGTTAGTGTATAGTGCTTAGAATGTTTAATTACTCTTATTTTCTTAACTTGTATAATAGATGAGCCATCATATCCTTAATGTGTATTGATATATGCAAAGGGAGGAGAAGGGAACAGACCCAAGGTGCAGAGTAAGAGCTAATGTTGAGTAAAATAGCATTAGAGAAATAAATTTTAAATAAATTCATGGTTTATGTCCATGGTTAATGTTACATTAACTCTATCCAGTCTCCTAGCTGAATATGTTAAGCAGGATTTCAAGTGGGCTGGAAAGATCTGGAACAGGGTTCTGACGCCTTCGTTTAATAAATAAATATATCTTGATGCCAATTTCATACATAAAGTTTGTTTTCATTTGTTGCATCCTGGCCTTCCTTCCAGTTGATGCCATAAAGATCAGTATTTCCCACACAAAGACTTTGCTTGTAGGGCTCCAGACTGGGACAATTTATTCACATTTTGAGATCATTTTTGGAGACAGTGTCACTAAATTTTATAAGAAGGTACAGCAGTGCAACTTAACATTTGTTTGCTTTTGTCTGGAATACTGTTGCTTTTTTAAATACATTCAAAATATCTTATACCTGAGTGTGATATCTGAACGGTATCAAAACATAAGAACATAAGAACTATACAAACGGGAGGAGGCGATTCGGCCCATCAAGCTCGCTTGGGGAGAACTTAACTAATAGCTCAGAGTTGTTAAAATCTTATCTAACTCTGATTTAAAGGAACCCAAGGATTTAGCTTGCACTACATTATCAAGAAGACTATTCCATACTCTGAGTACGCACTGTGTAAAGAAGTGCTTCCTTAAATCCAGTTTGAAATGTTCTCCCGCTAATTTCCACCTATGGCCACGAGTTCATGAATTTGAACTAATGCTGAAGTAACTATTTGGTTAAACAGCATCCAAACCTGTTAGAATCTTATATACCTGGATCATGTCCCCCCTCAGTCTCCTTTGCTTGAGACTGAACAGATTTAGCTCAAGTAACCTTTCCTCGTATGGCATTCCTCTAAGACCAGGAATCATTTTTGTGGCCCTACGCTGCACCTTTTCTAAGGCCACAATGTCCTTTTTAAGATATGGTGACCAAACCTGCACACAATATTCTAGGTGAGGTCTCACCAGGGAATTGTATAATCTTAGCATTACCTCCCTTGACTTATACTCCACACACCTGGAGATATACCCCAACATCCTATTGGCCTTTTTTATTGCTTCCCCACACTGACGAGAATGGGACATGGAAGCAAAATTAGATATCGCCTAATACTATTAAATCTTTTGGTTATATATGACCCAATCCACCAGATTAAGTTATACCACAAGTAAGTGTTACGCGTAGTTAGGAAATTATCTGCTGCTAGAACTAAAAGTTAGTCTTCATGTACAAACATCTAAGAACTGTGGTTTTCGCAGGTATTACATGCTTATACCCAGATACACTATATGGACAAATGTTTTGGGACACAGGAGCCAGGCCATGTCCAACATTAATGCCTGACCTCACAAATGCTCTTCTGGATGAATGGGAAAAAATCCCACAGACACCCTCCAAAATCTTGTGGTCAGCCTTTCAGGAACATTGGCAGCTGTTATAGCTGCAAGGGGGGACCAACTCCACATTGATGCCTAAGGATTTCATAGGATTTCCTGTAGGTATTGTGGCCAGATGTCCCAGTACTTTTGTCCATAGAGTGTAGCTGGAAGACTCAGGTTAGGCTCGGCTGATGTGCTGCAGTGTCGGCTTAGTTAGCAGTGGCTTACAGGAGTTGTGCCAAGTGCGGCTTATGCACGGCAATCAGGGTGTTGGCAAAAAGTAAGAGGACCGATTCATTTATGCTACCATTGGCGCAGTTACGCTCAGGCCATGGTTGCATATCATAAGGCAACCGGTAAGGATCCATGAACTAAGTTTTCCCGTTTTACAACAACTCTGTACATAAATAAGGAGCCTACCGTCCATTTTTGTGTCAATAACATATTTATGCACATTATGATTTTTTATGATGAGGTGTTAAATAAGCTGGCTCCAATTTAGAATAGCTTTCTGTTTTTCAAATATTATGTATATAATAATAAATTATGTCAATTTTTATTAACATACTAAGATGTTTTGTTATATTCATGATATTTACACTGTAAAAATATCCATGCTCATACAAGACAAAGTACTGTATTTTGATTATACTAAGAGTCCATATTATTGCAAATACAGGACTGTTATTTTTTCCCAACTTCGCATGCATTCTGGGTATTGCAAAAGCTGTTGGAGATCACGAGCCTGAAGACATTTTATGGTTTTACTGTGACAGTCTCCGAACCTGCTGTCAGAAAGAGCATCACCTCTGGGGTAACATGTGTTTCTGTAGATTTATTCACATTATTAGTTGGTCATTAGATAATTACGGTGAACTCTGTTGTTCAATGTACAAAATTTAACTGTTAACCTAAAACTAGTTTTTATGTGGCAGTCAAATCTCGTTGCATAAATCAGTAAAATTTAATACAACACATTGACCGTGAGACATACACATTCCAACCAGCCCACACACTATACTCAGCGAAAGGAATAACGCCTACTAACGTGTCCCCTTATATAGAATTAGTGGATTGCGCAGGCACGCGGAGTGGAGCTTCCCGAATAAGGCTGAAGTTGGCTCCTTATTTGCAGCTCCTTACTCAGATTTTCCGATCCACCTTAAAATGCTGCGCAGCCGAATGCAATGACGCGATTGCGCCTGTAGAGGGGCTCATTTAGCGAGGGTTACATTCAGAACTTCATTTGGCTTTCGATTCCTATTAACTGAACACGATTATACTGACTTGTTGCCACTTTGAGGAAAGTATATATCTGGGCAGATTCAGTAATAGTATGTGTGTATTTTATCAGAAAATGAGACAAACGCAAACGTCTTTTCACTCCCAATCAGGCCCAGAAATATGCCCAATCAGGCAAATATGAACTTCTCAGTACACATCAGGTATGCTACTATATAGGAAAAGTGACATTGTCCTGACCCAGACTGATTTAATACTTTAAAGATCAGATGGAAACAAGGCATGTCATACTATAGCGCACAAAGGTGTGAATGAGAAGCCAGGTTTCCATGCCCATTTTAATACATTAAATCAGTCTGGGCCAGGACAATGTGACTTATTCTATATTGTGGATACCTGACGTGTACTGAGAAGTTCATATTTGCCTGGTCCAGAGAGGTTGAAGGTATTAAAATGCTCCCCCTACATGCGCAATCGCGTCATTGCATTCGGCTGCGCAACATTTAAGATGGACCGGAGAATCGGAATAAGACGCTGCGAATAATAAATATGACTGGTGTGTGAGTGTGTGTGGGCTGGCCCCCCATCCTGGGTTGTTCCCTGCCTCGTGCCCATTGCTTCTGGGATAGTCTCCGGACCCCCCGCGACCCAGTAGGATAAGCGTTTTGGAAAATGGATGGATGGATGGATGGTGTGTGAGTGTGTGTGGGCTCGCCCCCCATCCTGGGTTGTTCCCTGCCTCGTGCCCCCGCGACGCAGAAGGATAAGCGGTTTGGAAAATGGATGGATGGAATAATAAGTAAGTTACGTGTGATCCCGCTGCAAATATTTATACGTAATACGTTATTACATGAATGCGCACACAGATGGAGTGCGGAAAAGGTGGAAGCGTAAGAGCAAGATGAATGCGGTAGGCAGGGGTCCTCGCATTAACAGTGAGACACGCGTTTCTCCCATAATGTAATCTATCTTAAAGGTTTTGATGAAACTTGAGAGCCTTGAATAAAATAAGGCAACAATTTGCACCCACGTTTTGGGAGTAAACATAACTGTTTATTGGAGTAAACTGTTTTTTTTAGTGAGATACACCCAATTTAAAGAAAATAAATATTTTAAATATTTAACTGTAAAATCTGGAATTCTATACTGTACTGTTTTTTCGCCATACTACCTTTACCAGCATGCTGTGCAGTTTGTACATTCCCACCGTTAAGGCAGTTTTTTTTTTCATCTTGGATGGACCAATTACAGTGGAGAAATCCACTTAGCCCGCGAAATCGCGGCGGCGATGCGCCAGTTGCTGGAGTGAGGATGTTCTTTTTGGCGGAGATAACGGGTCTGTCGGCACGTCAGTTTTAAAATGGCAAGCAATTTCTTTCGAAAAGCTATGAACCAACTGAGGAACAAGGAGTTTCAGAAGTATCTGAGGAGGTATGTGCATCCAGAGGCGCTTACAGTTTATTTAAAAATCCTATATGTAAACTTTCCTTGTCGATTGCCTTCAGTGCATATAGAGCTTAAACTCTTCACTTTGTTGTAGATGTAAGCATAAAGTCACTGCTTACGTTTGGGTCCATCATTGCAGAAGTGCTGCTGGTGATCACAGAATTGCACTTATAATTTTTTTTGTTTGTGTTCTTTGTCTTTCCGTGATCTAAATGTACCTGTTGGGAAAATCCTTACAACAAAAGCACGGCAAGAAAGTCACAAACTGATTTTTTTGTTAATATAAATATAATTTTGTGACTACTGTTTAATAATTTCACACTAATATATTGTAAGAATCCTCTGGAATTTCTTTAATGGTACCTTCACCCTGCTGCATGTTAGATCAGCTCTGTGTTTTATTGTTTGATTTCAGCACTTCTGGGGACCTGTAATTAATTGGGGTCTGCCCATAGTCGCTGTGATGGATATGAGGAAGAGCCCTGAAATAATCAGTCGTCGAATGACCTTAGGTAAGAGGCAGAGGGCTCACCTTCCATCTATATGAGCGTCCACTGGGTCACTCGGAACTCCAGAGGGACTTTTTAAAGGTTTTAAGCTGGTTGCTCTTCTTCTTTCTGGCCTCTGACCCCTGCATGATCTCTGTCTCCCCAGCTCTTACCGGTTACTTGCTCATTTTTATGAGGTTCTCATATCGAGTCCAGCGCCAATACTGGCTCCTCTTCGCATACCACATGGCCAATGTGACGGCACAAACGATCCAGGGAGGCCGGCTCATCCGACACAAGTAGGTCCCCACCAGGCTCCCTCTAGAATATTTAAATCTTCACCTCATATCTGTTGATTAATGCCATATTACTGCTCGACATAGCATTTGCAGCCGGCAGCCAGGCAATCACTCTGCCAGCTTTTCTCCTAGTCAGATCCTTCCTTAATAGTGTCACACAAGTACCTTTTATAGGTTTGTGTTCTTCATGAATGTTTTTTTTTCTTCCATTTCAGAATGCAGAAGAAAAATGTGAAATGAGCCTTTGAGTCCGTAAAGAAATCTCCCCTCCTGCCGCCCCCCCCAAATAAATATTTATATAAATTTATATATCTGTGTATTCATTTCTTTCATTTTTCTTATTATGAAACCACACGTGAGTAGGGGCAATTCACTGCCCATACAAAGTGCGAGGGGATAACATTTACCTAATGAAGACTGTAGTCCTGTATTAGACAAAATCATTTTATCATATGGGTCAGTTACAGTTACCTACATAAGAACATAAGATATTTACAAACGAGAGGAGACCAATCAGCCCATCAAGCTCATATGGGGAGAACTTAACTAATAGCTCAGAGTTGTTAAAATCTTATCTAGCTCTGATTTAAAGGAACCCAGGGATTTAGCTTACTACTTACTAAACTAGTAGCAAGACTCTAAAACATGATGTGTAAAAAAGTGCTTCCTCAAATTTGTTTTAAAATGTTTTCTCGCTAATTTCCACTTATGGCCACGATTTCTAATATTTAAACTAATATTGAAATATTGAACAGCATCCAGACCTGTTAGAATCTTATATACCTGGATCATGTCCCTCTTAGTCTCCTTTACTCGAGGCTAAACGGATTCTGCTCAGTTAACCTCTCATAAGACATTCCTCTAAGACCAGGAATCATTCTGGTACCCCTACGTTGCACCTTTTCCAAGGCAGCAATGTCCTTCGTAAGGTATGGTGACCAAACCTGCACACAATATTCTAGGTGGGGACTTGCCAAGGAATTGTATAATCGAGCCGTTTGTGGTGGACAACATCAAAGGGACTTCTGCAGAACTAAGCAGATAACATCATAGGCCTTTTTTTGATCAATTTCTTTCGTAGCTTCCTCAAAGAACTCAAGTAGATTAATTAAACAGGACCTACCTCTCCTAAATCTATGATGGCTATCCCTCAGAATGTTATTTTAATCCAGGTAATCTACCATTTTCACTTGGATTATAGCTTCCATTACCATTCCAGTTATGCATTTAAACTGATTGGCTTATAGTTTGCTGGATTACTTCTATCCCCTTTTTTGAATATGGGTGTTATATTAGTATGCTTCCAATTAGAAAGTGCCACACCAGTAGATAAGGATTTCTCAAATAGTAATGTTAAAGGTTGGTTAATAATATCCCTCATCTCTTTTAAAACTATATTTTATACTGTATTTAGTCCATGTCTAAGTCCGTATTCCCCAGGTCCGTCATTGATGTTCGTCACCGTCTGCCCTGTCTTCAGTGACTAAACCCTGGTTTCCTTTATCCTGCCTACCTGCCTTCTCCTTTCCCCGCTTCCTGCTTGCCCATCCTCCCCGCCGATCGCAACAGAATGACGGACCTCCTGAAAGAAGCACTGCGGCGGGCCAAGGACCAGCGCCTTGATCTACTGCAGGAGGTGCTTTATTAGCTAATTCAACTGGAGGTCCAGGAGGACCCAGCATCCCGGGATTTGGCCAGCCGGAGCGGGGACCTCCTAAGTGAGGCAGCCCCGCCCGGAGACGCGTACCCCTTGCGGGAGGTACGTGAAAATCTCCGGCTGCTAATGCAGCAGATTACTGAGCAGAGAGCCCAGTCAGTAGCGCTGTACTACGCGGAGGCTGCTGTACCGCCTTCTGTCCCTGAGGAAAAGGCCCAACCTCCCTCCACCGCTGCAAGCTGGAGAAAGAAGAGGAGGAAGCCCCAACGATCATCCTGGGGGCTTGCTCTCTCTTCCCCACTTCTCTCCTTGCAAGTGATCGGGAGGGCTCCCCGATCAGCTCGGACGTTGCCTTTGCGGGCAGCTTCCCCCTTCCGCGGAACACGCCTGGCTCTAAAAGGGGCCAGGGCAGTATGGGACGCTATCCCGCGGGTTAGCGGGCTCTTAAAGGGGCAATGCCTGCTAGTGAGGCAGCAACCCTGGAGCCCGTGCCTGTCCTATCTGTCCCGCCGGCGCCTGACGTCCTTGTCCCGCCTGATCTGCCTGTCCAGCCCGTGCCTGATCTGCCTATCCTGCCAGATCTGCCTATCTGGCCACTGCGACGCCCCTTGCTGGCCCAGAGTCAGCGGTGCCTGCGGCACCCGAGGCGCCTGCCACGGCCCCGCCTCCAGCTACTGCTCTGCCTGAGGCCCCTCTGCCTCCGCCTGTCCCTTCTCCGCCCGAGGCCACTCTGCCTCCACCCGTGGCTCTGCCCGCGCCTGTGACTCCTGCCCCTGTTGCCCATGTCCCTGACCCAGCTCCAGTCCCCCCATCACCGGTCCCTGTCTCCGAGGAGGTCCTGGACAATCTAACCACTGCTCCTTCCTCCTTTAGGCACATCCTCAGGCTGCATGTGTGTGGAAACTGGGCACCTTACCCAGATTCTCTTCAATGTATTCTGTTAAAAATTAAGCCAACAGTAGTGCCCATTGTGGAGAGCAATATCTGCAGGGGACCAACGACATATAGGGAGGCCCTGTGCGTACCAAAGTTAATCTATTGACGCAGGCTGTGGTGACAGTTGCTAGGCAAAGGAGAACAACAGGGTGTACCAGATAAGGCGAAATTGCCAGAAAATGGAAAAGTACGGACAGGGGCGGGGGCAGCTTGTAGAAGGGGTATAAGACAAACATGAACAACAAGGAAGTCAAACTCTGTTGGGATACGGTGTGTCGCAGAGTTCCCAGATCAATCTGTTGGAATAAAAGGAATAAAAGGTTATTGGACAACTCATCCAAGCCTCCGGGTGATCACTTCTCATCCAGGGACCCGGTGGAATCGGCGTAACTCCAACACCATGGGGATGTTTAAATATTTAATAAAAATTTTGTATATTATATTCTTTATATAATTCCTTATGTACATTTTATAATATATTTTTCTATACTTTATTATAGGAGTCTTTTTTGTTGTTTTATTGTTGAGGAAACACCCCAGTGCAATTCTCATCTGTATGTATCTGTATGAAATATACATACAAGGGGCGGCATGGTGGTACAGTGGTTAGCACTGTTGCCTCACACCTCTGGGACCCGGGTTCGTGTGTGGGGAGTTTGCATGTTCTCCCCATGTCGTCGTGGGGTTTCCTCCGGTTTCTCCCGCACAGTCCAAAAACATGCAGAGGCTAATTGGAGTTGTTAAATTGCCCGTAGGTGTGCATGTGTGAGTGAATGGTGTGTGAGTGTGCCCTGCGATGGGCTGGCCCCCAATCCTGGGGTGTTCCCTGCCTCGTGCCCATTGTTTCTGGGATAGGCTCCAAACCCCCCGCGACCCAGTAGGATTCCAGTGGTTTGGAAAATGGATGGATGGATATACATACAGTCGTACCTGCGGTTCATGAATGCTGCGGTCTTTTGGTTTGCGACCAAAAATGTTGTGGAAAAGAATGCATTGGTTCGCGCACAAAATTCGCTTGACGAATAGATTCCTGGACCATTTTCTTTTTTCATGCTAGTGTAGCACCAGCAGAGCGCATGTACCAGCATGCCCCGCTTTCAATTGTAAACAGAAAGATCAGAAAAGGCAACCAACAAGCACCGAACCCAAATTCACAGATGCTGCACTGCAAGATGCACATGCAGTGGATGATTTACACACGCTAAAAACACGTGAGGATCAAACCGGGTATACACACGACATGGGCAAACAATAGGGAAATGCAACTATTAATATTAACAACAACAATAAAAGGAGTTAAATGACTGTTAATAAAGACAAAGGTGTGGATGCGGGTCTTCGCTGCAACTCCCTATTTAGATTACTGATTGGCTGAAGAGTCCTCACACCTGGGTGTGACCTACAGATTACCACAAAAACCTGCATACACACCGGCCCTTTGCGGATAAGATTGGACACCCTTGTGTAATTGTTATTCTAGAAAAAGTGACAGAGTAGGATTCGTTACAACAGGAGGGAATCTGCGCCAAGATTTTTCATTGGCTTGGCTGAAAAATATTTAAAATGTAATAAAAACAGTGATACTAATGAGTAATATAACAGTGAAAGTATGAGCCCAGGAAATATTTATTATTATTTTTTTAATTTTAATTACATTTTTATTACATTGAAAATGAAAGTGAAATGTAATTACAAGAGTCTGCAAAATTAAAGCCGCCGCTCCACCTTCTGGTCATTGAAAGGTACTACTCTCCCCACAGGAAATGCCTACTGTGTGCCTTTCGTGACTTGGCAAATGAAGAAATGCATTTAGTTGTTCCAAAGGCATTGCATAATTACACAGAATCGATTTCACCCACAAAATTACTTTCTTTCATTCATGAAATGCATTTTGTCCAGAAAATGACATTCTTCCATTTAGTTCCGGTCTGTTTCAAAGGAGATGCTGGAACAGTTACGTAAGCTACATTCGGAATTTAAATCATAATGTTGTCAGATGTTCATCTCAGAGCGACATTTCCCCAGCAAGGATTATCTATGAATCTGTATAATTTACGTTTTGTTTTAAACTTGTCAGCAAACCAGTACTCAGAATGTTTTCCCGCCTTGCAAGATCAGCACAAATCATCATTCGGAACTTGTCCACCTCCATCCAGAACAATGCCAAGGTGGCAATGTTGGGTGCATCGGCCAGGACCCCTGGTGAGCCAGTTCTCCCTCTATGATATTATCTACACTCCTGGTGTTGCTGCTGACCTTAGCCACATTGAGACCAGGTCCCAGGTCACTGGCTACATCGGCCCAGATCAACTCGATGCTGCTCTGAAGGGGTGTGAAGTTGTGCTAATTCCTGCTGGAATGCACAGAAAGCCCAGAATGACTCACGATGATCTCTTTAACACCAACACCACCATCATGGCCACCCTGGCTGACGCCTGTGTCAGCAAGTGCCCTGAACCAACCCTGTAAACTCTGGATGGCATATGCAGGGGCTGGATTCACATTCTCTCTGCTGGATGCTATGAATGACATGGAGGGGGTGTGGAGTGTGTGTTTCTGAGATCTGAGGAAAGTGCAAATACTTCTCTACCCCTCTCCTCCTTAGCAGACATGGAATTGAGAAGAACCTGGGCCTTGGCGAGCTCTCCACCTTTGATGAGAAGCTGGTGGCAGAGGCTTTGGGCTTGAAGTTGACGGCCTCCATCATGTAAGGGGAGGATTTAGTGCTGCTCAAGGGCAGCCCCACAAAAATGGACCGTGACAACCTGGAGCAAAAGTAAAAAGACAGTGCTTCTCACGCAGGCTTTTTGCAACATTTTCTCTGTTCTGCTTTTCTAGGATCTAAATATTCCCGGAATGATGGGAAAGAGCAGGATCTAGCTGTGGCTAACATCTACTGTCCTCAAATCTACCGTTAGTAGTCTTACAACCTACTTTTTTGTGTGTTGTTTTTTGATGTGTCAAACAAAAAACTGAGAGTAAAGTAAAGGTTAATATGTATTCCGTTGCACTGGATTTATTTTGATCTGTTTCGGATTTTAAGTTTTCATAAGCTGCCAAACTAAAAAAAAGTTTTCAGAGTATTCCTCATTGCCCTCTTGCCTGCTTGTTTCCTTAAAGGCTCTCTGTGTGTGTGAAAGTGAGTTAATTCTTTATTTTCTCTCGTTGTTCAACCGCTGAGATGATTCTTTTTTCATGTCTGGAGTTAAGCTGTTTATGCACTAACTGTACTAGTGCAGCATGTTTTTGTTTCACCAAGTTGCTAACTGTTATTCTCAGGGCTCTCAAGTCTCATGTATTTCAACCAGTTCACACGTTCACATGCTACACCTTATATTTCTCACGCTGAGTGTTACATCTCGCTCGCCTGTTCCTTGTGTGTGCCACGCCCCCTCATTAACCGCGTGTGCTGGCCCGATTGTGATCACCTGTTTCCTGTTATTTCGGCTTGTCTTGTGTATTTCAGTCCGCGTTCAAGTCTGTTTCCCCAGGTCTGTCATTAACGTTTGTACCGTGTGGTCACAACAGCGAGCCGAGAGCCAGCTGGAGGTCATATACTGGCAAAATCAGACCGAGGTCGGCGAAGACCCCGAGGCGCTGGAGATAGTCAGGCGAAGCGGGACTCTCCTGGAGGAGAGGTGCATGAAAATCTCCGGCTGCTGGTGTGGCGCGTGACAGACAGGAGGCTGCAGCTGGTCACGCCGCTCGCAGCAGCGGCTGTAAACCAGCCGTCTGTGCCTGTGGACACGCCGCAACCTCCTTCCACCACCGCAAGCCGGAAGAAAATGAGAAGGAAGCAGAGAGGGAGGCCAGAGGAAGCCCAGACCGTCCTCCTGGGAGCAGTCCCCCTCTCACCAGCTTCACTCCATACTGATTATCGGGGGGAATTCTCGATTGCCGTGGACATCCCCACTGCAGCCTGCCATGCTGTATGTCGGGAGGAGCCGCTTCTGAGCCTGGCTGTGTTTGCCCCGGACATCACCACCACTTACCTGCAACCACCCAGCTCTTGTTTGCCTACAGCCACTACGCTGCCAGTGATGGCAGCACATCCCTTTTCAGGGACTCGTCTGGCTCTTAATGGGGCCAGATCTGCTTGGGACACCATCCCGCAGGTCCCACGGTCCCTTAACAGGGCAGCTTGACATGCCTGTCCTGCTGGCGCCTAATGTGCCTGACCTGCCTGTGCTGCTTGCAGCTTCGCCGCCCATGGTTCCTGAGGCTCCTGCTGCGCCCGTTCCTGCTCCACCCGTCCGCCCATCCCTGAGGCACCTGCTACACCTGAGGCCCCTCTGCCTTCACCTACGCCTGTTGCTCCAGCCCCGGCTCCACCCGCTCCTAATGGGCTGGCTCCACGCAAAGGGGCTTCGGCTCCAGCTCCAGTCCCCGAGGAGGTCTCAGGCTGTCAGATCATCGCTCCTCCTCCCTTGATGGAGGGAGAGGAAGAGCTTGAGTGGGATCCCACGGGGACCTCCCTAATGACTCTTCTGCCCTCGCCCCGGCGAGGTTGACCCCGGCCAGAATCCCACCTTTCAGTGTCCCAAAAGGGGAGAGGGCACAGAGCCAGTGTCCCACCCACCCTTCCCCTTGGTTCACCCTCTTGCCTGGGCTGGGGCTCGGAGGGGGGGGGTGAGGGGCGCCTGCGGGTTGATGGTCCTGTGTCCCCAGTCTCGTCTCGTCTATCGCCTCCCCTGATGCATGCCTGGAGTGCGCGCCTTTGGGGGGGGGGTTCTGTCACGCCAAGCTCTTCCAATGCTTGTGTGTGCCACGCCCCCTCATTAACCGTGTGTGCTGCCCCGATTGTGATCACCTGTTTCCTGTTATTTCGGCTTGTCTTGTGTCTTCAGGTCTGTTTCCCCAGGTCTGTCATTAATGTTTGTACCTTGTGGTCCTTGTAGTTCATGCTTTCCCCATTAAAGCCCCGTCTTTTGAATCAAAGGCTGCCCGACTCGTGATTCCCCGCTTCCTGCTTGCTCGCTCACCAAGGTGTCCCATTATATAGAATAACTGGATGATGCGCAGGCATGCAGAGTGGAGTTTCTGCCGAATTCAATTTACAGAGCTAAAAGCCACTTACCAGACAATCAGAAAATACCATTTGTTGTTTCCAAGTAAATTGCAAAATAAATTCCTGCCCTTCCTTGAATAAAAGTCCCGTTCATTGGGTGAAGGTGGCTACATTTGATTAACTGGTGGATTGTTATGGAAATGTAGCATGAAAGCAAGATTAAAGTAACCTAAATAGCATCTGAATTGTCGTACTGATTTCAGTCAGAAGTAGTGAGGTGGTCTTGTTCTCAGAAAAGATGCAGGATGAGTCTTCAGAATTATCCTTTCTCCTGCAACTGGCCCACTGTGTCTCCAAGGCACAGTAATAATTATTTCTGTGTTGGAGATGTTCAAAACCCGAGACTTCAAGTTCCTATTCAGATCTGCACTCCACTATTCCTCTAACACTGGCTGTCCAAAAGTTTTCTTTGGACTTCTGTTGGGCTTCTGTCTGTACCAATGCATCTTAGTGACAGTGGAGTCTTGGTAGGATCAGTGAATGGTCGCCATCTCTCCTTCACTCACTTCAGTTGCTACATTCTGACTCACTTGGCCTTCACAGAGCCCATGTGAGGAATGAGAGCCCGGTGTGATGTCAGGTCAACACAAGAACACTGGAGTTAAACGCAGCAGATAGCAGAGCCAGGTGGCCGCCAGCATGGTTCAGACTGAGGAGGAAGTGCCAGTAGGGACCTTCTCCGGTACCCTAAGCCCCTCCTCACTGCTGCACTGTTAGGGCCGCGATATACTTCATGCAAGGCGACGTATTCACAACACGACTCACAAGCAACAGGACTCACACGCAACGCGAGCAATGTACTGACTTTACTTGCACGCGTAGATTACGTCTATCCACCAGGGGCAATGCCAGAAAATCGGCAAATTGGCTATTTCATTTCCGGTCTCACTTGTTTTGTATGATGTTGTGACATGAAATGAGGTACAGTCGCTGCCTCCACAGTGATTGAGTTGCACGTTTTTTAATATTGCTGCTGCATTCTTTGTATTCTAACCACTGCTCCACATCATACTCTGCTCTGCCACATATGATTTTGCTACCCCATGTTAAATGTTACAATGTATATTGTTAGATATCTCGTAGTAAGTTAGTATTTTGTAATTATAGTTCATGTCCACCAGGGGGCCTAACCCTAACCCTTAACCTAACCACAAAACAATGTATACTAGTGTTATGGTGGACGATTGACATGGCACAACCTTATTGCTAATACTTAAAGTCAACTTTACATAATTAAAGCAACTATTATTAATAGTCAGGCATCTGGTCAGGTAAAGTTGGATTAGTACACGTAATAGGCCTAATCTATACCACAAGTGTGTCTGCTGGGGTGTGGCATGAGTAAATGGTGTCCTGTAGTTGTGTTCTGGGCATACAGCAGCTCTGGATATAACGGACTTTGGATATAACAGACTCTTGTGCCAGGTCCCTTGAAGTTCGTTATAATGGGATTTTAGTGTAGTTAAATATTACGCACCTCATTACAGTATCTTTGTTACACATCTCCGCTCCCTCCCCCAACCCGGCTCGTAAGAGAGAAACAAGCTCAGGGCTGCCACTAATTCTGCGGGATGGTGAGTTGTATTTTTACGCACTTTGTTTTTAGTTGTTTCTATACCGGCAAATTAGACTCCGGACTCCTCATAATATGTCCTGTGCATCTCTTCATTGCTAATAAGCAGTACATATTGAACTGATAAAGGATTCAGTCTATTACAGAAGTAAAGCGGTGTACACCCATTTAGTATCCTATAACTTCACATGTAAAGTATAAATGACGACTGTTAGTTACTTGTCAGCTATGTTGATTTTTAAGACCAGCACATAAGATTAAAATAGTTCCTCCTTAAACAAACCTGGAGAAGGTCTTCACTTCCTTCGTGTTAATTTTGCATCCATAAATGACGTGTTGACTGTTTTCCTGCTGTGCACAATCGATGATGGTTCCATCCATCCATCCAACCATTCCATTCCAGCCTCTGGACATGAGGATGAATGCTCCAGTGCACCGCTTATCCTTCTGGGTCACGGGGAGTCCGGAGCCTATCCCAGAAGCAATGGGCACGAGGCAGGGAACATCCCAGGATGGGGGGCCAGCCCTTCGTGGCACACTCACACACCATTCACTCACACGGGCAATTTAGCAACTCCAATCAGCCTCAGCATGTCTTTGGACTGTGGGGGGAAACCGGAGTATCCGGAGGAAACCCCACGGCGACATGGGGGGAACATGCAAACTCCACACACACGCGACCCAGGTGGAGACTCGAACCCCGGTCCCAGAGGTGTGAGGCAACAGTGCTAACCACTGCACCACCATGCCGCCCCTACATACATACATACACACGTAAATCATAATTCAACTTTGGAGGAATTTTTCAGCTTTTTCTACTTTTGGGGGGGGGGGGGGGGGTGAATAAACATTGACTTTCTCGCTGGCTTTGAATGCAGTAATTCGCTGTAACAGAAAACGCAGATCCGACTGTGCCATGAAGTCTTGTACGACAGTCCTTCACGACATGAGACCTATCAAGCAGCAACATGTCATCTTTCCGAGTGCGCATGGGTACGCATTCTTGGAACAGAATGACTTAAGACAGATCGTGCAGCACTGTCAGTACCCTTTGCGTGCTGGCTGCACAATCTGTCTTAAGTCATCTTGCTCTCGCGAGGTTTTTGTACCATGTGACATGGTGACATGTGGTGACATTTTGCAGGGCCGGAGAAAAAAATCAAACCATGATGCATTGCATCAGGACCAGAATGCATTGCTTTAAGACAGCGCTGTAAGTGGCTGCATGAAGTTGAACGCACCCTATTTTTTTCTTGTTGCCATTAGCAACCTATGACCACACCTAAGATTGGTGACAGAGAACATTTGGAATCAACACCGGGGGCATTTCAGATTTCAACACAGACGGTTTGATTGTTACACTCTGGCAATGGCATCAAGATAAGTGTTATTAGCCCAATAAATCATGAAAACGAGGTTTAAAATTTTCTACATGAAGTGCAGGGAGATTATCAGTCAATGTGTATGATTTAGTGTTGTTTTATGCTACAGTATAGGCTGAAACCTGTGATTATCATCAAAAACAAAATGCGGTAATCGTAAGTATTAACAGGAATGTTAAATCTGCATTTGCATGATTTCAGAAACTACTGAGAGGTATGAAGAGAAAGGATGACATCACTAGTTTCTTACACACAAAGAGGAGGGATCAGGGAGGAAAAGCAGACGTAGTTGCGGATGGCGAAAGAGGAGAAGGAGCAAGAAGAAGAAGATCAAGCTGAGCCAGGGCAAGAAGATGAAACAGGTAAGCAGCAGAGGAAGTATGAATAGACATACACTCCAAAGCTGAGGTGCTAGGGAGGAGAGACTGTGAGTTCCCTGGATTTGATGTATTTTAACCATATATGGTACATGCAGTATTAGAGAATGTAACACCTGCAAATGTATAAAGAAACGGCTTTGATTTTGCCACCCCAACTGATTTCCATGCCACCCTCATGCCACCCTAAGAAAATTTCTCTAGATCCGCCCTTGTCGGTGAACAAGGGAATGTTACCTGGCTAACTAGCCCCAGGTAGCTTACATGCCCTCCCTTAGGCTGCTTTCCTCACACTGTTCAGTGAGTAAAAGTACTTTCAGCATGAGGAAGAGCAGACTCATAACTTTAACCCTGCAGCTAAGATAATTGCATATTACAGCTTAAATGCAGCTTGAATGTTTCCTGGTCAACATTAGACAGAGGAATACAAGCCAGCTAACCCCTAGTCAGTGCCCCCCCCCCCCCCCCCAGCAGAGACACCGGGTTGGTCTCATAAGCTCTTGATCTGAGCTTCTCCGAAGGGATGTTGAGGCACACTGTTGAGGCTCTTCAGGTGGTGGGCCGCCCTGAAGATGGGCCCCAGTCAGCAGGAGACAGCAGGTCCATCCAGAGCAGACTACAGAAGCAGGGATCAGGAAGAGGAATCCTTGAGATCCTGGGGTCCCCCACACATTATCAAGCAGCACAAAATGGCACTGAACAATAAACGTATATGTCTGACATACTTGTCCTTTTTTAATTACAAAAACTATATTGGGAAATAAAAAATAACCTCCTCCTTTTGCATGCAGATTGAAATATTGTTATTTACATGTAAAATGGAGTAATGGAAGCCCCTAATCTTGAGGTTTTAAGTAACTACTTCCATTAATATTACCTTCAGCAGACCAATTAGAACCAACTTCTATATTGGATTTATCCGTGTGTATGGAGCCACCATTTTCAGAGTTACTGTGCGTTATGTCTGTTGTACAGCCCTGATGTGGTAGCTGCTGAAATCATTCACTGGGGCTAAGCAGAAACAGCAGTGTACTCCAACACCTTAACCTCCAGAAAGAGCCATGCAGCTCAAAGCCACGCAGAGGAAGTTTCGCATCAAAGGAAGTTCAAAATGCCTGATCGTCATGAGAATTTCCCCACAGGGATCAATAAAGTGTTATTATTATATTTCAGGCTTACCTAGATTAAAGGGCATGTTGTTAGTGTATAGTGCTTAGAATGTTTAATTACTCTTATTTTCTTAACTTGTATAATAGATGAGCCATCATATCCTTAATGTGTATTGATATATGCAAAGGGAGGAGAAGGGAACAGACCCAAGGTGCAGAGTAAGAGCTAATGTTGAGTAAAATAGCATTAGAGAAATAAATTTTAAATAAATTCATGGTTTATGTCCATGGTTAATGTTACATTAACTCTATCCAGTCTCCTAGCTGAATATGTTAAGCAGGATTTCAAGTGGGCTGGAAAGATCTGGAACAGGGTTCTGACGCCTTCGTTTAATAAATAAATATATCTTGATGCCAATTTCATACATAAAGTTTGTTTTCATTTGTTGCATCCTGGCCTTCCTTCCAGTTGATGCCATAAAGATCAGTATTTCCCACACAAAGACTTTGCTTGTAGGGCTCCAGACTGGGACAATTTATTCACATTTTGAGATCATTTTTGGAGACAGTGTCACTAAATTTTATAAGAAGGTACAGCAGTGCAACTTAACATTTGTTTGTTTTTGTCTGGAATACTGTTGCTTTTTTAAATACATTCAAAATATCTTATACCTGAGTGTGATATCTGAACGGTATCAAAACATAAGAACATAAGAACTATACAAACGGGAGGAGGCGATTCGGCCCATCAAGCTCGCTTGGGGAGAACTTAACTAATAGCTCAGAGTTGTTAAAATCTTATCTAACTCTGATTTAAAGGAACCCAGGGATTTAGCTTGCACTACATTATCAAGAAGACTATTCCATACTCTGAGTACGCACTGTGTAAAGAAGTGCTTCCTTAAATCCAGTTTGAAATGTTCTCCCGCTTATTTCCACCTATGGCCATGAGTTCATGAATTTGAACTAATGCTGAAGTAACTATTTGGTTAAACAGCATCCAAACCTGTTAGAATCTTATATACCTGGATCATGACCCCCTCAGTCTCCTTTGCTTGAGACTGAACAGATTTAGCTCAAGTAACCTTTCCTCGTATGACATTCCTCTAAGACCAGGAATCATTTTTGTGGCCCTACGCTGCACCTTTTCTAAGGCCACAATGTCCTTTTTAAGATATGGTGACCAAACCTGCACACAATATTCTAGGTGAGGTCTCACCAGGGAATTGTATAATCTTAGCATTACCTCCCTTGACTTATACTCCACACACCTGGAGATATACCCCAACATCCTATTGGCCTTTTTTATTGCTTCCCCACACTGACGAGAATGGGACATGGAAGCAAAATTAGATATCGCCTAATACTATTAAATCTTTTGGTTATATATGACCCAATCCACCAGATTAAGTTATACCACAAGTAAGTGTTACGCGTAGTTAGGAAATTATCTGCTGCTAGAACTAAAAGTTAGTCTTCATGTACAAACATCTAAGAACTGTGGTTTTCGCAGGTATTACATGCTTATACCCAGATACACTATATGGACAAATGTTTTGGGACACAGGAGCCAGGCCATGTCCAACATTAATGCCTGACCTCACAAATGCTCTTCTGGATGAATGGAAAAAAAATCCCACAGACACCCTCCAAAATCTTGTGGTCAGCCTTTCAGGAACATTGGCAGCTGTTATAGCTGCAAGGGGGGACCAACTCCACATTGATGCCTAAGGATTTCATAGGATTTCCTGTAGGTATTGTGGCCAGATGTCCCAGTACTTTTGTCCATAGAGTGTAGCTGGAAGACTCAGGTTAGGCTCGGCTGATGTGCTGCAGTGTCGGCTTAGTTAGCAGTGGCTTACAGGAGTTGTGCCAAGTGCGGCTTATGCACGGCAATCAGGGTGTTGGCAAAAAGTAAGAGGACCGATTCATTTATGCTACCATTGGCGCAGTTACGCTCAGGCCATGGTTGCATATCATAAGGCAACCGGTAAGGATCCATGAACTAAGTTTTCCCGTTTTACAACAACTCTGTACATAAATAAGGAGCCTACCGTCCATTTTTGTGTCAATAACATATTTATGCACATTATGATTTTTTATGATGAGGTGTTAAATAAGCTGGCTCCAATTTAGAATAGCTTTCTGTTTTTCAAATATTATGTATATAATAATAAATTATGTCAATTTTTATTAACATATTAAGATGTTTTGTTATATTCATGATATTTACACTGTAAAAATATCCATGCTCATACAAGACAAAGTACTGTATTTTGATTATACTAAGAGTCCATATTATTGCAAATACAGGACTGTTATTTTTTCCCAACTTCGCATGCATTCTGGGTATTGCAAAAGCTGTTGGAGATCACGAGCCTGAAGACATTTTATGGTTTTACTGTGACAGTCTCCGAACCTGCTGTCAGAAAGAGCATCACCTCTGGGGTAACATGTGTTTCTGTAGATTTATTCACATCATTAGTTGGTCATTAGATAATTACGGTGAACTCTGTTGTTCAATGTACAAAATTTAACTGTTAACCTAAAACTAGTTTTTATGTGGCAGTCAAATCTCGTTGCATAAATCAGTAAAATTTAATACAACACATTGACCGTGAGACATACACATTCCAACCAGCCCACACACTATACTCAGCGAAAGGAATAACGCCTACTAACGTGTCCCCTTATATAGAATTAGTGGATTGCGCAGGCACGCGGAGTGGAGCTTCCCGAATAAGGCTGAAGTTGGCTCCTTATTTGCAGCTCCTTACTCAGATTTTCCGATCCACCTTAAAATGCTGCGCAGCCGAATGCAATGACGCGATTGCGCCTGTAGAGGGGCTCATTTAGCGAGGGTTACATTCAGAACTTCATTTGGCTTTCGATTCCTATTAACTGAACACGATTATACTGACTTGTTGCCACTTTGAGGAAAGTATATATTTCTGGGCAGATTCAGTAATAGTATGTGTGTATTTTATCAGAAAATGAGACAAACGCAAACGTCTTTTCACTCCCAATCAGGCCCAGAAATATGCCCAATCAGGCAAATATGAACTTCTCAGTACACATCAGGTATGCTACTATATAGGAAAAGTGACATTGTCCTGACCCAGACTGATTTAATACTTTAAAGATCAGATGGAAACAAGGCATGTCATACTATAGCGCACAAAGGTGTGAATGAGAAGCCAGGTTTCCATGCCCATTTTAATACATTAAATCAGTCTGGGCCAGGACAATGTGACTTATTCTATATTGTGGATACCTGACGTGTACTGAGAAGTTCATATTTGCCTGGTCCAGAGAGGTTGAAGGTATTAAAATGCTCCCCCTACATGCGCAATCGCGTCATTGCATTCGGCTGCGCAACATTTAAGATGGACCGGAGAATCGGAATAAGACGCTGCGAATAATAAATATGACTGGTGTGTGAGTGTGTGTGGGCTGGCCCCCCATCCTGGGTTGTTCCCTGCCTCGTGCCCATTGCTTCTGGGATAGGCTCCGGACCCCCCGCGACCCAGTAGGATAAGCGTTTTGGAAAATGGATGGATGGATGGATGGTGTGTGAGTGTGTGTGGGCTCGCCCCCCATCCTGGGTTGTTCCCTGCCTCGTGCCCCCGCGACGCAGAAGGATAAGCGGTTTGGAAAATGGATGGATGGATGGAATAATAAGTAAGTTACGTGCGATCCCGCTGCAAATATTTATACGTAATACGTTATTACATGAATGCGCACACAGATGGAGTGCGGAAAAGGTGGAAGCGTAAGAGCAAGATGAATGCGGTAGGCAGGGGTCCTCGCATTAACAGTGAGACACGCGTTTCTCCCATAATGTAATCTATCTTAAAGGTTTTGATGAAACTTGAGAGCCTTGAATAAAATAAGGCAACAATTTGCACCCACGTTTTGGGAGTAAACATAACTGTTTATTGGAGTAAACTGTTTTTTTTAGTGAGATACACCCAATTTAAAGAAAATAAATATTTTAAATATTTAACTGTAAAATGTGGAATTCTATACTGTACTGTTTTTTCGCCATACTACCTTTACCAGCATGCTGTGCAGTTTGTACATTCCCACCGTTAAGGCAGTTTTTTTTTTCATCTTGGATGGACCAATTACAGTGGAGAAATCCACTTAGCCCGCGAAATCGCGGCGGCAATGCGCCAGTTGCTGGAGTGAGGGTGTTCTTTTTGGCGGAGATAACGGGTCTGTCGGCACGTCAGTTTTAAAATGGCAAGCAATTTCTTTCGAAAAGCTATGAACCAACTGAGGAACAAGGAGTTTCAGAAGTATCTGAGGAGGTATGTGCATCCAGAGGCGCTTACAGTTTATTTAAAAATCCTATATGTAAACTTTCCTTGTCGATTGCCTTCAGTGCATATAGAGCTTAAACTCTTCGCTTTGTTGTAGGTGTAAGCATAAAGTCACTGCTTACGTTTGGGTCCATCATTGCAGAAGTGCTGCTGGTGATCACAGAATTGCACTTATAATTTTTTTTGTTTGTGTTCTTTGTCTTTCCGTGATCTAAATGTACCTGTTGGGAAAATCCTTCCAACAAAAGCACGGCAAGAAAGTCACAAACTGATTTTTTTGTTAATATAAATATAATTTTATGACTACTGTTTAATAATTTCACACTAATATATTGTAAGAATCCTCTGGAATTTCTTTAATGGCGCCTTCACCCTGCTGCATGTTAGATCAGCTCTGTGTTTTATTGTTTGATTTCGGCACTTCTGGGGACCTGTAATCAATTGGGGTCTGCCCATAGTCGCTGTGATGGATATGAGGAAGAGCCCTGAAATAATCAGTGGTCGAATGACCTTCGGTAAGAGGCAGAGGGCTCACCTTCCATCTATATGAGCGTCCACTGGGTCACTCGGGACTCCAGAGGGACTTTTTAAAGGTTTTAAGCTGGTTGCTCTTCTTCTTTCTGGCCTCTGACCCCTGCATGATCTCTGTCTCCCCAGCTCTTACCGGTTACTTGCTCATTTTTATGAGGTTCTCATATCGAGTTCAGCCGAGAAACTGGCTACTCTTCAATTGTCATGTCACCAATGCGACGGCGCAGATGATTCAGGGTGGCCGGCCGGCTCATCCGACACAAGCAGGTCCCCACCAGGCTCCCTCTAGAACATTTAAATCTTCACCCCTCATCTGTTGATTAATGCCATATTACTGCTCGACATAGCATTTGCAGCCGGCAGCCAGGCAATCACTCAGCCAGCTTTTCAGGGACTCGTCTGGCTCTTAATGGGGCCAGATCTGCTTGGGACACCATCCCGCAGGTCCCACGGTCCCTTAAAGGGGCAGCTTGACATGCCTGTCCTGCCTGGCGCCTGATGTGCCTGCCCTGCCTGTGCTGCTTGCAGCTTCGCCGCCCCCTGGTTCCTGAGGCTCCTGCTCCGCCCGTCCTTGCTTCGCCCGCTCCTCCAGTCCTTGCTGCGCCCGTTCCTGCTCCACCCGTCTCTGAGGCGCCAGATCCGCCCATCCCTGAGGCACCTGCTACGCCTGAGGCCCCTCTGCCTTCACCTTCGCCTGTTGCTCCAGCCCTGGGCTCCACCCGCTCCTAATGGGCTGGCTCCACGCAAAGGGGCTTCGGCTCCAGCTCCAGTCCCCGAGGAGGTCTCAGGCTGTCAGATCATCGCTCCTCCTCCCTTGATGGAGGGAGAGGAAGAGCTTGAGTGGGATCCCACGGGGACCTCCCTAATGACTCCTCTGCCCTCGCCCCGGAGAGATTGACCCCGGCCAGAACCCCACCTTTCAGTGTCCCAAAAGGAGAGAGGGCACAGGGCCCGGGTCCCGCCCACCCTGCCCCCTGGTCCGCCCTCTCTTGCCTGGGCTGGGGCTCGGGGGAGGGGGCGCTTGCGGGTTCCCCCGCTCCGACTCCTCGGCCGTCTGCAGGTCCCCCCACTCCGGCGCATCGGTGGACGGCGCCTTTGCCAGCTGTGGCTAAGCCCATCCTGGTCTTGGTCCTGGCAGTACCTTGTGTGCCTGGAGTCTGCACATGGAGAGGGGTGTACTAAGGACCAATGTTTAAGCACTGAAACAAATATTTTCCGGTTAAAGATTTGGACAGGGTTGGAGGGGAGTGGAGTCAAGTGGCCAGATATCCTTTTAGTCTATGGGACCAGATGGAAAGGTTGGAGCTCAGTACTGCGCTGCTGCCTCCTGTTCCTTCTGCTTCAGCAGCAGAGGCCTACCCACCTCCAGATTCTGAACAGCTGGAAACTGTCAGAAGCACCAACAAATGTTACTGTAAAAAGGTTCCAGTTCTTTAGGGCAATTACCAGAGAGTATCTGGCCCACATGAAGCCTGGGTGAGAGATGGGCTGATATAAAAACTCATATCAACAATTCCTGCACCATTCACCACCATGGTAAGCTATCACAGGTTGGTCACATAGCTAAGGAGTGCTGCACTTCTGCCAAATCTCGCCTCGTTTTCCCCGTACACAACGTACCAAAATTGCAGCACCCCACTCCAGTGCTGTACCTGTGGCAGTCAGTACTGCACACTGGATGGTACTCAGCTTGTCAGCGGGTCGACTCAGGTCTGCCAGGCCAGCCAAAATCAGGCCCTGAGGGGGAGGCTGTATTGTCGGCAGACTTTCGTCCAGCTCACTCAAACAGATTTGCAGCTGAACAAGGAACGACAAAACATGGCATCAATTTCATAAGTCAGTAACCAAAGCAGGAATTTGCATTCTTCACCCATATGAACCTTGGAGCTCAGAATAGTTGTTGGACCTTAAAGGCAAGAAAAAGCAGCAGCAATGTCATCAACTGAAATATAAAACAAGTAAACTGTAGATTATACACAGTACTGTTCAAAAGTCATAGGCAGCCAAAAAAAAAATATATATATGTTCAAATAACTGTTGGTGTAAAACTATGCTGTTACGCCTAGCAAAATGCGTCAGCTTAGCCATTTCAAAACCTCTGCTAAAATAACCCTATTATTTCCAGCAACCATACAATACACCCATGTATTTTTTGACCTGACCACTAGCCCACCTCATATATCTATCCAATATCTCGTTCACTTTTTTAACTAATTAAGTTAACTAATTAAGCGAGCTGTTGGTGAAATTTAATAAATACATAGAATGGTTCGGGTGCCACTGAGGAGAAGTTTGGGAACTGAAGTGGTGTTCATCTAGCTATCCAAGTAGATATCAGTAACTTTTTGGAGAACAGAAGACATTTATACTAGTTTTTATTGTGTTACTCGTAATTTTCATATGTTCTTATGTCAAATTATATTTTTTGTTCTAAGAAAATGTGCACTTATTACCCAGAAAAACAGCGCTAAACATTTCTAAACTCTGCCAGCTTTTCTCCTAGTCAGATCCTTCCTTAATAGTGTCACACAAGTACCTTTTATAGGTTTGTGTTTTTCATGCTAAAATGCCATTATGTAGCAGCAAACAGATATTTGAAGCTGCTGGTGCCTGCAGTAGAGTCCTCCACTGCAACTGTGTATAAACCTTCTATTCGGCCACCACTAACCAGTGCTCACAAGCAGAAACTGTCCAAATACACAAGTTCAATGGATGCAAGACTTGTGAAGCTGCTATCAAATAAGGGGTCCTATGTCAAAATGGGACGTGACCTGTTTGATTTCAGTACATATGCTGCAAACACAACAAATGACAATTTTCAGTTCTTTGCAACTTATAAAGTGTTTTGTAGCTTGCAAGCTTTGGTGTGCATAATAATTTGGAACAGTTCATTGTAAGTGTTTAGTTTGACAAAAAAATACTGTAATCATTAGATTTGTTCAATAAAATTTGAATTGCACTCAATAGTTGACACGAGAATTATTCTGACTATATGTGTGTTCATTTCTTGCATTTTTCTTAATAGGAATCCACACGTAAGTAGGGGCAATTTACTGCCCATACAAAGTGCGAGGGGAAAATATTTACCTAATGAAAACTGTAGTCCTGTATTAGACAAAATCATTTTATCATGTGGTCAGTTATTTTTATACCTACATAAGAACATAATAAATTTACAAATGAGAGGAGGCCATTCAGCCTGTCAAGCTCATTTGGGGAGAAGTCAACTAACAGCTCAGAGTTGTTATAATCTTATCTAGCTCGGATTTAAAGGATCCCAGGGATTTAGCTTGCGCTACCCTAGTTCAGCCAAGGAACTGGCTCCTCTTTGTGTGTCACATCACAAATGGGATGTCGTAACTGATCCAGGGCAACTAGCTCATCAAATACAAGTAGGCTGCCGCCAGGGCTTTGAACCAGCTCACTGTTCTTTCGGAGCCTCCCTCTAGTATATATGAAGGGGCAGTTCACCATAAAACAGAAAAGCAGACAGTTCACCTCCAACACTAGGCATCTCCTAAAACTTTTTTAGTTTAAGGGGGAACCGCTGCTGTAAATCACCACCCCTCATCATTAATGCCACATTACTGCTCGACATAGCATTTGTAGCCAGCAGCCAGGCCATTATTCAACCAGTTTTTCTGCCAGTGTGGTCCTTCCTTAACGGCGCCACACAGGTGGCTTTCATAGGTTTGAGTTCTTCATGAATGTGTTTTTTCTTCCTTTTCAGAATGGGGAAGAAAAGTGCCAAGTCTCTGTGTCCTGTCTTGGCAAATAAATGCAGAAATGCACACAGACCGGAACAGACTGACAGACAGAGACAAAGACAAAATGAGTGGTGGCAAATTAGTGACAAAGTGAGTCTCGATGTGCTGTGCAGACTCGCCCTCCTTGTCCCGTCCTTCCCAACAAATAAATTAATAAACAAAGAATTAAATGTGAGGTCCTTTCAATTTTCCTATGAATCCACACATTACTAAACCCAATTCACTGAGCATGCAGAGCACAAGGAGAAAACATATACCTAATGAAGACAGTAGTACTGTATTAAACAAAATCGTTTGGGTCAATTTTTTAGTTGTGATACCATACCCTAAACAGTGTTAGTCTGACTTAAAAAGATGTAATTTTTATTTTTTAATTATTTCAAAATGACTACTGTATGTGTGTCCTTTGCACAGACTACTTGTAGTTTGTCATTCTATTGACAAAATGCAGCCGACCTTTTACTGTGTCTCCAGAATGGTGTTGGGATGTAGGACTTCAAATTTGGTTATGGGAAGACAAGGCATCACCAAATTCTAGTTGTCTGATTAAAACTGTCGTGATTAAGGTTATGTTTGAGCGTGTTTTTTTTTTAACAATTATTAACCAGCTCAGGGGTCTGACTGGTCTGACATCACAACTGTCGGTTAGAAGAGGTAAGACTACCTCACAAAAGTAGGTTTTATGAAATTTTGCTGATCAGCTGAAATACTTCGTAGGCAGAACTTACCAGTCCCACTGGCACATTGGTAGGGCATGGCCACCAAAAAAAAGAATTTCGACTCCAGAACTAACAATTCAGAAGATATTGGCGAAAATGCAAAAGGGGGTGTTACAGCACCCCACCCTCCCACCCACACTGATTTCAGTCGGATGGTCTCAGTAGTGGGTAGGTCTTGGTCTTATAGCCACTTATTCCCAAATACGTGTGTATACCACAGTTCACATATTAACATAAGCAGGTGAATCACTCACATTAACAACCAGAAAAAAAAAGTTTAAATCAAGTGCTTGTCGTTGGGGCCCATCGTTGGTGCACAGTGATGTTCCTGGAGCTGAATCCAGCAGACACTACACTGCATCCACTTTAAAACCCAGATTTGCCAATGCCACAGATATGTGTGCGTATCAGTATAGGTGTAGGTTACTCACTCATTTTGGTTTCACTCATTTCCGCAGCATAGAACAAGTGTCCTGCTGCTGCTTCCGCTGAATAGAGTTCCAGAACAATCTATGGCGAGGTCAGTTATGGCCAAAACACTTGGCACACAGCAACGCGATGAGGGAGCAGTTTCCCCGTCTCAGGTAATTCCTGTGCCTCCAGTGGGTGCAGCGACAAGATGAATCAGTTTAAAAGGCGCTGGCCCCTGCTAGTCAGCATGTAGAAACCATCTGGTAATTTCTAACACTCCAGGTACACACAATTGCAACCACAAACCACAATTAAAATAACAAAAGAAAAAAGTACATACAAGACAAGAAGTCTTTGCTGTCAGACTGGGTGTTTTTCTTCTCTGCCAAAATGGACACTTCTCCAAGTACTGGACCTCCATTGTAATTGGTCCATCCAAAATAATAATACAAAGATCTTGAACAGCAGGAATGTACAAACTGCCCAGCATGCTGGTGAATGTAGTATAGAGGGAAAACAGAACAGCTTAGTATCCTATTAACATACACATAAACCAGATTATATCGATCCTTACACCCCCCCCCCCCCCCCACCAAATATACTGCATGGGGTCACACACACAGCAGAATGATCAACAAATAAGAAAACAAACAGCTTAGCATACAGCTGCATGGCACCAGTGAGGGCCAATGTGCACAGTTAATGCACAGAGCTTGTGAATTACACCACCAGGCATGAGAGTTATTGCAACTGTCTGGGAAACTTCAAGTCTCCATTAATAAAATTTTTACTATTTTACAGTTGTGGTAACGAACTGAGAAATTATGTCTTTCATGCGAATAGAGTCAGAGTTTACTCTGTACGAAATTGAGCCCATTCTTGTTAATGCCGAACAACAACAAATTCCCAATGAACCCCCCCTGGAGCCAAAGGGGGATGATGTATATCTATATAAGAGTCTGAATGGAGGAAAATCATGGAATTTTGATTTGACCAAATGCAGTGGAAACAGAAAGGGTTAAATTTTGGGCTGCAGCTATCGATTATTTTAGTAGTCGAATATTCTATCGTTTATTCCATCGATTAATCGGATAAGAAATACTTTTGCCTTATTAAAAAACAATAGTAACTATTCGAAAAAGAAAAAAATAGACAGGTCTCTTAAAATGAATGAACTCATGGGTTTCCTTTATAGGAACATTTTTAGTGATTGAACTCCATATACAACAACTGACAAAAGAACTAAACCATTTTAGTGCATTTATGTATATATATGTAATTTTTTTTCAAGAAAACACTTTCTTAAATGCAAAATGAAATAATATCAAATCAAATTACTGGAAAAAGGTATACATATATCTATATAAAGTAAGGCACAAATTAAAATGGCCTTTACTCTCTGTATTTTTGTACATTTATAGGAGGCATAAAAAAATGTTCTGACAGGATTGTATCTCCTGGATGAGGTAGGAATGGTGTGTGCATGTTCATGTGTGTGTAAGTGAATGTGAGTGAGAGCGTGTGTGTTCAAGTGTGTTAGAGAATGAGTGTGTGTGTGTGTCAGCCTTTAAATGAGCATGTGGTGGTTGCAATGAAGAAAAATGAGCATATCAACATGCTCAGAACTGAGGCTTGCCATCCGCTTTGACGCAATGTTTCCTGCTGCACAAAATAGACGTTCTGATGGTGAAGATGTTGCCGGAACACACAGAAAGCACTTTGTTAGCTTTGCCATGGTTGGATATCGCGCTGCATTTGTTTTCCACCATTGACAGAGGGCCCATGGCTGTGACATGTTCAAAATGCTGTCGTTCAACTCAACAGCTTGCTGTAACTGAACATGGTGCAGTTGCCCGAACAAAGCTCTCCATAGGACACTGTGATTTACTGAAGAAGAGAGGAAATAATAATAAATTCAGATTTTTACTGTCCCAAGACTGTTGGGGGAGGGGTAATTATTATATTATATTATTATAATAATGTAATATTATTCATATCAATCTAAATCTGCAAAACAATATTACTAAAGCCTTGAAATAGGTCTAGTTGAGTACACTCCATGCTCCCCTTTAGACTCACCCCTGCATGCTGCAGATATCACTGAGAAAAAGTGTAACTGCTGCTGTCAGCCTGCAGCAAGTTTCCAAATCTAAATACTGTGTCAAACTAAGCTAACAGTTTATCTGCATACAAACAGCTTCTACTTTAACTTGTATAGCTTTACTATAGCCTTGCTGCTGTGGAACACAGACGGCGGTGGATGGGGGTAGCTGAAAACATCGCTTTTCTTCACATTTCAGCTTGTTGAACAGCTGGTTTGATTAAGGACTCTCGCCAGCTCTTTACCAGTAAAGGTTTAGTAGCGATTACAAGCATTACTGTTGTTTTCCTTCACTCCACCTGAGTTCACCATCTCTGTAACAGAACCGTCTCTTTGCTGTTAGTGTATAGACATGCTCCAGCTCCATGTTAATTAAATTACGACAGCATCATTTTCACTGCTCTTATGTTATCAATGTTTTTATTGAGGAAAAATAGGGGCTGCTTCAGCTGAGTCACGTTATACTTTTTTTTTATTCACACATATGTCTATAAATACGTTTCTATCGCAGGTCTATTTTAGCTGCGAATGTGAGTGAAACGCTCTCGCTAATCTGGTATTGGTTCCGCTTTGTGGAGTGGATGCATAGACTGGGTGCTTTCTGTTGAGATGTTCAATCATTGACATTGTGCTATTGTGGTAAGCTAATTTGATTTTACAATGGAGACACTGTACAGTATGTTCGCTTTTCTTTTGTTTGAAATGGTCCCAAACTTTAGACATTTTTCATCTTTTTCTCTGACTTTCCTCGCTATTTTCCCTGTCTTCCTCCACTGCACCATCAAATCAAACCTGCTACACGTAATGCAGCGTAAGCACACTGTGCAACAGTGATAATCCCCCGAGTGAAACACGCTGATCACTAAGCAGTAAATAGTCATGCAGATTACACGAAGCATCAAAGCAAAGAATTTGCATCGAGGATCTTTTGTAATCGAGTTATTCGAGTTACTCGATGAATCCTTGCAGCCCTAGTCAAATTATAACAACATTTTAAAATACAGTGGCAGAGTGATGAAGCGGTATTACCGTATTAGGACACTTCAGTATGACAAGGCATCATCAGAATTTAACCCTCTCGGGTCTAGGGGTAGGGAACACACTTTCACTGACTGGGGTCATGGTGACACATTTCATTCAATATCATAAACTTAATTTATTTGCCATGAATTATTTCTTATACATTTGTTTTGGCATTACACTCAGCTTTATTTCAACGTGCTTTGTAAATATGTCAGATTTGTACATACATTGCAAAATGCAGTTTGAAACACTTGCAGAACTGGCGTACCAGCTTCCAGGTTTTGTCTGGTACAAAGTATTCCCAATCTTCTAGTTTTTGCTGGGATGCCTGATATACTGGATTTCGCACGCGCCAACTTGGAGGATGCCATTACGTTCAACTACCCTCAAATCCTTAGCTATGACACAACCTTTCAGATGGGTGACTTATGTTTGTGTGCTTGCC
This sequence comes from Brienomyrus brachyistius, assembly GCF_023856365.1. Lineage (NCBI taxonomy): Eukaryota > Metazoa > Chordata > Actinopteri > Osteoglossiformes > Mormyridae > Brienomyrus > Brienomyrus brachyistius. Next base: position 4,801,063 of record NW_026042306.1, on the reverse strand, counting down.
ATAACAAGCACTACTCTAGTTAATGACCCTGTATTTCCTGTAGGGTTCATGCTGCATGAGCGCAAATTCATGCAACATCATGAAATGTTTCTGGTTCTTATTCTGAGGAAACTAGGTTTTAAAAAATTCAAGAAAGTGCCTGTCACTGGAGACAGAGGAAGGGAATTGTTGGGGCCTTGAAGAGGAGGTTTCCCAACGTTAGCCTAGTTTTCTGCAGGAATCATGTGATGCACGACATTGAGCACTGGGTCAAAAAACATGGTGGTACAAGGGAAGGTGTGAAGGTACTGAAAGACCAAATCGACACTCTCATTGATTCAGCCAACAGAGATGAATTTGAGGCACAATGTTCCAAATTTGTGAATGGGTGGTCAGAGGAATTTGTCAAATACTTCCACCAGCATCTGAAAGCTCCTTCCACACCAAGCAATTGGAAGCATTCAAACACAAACAATATCAGTGAGACCATAAACAAAATGATAAAATCACAAAATGAGTGGAGGGAACTTCCCGTTGATGCAATGGTTCTGTCTTTGTACTACATGCAGTCATACGTCCTTTTAGAATTTCAAAGAGCCAGATGTGGTTTGGGAAAGTACTCGTGGTGCCACGGATCACTGTTGATCCGTGATCCGAACCGATCCCTCTCCACGGTTCAGCATGCACGTAATCTGAAAATTCGAAGAAAAAAAAAAAAAAAGTTCCACTGTATGGTGCACATGGTCATTCTATCAAGCCATAGTTATTGCCAGTGGCAGCGGTCCAAGTGGAGGAGCAGAGGAGCTCGAGAAACCTCCAGCATCACTTAAATCTCATGTGTGGGAGCACTTTGGCTTCCCCGTTAAATATATTGATGGGAAAAGGGTGGTGGATAAAACCACTACAGTTTGTCGACAGTGTGGCACGAGGAAGACGTATGAGACTGGCAACACGTCGGGCATGACTGCTCATTTGAAACGACATCACCCTGGTGTGACAGAAACTAAGACGAAGGCTGCGCAACAACTGCTGATATCCACGCCATTTAAGCAGTCCTTTGCTGCCCAATCCGACCGGGCTGAAGTTATTACAAAAGCTATTGGGGTGTTTATAGCTGCAGACATGAGGCCATATTCCATTGTGCAAAACAAGGGCTTTAAACATATGATGAACATGCTTGAACCACACTATGATATCCCGTCGCATGCCTACTTCAGTGACAAGATCGTTCCAAGCATGTATGAGCAGGAATAGTCTAAAGTTATGGCTGAAATAATTATCATGCCCCATATTGCACCTTAATTTGTTTTTATATAATTGCGTGGAATGAGTCTTGAGTTGAATGTTTTTTAATGAGCAAAAAATACTTAAATAAATAAATGGAGAGTTAAATATGTCTTGTCTTTTTTCGCTGATCCGAAAATTGATCCAATCCGTGACTTAAAACTGTGATCCGATCCGAACCGTGAGTTTTTTGATCCGTTGCACCACTGAAAATTACAGTATAAAGCAGAGGGTCACTGTGGGATGTTAAGATACCTTCATTTATTCCCTTGTAGAGCATTGTTGGACGAATCAAGGGCCATGTCAATCAATTGATGTCACAGACCTCCTTAGCAAAGACTGTGGTTGAGATGGGCCTGGTGAGTCTGAATTCATCTTTGGGCGTGTTCGTAGTTAAAAGTCCATCAAACAAATCAGTCCACGTACTGCAAAATACCTCCAGCGGCACAACATGCTCCTGGCCTAGCAGATAGGGAAGTGTTTCCACATTCTGGCTGTGGAAATGAGTACTGGACTACGTTTCTCCACAAAACAGAGTACAGCCTTTCATTAATGCGGAAAAGGCGTAGAGGAAGTGAGAGCAAATCCGGAAGAAAAAAAAACCATGAACAAAAGTTTATGATTACTCAGTAAATCCGGCCCCAGATTCATTACTGTCAAAAATGCATGGCTCCCTGTTGCATGATATGTCCCAAGTTCACCCTAATGTCACTATAAAACAGGACAACACGGATAATTGTGATATGACTATGCACACATCAAATTCCGAGGGAGACAGCAGCAGTCATCATACTAGGTGGTCTGGTATGGTGAGAATCCCAGAGGCAGAACCTGATCTGGAAAAAAAAAACACAAACGGCAAAACATATTTGCTCCTCGGCTGCACATAAAAATCAATGAGCCAAGCTGGTCAACAGTAGGGCTGTGCAAAAAGAAAATTGATCCATCAATATATCCCGAATTTTCCTTTCATGATATACTACATCGATTTCTTACTCCAAAAATCGATATCTTCAAGGGGGAGAATCATGGAAAATATAACCGGACGTTTTGGGATTTCCTACAGCTACAATCTCAACTGCTGTAGATGTCGCTGTACGGCTAGGTATTTTGAATTACCACTTGGCATTTCTGGCAGATTGAAATCGCAAAACATGGCAGACCGAGCGGTTGTCATTAGAGCGGCCCCTTCAACATATAAAGCCGACGTGTGGGCACACTTCTGTTTAAAAAATTAGCCAGGTAGTATGGACTTGGATAAAGGAAATGCAATTTGCACGCTGTGTCACGCTTCTGTAAAATATTCAGGTAACACAACCAATTTACGAGCTCATTTGATCATGCACCATCCAGATACAGTACGGCAACAACCGAAGCCTATCAACACAAAAAGACAAAGTACGCTCGATATCGCAAACTCCCATCCACCTTGCCTCGTACTCAAAAAATTACAGAATCGGTAGTGTCTTTTATTTATCAGGATTCGCACCCCTATAGCGTGGCAGAAAACACCAGCTTCAGGTACATTGTCAACACCCTGGAGCAGTGCTATGTGATCCCAACTCGCAAACAACTGACGGAGGTAAGTTGAGGAGGTAACGCAAGCTGTAAAAAAAAAAAAATCTCTTCTCTCTGCAGGACTTTGTGAGCCACTGGATCCTACATTACGATCACGTCGCACCTCATTAATGAGGACTGGCAACTGATTTCCAGTGTTTTGCAGACAAGGGCATTGCGTGAGAACCATACTGCCGGTAACATCGCCAAGCTGTTGAAAGGGGCAGTGGAGGTATGGGACATAAAAAGCATAGTCAAACATGACAATTGCAGCGCAGCTTGCCAATATGCCATATTTTAAATGCTTTGCTGACACACTGAATTTCAGATGTAGATCCAAGGCTTGAAGTCCTGCCCGACCTTATAGAGGACCAGCGCCAAGACATGTATGCTAGAATTATTGCAGAAGCTGCAAGGGGCAAGGGAGCACTACAGGTATATTTTAGTTTATGGCATTGTTTAACTACTGTAAACAACAATTTACATTCTAAAAACATTTTAAATATCCATTCATTTAAAAATCATCCATATTTAAAAATCATAAATACTTGTGAATGATAGTCAAAGTCTGGTAAATTTAATTCAACTGGCATTTGGATTTTATACTTACTAATCTTATATTTACTAATTCTGTAAAGCTAATATTGACGCATTGCTGTTTCACAGCAGAGTGAGACAGGAGTGGAGATTGAAGAGGCAGAAACTGATGTAAATGTGCTGCCAGAAAAAGACATGGACGGCAATCATTGTCCTCAGCAAGAAGATATCTCTGCAGTAACATCAAAGAGATCAAGGCATTCTTGCTCTCTAGCTGACCTGCTTGGTCAAACACATGCTGCAGGTTAGTTTGATAATACTTTAAAGGTCACTGGAAAAAATAACTACCATAATGTTTCATCATAAACATCTCTGAAAGACATGTTAAGTTTGCTTTAAAAAGTTACAATTCACTAGCAGCCTGTGATGAAAGGGTGTCGGACAAAGTCACTCAGTGCCTATTGCTGTAAACACTATATCAGAATGATATTCTATTGTGACATTACTCATACTTATTTATTGTGTTGTCATACTCTGCTACAGGTTCGGCAAAGAAATTGAAAAATGCAGAGGACCAGGCAAAGGAGGAGATGCCAAGATACAAAGAGGAAGCTCCCCTATCGCTCAGTGTCAATCCACTGCACTGGTGAAAAGCACATCAACGTAGGGCTGCAACGATTCATCGAGTAACTCAAATTACTTGATTACAAAAAATCCTCGATGCAAATTCTTTCCTTCGATGCTTCGTGTAAACCGCATGACTATGTACTGCTTAGTGATCAGCGTGTTTCACTCGGGGGATTATCACTGTCGCACAGTGTGCTTACGCTGCTTTGCATGAAGCAGGTTTGAGTTGATGCCGCAATGGAGGAAGACAGGGAAAATAGCGAGGAAAGTCAGAGAAAAAAATGAAAAATGTCTAAAGTTTGGCACCATTTCAAACAAAAGAAAAGCGAACATACAGTACAGTGTGTCCATTGTAAAATCGAATTAGCTTACCACAATAGCACAACGTTAATGATTGAACATCTCAACAGAAAGCACCCAGTCTATGCATCCACTCCACATAGCGGAACCAACACCAGATTAGCGAGAGCGTTTCACTCACATTCGCGGTTAAAATAGACCTGCAATAGAAATGTATTTATGCGCATATGTGTGAATAAAAAAAGTATAACGAGACTCAGCTCAAGCAGCCCCTATTTTTCCTCAATAAAAACATTGATAACATAAGAGCAGTGAAAATTATGCTGTCGTAATTTAATTAACATGGAGCTGGAGCATGTCTATACACTAACAGCAAAGAGACGGTTCCGTTACAGAGATGGTGAACTCAGGTGGAGTGAAGGAAAACAACAGTAGTGCTTGTAATCGCTACTAAACCTTTACTGGCAAAGAGCTGGCGAGAGTCCTTAATCAAACCAGCTGTTCAACAAGCTGAAATGTGAAGAAAAGCGATGTTTTCAGCTACCCCCATCCACCGCCGTCTGTGTTCCACAGCAGCAAGGCTATAGTGAAGCTATACAAGTTAAAGTAGAAGCTGTTTGTATGCAGATAAACTGTTAGCTTAGTTTGACACAGTATTTAGATTTGGAAACTTGCTGCAGGCTGACAGCAGCCGTTACACTTTTTCTCAGTGATATCTGCAGCATACAGGGGTGAGTCTAAAGGGGAGCATGGCGTGTACTCAACTAGATCTATTTCAAGGCTTTAGTAATATTGTTTTGCAGATTTAGATTAATATGAATAATATTACATAATTATAATATAAATATAATACAAAAATTACCCACCCACCCCTTTCCCCCAACAACCTTGGCCTAGTGAAACTGAGACGCTGAATTACCCAACCGCCACATGCTCCTTTAAAGGCTTACACACACACACACATTCTGTAACACACTTAAACACACACTCTCACTTACTTTCACTTACACACACATGAACATGCACACACCATTCCTACCTCATCCAGGAGATACAAACTTGTCAGAACTTTTTTATGCCAACTACAAATGTACAAGAACACAGAGAGTAAAGGCCGTTCTAATTTATGCCTTAGTTTAAGACATATGTATACCTTTTTTTCAGTAATTTTATTTGACATTATTTTATTTTGCATTCAAGAGAGTGTTTTCTTTCAACAAAAAAAAAAAAACAAGTATATACATAAATGCACTAAAAGGGTTTAGTTCTTTTGTCAGTTGTTGTATGGAGTTCAATCATTAAAAATGTTCCTAAAACGGAAACCAATGAGTTATTAATTTTAAGACTAGTTACTATTGCTATTTAATAAGACAAAAGTATTTCTTATCCGATTACGCGATGGAATAATTCATAGAATACTTGAGTACTAAAATAATCCATAGTTGCAGCCATAATAATGACTTTATTTTCTTTATAAGAACAGCTAATATGCTCAGCGTTTTGTTGGACTAAGACCTGTGTAACCTCTGTAGGGTCCAGGTATCACCTCATGCTGCCAGTAGTGACACTGACCGTAGCTCAAATGCAAAAGTAGTGAAAAAGAGTCAGAAAAGATGAGGATGGAAAAATGCCAGTGGCCTCCACCTGCTAACCCATTCCTGTTTCGGGGGTCGTCTCATTGTTGCACCTCTAGTGCACCTGTTGTTAATTTCATTAACACAAAAGCAGCTGAAACAACCCCCTCTGCTACTTAACTGACCAGATCAATATCCCAGAAGTTTAGTAGACTTGATGCTATACTCTGATTAAAAAGTGTTCCTTAAATTTTTTTGAGCAGTGTATTTTGTAATATATTCCACTCATGTGGTTCATAAGAAAAAAGGCGGATTTCCTCGGTTCTGTGAGTGTGGTGGGAGGCTGAAGGAGAAGCTTAACTGATGAACGGGTTCTGTATGTATTGGTGTGGAATGTCAGCAAACTACATATGTACTGAGGTAATTTGCCCATTAAAGCCTTTGTAATAAAAACCAGGCAATGCATTTTCCTTCTAAGAAAAGGAAATCTATAAGCAGTTAGCCAACAAACATGTTAGCCGTCTGTTATCATTAATGCAATGTGTAATAATAAAATATCATTAACGTGGGAACAATACAAAAGCGTAAAACAAAAATTTGTCCTGTAAAATGTGGTAAACGCCCAGTCATACTCAAATTATATTTAAAAAAAATACAGTTGTGTAACGTCAAACCGATATAACTTTGAAAAATACCATGATATACTGTAAACCTTTGGTTATACCGCCCAGCTCTAAACTCTACCTTGCAAGGGTGAAAGCTAAATCACACAAACACTAAGAACTGGGCCCTGTGCTACTAGTCAAAATGTAAGGTTGATCCAGAGTACAGGGATGAGTCATTTGCTGGCGGTGGTTTCACCTTAAGTGCACAAAGACAACTGATCATTTTGCTGTTGCTTGTACCGACAACCACAAATGTCTAATGTGTTCTAGCTGAATCAGTGAATATGACATTTTGACTGGGAATCTTTCATATGTATAAAAATATCAGATTTTTTGTTTTAAATACTAAGAATTACAAACAATAAAAGTTGTGCCAACTTTCTTTTGTTCAGATGATTTATCTTTCATATGTGTAAAAACTTAAAAATTTCAGTTAAACATGCTAAGAATTCAAAACCGCAAAATATGTCATCTAATCATTATAAATGAAGATAAACATGCTATTTGACTGTTTTGTTATTTAAAACATGACAGTAATAAATAACAGCAGACAGATTTTGAGGATCCCTGTGGGGAATGACAGCAAACTTGACTGTGAAGGGTAGCTACCAGTTGTGGCACCTATAGGGAGATGGGGGTCACGGGCCTTGCTCAAGGGCCCCCACATGCGCTGACAGTGGGCTTGAACTGGTGACCTTTGAACCATGAGTAGAGAGGCTTAGTTCACACAGGTGTATGGAACATAAGCTGAATAAGGTGCTAACACAAAAACACTGTTTACGGAGTTTTGGCAGTGTCATTTCTGACCCAAAGATTGCCTGTTCAAGCCCAACCCAGCACATGTCTGGACACTGTTTTTGTACCCCTGGGCACTGCAATGGGTGAAGCCGTAGCATACTAAACTCAAATTTTAAAGTCTTTACACATATGAAAGATAAATCTTACGGAAATACAATAGGTTGGAACAACTTTTGTTGTTAGCAATTGTATGTACAACTAAGTTTTTATGGATATGAAAGAAATGATCTGAACGAAAAATAATTGCATAATTAATGCATAAATTGTAATGCATAAAATGCAATTAAAAACAAATCACAAATATTAAGAACCTTGCCTACCGATGAATACAAAAACGTCTTAAATCCTAAATCTTATGTAGTGCAATAACGTTCGCCCCTTCTGCGGACTAAAAAAAACTGCTTCTCCAACACATTTCATGCCACGACCTCATACAAACAAGTGAGACCGAGGAAACACCTTGTATTTGAGTAATTTAAAGTAGAGGTAAATATTTATCTTCAAACTATATCAAAGTGTAAAAACAGAAAAGCTATCCGGACATACTCTATGTTCAGTCTGTTGAATCTGTTTACGTAACCCTGCTATTCTGCTGATGTACCGGCCGTATTGTAATGACAACTTTTTGTTTTATTTTGTTTCTTGTTCTCTCTACCTTCACTTAATCTCCTTGGTCTGTAGTGTGTACTCTTGTTTGTTATGTAATTTACTGAAAATTAAAATAAAAAAGTGACACCGGAAATGAAGGAGCTGAGCAAGATGGTTGTCTCGCACTGCCCCCTGGTGGACATGACCCTTAATCCTCCAGATAAACGTACACTAAGCACGCAGTAGCGTATACGTTGTGTCAATTGTATCCTGGCCCTAACCGTTCATACTTTAACATAAGCAAATGAATCAGTCACGCTGCCAACCAAAAAGAAAAATATATATATATATTAAAATCAAGAGCTTGTTGTCGGGGCCCGTTGTTGGTGCACAATGATGTTCAACTCTGGAGGAATTAAATCCAGCAGATATTACAGCGCTTCCACATTCAAACCCAGACCTGTCGATGCGACACGTATGCGTGTATCAGTATAGGTGTAGGTTACTCACAAATGGTTTCTCTCAGTCACGGAGCCTGTAACAGGTGGAGCGGGTGTCCTGCCACTACCTCCAATGAGTAGATAGGGAACATCCTATGGCGAGGTTGGTTACAGCCGACCACATGGCACACAGCAGCACGATGAGGGATCCGTCTCCCGGTCTTAGATCCAGTGTCTCTGGTGGGTCCAACACCGGACTACGATTTCGAATGAATTTCTTCACCGAATTTCGGAGGGGCGGCAAGATGAATTAGTTTAACCGCGGTTGGCTCCTCCCGGTCAGCTAGCATTATCCTCCTGGTAATTTTTAACTTTGCCAGCTGTACACAACTCCAACCGCAAACCACGATTATATTAACAAACAAACAAAATAAGTCTTTGCCGACACACCCGTTATCTCCGCCAAAAAGAACAACTCCAGCAACTGACGCATCGCCGCCGCGATTTCGCGGGCTAAGTGGATTTCTCCACTGTAATTGGTCCATCCAAGATGAAAAAAAACTGCCTTAACGGTGGGAATGTACAAACTGCACAGCATGCTGGTAAAGGTAGTATGGCGAAAAAACAGTACAGTGTAGAATTCCACATTTTACAGTTAAATATTTAAAATATCTATTTTCTTTAAATTGGGTGTATTTCACAAAAAAACAGTTTACTCCAATAAACAGTTATGTGGGTGCAAATTGTTGCCTTATTTTATTCAAGGCTCTCAAGTTTCATCAAAACCTTTAAGATAGATTACATTATGGGAGAAACGCGTGTCTCACTGTTAATGCGTGAGACTTCAGACCCCTGCCTACCGCATTCATCGGATCTTGCTCTTACGCTTCCACCTTTTCTGCACTCCGGATGTGTGCGCATTCATGTAAATAACGTATTACGTATTATTATTTGCAGCGGGATCACACGTAACTTATTTATTATTCCATCCATCCATCCGCTTATCCTTCTGGGTCGCGGGGAGTCCGGAGCCTATCCCGTAAGCAATGGGCACGAGGCTGGGAACAACCCAGGATGGGCGGCCAGCCCATCGCAGGGCACACTCACACACCAGTCACACCAGATTGGGTCATATATAACCAAAAGATTTAATAGTATTAGGCGATATCTAATTTTTGATACTGTTCAGATATCACACTCAGGTATAAGATATTTTGAATGTATTTAAAAAAGCAACAGTATTCCAGACAAAAACAAACAAATGTTACTTTGCACTGCTGTACCTTCTTATAAAATTTAGTGACACTGTCTCCAAAAATGATCTCAAAATGTGAATAAATTGTCCCAGTCTGGAGCCCTACAAGCAAAGTCTTTGTGTGGGAAATACTGATCTTTATGGCATCAACTGGAAGGAAGGCCAGGATGCAACAAATGAAAACAAACTTTATGTATGAAATTGGCATCAAGATATATTTATTTATTAAATGAAGGCGTCAGAACCCTGTTCCAGATCTTTCCAACCCACTTGAAACCCTGCTTAACATATTCAGCTAGGAGACTGGATAAAGTTAATGTGACATTAACCATGGACATAAACCATGAATTTATTGTAAATTTTATTTCTCTAATGCTATTTTACTCAACATTAGCTCTTACTCTGCATCTTGGGTCTGTTCCCTTCTCCTCCCTTTGCATATATCAATACACATTAAGGATATGATGGCTCATCTATTATACAAGTTAAGAAAGTAAGAGTAATTAAACCTTCTAAGCACTATACACAAACAACATGCCCTTTAATCCAGGTAAGCCTGAAATATAATAATAACACTTTATTGATCCCTGTGGAGAAATTCTCATGACGATCAGGCATTTTGAACTTCCTTTGATGCAACACTTTCTCTGCGGGGCTATGAACTGCATGGCTCTTTCTGGAGGTTAAGGTGTTGGAGTACACTGCTGTTTCTGCTTAGCTCCAGTGAATGATTTCAGCAGCTACCACATCAGGGCTGTACAGCAGACATAACACACAGTAACTCTGAAAATGGTGGCTCCATACACACGGATAAATCCAGTATAGAAGTTGGTTCTAATTGGTCTGCTGAAGGTAATATTAATGGAAGTTGTTACTTAAAACCTCAACATTAGGGGCTTCCATTACTCCATTTTAGACGTAAATAACAATATTTCATTCTGTATGCAAAAGGAGGAGGTTATTTTTTATTTCCCAATAGAGTATTTGGAATTAAAAAAGGACAAGTGTGTCAGACATATACCTTTATTATTCAGTGCCATTTCGTGCTGCTTGATAATGTGTGGGGGTCCCCAGGATCTCAAGGATTCCTCTTCCTGATCCCTGCTGCTGTAGTCTGCTCTGGATGGACCTGCTGTCTCCTGCTGACTGGGGCCCATCTTCAGGGCGGCCCACCACCTGAAGAGCCTCAACAGTGTGCCTCAACATCCCTTCGGAGAAGCTCAAATCAAGAGCTTATGAGACCAACCCGGTGTCTCCGCTGGGGGGGGGCACTGACTAGGGGTTAGCTGGCTTGTATTCCTCTGTCTAATGTTGACCAGGAAACATTCAAGCTACATTTAAGCTGAAATATGCAATTATCTTAATTAAAGTTATGAGTCTGCTCTTCCTCATGCTGAAAATACTTTTACTCACTGAACAGTGTGAGGAAAGCAGCCTAAGGGAGGGCATGTAAGCTACCTGGGGCTAGTTAGCCAGGTAACATTCCCTTGTTCACCGACAAGGGCGGATCTAGAGAAATTTTCTTAGGGTGGCATGAGGGTGGCATGGAAATCAGTTGGGATGGCAAAATCAAAGCCGTTTCTTTATACATTTGCAGGTGTTACATTCTCTAATACTGCATGTACCATATATGGTTAAAATACATCAAATCCAGGGAACTCAGGCAGTCTCTCCGCCCTAGCACCTCAGCTTTGGAGTGTATGTCTATTCATACTTCCTCTGCTGCTTACCAGTTTCACCTTCTTGCCCTGGCTCAGCTTGATCTTCTTCTTCTTCTTGCTCCTTCTCCTCTTTCGCCATCCGCAACTACGTCTGCTTTTCCTCCCTGATCCCTCCTCTTTGTGTTAAGAAACTAGTGATGTCATCCTTTCTTTTCATACCTCTCAGTAGTTTCTGAAATCATGCAAATGCAGATTTAACATTCCTGTTAATACTTACGATTACCGCATTTTGTTTTTGATGATAAGCACAGGTTTCAGCCTATACTATAGCACAAAACAACACTAAATCATAAACATTGACTGATAATCTCCCTGCACGTCATGTAGAAAATGTTAAACCTCGTTTTCATGATTTATTGGGCTAATAACACTTATCTTGATGCTATTGCCAGAGTGTAACAATCAAACCGTCTGTGCTGAAATCTGAAATGCCCCCAGTGTTGATTCCAAATGTTCTCTGTCACCAATCTTAGGTGTGGTCATAGGTTGCTATTGGCAACAAGAAAAAAATAGGGTGCGTTCAACTTCATGCAGCCACTTACAGCGCTGTCTTAAAGCAATGCATTCTGGTCCTGATGCAATGCATCATGGTTAGATTTTTTTGTCTGGCACTGCAAAACGTCACCACATGTCACCATGTCACATGGTACAAAAACCTCGCGAGAGCAAGATGACTTAAGACAGATTGTGCAGCCAGCACGCAAAGGGTACTGACAGTGCTGCACGATCTGTCTTAAGTCATTCTGTTCCAAGAATGCGTACCCATTGGCACTCGGAAAGACGACATGTTGCTGCTTGATTGGTCTCATGTTGTAAAGGACTGTCTTACAAGACTTTATGGTACAGTCGGATCTGCGTTTTCTGTTACAGCGAATTACTGCGTTCAAAGCCAGCGAAGCCTGGGACATATGTGAACTAACTGGAGTTGCTAAATTGCCTGTAGGAGTGCATGTGTGAGTGAATGGTGTGTGAGTGTGCCCTGCGACGGGCTGGCCCCCATTCTGGGTTGTTCCCTGCCTCATGCCCATTGCTTCCGGGATAAGCTCCCCCCGCGACCCAGTAGGATAAGCGGTTTGGAAAATGGATGGATGGATGGATGATAAGTTTGAAAAGTGGATATATGTGGCTAAACTGAAAGAGTTAGAGAAGGAAAAGGCAAATAATAAGGGACTGCGGGACAAACTGGGGGACAGGGGGACCAGGGAGTCAGTGGAGTTAAACGCTGAAAGGGCCAGGAATGAGGCTCAGGCCCAATCCCTCAGCATGGTGTTACAGAATACTAAGAAGAAAAAGGAAGAGATACCTCTGTACCCTCCTCTGCCGAATGTGCCTCCTCCCCCTGCTTATCATCCTCAGCTAGGAACAGCTGCAGCAGCACCGGCGTCTGTGGAGGCCACTGCCCCTCCCTCAGAGAAGAAGGAGGAAGATGACGCAGTGGGGGAAGCAGGAGCCCCGCCGCTAAGACAGAGCCAGAGACTGCTGCAAAGGGGGAGAGACTCAGGCTCACAGCCATCGCAGTTGTACCCCTTGGTGGAGATACCTGACCCAAGGGGCCCTGCGCCTGATGGAACACCAAGGATGGTGTACTGTACGTCCAGCGCAACTGGGACTTGGCAGAGCTGAGAGAGGTGGTCAACTCCCTCCCAGATCCACAAGAGGTGGGGAGACACCACTTCTGGCAGGAGGTGATGAACCTGGACGACGTCTACCAGCATCACGACTCCACTGCACAGCCACTTATGTGGAAAACCCCACACAACACGATTTGGATGATATGCAAGACTTCATGGGGAATGGATTTCCTACAGAAATGATTCAAATTGAATGTATTTATGTGGGACATCAAGCCACTGCTGTTTCTGTGACACTCCAAGAACAACAGCTTCGCTGGTTCTGCCCCGTTGATGAAGGCGTTCCACATGTCTCCTGTGGAAAGGTAGAAGGTAAAAACTGGAAATTTCTAGGATTATGGGTAAAAGAGTGTAAGGAGCGAGATGATTGGGTGAATGTGGAGAAAGGTAGATGGGTAACTAAGGACGGGACTGTACTAAGGTATGACAAGGTTTTAATTGTTGAGGTAAAACGGTAAATTCATTGCGATAATAGAACAAAAGGGCAATCTGTAGAGATTGAGGATTCACCGGCATGGCTGGATGAGATCCCAGAAAACTTTTGGGCAAAGGGGAAAAACGATTTTGGGCAAATTGTGACGGCTGAACCTCTACGGGTAATGCCTAAGTCTCAGTACAGACCATAGCGCATGCAGTACCCCCTCTCCAGAGAAGCAGAAGAGGGAATTGAAAAAATGCATGGCGATTTGCTGGCTCGTGGAGCCATAGCTGAGATAAGCTATTCTCCGGTGAACTCCCTCATCCTGCCAGTAAAGAAAGCAGATGGGTCCTGGAGATTTGTGCAGGACCTAAGGGGAGTAAATGACTCAGTGTATCCGCGAGCGCCCATAGTCCCTAACCCAATCACCATTCTATCATCCATACCCCCAGAGTCTAAATGGTTTTCAGTTATTGATCTGGCAAATGCTTTCTTCTCTGTTCTAGTTCACCCAGGCTCTCAGTACTGGTTTGCACGCAAAGGGAAAAGGTACACCTGGACAGTCATGCCACAGGGCTATACTGAGTCACCGAGTGTTTATGCTCAGGAGCTAGGAAAAAACTTAGAGCGCTTCACCTCCCCAGGGGGAAGTACACTGGTGCAGTATGTGGATGATTTGTTGCTGTGTGCAGAAACGAGAGAGAGTTGTGAGAGAGATACGCAAGCGTTGTTGTTGTTCTGTGCAGAGAATGGACATAAGGCCTCTAAAAGCAAGCTGCAGCTGGTAAGATCTGAAGTGCACTACCCGCACTTCACTGATCTAAAGCAGGCGCTTTGTGTGACCCCGGCATTGGGGGTCCCAAATTACAAACGCCCATTTCAATTGTGTGTGGATGAAAGAGGTGGTTTCATGACTGCTGTTCTGGGACAGGAGCACGGGGGCCAATTCCGACCTATTGCTTACTATTCTAGGAAGTTGGACTCTGTGGCGTGCTCCCTCCCTGCATGTCTTCGGGCTGTGGCAGCCACTGCTGAAGCTGTGTTAATGTCATCTGATCTAGTGCAAATGCATCCTCTCCAGGTCCGCGCCTCTCATGCAGTACATGCCCTTCTGACTCAGGCGAAAACCTCTCACCTAACTGCTGCTAGGCTGATCTATTATCAGAACGTTTTGCTAACTTTAGCGAACGTGACGATAGAGCGATGTGGAGCAGTCAATCCTGCTACACTAGTTCCCACTGAGGTGGACGGTGACGAGCATGATTGCATTGAGGCGACCCAGGCATTGGCAAAGCCTAGGGATGACTTGGAGGAGGACCCCCTAACAGAGGGAGAACTGGTTTTTGTGGATGGGTGTTCACTCCGGCTGGAGAATGGGGAGCCCTCCACATAATATGCAGTTGTCCGGCCGAATGGGGAACTAATAGAAGGAGGGAAGTTACCAAGGACGTGGTCCGTGCAGGCAGTAGAGCTGTATGCCCTAACTCAGGCTTGTAATAAAATGAGAAACCAAAAAGTGACTATTTTTACTGACTCAAGGTATGCGTTCGGAGTCTGTCATGACCATGGGGCACTGTGGAAACAGAGAGGATTTCTCACAAGTTCAGGCAAACCTATTCAAAATCACTCACTTGTGTAGGACCTTCTCCAATCCATTCAGCTGCCAAAACGATTAGCCATTGTGAAATGTAAGGCACACACTAAGCAAAAGTACGAGGTGAGCGTGGGGAATAACTGGGCTGATTGGTGGGCAAAGAAAGCCGCCACAGACCCAGAGGCCCCAGTGAAGCTGATGATGTGCATTACTACTAATCCTGCTGACCTTTCTCTCCTACAGACAGGGGCAACTCCGGAGGACAAAGGACACTGGAAACGAAAAGCTGGAGTGTTGGGGAGTGATGGGGTCTGGAGGGAACAAACAACTAATCTTCCTTACCTCCCAAAGTCTGCCTTTCCAGGATTGGCAAAGGTGGCCCATGGATTGGACCAGAGACACTGGGCCACCCCTTCATTCACGGCTTATGCTCAAACTTTCGTTTCCAGGTGTTCCACATGTATGACTCACAACATGGGTCGTGCATTGAAGCGACCAACTGCCACAACTCCTCCAGCTGAGGGTCCTTTCCAACATTTGCAGATGGATTTCATAGAAGTAACACCCTGTAGAGGTTATCGTTATTGTGTGGTGGTTGTTGATCTCTTTTCCAGATGGGTGGAAGCCTTCCCGGCCAAGCAAGCAACGGCCCAGATAGTTGCGAAAAATATTAAATTAAATATTTAAAATAAATATTAAATATTAAAAGAAATATTCCCGCGATGAGATGTTCCAACATGCATTACCACTGATAATGGTACACATTTCTCTAATCAGGTGGTCCACAAGCTCTCTGAGTGGTTGAAAATCGACCGTCGACACTACTGTGCTTATCACACGCAGAGTGGAGGGATTGTTCACTTGCTTGTCCTTTTTCTTCCCACTGCACTGATGGACGTACAGTTCTCATGTGCTGATGCAGGTTATTTGTAGAGCCTGTTCGATATGAGATTTTATCCTTGCACGCTCTACACTCTGCCTTTGTATTGTCAATGTAATGCATCCAAATTTTACTCTGTTTCCTGCGGTCACTCATTTTGTCGCGCGTCTCCTTCCCTCCTGTTTCTTTCTCTGTGCGTGTGATTGCTGCATTTGTCTGTGGGTACATTCCACTTCACGCTGCCGCGCTGGCTTAAACCAATGCATTCTGGTCCCAACGCAATGCATCATGGTTAGGATTTTTTGTCCGACTTCAGCCGGCGCTGCAAAACGTCACCACCCGTGACCATGTCACATGGTACAAAAACCTCGCGAGAGCAAGGTTTTCCAATCCATGCGGCTTGGAAAAAAAAATAGAGAAAGAAAAATAGCCGATGTTCTGCCATTTTTTGCTGCCTTGCCAGAATTTCCTACCCATACTCCTGAATGGACATCTGTAAAAGGATTTATGCTATCAAAATAACTTTCCTGTACTTTAGAAAGGGTAGCAGTTTTTACACATAGTTTTATGCTGCCAGAAATTGCTGCCTATAGTTTTTAATGGGCTATCAGTGTTTTACACTAAGAATGTAATGTCATAAAATAATCATTCAAATCTGGGAAC
The DNA here is from genome assembly GCF_023856365.1 of Brienomyrus brachyistius. Taxonomy (NCBI): domain Eukaryota; kingdom Metazoa; phylum Chordata; class Actinopteri; order Osteoglossiformes; family Mormyridae; genus Brienomyrus; species Brienomyrus brachyistius. The sequence continues at coordinate 4,784,552 of NW_026042306.1, read as the reverse complement.
ATAAAAAATCATGCTAAGAATTAAAGCCCGTGTTTTCTCTCCAATGGTCATTACTGAAATGCATGTAATAACTCTTAACATGTTTTCAATTAAATTACATCGGAGTGACTTGTTTAATTAGAAATATTCCCACATGACATCATATGCACAGTTACCTCCAATTTCTCAGAACTTTACATTCATATGCATCTTACTTTTCCAATGGGTCAACAATTGTAATGGTCTCACTGGACATCTTTAAAAAGGCAAATAATGTATAATAATTTCACAAGGACACAAATTACATCTAAAACATAGCAGAAGCAAACTGGGTGAGAAACATTCCAAAGCTCTGCTCATGATGATGTTGTTATAATTGTGATTCCTCAATTTTACAAATGTAGAAAAATTTAAAAGCAAAAACAGAAATGAAATTCCAGGACATTTTGCCATTTGTATCACTTTACAGGTCATTTCAATGACTGGAAAATAACCCTAAATATTTTCAGGTTTTCAGGACACGTGGGAACCCTGTAAGAGGAATGTAGAAAGGAAGGTTGGATTGGAGGCTAAGGATGACATTAAAAGTTTCCTCCAATATTTTAACTCCAAAAGAGCTCTAAAAGCTGAAATCAGTAATCTGTAGGATAGTAAGGGTCTTAACTGAAAATGAAATTGATATAGTAAAAATAAGAGTTTAATGATTCTTTTACACAATAGAGAACACAGGTAACCTGCCACCATTTAATACAAATACAGTGTCCTCTATGACCAATATATGTATAACTGAGGCTGATGTGGTACAAAGCCTTGCTAAGCTCAAAATAAATAAATTGCAGGGCCCTGATGGCATCTTACCTATAGTTTTAAATGAGGGATATTATTAGCCAACCTTTAACATTACTATTTGAGAAATCCTTATCTACTGGTGTGGCACTTTCTAATTGGAAGCATGCCAATATAACACCCATATTCAAAAAAGGGGATAGAAGTTATCCAGCAAACTATAAGCCAATCAGTTTAACTTGCATAACTGGAATGGTAATGGAAGCTACAATCCAAGTGAAAATGATAGATTACCTGGATGCATGAAATAACATTCTGAGGGATAGCCAACATGGATTTAGGAGAGGTAGCTTCTGTTTAACTAATCTACTTGAGTTCTTTGAGGAAGCTACAAAAGAAATTGATCACAAAAAGGCCTATGATGTGATCTGCTTAGTTTTGCAGAAGGCCTTTGATGTTGTCCACCACAAACGGCTCTTGCTTAAACTCCAAACTGAAGGGATTTTAACAACTGTAGCAGAGGCTCCAACGGGATCTTGATTTAATTTGCGACTGGGCTGATACCTGGCAGATGAAATTTAATGTAGATAGATGTAAGGTAATCCATGCAGGGAGCAGAAATATAAAGTACAGATATTTTATGGGTTCCACTGAAATAAAGGTAGCTGATTATGAGAAAGACCTCAGTGTGTATGTTGATGCTTCCATGTCCCACTCTTGCCAGTGTGGGGAAGCAATTAAAAAGGCCAATAGGATGTTGGGTTACATCTCTAGGTGTGTGGAGTTCAAGGGAACTGATGCTACGATTATTTAATTCCTTGGTAAGACCCCACCTAGAATATTGTGTGCAGGTTTGGTCACCATTCCTTAAGAAGGACATTGCTGCCTTGGAAAAGGTGCAATGTAGGGCTACGAGAATTATTCCTGGTCTTAGAGGAATGTTTTATGAGGAGAGATTACCTGAGCTGAATCTGTTTAGCCTCGAGCAAAGGAGACTAAGGGGGGGACATGATCCAGGTATATAAAATTCTAATGGGTCTGGATGCTGTTCGATATTTCAATATTAGTTTAAATAATAGAACCGGTGGCCTTAAGTGGAAATTAGTGGGAGAACATTTCAAAACGAATTTGAGGAAGTATTTCTTTACACAGCGTGTAGGTAGAGTACGGAATAGTCTTATTACTAGTGTAACGCAAGCTAAATCCCTGGGTTCCTTTAAATCAGAGCTAGGGAAGATTTTAATAACTTTGAGCTATTAGTTAAGTTGTCCCCAAAAGAGCTTGATGGGCTGATTGGTCTCCTCTCGTTTGTAAATTTCTTATGTTCTTTTGTAAGATTTTAACAACTCTGAGCTGTTAGTTGAGTGCTCCCCAAACGAGCTTGATAGGCCAAATGACCTCCTCTCATTTGTAAATTTATGTTCTTATGTAGGTATAAAAATAACTGACCATATGATAAAATGATTTTGTCTAATACAGGACTACAGTCTTCATTAGGTATATATTTTCCCCTCGCACTTTGTATGGGCAGTGAATTGCCCCTACTTACGTGTGGATTCCTAATAAGAAAAATGCAAGAAATGAACACACATATAGTCAGAATAATTCTCATGTTGTCAACTATTGAGTGCAATTCAAATTTTATTGAACAAATCTAATGATTACAGTATTTTTTTGTCAAACAAAACACTTACAATGAACTGTTCCAAATTATTATGCACAGTAAGCTGCAAAACACTTTATAAGTTGCAAAGAACTGAAAATTGTCATTTGTTGTGTTTGCAACATATGTACTGAAATCAAACAGGTCACGTCACATTTTGACATAGGACTCCTTATTTGATAGCAGCTTCACAAGTCTTGCATCCATTGAACTTGTGTATTTGGACAGTTTCTGCTTGTGAGCACTGGTTAGTGGCGGCAGAATAGAAGGTTTATGCACAGTTGCAGTGGAGGACTCTACACCTTGATGTCCATGGGACTCCAGAGGCACCAGCAGCTTCAAATATCTGTTTGCTGCTACATAATGGCATTTTAGCAGCTGCTCTCCTGATCTGATGCATGGATCTGGTAGAGATCTTCCTCAATTTGCCTTTATCTGCACGAACCCGTCTGTGCTCTGATCTACTGCATGCAAAGGCTCATTTCGCATTTTTGTTCTGCATTCTGAAATGGAAGAAAAAAAACATTCATGACGAACACAAACCTATAAAAGGTACTTGTGTGACACTATTAAGGAAGGATCTGACTAGGAGAAAAGCTGGCAGAGTGATTGCCTGGCTGCCGGCTGCAAATGATATGTCGAGCAGTAATATGGCATTAATCAACAGATATGAGGTGAAGATTTAAATATTCTAGAGGGAGCCTGGTGGGGACCTACTTGTGTCGGATGAGCCGGCCTCCCTGGATCACTTGTGCCGTCACATTGGCCATGTGGCAAGAAAAAAGGAGCCAGTTTCGGGGCTGGACTCGGTATGAGAACCTCATAAATATCATTGAGTAACAGGTAAGAGCTGGGGAGACAAAGATCATGCAGGGGTCAGAGGCCAGAAAGAAGAGAAGAAGAGCAACCAGCTTAAAACCTTTAAAAAGTCCCTCTGGAGTCCCGAGTGACCCAGTGGACGCGCATATAGATGGAAGGTGAGCCCTCTGCCTCTTACCGAAGGTCATTCGACCGCTGATGATGTCGGGGCTCTTCCTCATATCGCTGACTGCGACTAGGGGAAGACCCCAATTAATAACTGGTCCCCAGAAGTGCTGAAATCAAACAATAAAACACAGAGCTGATCTAACATGCAGCAGGGTGAAGGTACCATTAAATAAATTTCAGAGGATTCTTACAATACATTAGTGTGAGATTATTAAACAGTAGTCATAAAATTACATGTATATTAACAAAAAATCAGTTTGTTACTTTCTTACCGTGCTTTTGTTGTAAGGATTTTCCCAACAGGCACATTCAGATCACGGAAAGACAAAGAAAACAAACAAAAAAATTATAAGTGCAATTCTGTGATCACCAGCAGCACTTCTGCAATGAGGGACCCAAATGTAAGCAGTGACTTTATGCTTACATCTACAACAAAGTGAAGAGTTTAAGCTTCTTATACACTGACGGCAATCGACAAGGAAAGTTTACATATTGGATTTTTACATAAACTGCAAGCGCCTCTGGATGCACATACCTCCTCAGATACTTCCGAAACTCTTTGTTTTTAAGCTGGTTTACAGCTCTCTGAAAGAAATTCCTTGCCATGATAAAGTGAATGTACATGCACGTATGTTGATTTTGTTCAAAATGAAATGTGAAGATGAATTTGCCGTTTATATAGGAATGTGAATGACATCAGCACTCTAGATTCTAGAACTTACATACGTAGGCTACTGATAACGTAACTGACGTAACTGTTCCAACATCTCCTTGGAAACGGACTGGAATTGAATGGAAGAATGTTAGTGGGCGAAATGAATTTTGTCAACTGAATAAATTCATTTTGTGTACAAAATGCATTTCCTGAACGAAAGTCATTTTGTGGAGGAAAGGAATGTCATGAATGATACAGAGTCATTTCGTGGAAGAAATCGATTCTGCGGAATTACGGAGTGCTTTTGTGGAAGCAGGAAATGCATTTCATCTGTTGCAGAGTCACGAAAAATCAGCGCTTGACACTTGGCATACCATAAAGTACAAAGTACTCAGCAGGCACATGGACGCAGACACATCTGTATCCACACCTGGATATTTCAGTGTGACTTTTATTGCGTGGATTCTTACTACAGTGGTGCCTGCGGTTCACGAACACAATCCGTTCCAGGAAAGTGGTCGTGAACCAATTTGTACGCGATCCAAGGCAATTTTCCCAATAAGAAAGCATTTAAATTCGATTAATTCGTTCAGAAGTCTACCAAATAATGATTTGTTGTCAATTAATTTTCTGGTTTTTATAGTGAAAACTTTAAAGAAAAACACAATATAGTGTGGCGACGGGCGGACCGAGGCATCACGGGAGACATGGAGACTTGCTTGCTGGGGTAATTACGCTTTTTATTTACAGTCATTAAACCCCTTGCATTGTTGTGGTTGTTAATGTTAATGGTTGCATTTCCCTATTGTCGCGTGTGTGTTTGGCCGTGTTTTGTAAACGGTCCGATCCTCACGTGTATTTAGCGTGTGTAAATCATCCACCGTGTGTGCATCTTGCAGTTCGGCGTCTGTGTATTTGGGACGTGTCCCATTGGAAAGACATTGGGATTTTGGCTTTTAAAATCTCAATCTAAAGAAGCACATCGAAGAAAGCTAAACTAATGGTAAACACCAGTGAATTAATTTCAGTTATCACGATTAGCCTGGATAACAGCTTGGGGAGAGCTTTGTGTCTGATGTTAAGTGAACGTTTTCTTCTCTTGGTGATAGGCTGGTTAGGGCATTTGAATCACTAATATTAACTTGGACATTTGAACAATGAACACTGAAATAGTTATGTAAGCTGAAAAACAGGGTTTTGTGACTGAGATAATGAACCCCATGCTGGTAATAGGAAAAACGGTGACTTGTGTTTTCAGAAATGGCTTTAAAATACGTTAACATTAACCTGTACTTCTTTTTTTAACAATAGCATACTCCTGTTTAGGTTTTTAAAGCCCTCTTTTTGAAGTGTGTGATGTATGCAAAATTTTTCTTTTCCATGCTTTAAAAAGCTGAGTAAACGTTTTGATATTAAAAGTTTAGACAGCGTTCCGTTGTTATTCATATTTACTTGCACTTTAATTACTCAAGTACAGTTAGTTACAGATTATTTGTAATACTTAAGTACAGTGAACACTAGGTACTTTAAGACTTTTACTTGAGTGGAATTCTAGTTGGTGACTTGGGAGGGTATCTGTACTTATACTTAAGTGTGACTTTCGGGTACTTTATACAAGACTGTGAACAAGCTCGACTGTCTCAGACGGAAATTATAGCTCAGAGGTAATGATACTATATTAATAATCTCTGAGTTAATGATTAAGACATATATCAGCCTTCCAGCTGCAACTGACTAGAAATCAACCTAATGTTTTTCATGTTAGAAATCATAAACCTGCTTCAGTTCATGTCTCTGTGTGAAATCAGATGTTACTCACATGGCATAAGGCCCAATGTGCCTCTGACTGTAATCACCCAGAGTGTGGCCCAGCGTGACTCCTGATGACATGTTAATCTCTTGGAGTGGGAATTCCATTTCCATAAAAGTTATTGTAGGAAACCTCGTTAATGGAAATATATTTTCAAAACCTTCGAACAATATTGGCCTTTCGCATTTTTCTCACAAAAAACTGTCAGGTAGTGACAACTCCAATGAGCAGAGTGAAAAAACGATTAAAATCGGTATTTAACTAACTAAATCAGAAGAGGAAAAAGAAGAATAATTTAGCTTGGCATAATTCTATGTTTAAAACATTTTGAACAGTTTCCATGCCAGGTAGTGCAACCCAAGAAAACCCATCAAAACATGATGAATATCATAAAGTATGAATATCATGAAATAATTTATTATTTAAATCATATATAAAAACTTGATATCAAGGACAAAGGTTAAAATTGTGCAGGTGGTGCAACCGGAATCAGTATTACTACTAATTATAAATGCAGTTTACAAGTAGGAATAAACATTGATGAAGTGTAGACACTTAACCTTATGGGAATTGACAGGGCTTCATGTTTGATTGGGCCAATTTTTTGCCTTTGGTTTGGTTACTATATAACCTCAGATGTGAATTATGTCTGATAGCTGAAATGAAAGCTGACCATTGATTGCAGTAACTTGGATAATTCAAATTCATAACTTCTGTCTAAAAAGTAAAAAAATTTGACAAAAAAGTCAAACAAATACAAAAACACATCTTTGTGTTTTGGTATTTTGTGAATATCTCAAAAACTACATGATGGATTATATCAAAGTTAAAATATGTGGTTCTCAGACTTGTTTTCTAAATGTACACCTAATTTTATTGTGCTAAAATGCTTTTATAAAATTAAATTATGTGAAATATACAAATATCTCCTGCTCCTTCAGTATTTCCTCCAAAGAAAGTGTACATTCGACACAAGCATTGTCTTTTTTTAGTTAAATATATGTGTAACAGCAATTCTGTGACCATTGTATTCTGTGACTCCAGTAGATACTGTTGCCACTATATAGCTTGAGCTTGCTCACACAGATGTGTTCCTAACGCAAACAATGTAAACTCATACGTTGTAAACAAATGAATGTCAATGCGATGTAGAGTGGGTGTATAGAAATGCTGGCTTTTAACATGATATAGGTTTAGCTGCTTGTTATATCAGATTAAACAAAATTAGGCTGATTTGTAGAGTAGCCTATTTGTATAATTCTAACACAACTAAAAAGTGATTAAAGCTCACATGGGCAACTTGATGCTATGAGTATACAGTCAAAGTAAAAAGTATGTGAACCCCTTGGAATTTATTCATAAAAAGTGATCTGATCTTCATCTAAGTCACAGGTACTGATATACACAATGAGCTTAAGCCAATAACACAAAAAAGGTTCTACTCTTTCAAGTTTTTATTATTCAAACATATTCAGCATTCACAGTGGTACTGGAGAAGGTAAGTGAACCCTTAGGTTCAATAACTGGTTGACCCTCCTTTGGCAGCAATGACCGCAACCAGGCACTTCCTGTAATTGCAGATCAGACCTGCACATCGTGTGGAGAGAGTTTTAGCCCATTCTTCCCCTGCAAAACTGCCTTAACTCTTCCATATTCTTTGGTTGCCTTCTGTGTATTGCTCTCTTAAAGTCATTCCACAGCATCTCAATAGGATTGAGATTGGGGCTCTGACTGGGCCACTCCACTGCGATGTTTGGGGTCATTGTCCTGTTACATCACCCAGCCTCAGTTGAAGGACAGACATTCTCACATTATCCTGAAGAATTTGCTGATAAAGTTGGGAATTCATTTTCCCCTCAATGATGGCGAGCTTTCCAGACCCTGATGCAGCAAAGCAGACCCAAATCATGATGTTCCCTCCACCATACTTTACTGTAGGGATGATGCATTTATCTTTTTACGCCAAATGAAGTTCTGCTTGTTCCTCCCAAATAGTTCAATTTTAGTTTCATCACTCCACAAAACATTTTCCCAGTATCGCTGTGGAGTGTCCAAGTGCTCCTTCGCAAACTTCAGGCGTACAGCAATGTTTGACAGCAGTGGCTTCCTTCTTGGTGCTCTGCCATGGACTCCTTTCTAGCTGATTCATGAACACAGATGCTAGACAGTTCTAATGACTTCTTCAAGTCTTTCGCTGTCACTTTAGGATTCTTCTTTTCCTCAAAGATGACTTTGCGTTGTGCTATTGGGGTCATCTTGGCAGGGCGCCCACTTCTAGGCAGAGTAGCCACGGTACCAAATTGTCTCCATTTATAGACAACTTGCCTAATAGTTTATATTCCGTTTATATGTATCCGCGAGCGCCCATAGTCCCTAACCCAATCACCATTCTATCATCCATACCCCCAGAGTCTAAATGGTTTTCAGTTATTGATCTGGCAAATGCTTTCTTCTCTGTTCTAGTTCACCCAGACTCTCAGTACTGGTTTGCACGCAAAGGGAAAAGGTACACCTGGACAGTCATGCCACAGGGCTACACTGAGTCACCGAGTGTTTATGCTCAGGATCTAGGAAAAAACTTAGAGCGCTTCACCTCCCCAGGGGGAAGTACACTGGTGCAGTATGTGGATGATTTGTTGCTGTGTGCAGAAACGAGAGAGAGTTGTGAGAGAGATACGCAAGCGTTGTTGTTGTTCTGTGCAGAGAATGGACATAAGGCCTCTAAAAGCAAGCTGCAGCTGGTAAGATCTGAAGTGCACTACCTGCACTTCACTGATCTAAAGCAGGCGCTTTGTGTGACCCCGGCATTGGGGGTCCCAAATTACAAACGCCCATTTCAATTGTGTGTGGATGAAAGAGGTGGTTTCATGACTGCTCCCAAAGTCTGCCTTTCCAGGATTGGCAAAGGTGGCCCATGGATTGGACCAGAGACACTGGACCGCCCCTTCATTCACGGCTTATGCTCAAACTTTCGTTTCCAGGTGTTCCACATGTATGACTCACAACATGGGTCGTGCATTGAAGCCACCAACTGCCACAACTTCTCCAGCTGAGGGTCCTTTCCAACATTTGCAGATGGATTTCATAGAACTAACACCCTGTAGAGGTTATCGTTATTGTCTAGTGGTTGTTGATCTCTTTTCCAGATGGGTGGAAGCCTTCCCGGCCAAGCAAGCAACGGCCCAGATAGTTGCGAAAAATCTGTTAAAAGAAATATTCCCGCGATGGGATGTTCCAATATGCATTACCACTGATAATGGTACACATTTCTCTAATCAGGTGGTCCACAAGCTCTCTGAGTGGTTGAAAATCGACCGTCGACACTACTGTGCTTATCACACGCAGAGTGGAGGGATTGTTCACTTGCTTGTCCTTTTTCTTCCCACTGCACTGATGGACGTACAGTTCTCATGTGCTGATGCAGGTTATTTGTAGAGCCTGTTCGATATGAGATTTTAACCTTGCACGCTCTACACTCTGCCTTTGTATTGTCAATGTAATTGAAATGCATCCAAATTTTACTCTGTTTCCTGTGGTCACTCATTTTGTCGCGCGTCTCCTTCCCTCCTGTTTCTTTCTCTGTGCGTGTGATTGCTGCATTTGTCTGTGGGTACATTCCACTTCACGCTGCCGCGCTGGCTTAAACCAATGAATTCTGGTCCTAACGCAATGCATCATGATTAGGATTTTTTGTCCGACTTCAGCCGGCGCTGCAAAACGTCACCACCCTTGACCATGTCACATGGTACAAAAACTTCGCGAGAGCAAGGTTTTCCAATCCATGCGGCTTGGAAAAAAAATAGAGAAAGAAAAACAGCCGCTCTGACTCCGGCTCACAGGCAGAAGCCGATGTTCTGCCATTTTTTGCTGCCTTGCCAGAATTTCCTACCCATACTCCTGAATGGACATCTGTAAAAGGATTTATGCTATCAAAATAACTTTCCTGTACTTTAGAAAGGGTAGCAGTTTTTACACATAGTTTTATGCTGCCAGAAATTGCTGCCTATAGTTTTTAATGGGCTATCAGTGTTTTACACTAAGAATGTAATGTCATAAAATAATCATTCAAATCTGGGAACATAAAAAATCATGCTAAGAATTAAAGCCCGTGTTTTCTCTCCAATGGTCATTACTGAAATGCATGTAATAACTCTTAACATGTTTTCAATTAAATTACATCGGAGTGACTTGTTTAATTAGAAATATTCCCACATGACATCATATGCACAGTTACCTCCAATTTCTCCGAACTTTACATTCATATGCATCTTACTTTTCCAATGGGTCAACAATTGTAATGGTCTCACTGGACATCTTTAAAAAGGCAAATAATGTATAATAATTTCACAAGGACACAAATTACATCTAAAACATAGCAGAAGCAAACTGGGTGAGAAACATTCCAAAGCTCTGCTCATGATGATGTTGTAATAATTGTGATTCCTCAATTTTACAAATGTAGAAAAATTTAAAAGCAAAAACAGAAATGAAATTCCAGGACATTTTGCCATTTGTATCACTTTACAGGTCATTTCAATGACTGGAAAATAACCCTAAATATTTTCAGGTTTTCAGGACACGTGGGAACCCTGTAAGAGGAATGTAGAAAGGAAGGTTGGATTGGAGGCTAAGGATGACATTAAAAGTTTCCTCCAATATTTTAACTCCAAAAGAGCTCTAAAAGCTGAAATCAGTAATCTGTAGGATAGTAAGGGTCTTATAACTGAAAATGAAATTGATATAGTAAAAATAAGAGTTTAATGATTCTTTTACACAATAGAGAACACAGGTAACCTGCCACCATTTAATACAAATACAGTGTCGTCTATGACCAATATATGTATAACTGAGGCTGATGTGGTACAAAGCCTTGCTAAGCTCAAAATAAATAAATTGCAGGGCCCTGATGGCATCTTACCTATAGTTTTAAAAGAGATGAGGGATATTATTAGCCAACCTTTAACATTACTATTTGAGAAATCCTTATCTACTGGTGTGGCACTTTCTAATTGGAAGCATGCCAATATAACACCCATATTCAAAAAAGGGGATAGAAGTTATCCAGCAAACTATAAGCCAATCAGTTTAACTTGCATAACTGGAATGGTAATGGAAGCTACAATCCCAGTGAAAATGATAGATTACCTGGATGCATGAAATAACATTCTGAGGGATAGCCAACATGGATTTAGGAGAGGTAGCTTCTGTTTAACTAATCTACTTGAGTTCTTTGAGGAAGCTACAAAAGAAATTGATCACAAAAAGGCCTATGATGTGATCTGCTTAGTTTTGCAGAAGGCCTTTGATGTTGTCCACCACAAACGGCTCTTGCTTAAACTCCAAACTGAAGGGATTTTAACAACTGTAGCAGAGGCTCCAACGGGATCTTGATTTAATTTGCGACTGGGCTGATACCTGGCAGATGAAATTTAATGTAGATAGATGTAAGGTAATCCATGCAGGGAGCAGAAATATAAAGTACAGATATTTTATGGGTTCCACTGAAATAAAGGTAGCTGATTATGAGAAAGACCTCAGTGTGTATGTTGATGCTTCCATGTCCCACTCTTGCCAGTGTGGGGAAGCAATTAAAAAGGCCAATAGGATGTTGGGTTACATCTCTAGGTGTGTGGAGTTCAAGGGAACTGATGCTACGATTATTTAATTCCTTGGTAAGACCCCACCTAGAATATTGTGTGCAGGTTTGGTCACCATTCCTTAAGAAGGACATTGCTGCCTTGGAAAAAGTGCAATGTAGGGCTACGAGAATTATTCCTGGTCTTAGAGGAATGTTTTATGAGGAGAGATTACCTGAGCTGAATCTGTTTAGCCTCGAGCAAAGGAGACTAAGGGGGGGACATGATCCAGGTATATAAAATTCTAATGGGTCTGGATGCTGTTCGATATTTCAATATTAGTTTAAATAATAGAACCGGTGGCCTTAAGTGGAAATTAGTGGGAGAACATTTCAAAACGAATTTGAGGAAGTATTTCTTTACACAGCGTGTAGGTAGAGTACGGAATAGTCTTATTACTAGTGTAACGCAAGCTAAATCCCTGGGTTCCTTTAAATCAGAGCTAGAGAAGATTTTAATAACTTTGAGCTATTAGTTAAGTTGTCCCCAAAAGAGCTTGATGGGCTGATTGGTCTCCTCTCATTTGTAAATTTCTTATGTTCTTTTGTAAGATTTTAACAACTCTGAGCTGTTAGTTGAGTGCTCCCCAAACGAGCTTGATAGGCCAAATGACCTCCTCTCATTTGTAAATTTATGTTCTTATGTAGGTATAAAAATAACTGACCATATGATAAAATGATTTTGTCTAATACAGGACTACAGTCTTCATTAGGTATATATTTTCCCCTCGCACTTTGTATGGGCAGTGAATTGCCCCTACTTACGTGTGGATTCCTAATAAGAAAAATGCAAGAAATGAACACACATATAGTCAGAATAATTCTCATGTTGTCAACTATTGAGTGCAATTCAAATTTTATTGAACAAATCTAATGATTACAGTATTTTTTTGTCAAACAAAACACTTACAATGAACTGTTCCAAATTATTATGCACAGTAAGCTGCAAAACACTTTATAAGTTGCAAAGAACTGAAAATTGTCATTTGTTGTGTTTGCAACATATGTACTGAAATCAAACAGGTCACGTCACATTTTGACATAGGACTCCTTATTTGATAGCAGCTTCACAAGTCTTGCATCCATTGAACTTGTGTATTTGGACAGTTTCTGCTTGTGAGCACTGGTTAGTGGCGGCAGAATAGAAGGTTTATGCACAGTTGCAGTGGAGGACTCTACACCTTGATGTCCATGGGACTCCAGAGGCACCAGCAGCTTCAAATATCTGTTTGCTGCTACATAATGGCATTTTAGCAGCTGCTCTCCTGATCTGATGCATGGATCTGGTAGAGATCTTCCTCAATTTGCCTTTATCTGCACGAACCCGTCTGTGCTCTGATCTACTGCATGCAAAGGCTCATTTCGCATTTTTGTTCTGCATTCTGAAATGGAAGAAAAAAAACATTCATGACGAACACAAACCTATAAAAGGTACTTGTGTGACACTATTAAGGAAGGATCTGACTAGGAGAAAAGCTGGCAGAGTGATTGCCTGGCTGCCGGCTGCAAATGATATGTCGAGCAGTAATATGGCATTAATCAACAGATATGAGGTGAAGATTTAAATATTCTAGAGGGAGCCTGGTGGGGACCTACTTGTGTCGGATGAGCCGGCCTCCCTGGATCACTTGTGCCGTCACATTGGCCATGTGGCAAGAAAAAAGGAGCCAGTTTCGGGGCTGGACTCGGTATGAGAACCTCATAAATATCATTGAGTAACAGGTAAGAGCTGGGGAGACAAAGATCATGCAGGGGTCAGAGGCCAGAAAGAAGAGAAGAAGAGCAACCAGCTTAAAACCTTTAAAAAGTCCCTCTGGAGTCCCGAGTGACCCAGTGGACGCGCATATAGATGGAAGGTGAGCCCTCTGCCTCTTACCGAAGGTCATTCGACCGCTGATGATGTCGGGGCTCTTCCTCATATCGCTGACTGCGACTAGGGGAAGACCCCAATTAATAACTGGTCCCCAGAAGTGCTGAAATCAAACAATAAAACACAGAGCTGATCTAACATGCAGCAGGGTGAAGGTACCATTAAATAAATTTCAGAGGATTCTTACAATACATTAGTGTGAGATTATTAAACAGTAGTCATAAAATTACATGTATATTAACAAAAAATCAGTTTGTTACTTTCTTACCGTGCTTTTGTTGTAAGGATTTTCCCAACAGGCACATTCAGATCACGGAAAGACAAAGAAAACAAACAAAAAAATTATAAGTGCAATTCTGTGATCACCAGCAGCACTTCTGCAATGAGGGACCCAAATGTAAGCAGTGACTTTATGCTTACATCTACAACAAAGTGAAGAGTTTAAGCTTCTTATACACTGACGGCAATCGACAAGGAAAGTTTACATATTGGATTTTTACATAAACTGCAAGCGCCTCTGGATGCACATACCTCCTCAGATACTTCCGAAACTCTTTGTTTTTAAGCTGGTTTACAGCTCTCTGAAAGAAATTCCTTGCCATGATAAAGTGAATGTACATGCACGTATGTTGATTTTGTTCAAAATGAAATGTGAAGATGAATTTGCCGTTTATATAGGAATGTGAATGACATCAGCACTCTAGATTCTAGAACTTACATACGTAGGCTACTGATAACGTAACTGACGTAACTGTTCCAACATCTCCTTGGAAACGGACTGGAATTGAATGGAAGAATGTTAGTGGGCGAAATGAATTTTGTCAACTGAATAAATTCATTTTGTGTACAAAATGCATTTCCTGAACGAAAGTCATTTTGTGGAGGAAAGGAATGTCATGAATGATACAGAGTCATTTCGTGGAAGAAATCGATTCTGCGGAATTACGGAGTGCTTTTGTGGAAGCAGGAAATGCATTTCATCTGTTGCAGAGTCACGAAAAATCAGCGCTTGACACTTGGCATACCATAAAGTACAAAGTACTCAGCAGGCACATGGACGCAGACACATCTGTATCCACACCTGGATATTTCAGTGTGACTTTTATTGCGTGGATTCTTACTACAGTGGTGCCTGCGGTTCACGAACACAATCCGTTCCAGGAAAGTGGTCGTGAACCAATTTGTACGCGATCCAAGGCAATTTTCCCAATAAGAAAGCATTTAAATTCGATTAATTCGTTCAGAAGTCTACCAAATAATGATTTGTTGTCAATTAATTTTCTGGTTTTTATAGTGAAAACTTTAAAGAAAAACACAATATAGTGTGGCGACGGGCGGACCGAGGCATCACGGGAGACATGGAGACTTGCTTGCTGGGGTAATTACGCTTTTTATTTACAGTCATTAAACCCCTTGCATTGTTGTGGTTGTTAATGTTAATGGTTGCATTTCCCTATTGTCGCGTGTGTGTTTGGCCGTGTTTTGTAAACGGTCCGATCCTCACGTGTATTTAGCGTGTGTAAATCATCCACCGTGTGTGCATCTTGCAGTTCGGCGTCTGTGTATTTGGGACGTGTCCCATTGGAAAGACATTGGGATTTTGGCTTTTAAAAGCTCAATCTAAAGAAGCACATCGAAGAAAGCTAAACTAATGGTAAACACCAGTGAATTAATTTCAGTTATCACGATTAGCCTGGATAACAGCTTGGGGAGAGCTTTGTGTCTGATGTTAAGTGAACGTTTTCTTCTCTTGGTGATAGGCTGGTTAGGGCATTTGAATCACTAATATTAACTTGGACATTTGAACAATGAACACTGAAATAGTTATGTAAGCTGAAAAACAGGGTTTTGTGACTGAGATAATGAACCCCATGCTGGTAATAGGAAAAACGGTGACTTGTGTTTTCAGAAATGGCTTTAAAATACGTCAACATTAACCTGTACTTCTTTTTTTAACAATAGCATACTCCTGTTTAGGTTTTTAAAGCCCTCTTTTTGAAGTGTGTGATGTATGCAAAATTTTTCTTTTCCATGCTTTAAAAAGCTGAGTAAACGTTTTGATATTAAAAGTTTAGACAGCGTTCCGTTGTTATTCATATTTACTTGCACTTTAATTACTCAAGTACAGTTAGTTACAGATTATTTGTAATACTTAAGTACAGTGAACACTAGGTACTTTAAGACTTTTACTTGAGTGGAATTCTAGTTGGTGACTTGGGAGGGTATCTGTACTTATACTTAAGTGTGACTTTCGGGTACTTTATACAAGACTGTGAACAAGCTCGACTGTCTCAGACGGAAATTATAGCTCAGAGGTAATGATACTATATTAATAATCTCTGAGTTAATGATTAAGACATATATCAGCCTTCCAGCTGCAACTGACTAGAAATCAACCTAATGTTTTTCATGTTAGAAATCATAAACCTGCTTCAGTTCATGTCTCTGTGTGAAATCAGATGTTACTCACATGGCATAAGGCCCAATGTGCCTCTGACTGTAATCACCCAGAGTGTGGCCCAGCGTGACTCCTGATGACATGTTAATCTCTTGGAGTGGGAATTCCATTTCCATAAAAGTTATTGTAGGAAACCTCGTTAATGGAAATATATTTTCAAAACCTTCGAACAATATTGGCCTTTCGCATTTTTCTCACAAAAAACTGTCAGGTAGTGACAACTCCAATGAGCAGAGTGAAAAAACGATTAAAATCGGTATTTAACTAACTAAATCAGAAGAGGAAAAAGAAGAATAATTTAGCTTGGCATAATTCTATGTTTAAAACATTTTGAACAGTTTCCATGCCAGGTAGTGCAACCCAAGAAAACCCATCAAAACATGATGAATATCATAAAGTATGAATATCATGAAATAATTTATTATTTAAATCATATATAAAAACTTGATATCAAGGACAAAGGTTAAAATTGTGCAGGTGGTGCAACCGGAATCAGTATTACTACTAATTATAAATGCAGTTTACAAGTAGGAATAAACATTGATGAAGTGTAGACACTTAACCTTATGGGAATTGACAGGGCTTCATGTTTGATTGGGCCAATTTTTTGCCTTTGGTTTGGTTACTATATAACCTCAGATGTGAATTATGTCTGATAGCTGAAATGAAAGCTGACCATTGATTGCAGTAACTTGGATAATTCAAATTCATAACTTCTGTCTAAAAAGTAAAAAAATTTGACAAAAAAGTCAAACAAATACAAAAACACATCTTTGTGTTTTGGTATTTTGTGAATATCTCAAAAACTACATGATGGATTATATCAAAGTTAAAATATGTGGTTCTCAGACTTGTTTTCTAAATGTACACCTAATTTTATTGTGCTAAAATGCTTTTATAAAATTAAATTATGTGAAATATACAAATATCTCCTGCTCCTTCAGTATTTCCTCCAAAGAAAGTGTACATTCGACACAAGCATTGTCTTTTTTTAGTTAAATATATGTGTAACAGCAATTCTGTGACCATTGTATTCTGTGACTCCAGTAGATACTGTTGCCACTATATAGCTTGAGCTTGCTCACACAGATGTGTTCCTAACGCAAACAATGTAAACTCATACGTTGTAAACAAATGAATGTCAATGCGATGTAGAGTGGGTGTATAGAAATGCTGGCTTTTAACATGATATAGGTTTAGCTGCTTGTTATATCAGATTAAACAAAATTAGGCTGATTTGTAGAGTAGCCTATTTGTATAATTCTAACACAACTAAAAAGTGATTAAAGCTCACATGGGCAACTTGATGCTATGAGTATACAGTCAAAGTAAAAAGTATGTGAACCCCTTGGAATTTATTCATAAAAAGTGATCTGATCTTCATCTAAGTCACAGGTACTGATATACACAATGAGCTTAAGCCAATAACACAAAAAAGGTTCTACTCTTTCAAGTTTTTATTATTCAAACATATTCAGCATTCACAGTGGTACTGGAGAAGGTAAGTGAACCCTTAGGTTCAATAACTGGTTGACCCTCCTTTGGCAGCAATGACCGCAACCAGGCACTTCCTGTAATTGCAGATCAGACCTGCACATCGTGTGGAGAGAGTTTTAGCCCATTCTTCCCCTGCAAAACTGCCTTAACTCTTCCATATTCTTTGGTTGCCTTCTGTGTATTGCTCTCTTAAAGTCATTCCACAGCATCTCAATAGGATTGAGATTGGGGCTCTGACTGGGCCACTCCACTGCGATGTTTGGGGTCATTGTCCTGTTACATCACCCAGCCTCAGTTGAAGGACAGACATTCTCACATTATCCTGAAGAATTTGCTGATAAAGTTGGGAATTCATTTTCCCCTCAATGATGGCGAGCTTTCCAGACCCTGATGCAGCAAAGCAGACCCAAATCATGATGTTCCCTCCACCATACTTTACTGTAGGGATGATGCATTTATCTTTTTACGCCAAATGAAGTTCTGCTTGTTCCTCCCAAATAGTTCAATTTTAGTTTCATCACTCCACAAAACATTTTCCCAGTATCGCTGTGGAGTGTCCAAGTGCTCCTTCGCAAACTTCAGGCGTACAGCAATGTTTGACAGCAGTGGCTTCCTTCTTGGTGCTCTGCCATGGACTCCTTTCTAGCTGATTCATGAACACAGATGCTAGACAGTTCTAATGACTTCTTCAAGTCTTTCGCTGTCACTTTAGGATTCTTCTTTTCCTCAAAGATGACTTTGCGTTGTGCTATTGGGGTCATCTTGGCAGGGCGCCCACTTCTAGGCAGAGTAGCCACGGTACCAAATTGTCTCCATTTATAGACAACTTGCCTAATAGTTTATATTAATAATAATATAATAATAATTTATAGACAACTTGCCAACAGTAGACTAATGAATATGTAAAATCTTTGAGACAACTTTGTAACCCTTTCCAGCCTTATGTAACTTAACAATTCTTGATCTTAGGTCTTCAGACAGCTCTTTTGTGCGAGGCATGATTCCCATCTGGACATGCTTCTTGTCAAAAGCCCAAACTGAACCTTTTCAGTGGTTTTTATCAACCAAAGTAATTCTAGGCCACACCCCTGAACTCGTTTCATTAAATGGACTCCAGGTGTGCTAAATTTTTAAGCTTTTAAAAAAAGTCATTTACTTGGGGTTCACTTACTTTTTCCTACTTTATACAATATGGTCAAATATTCTCTGAAAATCTGTGTATCTTAATTATAGGACACAGTGTTTGTAAATTATTGTGACTTACATGAAGATTCAACTATGTTTTATATGGGATTTAGTCATACACGTAGAAAATTCCAAGGGGTTCACATACTTTTTACTTTGAACATATTTAAATGGGCCACTCTAACCTGCGAGAGAGTGCCTGTTGGAAAGGCCGTCTCCGAAAACGGGATGCCAACGCGCATACGCTTGGATCAGCGTCAGGAGCGTCTCTTTTGAGTTTTCAGAGGTGGTTTTCTGATTGTGCCGCACCAGATCATCCTACCCAGTGCCGAACGATCCTGGCCAGTTACTCACCATACTCAGGGGTGCAGTATTGTGTGCCACTGACGAACTGTAAGTGACTGGTCCTGGACTGATTACATTCGGTGCTTTAATATTGCAATGCGGTCTACCGGATTGTTAGTTGTTAGTGTGTAACTTTTGAGGAGCTCTGCTACTGAGTGTATTGCAGGCAGATTCTCTGTATTCTGCGTTCGTTCTTGTAATTGTGTATCTTATATATTAAATTTGTTTTGTTAGTCAGTTCTCGTTAGACTGCAAAATATTTAGGAGAGATGGGATAATACAGTAAGGGAGGGTAATAGTATTACTGTTACGTATCCGGTATGTACCGGGGTTAACCAATAGATGGCAGTACTGTTACATGATTGATGATTAGAGATCGTATAAAGTGGTTGTATTTGTGTTAATTAGCTGAACATGTCTCCATGTTCTTATTGTTTTAGTTATTTATATAATATTATTTTCTTCCTTAGACCACATGCACACCCTGTCTACAACTAAGTCATTGCACCTGTAACAGCCAATGGCCAGCCTACAGTATGTTAACTCCAGTGCAATACTGTACCGCCTAATTGAATGCAGTAAAGTTTGGAACTGCGTCTGCCTTCCCTGGTGTTCTTACCGATGCCACCAGAGAGGTGCCATCTTACCGGTACCTTCCTCATACAGTCATAGCTTCTAACACTTTAATAATGCCAGACACACCAACCTTATTTAAATGGGCCACATCAGGTGGCTTATCTGCCTTTCCTATGTATAACCAAAAACTGTCACAACTCTGGTTAACAGCTGGGCCTAGGTACATGGGCTCACAATTTCTGATAGCAACCATCAAATTATGTGATCCCAAACAAATCAAGGAAAAAACAGTGACTAAGCAATCAAAAACCCTTCAGGTAATTTGTCCTAAATAGATATTATAATCTTGGATAGATTTCATGACTTCAGTTGAAGGGTCACAATTTCTGATATCAGCCATCAGATGTTGTGACCCCAAACAAATCAAAAACAACACAGTACCACAGCAGTCAAAAAAGACATCAGGGGAATTATCATAAATATAAATAATAATCCTGGAAAGATTTCATAACTGGGGTGTACAGGTCACCTCTGTCAAAGGGGTGACTTTCATACAGCTGTCATCTGATTTTGTGATCTGAGTGTGGCTTTTGAAAAAGCAACAACACACCATTAAATTTCAGGCAAAAGAAACATGTCCATCTTCAGACTTTCACCATGTTTACACACTGCAGACAATTGTTGTGACAATTTATCAAACATTCCTTATTGTGTCAGTACATGCAGTGTGCTACAGTACACAATATGCTGCTCCACAAAATGAGCTGCATCAACCAATTTGGTACTGTAACAGCTCTTTGAGTATCAGAAAGTAGGACAGGGTTTAAGTATCATAAAGTTAATGAAACTGAAAAATCATAATGATCTTTTTAAACATTTATTTGAAATATGCCTTTACATACAGTACAAAAATCAATAAAATGAAAACAAAGAAATGTGGAAATTACCCGAAACATTGGCTACATGTTTTGGAGTTCAGATATATCCTCTTTCTTAGCCCTCTGTATATTTTTCTAATGTTGATTTTTTAAATTACATATACTTCTTTCCAGCCATAACTCCTCAGACAACAGACGCTTGAAACCCTGATCGGCAAGTCTGCAATTGGTTGTTTAAATGGCAATTGGCTGTCTAAATGTATAAAAATGAATTTCCGTTTTATGCAACTTTGGGTCAACTTTATGCTTTTACTCCACTATTTTACTCCAATATTAAACCAAAAACCAAAGTACTCCGTCAAAAAAGGAACTTTGTCCGTATACAGTAGTATATATATGGGTGTTTGTGTCCACCTACTTCTGTCCATGTAGTATACAGTACATGTATGTGTGTATATGTCTCCATCTACTTCTGTCCATGTAGTACATATGTATGTGTATGTGCGTTTGTGTCACAGATCAGCACAGGGAAGCAGGCGAAGGAAGCCGTGGATAAAAAAAGGGTTTTATTTGCAGAGGAACATACGTAACGTTAATGACAGAACTAGGAAAACGCATGTGAACGCGGTCTGCAAATACACTGAACTAACAACAGCAACCAGAAACAGCTGGTGAACACAGGGACTCTGCACGAGGTTAACGAGGGGGCATGATCGACGAGAGGGCAGGACGAATGGAGCATGACATTACCCAATGGGAGTGAAGGGACTAACAGGACCTAGAGAAACAAAAGCAAAATATCAATGAGGAACCGGGAACAGGACAGACACACAGAGCAGACACAGGGACAAGAAGCAGGAAAACCACTGACAAACCAACGGGAACGCAGACAGGCACAGGGGCACCAAGAACGGAGACACTGGGGGAACACCAACAGGAGGAAAAAAAGGACCAGGAGCGAACAAAGGAGCGGAGCGACGAGGAGCAGACACAGAGGTACGAAAACAGGAGGCAGGATGGTAGAGGACGGGGGAAAATGGGGAGCCCGAGGGAACCCCAGTAGGCAAGAGGCAGAAGCTGCAGAGGCAGCCGGCGACTGCGAGGTTGGAGCCGAAGGGACCTTCGGCAACAGCGAGGCAGGAGCAGGAGGGGACGACGAAGGGGGCAAGGAGGCAGATGGAGGGACAGGCAAAGGAGGTGAAGAGGAAGATAACCAGAGGAGGCGAAGAGGAAGGCGAAGGGGGCACTGGGAGAGGGGAAGAGTGAACAGCAGCCACAGCCGGCCCAGGCATAGGTGACCGATGAGTCGGAGCGGGGGAACCCGCAGACGACCGATGAGTTAACGGAGGCGGGGCCGAAGAGTCATCGGAGAAGCACCCACAGGCGACCGCCAAGCAGGAGTCCAGGGAACCGCAGGCGACCGCTGAGCAGGAACCGAAGGACCCGCAGGTGCCGCACGAGTCCCAGCCACAGGGACCGAGGATGAGCCAGGGGGCAGGGCAGGCAGGAACCAACCCCTGCGCAAGTGACCTCTCCCCCTCCTGGATATGAAGAGCCCAATTCCTGGTTGGGATCTGCCAAGTGGGGGTAACAGAGCTGGGGTTCGCGCCTTGGCAGTGGGTGCAGGCGAAGCAGCAACAGGCAGACGGGCTTGGGCTCCGGGCCCAAGCGCAGGCGACGTCAGGTTTGGTTCCTTTTGGCATACTGCGGGGGAAATGGCGGAGATGGAGACGGCCCCTAGGGAAACGTGCAACGCTTTCCCTCGTCGCTTTCCCTGCTTCTCTCTCCCCCGAACAAGCGCAACGAGGTCCGGCAATTCATGTGGAATAAAAGGACAAAGACTGTAATCGCCCCCTACCTGCTGGATCATGTCCTCAGCTACCCAGCTCTTCAGCCGGGCTAAATGCCACCATACCTCTGCTGTGAGGCGCGGGTCTTCGGCAGGGGAGAAGTGGGTCAAGATTTCCCTTGACCGGCGAGCGACGGCTTGCGCCGTGGGGTCTCCCTTCATTTTGGACTCCTTGAGCCAGTATTCTACCTCGTCCAAAAGGTCAAGGTGTTCCGCCTCATGGAAGGGAGGCATCTTCTCCTGTAGTCCTGTCATTCTGTCACGGATCAGTACAGGGAAGCAGGCGAAGGAAGCCGTGGTAATAAAAAGGGTTTTATTTGAAGGGGAACATATGTTAATGACAGGACTAGGAAAACGTACTTGAACGCGGACTGAAATACACTGAACTAACAACAGCAACTAGAAATAGGTGGTGAATACGGAGACTCCACATGAGGTTAACGAGGGGGCGTGGTCGACGAGAGGGCAGGACAAAATATGTGTCCGCCGCCTTCTGTCCATCTAGTATTTTTGCATGTGTATGTGCGTTTGTATATATACTGTACATGTGTCCGCCTTCTTCTCTCCATGTAGTATATACAATGAGGGAAATAATTATTTTTATAGTTTGTAACTGTTACATAATGACTTTTTCTTGCTTGTTTTGTTAATAATCTATCTTTTGCTGGTTCAATAAACATACCAGTGAAATTACAGACTTCTCATTTCCTTATTAATGGGTCAACTTAAGAATTCAGCAGAGGTCATTGTATGTATGTGTATGTGCGTTTTGTGTATATATGTGTCCGCCTACTTCTGTCCATGTAGTATATATGTATATGTATATGTAAATGTATATGTATGTGTGTGTATGCGTGTATATATATAATATTTTATCCTGCATGTCATGTTTAATTCTGCTGTGCATTTCAGAATTGCATTTTTCCCAGCTGTGCATGAAAAATAAAATGTGTACAATGACATTATTCCTAAAGTCCTAAATCACATTGTAATATGCAAAATATGTATGGAAAGCATGAAAACAAGTATTTTCATTGGTTATCAATGTTTCTATGGAGAGTAAAGAGCTGAAAGTGCAACTTTGGTGCCATCTCGAGCTCAAAAGCAATTATTCAGGGTTAGGCATGGGTCAGCCCGTAATAGAGACAAATGATCTTAAGTGTAATAGTTAATGTGAAAACACCATAAAACATTTAAAAGGGATTTTAGAAAATGAATACAGGGTCCAATTTATTAAGAGTACACAATAAAAAATGACAAAGTACCGAGTGTATAAACAGCAGCTAAGATGTTAAGCCTTCTTCTTTGATTTATATGATTAAAGCATCACTTTCCAGTCTGAAATTCACTTCTTTTGAAGAAAGTCCACGTCCTAAAAAAAGACAAATGGAGAATATCAATATCCATATTGAAAATGTGCAGAGACATGTGTCACTGTATAACCTGTATATTTTAGAAATACAAATACCTAGGGTACCGTCATCAACATATGCTACCTATTTCACCTGTCGAAGCTGTTCACTGGACTGTGATGAGCTACCTGGCTTCTCACCACTCTCACCAGCCCGATCACCTGCGTGGATGTGGAGCTGTGGTCCGCTGTGGCTGTATTGGCTGTTCTCAGTGCTGGTTGCTCTCTCTCATGGTGCCAGTGCTTGCAGTTTTCTTCGTTGTAGTCGCTGCCATGGTGCTCCTTATCGCTCAGGCTGGAGTGGCTTCCGCATGGGGAGTTCATGTCGTATCGCTTCGTCTTGTTGAATCCCTCGAGGCTGCTGCTGGAGTTCCTCTCAGATGTATCCTGGTCTCTAAAAGGGTAAGGACACATTAACGATATAGTAAACTGTATAGTGTTTGCTATTCTTCAGAATAAACAGATGCTCAAAAACAAAGAATTAAGCTATAATCCCACCAAAGTGTATCATGACAGATGAAGGAATGAACTGAAAAATCTCTTAATGCTTCAAGCTAGCTCTGTGTCACAGAAAACTTACCAGTGGTCACGTTACATGTCCTTGACATTCTTCTTTGTCTTGGATGCTTTGTGTCTCTTGGCGAGACGCTCCTCGGAGTGCTGGTCTCACTCAGGTAGTTTCATGTGGATGTTTTTGCTGTGGTCAGGGTGCGAGTGTCTGGCTCCATCATGGTCGCCATCCTGAGTACAGTGCACCCGTCCGTGTCTCTCCTCTGAACGGGGCCTCAGATCCCCCTTAATTATAAAGTACGCGTAGCAACCAGATATAGAGCACAACTGAGTATGGTGAACTGATAATACTTGAATCAGAACATCTACAGAATAGTAACAGTTAAGAAGTACCAGTGTGTCTTGAGGTGTGATTATATTTGAAAGGAAAAAAGAGTCTCACCAGCAATTGTGATAATTATATTACAGAATATATATAATGGCACTTAATATTGTCTAGTATCACCATAGTCTACCTGTCAGAGTCGCTGGGTGAGCGGGTGAGCGCACGGGCATGCAAGCGAGCAGGAAGCAGGCAAGGAACCGCAAGTCGGGGAAAAACTGGGGATTTATTAAGGTGCAGGCAGGGCATGATGGAACAGCACTAAGACTCACTAACACCAATGACGGACAAGAAACCAGGGCAAGACATGGACTGAAATAAACAAGACTGGGCAAAAATAATCAGACACAGTTGGGCTAGATCGGGGAAGCACACATGGATAATCAGGGGGCATGGCGCACACGAGGATCATACGAGCCGGGAATGACACTACCATTTTGATGTTTCTGACAGTGACTGAAGTGTCAGTCATCAAATACCACTGGACACTCCTGGCCTGGAACAAACCAGCATATTTGTTTCAACCATATGCTGAGTTCGTACTAAAGCATCTCAAGGCAATGGAATGAAAGGAGCCCACAAGACGAACCTTGATGTAGCAGTAGTAATGTCCAGTGTGACAGCTGAATCCCAAGTGAACCAGCACGGTATACAGATGGTTAGATCTTGGGTTCTCCGTGGGACCAAAACATAAATGGACGCATGTCCAGGTATTCAGGGTACCTCACATTATGAGAAAAACAGCAGAGTCATTGTAATTGCAACAAATATATCATGCTATCCATTGGAAACCTGGGACTTGGAAGCACAAGTAATCATAAGGTACAAAGTAATTTGATTTCCCAACCTAAATATCCCACTTGCAGATCTGTGTCAGCTAAGAAACCCCTGCTTGAGTTACTCAGTTATGATGCTCAGACCAGAGGCAGCGTGTTTCAAAACATATTTACGAAGAAGGCTGAGAATAGCTCTACCTTAGATGCTAGGTAACCCATTTAAAGCCTTGACTTGGGTCTCAAGTTCTTTACTGGCTGCGGAAGATCCAACACTCTGCTGGTCCCGCAGTCTTTTAATCTCCTCCTCAAGTGCCTCTGAAGCAGTCTCCACTGGGCTGAGGTTAGGTTCTTCTTGGGAGAGAACCTCTAATTCAGACTGTCTTGCAGCTATGAGTTTGTAGTTTTTCTGTTGGGTAAAAATGATCAAATCAATTATGTATGAAAGAATACACACAAGAGTTATGAAAGTGAAACCAAAAATGTATCAAAATTAATCATCAAGTTTAATATGGTTCCATGGCGAGAATCTGTTTAAATTCATAGCTGTTGTACTATAGTTCCTTTTTTAAGTTGCCAGGAACTTTTCTTGTACAACCCAGCAGCGCTAACACATACAGACACATAAACACCTATGAGCAATTTACCAATTCACCTAACATGCAACCTTTGGCCTGTGGGAGGAAGGCAGAGAACCCAGAGAGAATAGCAAACTCCACACAGAAAGGCCCCAGCTAACCAGAGGGTTTGAACTCAGAACCCTCTTGCTGTGAGGCGACAGTGCTAGCCACTACACCACCATGCCGCTAGTCTCAACACAATTGCAGCAAATATTTTTTTTCTATTGTTTGTGTTAGTCTGGCTCACAACCAAACTACAAAACTTACAGAAATGTAAAAATATCAAAACAGCCGTCATGAAAAGAACCCTTATTACCTTTTTTGCAACTACAGTTTCTTCCTGGGTGTCAGGGAAGAGTTTGTTGGGTAACCTCTTTCTCTTCTTGCTTTTTGGTTGGTCCTCTTGCAAGACTTTCTGCTCAGTAGTCTTAAGTGTAGACTCCTTTTCTGTTAGTAAAAAATAGTAGCAAGACAGAATTTAATTCCTAGAAATTATGTTTACGTTGCATCAAATACTTTTGGTTAGTTTCAGCCATGCCCACTGAAATCCATTGTTTTCATTTAATTCCGTGTAAATACATTAGAACACTATGGATAGCCCATGGGATGGAAGAAGTTGGGATGGGCATGGATGAAACAGGTGGTGCATCCCATCATTTTCACTGTTAACGTTCAAATTCACATTCAGCATGGCCAGAGCATGCAAAAAAAGTTGTTTTCCTTCGGAGGGAGGGGTGCACTCTGACGCTATTTGACCCGTGGCCTATTTATTTTTCCGTCCAATTTGTCTTTTGTTTTTACAGTTTTTGTATTTTTTTCCCCTATTTTTTTTTTATAGTTTACTCTGTTCGTTACACTTGTTAAATTTTGCCATATGTATACTGTAGCTGCCAAACTGATTTTTATTGTATAATGTTTCCTGACAATGTTGATATGTGACAGTTAGGAATTCTTATTAACCCAAATCTTACCTGAGATTCTTCAATTTAGGTGTATAATTAATGTTTCACTGCTAATTAAAAATTCATATGAAGCGAGACTCATATGACTAATGGCCGTTAGCTAGCTTGCTAAAAATTTGAATGAAGTGGGACTCTCATCATTAGCAAAAGCTAAAAGTTCAAATGAAGTGTCACTCGCGTAACTATCGGCTGTTAACGTTCAACAGCATGACTTTAGGCCTAGTCCCCCTTCGTCACTGTCCCGAAGCTAATAGCCTACAGCAAACGTTACTTGGCCAATGATGCAAAAACCATCCATCCATCCATTTTCCAAACCGCTTATCCTACTGGGTCGCGGGGGGTCCAGAGCCTATCCTGGTAGCAATGGGCACAAGGCAGGGAACAACCCAGGATGGGGGGCCAGCCCATCGCAGGGCACACTCACACACCATTCACACACACATTCACACCTACGGGCAATTTAGCAAGTCCAATTAACCTCCGCATGCTTTTGAACTCCGGGGGGAAACCGGAGTACCCGGAGGAAACCCCACGACAACATGGGGAGAACAATCAAACTCCGCACACATGTAACCCAGGCGGAGATTTGAACCCGGGTCCCAGAGGTGTGAGGCAACAGTGCTAATCACTGCACCACCATGCCACCCAAATGACTTTCATATGAACACATTTTTGTGGTTTCAGATTTAATGAGCTTCCTTGTCTCTTCTAGCAGGTGCCACAATGTAAACCACCATGTAGAGAGCAGTGCCAAGGAAATATCTATGTCATTGTAAATAAGAAACTGGTCTTAATGTTTTACCCGGTAAATTACATAAAAAAATATATATATGTACTTCTACTTCTTTTGTTTAAATACTAACCTGAATAATAAAACGTATATAACTGACATACTTGTCCTTTTTTAATTACAAATACTATATTGGGAAATAAAAAATAACCTCCTCCTTTTGCATGCAGATTGAAATATTGTTATTTACGTCTAAAATGGAGTAATGGAAGCCCCTAATCTTGAGGTTTTAAGTAACTACTTCCATTAATATTACCTTCAGCAGACCAATTAGAACCAACTTCTATATTGGATTTATCTGTGTGTATGGAGCCACCATTTTCAGAGTTACTGTGTATTATGTCTGCTGTACAGCCCTGATGTGGTAGCTGCTGAAATCATTCACTGGAGTTACCATTTGTTTTGTGTCTGGTAAAATTGTTGCTTTTTAGAATACAGTCAAAATATTTCATATCTGAGTGTGATATTTGGACGGTATCAAAAATTATATACTGTATCGCCTACTACTATTAAATATGTCGGTTATATAAGACCAAATCCATCGATTTACTAAAATTAAGTATTAGTTCGGAAATTATCTGTTGCTAAAACTAAAACCTAGTCTTCAAGTACAAATGTCTAATCATTGTGATTTAAGTGGGTATTACACGGTTATACTCAGAAATACCATATGGACAAAAGTTTTGGGACACACTTCTGAATCACCGAATAGAGGTGTTTCATTCAAACCCATCACCAAAATCAAGCACCTAGCCATGCAGTCAGGTTTACAAACATTTGTGAATGAATGGGTCATTCTGAAGAACTCAATGAATTCAAGTGTGGTACTGTCATAGGGTGACACCGTGGCAATTAAAAAGTTTGTGAGATTTCTTCCCTGAAAGATATGATTCAGATCATGTATAGTAATAATGCGGGGCTTGCAGCATGCTGAGAAAATTCAAAATCCCAACAAGAAAACTGTGTGCCAGGATCTTCATGGAATGGGCTTCCATGGCTGAACAGCTGCATGCAAAGCTCACATCACGGGGTGGTGTAAAGTATGTTACCACTGGACGGCAACAGTGGAAACATGTTCTGGGGAGGGACCACTCACACTTTTCTGTCTGGAAGTCTGACAGAAGAGTCTGTGTTTGGTGCATGCCAGAAGAACATTACCTGCCTGACTACATTGTTTTAACTGTCATGGATGCTGGAGGAGAGGTGATGGTATGGGTTAGGGTTATGCCCCTTAGCTCCAGTAAAAAGAATTCTGCCAGCAAACCCAGACATTTTCAATAATTCTATGCTTCCAACTTTGTGGGAACAGTTGATGGAATGTCTTTTTCTATTCCAGAATAACTGTGCACAAAGCAAGGTCCATAAAGACATGGTTGAGTGAGTCTGGTGTGGAAGAACTCGACTGGTCAACAGAGCCCTGAACTCCACTCCATCTAACACCTTTGGGATGAGCTACAATGCAGACTGAGAGCCAGGCCTTCATGTCCAACATCAGTGCCTGACCTCACTAATGCTCTTCTGGGTGGAGAAAAAAATCCCACAGAAACACTCCAAACTCTTGTGGAAAGCCTTCACAGAAGAGTGGCAGCAGTTATGGCTGCAAAGTGGGGACCAACTCTATATCGATGCTGATCATAGAACGACATGTCATAAAAATTCCTGTAGGTGTAAAGGCCAGGTTTCCCAGTACTTTTGTCCATATAATACAGCATGAAGGTTCGGTTGAGGCTAGGCTGATGTGCTGTAGTGTCGGCTAAGTTAGCAGTGGCTTTCCAGAATCATGCTGAGCATGGCTTCCGCACGGCAACCAAGGTGTTGGCAAAAGGTTGTAGGACCGATTCATTTACGCTACCATTGACCCAATTACGCTAGGGGCCGATAAAGGTATATCATAAGGCAACATGTAAAAGTACATGACCCATGTTTTGCCATTTTTAATGACTCCGTACTTGAGGAATCTACAGGTCATGTTTGTTTCAATAACATGTTTATGCACATGCTGCTATTATGATTTATAGCTTATTATTTGTGATAAGTTAAATGAGCTGGCTGCAAATTCGACTTTTTCAAATATAATGCATAAAATATATTCTCAAATTTTAACAACATTTAGATGTTTTATCAACACATTTATAATATTTACATATATAATATTTATTATTGCAAGTACAGAACCAGACTTGAAGGAAAAGAAAGGAAACCATTCTGGGGACGGTGTGAAATCAATCAATTTAAAAATAAAGATTACAACATTTAAAATGAGACTTCAGGGAAAATGAGAGTCAGGGAAACTAGAACAGAAAGGCACGGATCCAGAGATGCAAGCCCAAATACGCTTTATTTGCGCTGTAAGGCAAGCTAAGGCACCAGAAGGGAAAGGCGAAAGGCAAGGTCGAGGGACAGGCAGGTAGGTCGTAATCCGGGGAAGCAATCCGACACGGAGGCACGGGACAGGACCACACAGGGGTACAGGGACGGGACGTGCCGGGCTCGGTGGGGAAAACGGGTCAGGTGCGGGAACGGGTCTGGAACGGGAAGGAAAACAGGTAAGGCAAATACACGGGGCAAACAGATCAGGTTAGGAGTTCGGGTAAGACGATAGACAAGAAAGTGCTCGGCAAGGCTATAAATCATTAGCGCAATACTTCGCGTTTGGCTCTTGCGACTTGGCTCTTTTTATCCACCCTCTCGTTAAGCATAATACTCTACAGCTTGGCATTTATATTTATATATATGGCATTAATCAACAGATGAGGGGTGATTTAAATATACTGGAGGGAGCCTGGCAGGGGCCTACTTGTATCTGATGAGCCGGCCAGCCTGTATCAGCTGTGCCCATTTATCAATGATATGTAAAGAGCACAGTTCACCCTAAAACTGAAGGATTTTTTTAAAGGATTTACTGATATCTAACCATCTAGTTCATTGCACTGGGAGATGCCTGATTTTGGAGCTGAACGGCCCCCTTTTCTCAGTTTTAGGGTGAATTGTCCTTTTTAATATATTACAGGAGCCTTTGAATGAACAGTGAGCCGGTTTGAAGCCCTGGTGGCAGCCTACTTGTATTTGATGAGCTGGCCACCCTGGATTAGTTTCACAGGCTTAAACCTCCTTTACAAAGTCTCTCTGGAGTCCTGAGTGACCCAGTGGACGCTCACACAGATGGAAGGTGAGCCCTCTGCATCTTACCGAAGGTCATTTGGCCACTGATGATCTCAGGGCTCTTCTTCATATTACTCATCGCTGCTTTGGGCAGACCTCAGTTAATCAGGTCCCCATAAGTGCTGAAATCAAACAATAAAACACAGAGCTGATCTAACATGCAGCAGGGTGAAGGTACAGTCGAACCTCGTTACTACGTACCCCGGATACAACATTTTCACCTTTTCAACGTACAGGTTTCTAATTCCCATTTTTAGCCTAGGTATTATTCCAATAGCAGCCATTGTTTACAGCGTACACCCTTACAGCGTAAACTTCGATACAACATCCAAATTTCTAGAGAAAATATGAAAACTAACCATCGTTCCAACGTACAGCGCTCTCCCCGCCCACCACAACTTGTGTCGCTACATCTACCTGTATCTACCTGATCTTCGCCCGACAATGCACATTTGTCTATTGCGTTGCTTGGCGTTAAATGAGTTGCCTTGACCGATCATTACTGGGCTGCGTAGTAATGGCTTAAGTGTTGTGTGCGTATTCTTCGTTTATTAAACCTTGTGAAATACGGGTCATCTCGGTAATTGTGAATTCAGAATAATAATGGAAGTAAAGGATTTTATGATTTAATTTGACCAATATTTCATTTGGATGCGAATGTTTATTTTAAAAATCCATTTTGACCAGCCGTTGTGTATTTTCGTTGCCGTTTATCGCAGGCCGGCACTAAGTAATCGTGAGTAATTTAATGAAAATTCCAAGGATCCAAATGAGCTTTGTCGAATTATTTAACAAGTAATAATGTGTTCGTTTGTTTTGTAGTCAATTGAAGGGTCTGTTCTATTAAAGTTTTATCATTTACATGGATATTTCGTGAGTTCTTTCATCCATCTTCCACTAAGTGGTTACAACGTTCTATGCTTATAACGTACATGTTTTTGATATCCCGTCTTGTACGTAGTAACGAGGTTCGACTGTACCATTAAAGAAATTCCAGAGGATTCTGACAACACATCAGTGTGAGATTATTAAACAGTAGTCATAAAATTATATTTATATTAACAAAAAAATCAGTTTGTGACTTTGTTGGAATGTTTTCACAACAGGCATATTTAGATCACGGAAATAGATCATGCCCCTGCATGCCCCCACCTAGAATATTGTGTGCAGGTTTGGTCACCATACCTTAAGAAGGACATTGCTGCCTTGGAAAAGGTGCAACGTAGGGGTACCAGAATGATTCCTCGTCTTAGAGGAATGTCTTACGAGAGGTTAACTGAGCAGAATCCGTTTAGCCTCGAGTAAAGGAGACTAAGAAGGACATGATCCAGGTATATAAGATTCTAACAGGTCTGGATGCTGTTCAATATTTCAATATTAGTTTAAATATTAGAAATTGTGGCCATATGTGGAAATTAGTGAGAGAACATTTTAAAACAAATTTGAGGAAGCACTTTTTTACACATCATGTTTTTAGAGTCTTGCTACTAGTTTAGTAAGTAGTAAGCTAAATCCCTGGGTTCCTTTAAATCAGAGCTAGATAAGATTTTAACAACTCTGAGCTATTAGTTAAGTTCTCCCCATATGAGCTTGATGGGCTGATTGGTCTCCTCTCGTTTGTAAATTTCTTTAAAGTTCTTATGTAGGTAACTGTAACTGACCCATATGATAAAATGATTTTGTCTAATACAGGACTACATTAGGTAAATGTTATCCCCTCACACTTTGTATGGGCAGTGAATTGCCCCTACTCACGTGTGGTTTCATAATAAGAAAAATGAAAGAAATGAATACACAGATATATAAATTTATATATATATATATTTATTTGGAAGGAGGGGAGATTTTTCTCCTGCATTCTGAAATGGAAGAAAAAAAACATTCATGAAGAACACAAACCTATAAAAGATACTTGTGTGACACTATTAAGGAAGGATCTGACTGGCAGAAAAGCTGGCTGAGTGATTGCCTGGTTGCCGGCTGCAAATGCTATGTCGAGCAGTAATATGGCATTAATCAACAGATGAGGGGTGGAGATTTAAATATTCTAGAGGGAGCCTGGTGGAGACCTACTTGTGTCGGATGAGCCGGCCACCCTGAATTATCTGCGCCGTCGCATTGGTGACATGGCATCCGAAGAGGACTCGATAGGAGAACTTCATAAAAACGAGTGAGTTACAGGTAAGAGCTGGGGAGACAGAGATCATGCAGGGGTCAGAGGCCAGAAAGAAGAAGAGCAACCAGCTTAAAACCTTTAAAAAGTCCCTCTGGAGTCCCGAGTGACCCAGTGGACACTTATATAGATGGAAGGTGAGCCCTCTGCCTCTTACCTAAGGTCATTCGACGACTGATTATTTCAGGGCTCTTCCTCATGCCCGTCACAGCGACTATGGGCAGACCCCAATTAATTACAGGTCCCCAGAAGTGCTGAAATCAAACAATAAAACACAGAGCTGATCTAACATGCAGCAGGGTGAAGGTACCATTAACGAAATTCCAGAGGATTCTTACAATATATTAGTGTGAGATTATTAAACAGTAGTCATAAAATTACATGTATATTAACAAAAAATCAGTTTCTGACTTTCTTGCCGTGCTTTTGTTGTAAGGATTTTCCCAACAGGCACATTTAGATCACGGAAAGACAAAGAAAACAAACAAAAAAAATTATAAGTGCAATTCTGTGATCACCAGCAGCACTTCTGCAATGAGGGACCCAAACGTAAGAAGTGACTTTATGCTTACATCTACAACAAAGCGAAGAGTTTAAGCTCTATATGCACTGAAGGCAATCGACAAGGAAAGTTTACATATAGGATTTTTAAATAAACTGCAAGCGCCTCTGGATGCACATACCTCCTCAGATACTTCTGAAACTCCCTGTTCCTCAGTTCGTTTACAGCTCTTTGAAAAAAATTGCTTGCCATTTAAAATTTGACGTGCCGACAGACCTGTTATCTCCGCCAAAAAGAACACCCTCACTCCAGCAACTGACGCATTGCCGCCGCGATTTCGCGGGCTAAGTGGATTTCTCCACTGTAATTGGTCCATCCAAGATGAAAAAAAAAAACTGCCTTAACGGTGGGAATGTACAAACTGCACAGCATGCTGGTAAAGGTAGTATGGCGGAAAAACAGTACAGTATAGAATTCCACATTTTACAGTTAAATATTTAAAATATTTATTTTCTTTAAATTGGGTGTATTTCACTAAAAAAACAGTTTACTCCAATAAACAGTTATGTTTACTCCCAAAAAGTGGGTGCAAATTGTTGCCTTATTTTATTCAAGGCTCTCAAGTTTCATCAAAACCTTTAAGATAGATTACATTATGAGAGAAACGCGTGTCTCACTGTTAATGCGAGGACTCCTGCCTACCGCATTCATCTTGCTCTTACGCTTCCACCTTTTCCGCACTCCATCTGTGTGCGCATTCATGTAATAACGTATTACGTATTATTATTTGCAGCGGGATCACACGTAACTTACTTATTATTCCATCCATCCATTTTCCAAACCGCTTATCCTTCTACCTCGCGGGGGGCACGAGGCGGGGAACAACCCAGGATGGGGGCCAGCCCATCGCAGGGCACAGTCACACATCAGTCTTATTTATTATTCCATCCATCCATCCATTTTCCAAACCGCTTATCCTATTGGGTCGCGGGGGGTCCGGAGCCTATCCCGGAAGCAATGGGCACGAGGCAGGGAACAACCCAGGATGGGGGGCCAGCCCACACACACTCACACACCAGTCTTATTTACCGTCTTATTCGGATTTTCCGGTCCATCTTAAATGTTGCGCAGCCGAATGCAATGATGCGATTGCGCATGTAGGGGGAGCATTTTAATACCTTAAACCAGGGGTGCCCAAACATTTTCCCTTAGTGGGCCAAAATGAAAATCTATCGGAGGACCGCGGGCCAAATGTAATATTTTACACAAAATACAAACACTAATAGTAAAGTAGTTTTATTTATCAAACAGTTATCTAACCTTCCGTTCTGTGTAAATACCATTAAACAAAATATGACAAATAAGTCATATATATGCATTTAGAACACGTCTAAACTTTTGTAATCACATATAGTGCAAAATGTCAAAGAGTGCATGTCCAACAGCAACACAACAACAACAGTAGGAACAATATAATTGGACCACTAGTGAGAAACATGAAGCTGTTCTTTGGCGTTTATCAGCCTATCAATATTAGGTTGCAGCTGACTCACTGAGAGGGTGAGGATGTCCTGTAGGTGTGGGTCAGTCAGAGTGCTTCTGAGCCTGGACTTGTTAAGGTTCATTACACTAAAAGTCTGTTCACAGATGTAAGTGCTGCCAAGCAAAGCTAACATGACCTGTGCATGTTTCCTAATGTCTGGGTACCTTTCAGATGAGACATGTGTGTAGAAGTCTTTCAGGTGTAGTGACATGAATTTATTCTTTAGCTCAGAATCACACTGAAACTCAATTAGCTGCATCTGAATGTGATCAGGCACTGAGTCCACACTTATGGTGAAGGGTTGAGAAAACAGCTCCATGTCACCTCTACTTTCCCTAAAGTCCTCAAAGCGCAACGCAAAGTCCTGGTCCAAGTGTCTGAGAAGTGCTGCATATTCAGGCAGTCTCTGCTTCACCAGGTTGACCTCTCTCAGACTAGGGAAGTGTGCAAGGTTTCCTGGGAAGAAGTGAAAGAGCTGCTAAGTCGTCAAATAATAATAAATATTGCAACATAAATGTTGTTTTATGTACTTTGAAAGAGTTAGCCTTACAATTTTATTACAATACTTTTTAACAATACTTTTTAACTGCACAACAGTGGAATATGGATATGTTAGTAAATGCACTTACTAACATATTCCACATAATATCAGTCCCAGTAACTGCACTTTTATCATGTGAGGTGCAGGTACATGCTGCCACCTTTCCTCTCCATTGTCACTTTATTAAATCATAAGCATTTTTACAATCACAAAAAATATGCAAGCTCCAAAAGACAAACAAAGCGCATATCTGCCTGTCAATCAAGTTTAAGAACCATGGACAGCGCTGTCCCTCCGCGACACAGTTAACAAGGACGGGACTTATTTACGGCATAAAATACAGTATGATAGACATTATCACCATTAAAACTGAATGTGTATGTGTGTCTCTGTGTGTGTACAATGTATTAACCAACCTGCTGACAGATGTCGACAGAGTAGCTGCAGCTTCGACCTGAAGGCCGTTATGTGGTCAAACAGCTCAGTGATGATCTGATCCTTCCCTTGAAGCTGAATATTCAGGGTGTTGAGCAGGTCAGTGATGTCCACCATAAAAGCCACGTCACAAAACCATTTTTCATCTGTGGGGACTTGAGTGTCACTGTTCTTGCTTGTCAGAAACTCCGCGATGACATGGCGCAGCTCAAAAAATCTTTTGAGGACTTTCCCGCGGCTCAGCCACCTCACCTCTTGGTGGTAAAGCACATCCTTGTATTGTGAATCAACCTCCTCTAGAAGAGCTCTGAACTGGCGGTGTGAGAGCGCTTTTGATCGTATGCAGTTTATGATTTTAATCACGTCACGCACCACGTCTCCCATACCAACTGATCTGGCACATAGTTGCTCTTGGTGCAGGATGCAGTGGTATTTTGCCACCTTACCTCCACATTGGGAAACCTTCTGGGAAATTAGTGTGGCAAGGCCTGTTTTCCTCCCAACCATGGCAGGTGCTCCTTCAGTTGTTATCCCAACCAATTTTTCCCAGCTCAGCCCGTTCGTATCCAACACTCGCTCAACGGCTGCAAACAAATCCTCACTTTTTGTTGTGCTGCGCAGTGTCTCAAATCCAGCCAGCTCCTGAGTTATTTCCATGTTTTCATTTACTCCCCGTATGAAAACCAAAAGTTGTGCAGAGTCCGAAATGTCCGTGCTCTCATCACACGCCAAAGAAAAGGCGACAAATCCAGCAGCCTTTGCTTTAAATTGCTCCTTAATGTCTCGAGACATTTCTTCAATACGACGTGTCACAGTATTTCGTGAGAGGCTGATCTGGGAGAAAGTTTTTGCCTGTGACGGGCACATGATTGTCGCAGCTATGGACAGACACTCCTTAACAAAGTCACCCGTTGAAAATGATCTCCCAGTCCGGGCAATTAGCGCAGTAATCTCAATGCTGGCTCGTGTCGCGCTGTCCTGGGCTGTCGAGGGCCGTGTAAGAGTCCCTTGTTGCCTGTGAAGTTTAGCCAGCAGCTCCCTGGTCTTGTTCTTTCGCGCATCACCTTTGAATTGCGAAAATGCTGCGTGCTTCGTCTCATAATGATGACGAATGTTATACTCCTTTAGTACAGCAACAGACTGGTTACAAATAAGGCAGACCGCTTTAGCATTTATGTCAGTGAAAAAAATATTCTTCCTCCCAGCATTTTTTAAAATGTCTTTTGTCTGTGTGCCACTGACGATGCCGCTCCATGTTGATAGTGGCTTAAGCTAGCAGCCCGGTGGTGACCCGCCACAAACTGGTTTGATCACGTATGGCGGCAACAAAGACTCATGGGACTTTTTACAAATTGTTAAAATATGACTATTTATGAAGTGTGGAAATGTACATATGTGCACAGATATACTCTACATTACCCTTATAGTTGCTTGTATTTCAATTTTAGTCTTAGATATTTCAAATGTAATCAAAGCACCATGAGTGAGGACTGTATAATATATATTAGTTAGGCCAACGTACACTAAAAAGTAAACGCACTGATAGCTACACTGGGATTCGTGCTTTAAGAGTTTTTGAAACAAATTTTAGTACAGTAATAATTTAAAATTTTAGATATCCATTGGCGGGCCAATCTAAATAGTACGCCGGGCCAACCTTGGCCCGCGGGCCCCACTTTGGGCACCCCTGGTATAAAGTATAGTTTTAAAAGAGATGAAGGATATTATTAACCAACCTTTAACATTACTATTTGAGAAATCCTTATCTACTGGTGTGGCACTTTCTAATTGGAAGCATGCTAATATAACACCCATATTCAAAAAAAGGGGATAGAAGTAATCCAGCAAACTATAAGCCAATCAGTTTAACTTGCATAACTGGAATGGTAATGGAAGCTATAATCCAAGTGAAAATGGTAGATTACCTGGATTAAAATAACATTCTGAGGTATAGCCATCATAGATTTAGGAGAGGTAGGTCCTGTTTAACTAATCTACTTGAGTTCTTTGAGGAAGCTACGAAAGAAATTGATCACAAAAAGGCCTATGATGTTATCTGCTTAGTTCTGCAGAAGGCCTTTGATGTTGTCCACCACAAACGGCTCCATTATATAATTCCTCGGTAAGTCCCCACCTAGAATATTGTGTGCAGGTTTGGTCACCATACCTTAAGAAGGACATTGCTGCCTTGGAAAAGGTGCAACGTAGGGGTACCAGAATGATTCCTCGTCTTAGAGGAATGTCTTACGAGAGGTTAACTGAGCAGAATCCGTTTAGCCTCGAGTAAAGGAGACTAAGAAGGACATGATCCAGGTATATAAGATTCTAACAGGTCTGGATGCTGTTCAATATTTCAATATTAGTTTAAATATTAGAAATCGTGGCCATAAGTGGAAATTAGCGAGAGAACATTTTAAAACAAATTTGAGGAAGCACTTTTTTACACATCATGTTTTTAGAGTCTTGCTACTAGTTTAGTAAGTAGTAAGCTAAATCCCTGGGTTCCTTTAAATCAGAGCTAGATAAGATTTTAACAACTCTGAGCTATTAGTTAAATTCTCCCCATATGAGCTTGATGGGCTGATTGGTCTCCTCTCGCTTGTAAATTTCTTATGTCCTTATGTAGGTAACTGTAACTGACCCATGTGATAAAATGATTTTGTCTAATACAGGACTACATTAGGTAAATGTTATCCCCTCACACTTTGTATGGGCAGTGAATTGCCCCTACTCACATGTGGTTTCATAATAAGAAAAATGAAAGAAATGAATACACAGATATATAAATTTATATATATATATATATTTATTTGGGAGGAGGAGAGATTTTTCTTCTGCATTCTGAAATGGAAGAAAAAAACATTCATGAAAAACACAAACCTATAAAAGGTACTTGTGTGACACTATTAAGGAAGGATCTGACTAGGAGAAAAGCTGGCTGAGTGATTGCCTGGTTGCCGGCAGCAAATGCTATGTCGAGCAGTAATATGGCATTAATCAACAGATGAGGGGTGGAGATTTAAATATTCTAGAGGGAGCCTGGTGGAGACCTACTTGTGTCGGATAAGCCGGCCACCCTGAATTATCTGCGCCGTCGCATTGGTGACATGGCATCCGAAGAGGAGCCAGTATTGGCGCTGGACTCGATAGGAGAACTTCATAAAAATGAGTGAGTTACAGGTAAGAGCTGGGGAGACAGAGATCATGCAGGGGTCAGAGGCCAGAAAGAAGAAGAGCAACCAGCTTAAAACCTTTAAAAAGTCCCTCTGGAGTCCCGAGTGACCCAGTGGACACTTATATAGATGGAAGGTGAGCCCTCAGCCTCTTACCTAAGGTCATTCGACGACTGATTATTTCAGGGCTCTTCCTCATGCCCGTCACAGCGACTATGGGCAGACCCCAATTAATTACAGGTCCCCAGAAGTGCTGAAATCAAACAATAAAACACAGAGCTGATCTAACATGCAGCAGGGTGAAGGTACCATTAACGAAATTCCAGAGGATTCTTACAATATATTAGTGTGAGATTATTAAACAGTAGTCATAAAATTACATGTATATTAACAAAAAATCAGTTTCTGACTTTCTTGCCGTGCTTTTGTTGTAAGGATTTTCCCAACAGGCACATTTAGATCACGGAAAGACAAAGAAAACAAACAAAAAAAATTATAAGTGCAATTCTGTGATCACCAGCAGCACTTCTGCAATGATGGACCCAAACGTAAGAAGTGACTTTATGCTTACATCTACAACAAAGCGAAGAGTTTAAGCTCTATATGCACTGAAGGCAATCGACAAGGAAAGTTTACATATAGGATTTTTAAATAAACTGCAAGCGCCTCTGGATGCACATACCTCCTCAGATACTTCCGATACTACTTGTTCCTCAGTTGGTTCATAGCTTTTGGAAAGAAATTGCTTGCCATTTAAAATTTGACGTGCCGACAGCCCCGTTATCTCCGCCAAAAAGAACACCCTCACTCCAGCAACTGACGCATTGCCGCCGCGATTTCGCGGGCTAAGTGGATTTCTCCACTGTAATTGGTCCATCCAAGATGAAAAAAAAAAAAACTGCCTTAACGGTGGGAATGTACAAACTGCACAGCATGCTGGTAAAGGTAGTATGGCGAAAAAACAGTACAGTATAGAATTCCACATTTTACAGTTAAATATTTAAAATATTTATTTTCTTTAAATTGGGTGTATCTCACAAAAAAAAACAGTTTACTCCAATAAACAGTTATGTTTACTCCCAAAAAGTGGGTGCAAATTGTTGCCTTATTTTATTCAAGGCTCTCAAGTTTCATCAAAACCTTTAAGATAGATTACATTATGAGAGAAACGCGTGTCTCACTGTTAATGCGAGGACCCCTGCCTACCGCATTCATCTTGCTCTTACGCTTCCACCTTTTCCGCACTCCATCTGTGTGCGCATTCATGTAATAACGTATTACGTATTATTATTTGCAGCGGGATCACACGTAACTTACTTATTATTCCATCCATCCATTTTCCAAACCGCTTATCCTTCTACCTCGCGGGGGGCACGAGGCGGGGAACAACCCAGGATGGGGGCCAGCCCATCGCAGGGCACAGTCACACATCAGTCATATTTATTATTCCATCCATCCATCCATTTTCCAAATCGCTTATCCTTCTGGGTCACGGGAAGTCCGGAGCCTATCCCAGAAACAATGGGCACGAGGCAGGGAACAACCCAGGATGGGGGGCCAGCCCACACACACTCACACACCATCCATCCATCCATTTTCCAAACCGCTCATCCTACTGGGTCGCGGGGGATCCGGAGCCTATCCCGGAAGCAATGGGCACGAGGCAGGGAACAACCCAGGATGGCGGGCCAGCCCACAAACACTCACACACCAGTCATATTTATTACTCGCAGCGTCTTATTGCGCATGTAGGGGGAGCATTTTAATACTTTAAACCTCTCTGGATCAGGCATATATGAACTTCTCAGTACACGTCAGGTATGCACAATATAGAATAAGTCACATTGTCCTGGCCCAGACTGATTTAATGTATTAAAATGGGCATGGAAACCTGGCTTCTCATTCACACCTTTGTGCGCTATAGTATGACATGCCTTGTTTCCATCTGATCTTTAAAGTATTAAATCAGTCTGGGTCAGGACAATGTCACTTTTCCTATATAGTGGCATACCTGATGTGTACTGAGAAGTTCATATTTGCCTGATTGGGCATATTTCTGGGCCTGATTGGGAGTGGAAAGACGTTTGCGTTTGTCTCATTTTCTGATAAAATACACACATACTATTACTGAAACTGCCCAGATATATACTTTCCTCAAAGTGGCAACAAGTCAGTATAATCGTGTTCAGTTAATAGGAATCGAAAGCCAAATGAAGTTCTGAAGGTAACCCTCGCTAAATGAGCCCCTCTACAGGCGCAATCGTTTCATTGCATTCGGCTGCGCAGCATTTAAGGTGGATCGGAAAATGTGAGTAAGGAGCTGCAAATAAGGAGCCAACTTCAGCCTTATTCGGGAAGCTCCATTCCGCGTGCCTGCGCAACCACTGATTCTATATAAGGGAAATTATGAATCAACCTCTCTGATAACTCTAGTTGAGCCATTTAGAATTAAACTCCAGACCTCTCAGTTGGTGAAAGAGTTCTCTTTTATTCAAGCAATCCAGCAAAGTGCTTCTGTCACACTCTAGCACCAGGCACCCCGAGCACAAAGAGCAACCAGTTGATAGACTATAATAGCCAATTCCCTATAAGGACATCTAAGTCCTGATTGGTCATGAAACAAGAAATCAAGTTCTATTGGTTCACATTTGCAGCAAGGTAAAATCCACCCATTTTGATCAATTTACCAGAACAGGCTCCAACCTGAGATAAGAATATTGATATTGATTATATTGACATTGAATCACAGTGAATATTAGGTTGACCTTTGATTCAAGATTGGTATTGACATCTTGTCATTGAGTCACTGTAAATACATGGTTAACATTTAATAGGATTAACGTAACAATATATTTGTACTACCGCATAACATATTGCATAAGGCCTACTGCGACTACTTTATAACTACAACTCTATGTGCACCAGTTGGGGTAGCTTCGAATACCTTCCGCATGCAGTTTCTCCCCCCCCCCCCCCACTGTACTCCACTGTCTGTCTCTCTAAGTTCTGATCTCAGAGAGAGGGATGGAATACCGCTTCCATCAAATTGACAGGTCGGGTCAAAAGGTCACTTGGGGGCGGGGCTTGTGTAGGCGGGGCTTGGTTGTGGTGGTACAATGTAACATCACGGGAGTTGGATTTAATTTTTATTTATTTATTTATTATTTATTTAATTATTATAAATTATTTATTATTATTATAAATTATTTATTATTATTATAAATTATTTATTATTATTATAAATTATTTATTATTATTATAAATTATTTATTTATTTTAAATGATTTATTTAATTATTATTTTATTTTTAAATTATATTGAGGAGAGTGCTTATGAGTGTGTGTGTTATTTTAACAAGTTATTATTTTGTCGGGTGCCGCCAGGGCTGAGCGGGGGTGGGTTACCTGATGGAGCGTGAGCGTACGCTGTGTCTGGTGTTGCGGTACTGCGGTAAGGTCCCGGGCTTTGGAGAATCACCGAAGGACTTAGAATGCTGTGTCTGGTGCGGTACTGCGGTAAGGTCCCCACGGCCTTGGATAATCCTCGGAGAGAGCGATGCCGGAGAGCTGAGAGCCGTGCCGCTGCGCGAGTCTGATGCCGGAGAGCTGAGAGCCGTGCCGCTGCGCGAGTCTGATGCCGGAGAGCTGAGTCTGAGAGAAACTCTGAGAGACTGAGACTCTGGGAGAAAATGATAAAGTTGGAGCAAAGAATGAGAGGAGGCGGAGGGTCTGTCGTCCAATAAAAACGCTTGCCGGTAGTTTTGACAGTGTATGTGTGTTTCTTCCTCACGCAAGCGTTTGTATTACATCAGCGTATGGGGCCACACTTTTGAAGGCCATCTCTAACAACTTGGGCCATACATAAAATCTGTTTGAAGTGTTGTTTTTCATATATGACCTCGCACAAGTACAGATATGGGTTAATAGAGAAACAATATGAGTGCACCTGGTTAATTTCAATTAAATAATCTAGTAAAGACACGCAAGCGTTGTATTACATCAGCATATGGAGCCATACTTTTGAAGGTCATCTCTAATGACTCGGGCCATACACACTTTGTCTCCCAGTAAATCCTGTTTTTCATACACGACAGTACAGATATGGGTTAATAGAGAAACGATATGACTGCACCTGGTTGATATTACGTCGAGCGGGGGGGCCTTTTCCTCCTAGGGTAGAGGCACATGTATCTTCGAGGTCTTACCCTTCCTGCCAGCCAAAGAGGTTCATCCAGGCCTTACCCGGTGAGTATATTATTTCTTTTATTCGCGTGATAAAAACGCTAATTAATTAAATTTAATTAAAAATAGCATTCTAATAATAGGTATTCTCTGTTTTTTTTTTTCTATGTACAAGAGAGAGACTGCGCTGACCGGTCAAGAGAAAATCTACAAGAGACCTGAATCAGCATATGGCACCAAATTGGAATCAGTAGTCTTTAAAAGAATAAATGGACTAGCAACTGTCTCTGGGGGAGCACCCCCGGTTAGGTACTATTAAGCAGCATTTAGTGACATGCATCAAAACACATTTTTAAAAACTTTGACAGAATAAAGTCTTAGTTATTTTAATAAATACGTTTTTCAGTAAATGTTTATTCACGCGCATGCAGACAAACACACACCCCGGAGGTCAAACTAAAAAAAAGTTGATACAAACTACAGTTGTATCGGACACGCACACAAAAACACAAAAGAGTTTGCTCAATCAAAAAAACACCAAACAAATATAGTTCACGTTTTTTATTAAAATGTATAAGGATTGTTTTGTTATAGCGAAATTTTAAATTAATATGAACAACCTACAAGATGAACAACCTACACACACAGACACACAGACACACACACAGCAAAACCCCAAGCATGCGCACAAGTGCACAACCAAAGGTTGGGAAGTGTGCTTTCCTTATCTCACAAGTCATGGAATGGTGGGAGGGGGGCCACATAAGTGTGGGGTAGGAACTGTGGAATCAGGCAAGGGTGTAAGAATTTAGGATATAGTCTTGTTATTTTAAAGAAGGTGTACATGATTATTTAATTATATTTAATAGGAACCAGTAAGCTGCATTTAGCACCATGCTGCAAATACACATTAAAAACTTTAAAGAATAAGGTCTTAGTTATTTTAATAAAGACATCCTACAAGGTGCCCACGGCCCCAGCTTATATAATCTACAAGCTTGATCTGAGATGCTTGCTGGAGTACAATGCTAAGTTGACAACGGTAACGGAGCTGCAGACTGTTTGATAGTTAATGAAACATAGTTCAAATTCAACAGTGTCAGCAGTCATCCACTATG
Organism: Brienomyrus brachyistius; assembly: GCF_023856365.1. Classification (NCBI taxonomy): domain Eukaryota; kingdom Metazoa; phylum Chordata; class Actinopteri; order Osteoglossiformes; family Mormyridae; genus Brienomyrus; species Brienomyrus brachyistius. The sequence continues at coordinate 4,740,103 of NW_026042306.1, read as the reverse complement.
CAGGGAGACTACAGATTCACTATAACGACCCCATTTATCTGCTGGAATTATTTTAAAAAAAATTTTGACAGAATAAAGCCTGAGTTATTTTAATAAATATGTTTTTTCGGTAAATGTATATTCATGCTCATGTGCACAAACACACACGCACACACACACACACACACCGGTGGTTAGGGGCTTTAGAGTTTAACTTTAGGTCTGTGAAAGTATAGGACTGCGATGTGTATACAGACCCCAAAACATACTAACTTAGTCGTTCATGAGTCTTATTGTGAAAAACCACACAAAATAGACTTGTACCTTTTAAAGAAAACACATTAACAGCTTTTGTTAATGTTTAAATGTATAAAATTTTAGATGTGTTTGTTAAACAGTCAAACAAAAATGTGTTTCTGATTTAGTTAGTTAAATACCGATTTTAATCGTTTTTTCACTCTGCTCATTGGAGTTGTCACTACCTGACATTTTTGGAGTTTTTTGTGAGAAAAAATGCGAAAGGCCAATATTGTTCGAAGGTTTTGAAAATATATTTCCATTAACGAGGTTTCCTACAATACCTTTTATGGAAATGGAATTCCCACTCCAAGAGATTAACATGTCATCAGGAGTCACGCTGGGCCACACTCTGGGTGATTACAGTCAGAGCCACATTGGGCCTTGTGCCATGTGAGTAACATCTGATTTCACACAGAGACATGAACTGAAGCAGGTTTATGATTTCTAACATGAAAAACATTAGGTTGATTTCTAATCAGTTGCAGCTGGAAGGCTGATATATGTCTTAATCATTAACTCAGAGATTATTAATATAGTATCATTACCTCTGAGCTATGATTTCCGTCTGAGACAGTCGAGCTTGTTCACAGTCTTGTATAAAGTACCCGAAAGTCACACTTAAGTATAAGTACAGATACCCTCCCAAGTCACCAACTAGAATTCCACTCAAGTAAAAGTCTTAAAGTACCTAGTGTTCACTGTACTTAAGTATTACAAATAATCTGTAACTAACTGTACTTGAGTAATTAAAGTGCAAGTAAATATGAATAACAACGGAACGCTGTCTAAACTTTTAATATCAAAACGTTTACTCAGCATTTTAAAGCATGGAAAAGAAAAATTTTGCATACATCACACACTTCAAAAAGAGGGCTTTAAAAACCTAAACAGGAGTATGCTATTGTTAAAAAAGAAGTACAGGTTAATGTTAACGTATTTTAAAGCCATTTCTGAAAACACAAGTCACCGTTTTTCCTATTACCAGCATGGGGTTCATTATCTCAGTCACAAAACCCTGTTTTTCAGCTTACATAACTATTTCAGTGTTCATTGTTCAAATGTCCAAGTTAATATTAGTGATTCAAATGCCCTAACCAGCCTATCACCAAGAGAAGAAAACGTTCACTTAACATCAGACACAAAGCTCTCCCCAAGCTGTTATCCAGGCTAATCGTGATAACTGAAATTAATTCACTGGTGTTTACCATTAGTTTAGCTTTCTTCGATGTGCTTCTTTAGATTGAGCTTTTAAAAGCCAAAATCCCAATGTCTTTCCAATGGGACACGTCCCAAATACACAGACGCCGAACTGCAAGATGCACACACGGTGGATGATTTACACACGCTAAATACACGTGAGGATCGGACCGTTTACAAAACACGGCCAAACACACACGCGACAATAGGGAAATGCAACCATTAACATTAACAACCACAACAATGCAAGGGGTTTAATGACTGTAAATAAAAAGCGTAATTACCCCAGCAAGCAAGTCTCCATGTCTCCCGTGATGCCTCGGTCCGCCCGTCGCCACACTATATTGTGTTTTTCTTTAAAGTTTTCACTATAAAAACCAGAAAATTAATTGACAACAAATCATTATTTGGTAGACTTCTGAACGAATTAATGGAATTTAAATGCTTTCTTATTGGGAAAATTGCCTTGGATCGCGTACAAATTGGTTCACGACCACTTTCCTGGAACGGATTGTGTTCATGAACCGCAGGCACCACTGTAGTAAGAATCCACGCAATAAAAGTCACACTGAAATATCCAGGTGTGGATACAGATGTGTCTGCGTCCATGTGCCTGCTGAGTACTTTGTACTTTATGGTATGCCAAGTGTCAAGCGCTGATTTTTCGTGACTCTGCAACAGATGAAATGCATTTCCTGCTTCCACAAAAGCACTCCGTAATTCCGCAGAATCGATTTCTTCCACGAAATGACTCTGTATCATTCATGACATTCCTTTCCTCCACAAAATGACTTTCGTTCAGGAAATGCATTTTGTACACAAAATGAATTTATTCAGTTGACAAAATTCATTTCGCCCACTAACATTCTTCCATTCAATTCCAGTCCGTTTCCAAGGAGATGTTGGAACAGTTACGTCAGTTACATAAGCAGTAGCCTACGTATGTAAGTTCTAGAATCTAGAGTGCTGATGTCATTCGCATTCCTATATAAACGGCAAATTCATCTTCACATTTCATTTTGAACAAAATCAACATACGTGCATGTACATAAACTTTAACATGGCAAGGAATTTCTTTCAGAGAGCTGTAAACCAGCTTAAAAACAAAGAGTTTCGGAAGTATCTGAGGAGGTATGTGCATCCAGAGGCGCTTGCAGTTTATGTAAAAATCCAATATGTAAACTTTCCTTGTCGATTGCCGTCAGTGTATAAGAAGCTTAAACTCTTCACTTTGTTGTAGATGTAAGCATAAAGTCACTGCTTACATTTGGGTCCCTCATTGCAGAAGTGCTGCTGGTGATCACAGAATTGCACTTATAATTTTTTTTGTTTGTTTTCTTTGTCTTTCCGTGATCTGAATGTGCCTGTTGGGAAAATCCTTACAACAAAAGCACGGTAAGAAAGTAACAAACTGATTTTTTGTTAATATACATGTAATTTTATGACTACTGTTTAATAATCTCACACTAATGTATTGTAAGAATCCTCTGAAATTTATTTAATGGTACCTTCACCCTGCTGCATGTTAGATCAGCTCTGTGTTTTATTGTTTGATTTCAGCACTTCTGGGGACCAGTTATTAATTGGGGTCTTCCCCTAGTCGCAGTCAGCGATATGAGGAAGAGCCCCGACATCATCAGCGGTCGAATGACCTTCGGTAAGAGGCAGAGGGCTCACCTTCCATCTATATGAGCGTCCACTGGGTCACTCGGGACTCCAGAGGGACTTTTTAAAGGTTTTAAGCTGGTTGCTCTTCTTCTTTCTGGCCTCTGACCCCTGCATGATCTTTGTCTCCCCAGCTCTTACCTGTTACTCTGTGATATTTATGAGGTTCTCATACCGAGTCCAGCCCCGAAACTGGCTCCTTTTTTCTTGCCACATGGCCAATGTGACGGCACAAGTGATCCAGGGAGGCCGGCTCATCCGACACAAGTAGGTCCCCACCAGGCTCCCTCTAGAATATTTAAATCTTCACCTCATATCTGTTGATTAATGCCATATTACTGCTCGACATAGCATTTGCAGCCGGCAGCCAGGCAATCACTCTGCCAGCTTTTCTCCTAGTCAGATCCTTCCTTAATAGTGTCACACAAGTACCTTTTATAGGTTTGTGTTCTTCATGAAAGTTTTTTTTCTTCCATTTCAGAATGCAGAACAAAAATGCGAAATGAGCCTTTCCATGCAGTAGATAAGAGCACAGACGGGTTCGTGCAGATAAAGGCAAATTGAGGAAGATCTCTACCAGATCCATGCATCAGATCAAGAGAGCAGCTGCTAAAATGCCATTATGTAGCAGCAAACAGATATTTGAAGCTGCTGGTGCCTCTGGAGTCCCATGGACATCAAGGTGTAGAGTCCTCCACTGCAACTGTGCATAAACCTTCTATTCTGCCACCACTAACCAGTGCTCACAAGCAGAAACTGTCCAAATACACAAGTTTAATGGATGCAAGACTTGTGAAGCTGCTATCAAATAAGGGGTCCTATGTCAAAATGTGACGTGACCTGTTTGATTTCAGTACATATGCTGCAAACACAACAAATGACAATTTTCAGTTCTTTGCAACTTATAAAGTGTTTTGCAGCTTACTGTGCATAATAATTTGGAACAGTTCATTGTAAGTGTTTTGTTTGACAAAAAAATACTGTAATCATTAGATTTGTTCAATAAAATTTGAATTGCACTCAATAGTTGACAACATGAGAATTATTCTGACTATATGTGTGTTCATTTCTTGCATTTTTCTTATTAGGAATCCACACGTAAGTAGGGGCAATTCACTGCCCATACAAAGTGCGAGGGGAAAATATATACCTAATGAAGACTGTAGTTCTGTATTAGACAAAATCATTTTATCATATGGTCAGTTATTTTTATACCTACATAAGAACATAAATTTACAAATGAGAGGAGGTCATTTGGCCTATCAAGCTCGTTTGGGGAGCACTCAACTAACAGCTCAGAGTTGTTAAAATCTTACAAAAGAACATAAGAAATTTACAAACGAGAGGAGATCAATCAGCCCATCAAGCTCTTTTGGGGACAACTTAACTAATAGCTCAAAGTTATTAAAATCTTCTCTAGCTCTGATTTAAAGGAACCCAGGGATTTAGCTTGCGTTACACTAGTAATAAGACTATTCCGTACTCTACGTACACGCTGTGTAAAGAAATACTTCCTCAAATTCGTTTTGAAATGTTCTCCCACTAATTTCCACTTAAGGCCACCGGTTCTATTATTTAAACTAATATTGAAATATCGAACAGCATCCAGACCTGTTAGAATTTTATATACCTGGATCATGTCCCCCCCTTAGTCTCCTTTGCTCGAGGCTAAACAGATTCAGCTCAGGTAATCTCTCCTCATAAAACATTCCTCTAAGACCAGGAATAATTCTCGTAGCCCTACATTGCACCTTTTCCAAGGCAGCAATGTCCTTCTTAAGGAATGGTGACCAAACCTGCACACAATATTCTAGGTGGGGTCTTACCAAGGAATTAAATAATCGTAGCATCAGTTCCCTTGAACTCCACACACCTAGAGATGTAACCCAACATCCTATTGGCCTTTTTAATTGCTTCCCCACACTGGCAAGAGTGGGACATGGAAGCATCAACATATACACCGAGGTCTTTCTCATAATCAGCTACCTTTATTTCAGTGGAACCCATAAAATATCTGTACTTTATATTTCTGCTCCCTGCATGGATTACCTTACATCTATCTACATTAAATTTCATCTGCCAGGTATCAGCCCAGTCGCAAATTAAATCAAGATCCCGTTGTAGCCTCTGTGCTCTTAACCAGTTCTCAATCCAAGCTGCTACAGTTGCTAAAATCCCTTCAGTTTGGAGTTTAAGCAAGAGCCGTTTGTGGTGGACAACATCAAAGGCCTTCTGCAAAACTAAGCAGATCACATCATAGGCCTTTTTGTGATCAATTTCTTTTGTAGCTTCCTCAAAGAACCCAAGTAGATTAGTTAAACAGGACCTAAATCCCTAAATCCATGTTGGCTATCCCTCAGAATGTTATTTGCATCCAGGTAATCTACCATTTTCACTTGGATTATAGCTTCCATTACCATTCCAGTTATGCAAGTTAAACTGATTGGCTTATAGTTTGCTGGATTACTTCTATCCCCTTTTTTGAATATGGGTGTTATATTGGCATGCTTCCAATTAGAAAGTGCCACACCAGTAGATAAGGATTTCTCAAATAGTAATGTTAAAGGTTGGCTAATAATATCCCTCATCTCTTTTAAAACTATAGGTAAGATGCCATCAGGGCCCTGCAATTTATTTATTTTGAGCTTAGCAAGGCTTTGTACCACATCAGCCTCAGTTATACTTATATTGCTCATAGAGGACACTGTATTTGTATTAAATGGTGGCAGGTTACCTGCGTTCTCTATTGTGTAAAAGAATCATTAAACTCTTATTTTTACTATATCAATTTCATTTTCAGTTATAAGACCCTTACTATCCTACAGATTACTGATTTCAGCTTTTAGAGCTCTTTTGGAGTTAAAATATTGGAGGAAACTTTTAATGTCATCCTTAGCCTCCAATCCAACCTTCCTTTCTACATTCCTCTTACAGGTTTCCCACGTGTCCTGAAAACCTGAAAATATTTAGGGTTATTTTCCAGTCATTGAAATGACCTGTAAAGTGATACAAATGGCAAAATGTCCTGGAATTTCATTTCTGTTTTTGCTTTTAAATTTTTCTACATTTGTAAAATTGAGGAATCACAATTATAACAACATCATCATGAGCAGAGCTTTGGAATGTTTCTCACCCAGTTTGCTTCTGCTATGTTTTAGATGTAATTTGTGTCCTTGTGAAATTATTATACATTATTTGCCTTTTTAAAGATGTCCAGTGAGACCATTACAATTGTTGACCCATTGGAAAAGTAAGATGCATATGAATGTAAATTTCTGAGAAATTGGAGGTAACTGTGCATATGATGTCATGTGGGAATATTTCTAATTAAACAAGTCACTCCGATGTAATTTAATTGAAAACATGTTAAGAGTTATTACATGCATTTCACTAATGACCATTGGAGAGAAAACACAGGCTTTAATTCTTAGCATGACTTTTTATGTTCCCAGATTTGAATACAGTTTTTAATGTCTTTTACAATATCTAGAAATTTTCTGAAGATGAGAGACTGTGCCGAGCACAATGCAGTGTGGCAAGTGCAAACCCGAGCTACAGCAAGATTCCAGCAGTTGTGGAGTTCTTATTTTGAAGGTACCTGTTTGCTGAGTTATACTGGGCAGTTATTACTTTGAATTAATATGAATACAACTGAATTTTGCAGTTTGCACCTTTCAAGGGGTCACATCAGTGATATGAAGACGAGCCAAAGTGCTGTGAGCGCATCTCGAATGGAAATTGCATGTGCACTGCTGGAATGTCGAGGTATGTTTAGGACTATTGCTAATATTTTGGCAATTACAAATGAAAAGAAGATTAAGAATCTGGATGTACCAGATGAAACACCCTCAGAGAGAGGTCTTGTGGGATGGTGACATTACACAACAGGCACAAAATATTCACATGGTAACTACACTGGACGTACAAATCCTGTTCTAGTATCAACTGTCATAAATGTATGTTTTGTGAATTTTTTGGTAATATGATCTGTATCGGTAATCATTTACATTACAAAGCGTGTCGTTTGTAGCCTAGTCTGTGGTCAGTTGTATACTGTGTTACATGGTCAACAATGCAATAGAATTACAGTAATAACTACAGTATATTGTGCAGTAACAGTGTAGTAATTTAGGGTTATTCTTTTAACCCAACTTTCAATGTTGTGGACTATAATTTGCTGAATTGTAGTTGGATTTTTCAGTTCATTTTGAATAGATTATTCAAATGGTATGCTCCTAGGAAATGTAGAGGACTACTGTGTGGTTTGCTCTATGTTGGAAGGAAATGCTGATGAAAGCATGATTGAAATGGTAAGAAGTCATACTCCCATACAAATTATTCTGTTTCTACTTTAACATCTCAACTTGTCAAAGAAACATTTCCAACCAGTACAGCATTGACTGAATTCACAAAAGGAGAACTCCTGGAAATATACCTGATCCTTGTAATGAAGATATTTTAATGGAGCCAAAGGTTAATGCACTTTATTATGAACTCATAAAATGCTTGTCCTAACCTCACATATTTTAATATAGATTAAAAATCTTACGTTTCTCCAAAGACCTGTCATAAAGGTTTGTTTCGTTGTTTCAGATGACATATTAATTTAACTGTCTTTTAGGTGCAGTGTGACCTCTGCAGTAGGTGGGCACTTTTCTAATGTACCAAATATAAGAAAGACTTGACTTATGTTTGTGACAAATGTTCAGAAAAATAAACTTCGTTCAGTTTTTCTTTAAACCTGCTTGTTTGTTCACAGATTATTATAAAACTGAGGAAACATTTTTTTTATCACATAAGATGCCCACAATGTGGTTAAAACCAGCAGAAATGCATGGGGCATAAGAAGCTAATAACTACTTCATCAACGATGATTATTTTATGACATTACATTCTTAGTGTAAAAAACTGATAGCCCATTAAAAACTATAGGAAGCAATTTCTGGCAGCATAAAACTATGTGTAAAAACTGCTACCCCCTCTAAAGTACAGGAAAGTTATTTTGATAGCATAAATCCTTATACAGATGTCCATTCAGGAGTATGGGTAGGAAATTCTGGCAAGGCAGCAAAAAATGGCAGAACATCGGCTTCTGCCTGTGAGCCGGAGTCAGAGCGGCTATTTTTCTTTCTCTATTTTTTTTTCCAAGCCGCATGGATTGGAAAACCTTGCTCTCGCGAGGTTTTTGTACCATGTGACATGGTCACGGGTGGTGACGTTTTGCAGCGCCGGCTGAAGTCGGACAAAAAATCCTAACCATGATGCATTGCGTTGGGACCAGAATGCATTGGTTTAAGCCAGCGCGGCAGCGTGAAGTGGAATGTACCCACAGACAAATGCAGCAATCACACGCACAGAGAAAGAAACAGGAGGGAAGGAGACGCGCGACAAAATGAGTGACCGCAGGAAACAGAGTAAAATTTGGATGCATTACATTGACAATACAAAGGCAGAGTGTAGAGCGTGCAAGGATAAAATCTCATATCGAACAGGCTCTACAAATAACCTGCATCAGCACATGAGAACTGTACGTCCATCAGTGCAGTGGGAAGAAAAAGGACAAGCAAGTGAACAATCCCTCCACTCTGCGTGTGATAAGCACAGTAGTGTCGACGGTCGATTTTCAACCACTCAGAGAGCTTGTGGACCACCTGATTAGAGAAATGTGTACCATTATCAGTGGTAATGCATGTTGGAACATCCCATCGCGGGAATATTTCTTTTAATATTTAATATTTATTTTAAATATTTAATTTAATATTTTTCGCAACTATCTGGGCCGTTGCTTGCTTGGCCGGGAAGGCTTCCACCCATCTGGAAAAGAGATCAACAACCACCACACAATAACGATAACCTCTACAGGGTGTTACTTCTATGAAATCCATCTGCAAATGTTGGAAAGGACCCTCAGCTGGAGGAGTTGTGGCAGTTGGTCGCTTCAATGCACGACCCATGTTGTGAGTCATACATGTGGAACACCTGGAAACGAAAGTTTGAGCATAAGCCGTGAATGAAGGGGTGGCCCAGTGTCTCTGGTCCAATCCATGGGCCACCTTTGCCAATCCTGGAAAGGCAGACTTTGGGAGGTAAGGAAGATTAGTTGTTTGTTCCCTCCAGACCCCATCACTCCCCAACACTCCAGCTTTTCGTTTCCAGTGTCCTTTGTCCTCCGGAGTTGCCCCTGTCTGTAGGAGAGAAAGGTCAGCAGGATTAGTAGTAATGCACATCATCAGCTTCACTGGGGCCTCTGGGTCTGTGGCGGCTTTCTTTGCCCACCAATCAGCCCAGTTATTCCCCACGCTCACCTCGTCCTTTTGCTTAGTGTGTGCCTTACATTTCACAATGGCTAATCGTTTTGGCAGCTGAATGGATTGGAGAAGGTCCTACACAAGTGAGTGATTTTGAATAGGTTTGCCTGAACTTGTGAGAAATCCTCTCTGTTTCCACAGTGCCCCATGGTCATGACAGACTCCGAACGCATACCTTGAGTCAGTAAAAATAGTCACTTTTTGGTTTCTCATTTTATTACAAGCCTGAGTTAGGGCATACAGCTCTATTGCCTGCACGGACCACGTCCTTGGTAACTTCCCTCCTTCTATTAGTTCCCCATTCGGCCGGACAACTGCATATGATGTGGAGGGCTCCCCATTCTCCAGCCGGAGTGAACACCCATCCACAAAAACCAGTTCTCCCTCTGTTAGGGGTCCTCCTCCAAGTCATCCCTAGGCTTTGCCAATGCCTGGGTCGCCTCAATGCAATCATGCTCGTCACCGTCCACCTCAGTGGGAACTAGTGTAGCAGGATTGACTGCTCCACATCACTCTATCGTCACGTTTGCTAAAGTTAGCAAAACGTTCTGATAATAGATCAGCCTAGCAGCAGTTAGGTGAGAGGTTTTTGCCTGAGTCAGAAGGGCATGTACTGCATGAGAGGCGCAGACCTGGAGAGGATGCATTTGCACTAGATCAGATGACATTAACACAGCTTCAGCAGTGGCTGCCACAGCCCGAAGACACGCAGGGAGGGAGCACGCCACAGAGTCCAACTTCCTAGAACAGTAAGCAATAGGTCAGAATTGGCCCCCGTGCTCCTGTCCCAGAACTGCAGTCATGAAACCACCTCTTTCATCCACACACAATTGAAACGGGCGTTTGTAATTTGGGACCCTCAATGCCGGGGTCACACAAAGCGCCTGCTTTAGATCAGTGAATGCCCGCTCGCTTTCATCTGTCCATTCTAACACATCGTGGGGTCCCATTCCCTTACCATGCATTAGGTCTTGCAGGGGCTGGGCCCTTGTGGCAAAATCCTGAATCCATGGACAGCAATAGCCAATCATACCCATCCATTTCATCATTTGCCTTTTGGTTGCAGGTTTTGGTGCCTGGGTGATAGCTTCCACCGTTTTGGCTCCCAGCTTTCTACCCTGGGAGTTCAGGACATGTCCTAGGTAGTGCACTTCAGATCTTACCAGCTGCAGCTTGCTTTTAGAGGCCTTATGTCCATTCTCTGCACAGAACAACAACGCTCGCGTATCTCTCTCACAACTCTCTCTCGTTTCTGCACACAGCAACAAATCATCCACATACTGCACCAGTGTACTTCCCCCTGGGGGGTGAAGCGCTCTAAGTTTTTTCCTAGCTCCTGAGCATAAACACTCGGTGACTCAGTATAGCCCTGTGGCATGACTGTCCAGGTGTACCTTTTCCCTTTAAAGGTGTGTGCAAACCAGTACTGAGAGTCTGGGTGAACTGGGACAGAGAAGAAAGCATTTGCCAGATCAATAACTGAAAACCATTTAGACTCTGGGGGTATGGATGATAGAATGGTGATTGGGTTAGGGACTATGGGCGCTCGCGGATACACTGAGTCATTTACCCCCCTTAGGTCCTGCACAAATCTCCAGGACCCATCTGCTTTCTTTACTGGCAGGATGAGGGAGTTCACCGGAGAATAGCTTATCTCAGCTATGGCCCCACGAGCCAGCAAATCGCCATGCACTTTTTCAATTCCCTCTTCTGCTTCTCTGGAGAGGGGGTACTGCGCGCGCTGTGGTCTGTATTGAGACTTAGGCATTACCCGTAGAGGTTCAGCCGTCACAATTTGCCCAAAATCGTTTTTCCCCTTTGCCCAAAAGTTTTCTGGGATCTCATCCAGCCATGCCGGTGAATCCTCAATCTCTACAGATTGCCCTTTTGTTCTATTATCGCAATGAATTTACCGTTTTACCTCAACAATTAAAACCTTGTCATACCTTTGTACAGTCCCGTCCTTAGTTACCCATCTACCTTTCTCCACATTCACCCAATCATCGATTCTCGCTCCTTACACTCTTTTACCCATAATCCTAGAAATTTCCAGTTTTTACCTTCTACCTTTCCCAAGGAGACATGTGGAACGCCTTCATCTCCAGGGCAGAACCAGCGAAGCTGTTGTTCTTGGAGTGTCACAGAAACAGCAGTGGCTTGATGTCCCACATAAATACAGTCAATTTGAATCATTTCTGTAGGAAATCCATTCCCCATGAAGTCTTGCATATCATCCAAATCGTGTTGTGTGGGGTTTTCCACATAAGTGGCTGTGCAGTGGAGTCGTGGTGCTGGTAGACGTCGTCCAGGTTCATCACCTCCTGCCAGAAGCGGTGTCTCCCCACCTCTTGTGGATCTGGGAGGGAGTTGACCACCTCTCTCAGCTCTGCCAAGTCCCAGTTGCGCTGGACGTACAGTACACCATCCTTGGTGTTCCATCAGGCGCAGGGCCCCTTGGGTCAGGCATCTCCACCAAGGGGTACAACTGCGATGGCTGTGAGCCTGAGTCTCTCCCCCTTTGCAGCAGTCTCTGGCTCTGTCTCAGCGGCGGGGCTCCTGCTTCCCCCACTGCGTCATCTTCCTCCTTCTTCTCTGAGGGAGGGGCAGTGGCCTCCACAGACGCCGGTGCTGCTGCAGCTGCTCCTAGCTGAGGATGATAAGCAGGGGTAGGGGGCACATTCGGCAGAGGAGGGTACAGAGGTATCTCTTCCTTTTTCTTCTTAGTATTCTGTAACACCATGCTGAAGGATTGGGCCTGAGCCTCATTCCTGGCCCTTTCAGCGTTTAACTCCGCTGACTCCCTGGTCCCCCTGTTCCCCAGTTTGTCCCGCAGTCCCTTATTATTTGCCTTTTCCTTCTCTAACTCTTTCAATTTAGCCACATATATCCACTTTTCAAACTTATCATCCATCCATCCATCCATCCATTTTCCAAACCGCTTATCCTACTGGGTCGTGGGGGGTCCGGAGCTTATCCCGGAAGCAATGGGCACAAGGCAGGGAACAACCCAGGATGGGGGGCTTGCCCATCGCAGGGCACACTCTCACACCATTCACTCACACATGCACACCTATGGGCAATTTAGTAACTCCAATTAACCTCAGCATGTTTTTGGACTGTGGGGGGAAACCGGAGTACCCGGAGGAAACCCCACGAAGACATGGGGAGAACATGCAAACTCCACACACATGTGACCCAGGCGGAGACTTGAACCTGGGTCCATTTGGCACATTCTTTGCTAAAACTCTCCCATCTCAGTCTCGACCACATCGCGACATATACGTTTCTAGCCTGGCTTTCGACAACTGTGTTTTCTCATTTGTTTTTCAAATTTTGTCATACCCTCTGGGTCATATGCATGATCTGGAGCCCATTTGCTCTCTTTGCTATTTGAACTGCCCATGACTTTTCCTATCTGTTCACCAGTTACCCTCAACGAAGTACTTCAGGAAATTAAGCAGTTTACTTCGTTGCGAAAGCAGAAGCAAGTTTCTTCGTTGCAACAGAATTTGCGAGAAAGCAAAAGCAAATTCCTTCCTTGCGACAGAGCTAGCTATTTATTATGAACACAAACGAATACTTTGATTTAGCAGGATTGGTGAATAATATAATTAATATTTTATTATGCGCACCAGACACACATTCCAGCAATATAAATGTTGACTCATAAATGAGACAAATTTAGTTTGGCCCCGGCCGCTTGGCCTCCATCCGCTTTTTACGCTGGTATCTCTGTCTAATTTTCTGGACGCTTATTAGTTCGTTTACCTGATATTCTGCACTAGACAACACATTCACATTCATCACAACCAGGATATTTACACGCTTCACACATTCAAACAACAACACGAATCACTGCGTGGCAGGTACTATTCATTCACTTCCCTGGCAGGATTCAGTCCGCTATCAGGCTGCCCCCGGCAGAGCCGTGTTAACTGCCAGTTGCCAGTAACGGATCAGTTTCCACACACAACCTTATTTATACCCCGGTGGGGCAAATGCCAACCAACCGGCCTGTTTTCACTCCCTCGTGAAAACCCTTTCACTTCCTTGTGAAAGACCTGTGTCTCTGTAGACACCTGTATTTGCTTCCTTGCAAATACCTGTATTCACCTTCCTGTGAATACGAGGATCCTCCTGTGGATCGCAATCCACTAGCGCTTTTTCCAAAGTTTGTCAAACAGCACATATAGATACTATACAGACTTAAACATCGACTTGTGATTTAATAAATCAACTTACAATTTTTTTCCCTTCAATTTTGGTCCGTTGATCGGATTGGGATGTCCAGGCGTTCGTCCTGAGCCGGATCGAGTAACTTTTTTCCTCGCTCCTTGGCTGGCAGTGACGTCTCACCACTCCATTCTAACAGGACACCTCGTTCCTCGCCGTCCGTGCGCTCTGGCTGCTCCCTTTCTCCAATCCCAGACGAGCCCCCAAATCTGTGGAAGAAATTTCTCAAAGTCTGATGTTTAAGTGTTTGACAGAACTTTATTATTCGATGAGCTCAAAGGGAACAGACACTCAGCAATCATGCGTCTCATGTTCTGCTCCCCGAGCAACAAATGCATAGATCTTTTATGGCCTAAAATGCGACAGTCATCTGACAAATCAAGGACAAGTCGGATATCTGGACATTCCAGTTACTTCTGCCTTTCATGGTCCAGGCAGTTCAAAGAAAATTTGGCCATCTGGAGATACCAGTTTCTTCTACTTTTTCAAGGTCCACCTATCAGCTTAGAACAAGTCTATCTATTTGGGACTTTTTGCTATATTATTCTAGGACTCGTTGTTCTCTTTTTCTACATTTTATATTATCCAATACCATGCATTCATTTTATAATATCTTCATAATATAATATAATATCTTTGTACCATCAGACACACACTCTGTGTCACTGTGGGCTTCACTGCACAGTAATACACAGCTGTGTCTTCTGTCCTACTGTCACTGATGGAGAGGTTGGTGAGACATTGTTTTCTGTTCATATCCATTGAGAATCTTCCTTTAGGAGAAACCTTATCAAGTGCCTGAATCAGAAGTTCAGGAGCCTTTCTTTGGCTGCTGTACATAACGGCACACAGAGTATAAGTTAGTAATACTAGGGCAGTATGTCAGTACATCTTTGTCTACCTCAGGTGAATTAATCAAAGGAGGCTGAACAACTTTTGATGCTTCCACTCCCACAGCAACATAAATAACTAAATAAAATATGAACAAAATTATGAATAAATAACAAAGAATATAAGGCTGTAAATATGCTGACAGAGGATTTCATTGACTAGTATTACTACTAGGGATGTCCCCATCAGGTTTTTTTGCCCTTGAGTCCGAGTCATTTGATTTTGAGTATCTACCGATACCGAGTCCCGATCCGATACTTCTATAATACATAAAAAAAAGAATAAAGAAGAGCGAGGAAAGGATGTTCCTTATTTTTTATTTATTTCACCTTATTTTAACATTCAACAACTCTGTTAACAAACAGAGCACTTCTTTAAAGTAGCTTGAACAATCATGTAATAAATAACATAAATTCTTCACTTTTGGACTAGTGCAACAGTAAATATAAAAAAAAAGTCTAATATAAAAACAAATAGCACCTCAACTTAAAATACCTGGCAGGCATGTAAACAAAAAAAATAAAAGTGCCACAGTGTTTGCAAAGACAGTAATGTGCTTTTAGGAACTGCACTCCTAACTCTTACTGTCATCACAGTAGTAAGTTTCACAGAAGGAAATGTATGTTTTTCTTAATGAAAACTAACATCTCTACCTTGTCAGGTTTGAGCCTGTTTCTGTTCTCATCAAGGACATTTGCAACGGCACTAAAAAGTCTCTCACTGTCCACAGAGCTGCAGGGGGCACTGAGATACTGGGTTGCAACAGCAGCCATAGAGGGAAACTGATTAGCATGTTCTTTCCAGTACTGAAGTGGGTCGCTTTTCTTAGGGGTGTTTTTTTCTGAGAGGTAGATCTGCACTTGAGTTTCTGCTGATGTGGTACTCACAAGCGCTGAAGCACTGCCTCCAGCAGAGTCCTCTTCATTGTTTTTATTCCCTGGTCATCATCATCCTCCCGAGACAGAACACGTCTGAGGACTAATGAGTAAATGAATGACTTAATGAATGCATGGGATTATAGTTTGTTTTAAATAACATCAATAAATGTTACAGTATAAAGTAATAAATAAAAATACAAACTACCTGTTATGGCAGGGATCACATCAGCTGCAGTTGCAGTCTCCCTGCTCACACTCTGATCAGCTCTTCAAAGGGGGATAGCAGATCAGCAGTCTTATTCATCAGCTCCCACTGGTGAACTGTCAGTGTTGCTGGTAGAGTGCACTCAGCTGCAAAGACACTAAGAGCACGTTTTTGTTGCAGTAGGCTCTGCAGCATGTAGGGGCTGCTGTTCCATCGTCTGCACATAAGAGAACATGATTCACTTTATTTTTGTGCAAATTAGGTGCAGAGCACATAATGTATTAGTGGCTTACTAAATCAAGTGTATGGGAAACAATAATAAAATAGAAATACATTAAAGAAAGTTACGAGAGGAATCTCACCTGTACATCTTGCTGTAGGCGCTTGATATCCATATTTAGGTCCATCTGTATGTCTTCTAGTCGAGAGTAGGCCAACGGGGAGTGTTTAAAATGGCCTACAATCTTCCTTGCATTGGCCAGGGTCTCCGTCACGCTGCGCTGAGACAGCAGGCCCTCATGCACACAGAGTTGACAGGAATGGGCGACACAGCCCACACTCGGCACTCCCATATCCCTCATAGCTTTCTTCATATTTGCCGCGTTGTCACGCAAAATTACGTGGACCCGTTGCTTGTCAATTCCCCAGTTGTTTATCATCTTTTCCACCGATTGCTGGATGCGCTCTGCGGTGTGCGATCCGCGAAATTCCTGGACATGTAGGATCGCACGGCGTAAAACAAAACTTGAGCCAATCCACTGTGCGGTAAGGCTTAGTAGAGACATGGGAGCTACGGACGAACTCCAGATGTCTGTGGTGAACAAAACATAGGGTACATCTGATAACAGGACAAGTAGTTTGTCAGAAATCTTCTTATAAAGGGCTGGCAGAGCTTTCTCGGTGAAATAGTGGCGAGACGGCATTTCAAATCGAGGTTCTACGTGCTCCATAAGCATAAGAAATCCAGGGTTCTCTACAAAGGCGAATGGCAGGTCACTCATTGCGATCATTTGTGCTATCTTGGCTGTGATGTCCTGTGCCTTCGCGCTGTCACGGGGCATTTTTTCTCTCCTCTTCAAACTCTCCTGCTGCGTGAGCTGACTCGTCTTCGGCTGGGTTGCCTGGGTAAACTCGCTGTATTGTGTCGGGTGTTTGTTTTTGAGGTGCTGTATTAGGTTTGTTGTGTTAAATGTAGCCTTTTCCTTTCCACCACTTGCAATCCCAAGTTTACATATCTCACAGTTTGCTATGGCAATGTTGTTGTCATCAACTAATATAATACCTCCAGACCGCAGACATACTCGCGCTTTCCGCTTCAAGCTGCTTCTGTGTTCTACTTTGCCGGCATTTAACCAATAGCGTCTCTGCAACAAAGTGATGTCATGCCGCACGCGTTGCTGTTTCTGTGTGGAGTCAAGAGGTCTAACTCTGGGCCACCGCATAACTATAGATGTGTTAAAAAATAATGAGAATATATATACATATATATCCGAATCCTGATCGGGAGCTAACGTCCGATTCCGATCGAGTCTGAAACCACGTGATCGGGCCCGATTTCCGATCACGTGATCGGATCTGGACATCCCTAATTACTACTAAAATAAACATGTCCAGGTTCATGAATTAACTAGTGATCAGCATCCTCGGTGATGAGTGCACTCACAATGATTATCCATCCATCCATTTTGCAAACCGCTTATTCTTCTGGGTCGCACGGGGTCCGGAGCCTATCCTGGAAGCTATTTGCATGAGGCAGGGAACAACCCAGGACGGGGGGCCAGCTCATCACAGGGTACACTCACACATCATTCACTCACACACATCTGACTAGTTTTAGATTTGGTAATTTTGCTGGAAATTATACATAACCTCAACCTAGCTGAGAAGCAGCACAATCTGGAGGTTACAAAGCAGGCTTATCTCTGCTTCTGCACTTAATTAGGTCAAAATCATGTCACTCCACTTTTTCTCATGATAAATGTTTGGTATATATATCGAGTCATACTACATTAAAAATGTCAGTTTTTTATTTGCAAGAGAAATCGGGATCATACTGGGTTTTGTGATAGAGTAGCACCTGCCGTTCAGCTCTGCTGTGACAAACAATCATATGGATTATTGTGCCAAGTTTTTTGGAAAGACAGATGTTTGTTTATTTTTCATAAATATATGGGTGATTTATTATGGGACAGAATCATTCCAGTACAAATAATGTTTAAATAATCTGCTTATAGTAATCAAGTAGTCCACTTACAGCATTCATTTTGGGTCTTCTTATACATGAGAACATATGGAAAAAATTTAAACTGTAATATTTTTTTTTTTACTGTACCTGTCATAACCTGCTCGTATTATCCTCGTGTGTGCCACGCCCCCTTATTAACCATGTGTTCTACCCCGATTGTAACCAGCTGTTTTCTGTCAGTTTGAATAGTCCTGTGTATTTAGTCTGCGTTCAAGTCTGTTTCCCCAGCCCGGTCATTGGCGTTGCCTACCGTGTATGCCTTGCCTTGTCGCTTTGTTTAAATAAACCTCGTTTCCTGGATTCCCGTCTGCTTGCTCCTGATTCCCCGTTCCCTACTGCTCACAGTCGTCACAGTACCTTGATCACCCTATTTTGTCTTGCAGTGACCTACCTACTTCTGGCTAGCTACCTGAGGCCAATGTGGCATGCAAGGAAAATATGATGGGAAGAAGAAAGTCATTTTCTCTCAATGACAAATATAGCCTCATCAAAGCTTATGACTTCCATGCTTATCGCTTCTATAAAAGTGAATTTAATAAACATAAGGATATGACGAATTCATGCAGATTACTAACTTCTGGCCGTCACAATTCTGGCTCATACAATTGTGGGCGTAAATAAATGTCCACATAGTGGTGAAACTCCGGCATCCATGACGTATGCCCTACAATAACATACAGTATGTTGCTGTCATAATAAACTTAACTTAAATGAGACGGTCAGTATGATTTTCTGGAGAACAAATAATCACATAGATTAATCAAACCATCAGTAAAATAGTTGATAAATTAACCTACAGAAAAATATTGTTGTAAGTGGCTGCCCTAATCGCATCGCTATATCATTGAAATAGCGATATGACACTTTCTATCACAAAAAAAATGTATGCTAGTGTTATCGTGGACGATTGATATGGCACAACCTTATTGCTAATACTTAAATTCCATCCATCCATCTTCCAAACCGCTTATCCTACTGGGTGGCGGGGGGTCCGGAGCCTATCCCGGAAGCAATGGGCACGAGACATGGAACAACCCAGGACGGGGGGCCAGCTCATCACAGGGTACACTCACACACCATTCATACACACATGCATTCCTACGGGCAATTTAGCAAGTCCAATTAGCCCCAGCATGTCTTTGAACTGTGGGGGAAAACCAGAGTACCTGGAGGAAACCCCACGATGACATGGGGAGAACATGCAAACTCCATGCACATGTGTCCCAGGCGGAGACTCAAACCTGGGTCCGAGAGGTGGTGTGAGGCAACAGTGCCGCCCCATACTTAGTACATGTACAATATAATAATCTATGCCACAAATGTGTCTGCTGGGGTGTGGCACGAGTAAATGGTGTCCTGTAGTTGTGTTCTGGGCATACAGCAGCTCTGGATATAACGGATTTTGGATATAATGGACTGTTTTGCCAGGTCCCTTGAAGTTATAACGTTATAACTGGATTTACTGTAGTTAAATATTGCGCACCTCGTTATCTTTGTTACACGTCTCTGCTCCCTCCCCCAACCCGGCTTGTAAGAGAGAAACAAGCTCAGGGCTGCCACTAATTCAGCGGGATGGTGAGTTGTATTTTTACACACTTTGTTTTTAGTTGTTTCTATATCGGCCCGTGAAAATATTGTTTTACATGAAATTGATTCATGGCACAAAAAAGGTTGGGGACCATTGTGCGTTTACGCACGTCACAAGACGGCCCCCAACCAGTCCGGGGAAATGATAATGGAATAAAACCAGCCCATGGTGGCAAAAAGGTTGGGGACCACTGCTCTACAGATACCTATGCAAAACAATCATTAAACTTATTAACTATATCAATTTCACTTTTAATAATAAGACTCTTTCAATCTTGCAGATTAGTGATTTTAGCTTTTAGAGCTCTTTTAGAGTCTTATAAGAAGACTGGACAAAAATAAGAAGATGCCCATGCTTGCAAGTCTCCTGCACCACCCTCTGTCTGAAAAAAGACGTTGCAGGAGAGTTTTCAGAGAGCCCTACCAGAGTTTCCAGGGCTGGGTGGAATTAGGGATAAAAGGGTTCATGGTAAACCATGGTAAAATTCCTGACGGTTAAGGTTACATAAGGTAATGGCTATGTTATTATTTTAATGTTTATGCAAACAGAAGGTGCATAGTGTTAAGTTTCTGATTTAAAACTAGACAATTACTTTTGTCACGATCACTAGCGAGCAGAACGGCGATCGTGTGGGTGCGGCGAGCAAGCAGCAGGCACACTGGCAAATACGGGGCAAAACTGGGGTTTATTACCGAAATGGGGGCAGGAGACGCTACACCACACCATAAGCACAACAAACTACAATGACGGACAGGGGAAACGAGTCAGACCAGGACTTAAATACACAGAGACTAATCAAAGTAAGCGGACAAAGCTGGAGAAGATCAGGGAGGTACACGTGGGTAATCAGGGGGCGTGGCACACACGAGGAGCGGACGCGCCGGGCATGACAACTTTCTTGCACTGGTTGCATTATAATTATTTGCTCTAGTGGGTATTGAAGGGGGGCTAGGCCGCGTGCTAACCTTTGTCACACTGAGAATGGGGAACTAACTGGAACTGGAACATAGGCAGGACAAAAAGGGGGGCTCCGGCCCTCCTCGAAGTGCAAGTAAATTTAGAAAAGCAGAAGGTACATTGACAGGGTCGCGGTGACATTAAGCTTATGCTTGACATGCGGGGACATAACAAGGGAGGGGGTCGCTGACGCTGCTAAATTGCAACATACCAAGACAAGGTAAAAGGGAACGGGTGTGGGGACTAACGCCAGTAATTTCAAAACAACACTTGTATGTTACGCCAACTGGAAAAATACCAACAAGAACAGTAGACGCCCTAAACGGGGTATAAAAACCAGACCCTGACAAGAGATATTGAGCTACTCTTGGTATGTACTGTTTTGTGCATCTAAGTGTGCTCCCTGATTGCAATCTGTGACGTCATTAAAGAGAGCTGACTTGCAACCAACCTTCGCCTCAGACTGCATCCTTCCCTCATCAACGGACTCGGTGGAGTCTAACTCCAACAATTTGGGGGCTCGTCCGGGATGAGGAGGAGGTTGTGCTAATTGGAACCAGAGACGGGGTCTTGCGGACGCGGACAGCCACGGGGCCCAGAGAAAAAGGTAGGCAGAGCCTGTTTTATCAAACTCTGCATATTGGCTATTCCTAAAAAGTGGCTGGAAGTGTCTCAGGATCTGTCAACCAATATTGGGGCGAGGGTTTGTTGGGGGTGTAGCTCTGAAGGGTCTGGGACCCTTGAGAATAGTATCGTTGTTGAAGGGTCTGGGACCCCTGAGAATAGTACCGTTGTGGAGAGGTCTGGAACCTTTGAGTAGAGTAGTGTTGTTGAAGGGTCTGGGACCCCTGAGAATAGTATCGTTGTGGAGAGGTCTGGGACCTTTGAGTAAAGTAGTGTTGTAGAGGGGTCTGGAACCCGTGAGAATAGTATTGTTGTAGAAGGGTCTGGGACCCAGGAGGAAAGCACCGGTGTGGAAGGGTCGGGGACCCTGGAGGAGAGAAGGGAGAAGTACTGTTGAGGAGGGTCTGGGACCCGTGAGGAAAGCGCTGTGATAGAAGGTCTGGGACCTGGGAGCCTTCGCAGGGGGTCAGGGACCCTGTAAAACAGAGGGCTCTCAGATGTGACGGTGGGTCAGGGACCTCCGTCACAGAACCTATTGGCAAGGGTCTGGGACCCGTCCGTGGATTGGCACCCCACCTACTGCTGGCAGGTAGTAGGACAGCTGGGACTGAGCAGCCCGGGGATATAGGACCCCCAAGCAGCTCGTTTGGCTGGAGGAGTCAGGTTCATCCTCCCGAAAACGGGTCATTGTAGGCCCGAGGTATAGAGTCCTCGAAGCTACCCTTGTAAATAAAGTGTATTTAGTGCGAGTTGGTGACTGGGGGTTGGTGGGGAACTGGTGTGAGATAAGGTGTACATAGAGCCATTTATTCTTTGCAGTTACGATTGATTACTTACTGTTTACTGTTTACTGTTGTCCGTGGCTTGATAATTGTGTGTGTGTTTATGTTTTGGTGGTGTTTATTGGTGGGGCACTCAGTGACAGCGAAAAGGTGTACTAAGTGTGGATAGGTCGACTAAGGTAAAATATGGATCACGAATTTGATAGAGAATTGGATGACGGAGGCTGGCGTCCACCAGTGCGCGGGCGGTGGAAGCCTCTGTCTGAACAAATGCAGTTGCTAAAAATAGCAGTGGGTAAAGCAGCACAGGAAAAGGGCAGAGAGAGAGAAGGCAGATGCGTGGAAGCGTATGGGTATTGCAGTGAAAAGTGCTGGATACAACCCAGAGGATAGACAATCATTAGGAGCACTTTTATGGCGTAAGGAAAGGGAGCATAGAGGCCTGAAAGATGAGGCAGGATGTCAGCTGGACAAAGCAGGGGTGTTACAACGGGGAAAGTGGAGAAAAGAGGGAGAGAAACAGGAGTAGGAGAGGCAAGTGTGGGCTCACCTAGCCATTTTCTGGCAAGGGATCGATCACCTGCATAGGGAAAGTGGAGATAACGATAACTGTGACCCAGTCCCAGAGGGGCAGGGAACTAGGAAAAGTGACAAACAACCCCCGGCGTACACCAGCCGTGGGGGATTTCCCACCGCTCCCCCGGCGCACATATGTCCAGTAATACATGTTACCGGGGAAACGGTTCAGGTTCAAACCCAGGGGGAAGGGAACCTCCTGGGAAGGGATGGCGGTAGTGTGGAGGAAAGAGACTCGGATTGTGAAACCGCTAGGGATTCCGAGGGAGAAAGTACGGGCACCCCTGGTAAAGGCAGCACTAAGCAAGCCTTCCAGGAAAGGGTGATCAGAGAGCAAAAGGAGGAGGCAGCCCAGGGTAATCGGGGCAGCCTCACCCCTCTCCGAGACCGGGCACGGGTTAGGAGAGGGGAAGTTGAGATTATCGGTGAATTGTCGGGGTATTGTGAGGAAGATGAGGATGAGAAAGTGTTGATTGATTTGGACGGTGAACAATGCGAGGGGGTAGAGCCGGAGAGAAGGGAATCCTCAGGGAAACTGATTCTCAGGTCCCGCATTCTACAGCGGCGACCTAGCCTGAAGTCTAAGCAGTTTCCCCTATTAAGGGGGGCTTCAGGGGGCCCAGAGAGATACAAGCCGTTCTCTTTGGGGGACGTGCAGGCACTAGCAGACAAGATGCCCCCCTGCAGACGGGGGAGGTCACTGGATGGATAAATTAGACCAGCTGACGCAGGGAACAAAGTTGGCCTTGGGTGATTTCAGAGCAGTGGCTGCGAGGTGCCTCACTAAACATTCTCTGCAGGAAATAGAGGAAATGGCAGGGACACTCACTCGCGGTGACAGTGTGACGTAGTGCTGGGCTTGGGGGAAGCCATGCGGGAGATGTTCCCCGCCCCAAGTGGGGCTAGCATGCCAAAATTTTCGTGGGACCCTAAAACACCCCCCAGAGAATATCTGGACAAATGTAAGGAGGATTGGACGCGGAGAACTGGGTGTCACCCGGGGCAGGCGGGGGTTCAGCAGGAGTGGTTCCGGCGAGCGGTCCTGGAAGGTGTCCCTGAGCAAGTGAAAGCAGCTATTTTGGCTAATCCTGACCTCCCAGGCGCTGAGTCCCCCGTGTGGGATAGACATGTGTTGCATCATCTTCAGAGAGCGAGGGACGAGGCCACAAAAGAGGAAGGAGGTCTGAAAGATTTACAGACACAGTTGTTGAAACTGCAGGTGGGAGAAGCGAGACAAAAAGCACAGACTTACAAAAAGAAAGGGCAGGGGAGACAGATGGTGGCAGGAGCACCACCACCCCAGTTCGGCCCATGGGTCGGACAAAATACCAATTACAGTAATCGAGGTTGGGGTCCCCAGCAATGGGGAAGAGGCCGTGGGGGCCGAGGCCGGGGAGCCGGGAACTGGGGATGGGGCCGGGGTATGTCGCAAAGGTGGCCACCGCAGGGAGCTTGTTTCCGGTGTGGGGCTGTGGGTCATTGGGCCAGGGAGTGCGGGGCAGGACAGGCCCAAGGAGGACCCCCAGCAGGACAAGCGACTGCACCCAATCCACAGGCTGTTCCCGGAGGAGGGCAGTACCCCACCCTCACCGGATCCGAGGACTGGGAGTGGGGAGACCCCTCCCAGTGACGGTGCCCACGGGTGGCCCGGGACGCAGGGGGGGCAGACCCCATGCTGTCCCTAATGGTCATGGACAAAGAACTGCCGTTCTTGGTGGACACAGGGGCCACATATTCGACTTTGAATGTGATGCCTAACCAACAACATCTTTCCACCACTACAGTGACCGTTGTGGGCTTCTCCGGGGAAGAGCAGAAACTGCCAGTGACTAAGCCTGTGAGAGTGCGGTTGGGGGGACAGACCTTTCTACACCCGTTTGTGGTCTCCGCTGCAGTGCCTGTGAACCTTCTGGGGCGGGATATGCTGGTGAAGCTGGGGGCTTCAATTCTGTGTAATGCTGATGGTTTGGTTGTCACCCTCCCCGAAGGGACCCGCCTGCCATGTGACGGAGCGACAGGCGGCACCGGGCAGTGGCTGATGCAACCTGTGTCACAACACCCGGTGGCTGACATCTACTGGGGCCTCCTGCAGCCTAGCCCGGCGGGTATCCTGGCGGTGTACTCCGCGTGGCGCTCCTGGATCTCCCTCCTGGAACCCTACGTTCCTCCGCCCGACCCCCCACATGTGACACTGTTTTATGACCGAAATTCCACAGAATGGTATGGGGACCTGTTTTCTGAGCAACTGGAAGGCCACGAGTGGCAAGTTGCTTCCCAAAACATTTATGTAGGTCCCGAGGGGGTGGCCTCAGCAGTCCACCTGTCTCCGGAGCAACTGCCCTGGTACAGGATGGGAGAGGAGACGGTGCCACACGTCTCACTCGCCCTACATCCTAAGCATCAGGCCCAATGGTGAAAAGAGCCATTTCGGCTACGGACTGGGTTCTCACCCAGATCCCTCAAATCTCGTACTCCCCCTCCTGCAGTTCCTACTGTATTCAAACTAAGGTGACAGACACAGCCATGTTACAGCATGAACAATTGTCTAGGGACCATGGTAGGGAAAAGATGGATCATCCCGGTGCAGCAGCACTACTGGCTTCTCTGCCAGACTCACTGTGGTCCACCAGCCCCACTGATGTTGGTTTGGTGGACTGCACGCCCGTCGACTTCCTACTGCACCCCAGTGCTGGACCCCTCTGGGTCAAGCAATATCAACACAAACCAGCGGCAGAGGAAGGGATAGCAGAGACTGTAGCCGGTCTCTTACGGGCGGGTGTATTAGAAGGGTCCACTTCTCAGTGGAATACTCCTATACTCCCAGTAGAGAAGGCAGGAACAGGCAAGTATCGTATGGCGCACGACTTGCGCGCTATCAATGAGCTGCTGCTGACTCCCACTGTTCCGGTTCCTAATCCCTACGTCGCTCTCACCAATCTTACACCGTCCCAAACATGGTTCACTTGCGTTGATCTGGCTAATGCTTTCTTTTCTGTACCACTAGCACCCCACTGCAGGGATGTATTCTCGTTCACGTACAGGGGATGCCAGTTCAGGTACACGCGACTCCCACAGGGATTTGCTCTGTCTCCTGGGATTTTCAACCAGGTGTTGAAGCAGTCGTTGCAGGGCTGCCATCTCCCTGATGGGGTCACCCTCGTCCAGTACGTCGATGACTTGCTTATCGCGGCCCCGACAGCGGAGGCGGCGCTCGAGGCAACGCGGTCAGTGCTCCTCTGGCTGGCAGAAAAAGGATTTAAGGTCAGTAAGGATAAGATACAGGTGGCCCGGACGGTGGTGTCCTTCCTGGGGAGGGTCCTGTCAGGTAAGGGAACAGGGCTCTCTCCGGCCCATCGGTCAGCCATCCTGAATCACTCCAAACCAATTATTGTGAAGGACATGTTGTCCTTTTTGGGACTGACCGGCTACAGCCGAACTTACATTGCAGATTACACAGGTCTGACGCAACCCCTGAGGGCTCTGGTGCGGCCACATGGCCTGCGGAGCCTCAGCGCCACTCTGACGTGGGATCAACCTGCAGAGGAGGCTTTCATCTCTCTCAAGCAGAGGTTGGCCCAAGCAGCTGATTTGGCGTTACCTGATTATTCTCTCCCGTTTCATTTAGATGTTTCTGAAACTGGAGACGTCGTGAACGCCGTCTTCCATCCATCCATCCATTTTCCAAACCGCTTATCCTATTGGGTCGCGGGGGGTCCGGAGCCTATCCCGGAATCAATGGGCACGAGGCAGGGAACAACCCAGGATGGGGGGCCAGCCCATCGCAGGGCACACTCACACACCATTCACTCACACATGCACACCTACGGGCAATTCAGCAACTCCAATTAGCCTCAGCATGTTTTTGGACTGTGGGGGGAAACCGGAGTACCCGGAGGAAACCCCACGACGACACGGGGAGAACATGCAAACTCCGCACACATGTGACCCAGGCGGAGACTCGAACCCGGGTCCCAGAGGTGTGTGGCGACAGTGCTAACCACTGCACCACCATGCCGCCCCCTGTGAACGCCGTCTTGTTTCAGAAAAAGGGGGGAGAGAGGAAGGTATTGATGTATATTAGCACCAAACTCGACACCACAGAACAGCGACATCCGTCATGCACCAGACATGTGGCAGGAGTGGCAAAAGCCGTGCAGAAAACAGCACACATTGTGATGGGCCATGCCCTACACATCCTGACCACGCACAGTGTGGTGGCCTATGTGAACTCACAAACGTTCACAATGACGTCTCTAAGACAGCAGAGGCTCAGCAAAATTTTAGAGGCACCACATTTAACTTTTGTCCATGAGGGCATCAACATGGCTGATCGAATGGGGGGAGGGGCACCCCACGAATGTGAGGCCAGGGTTAGGAAAGAGGAAAAGGTCAGGGAGGACCTAACAGCCGAAAAGATAGAAGGTACGGAGGAGTGGTTTACCGATGGATGTTGTTTTCGAACAGAGAGTGGAAGTTTGCAAGCAGGTTTTGCAGTGGTAGCGAGAGAAGGCCTGGGATTCAGGACACTGAAAGCAGAAAGACTGGAGGGGGCCCAATCGGCCCAGAGAGCGGAGATCAGGGCAGTCATTGAAGCTTTGAAATTGGCCGAAGGTAAAGCAGTCACCCTCTATTCAGACTCAGCGTATGCGGTGGGGGCTGTGCATGTGGAACTCAGCCAGTGGCTGAGGGCTGGGTTCTTAACGGCAGGAAACAAACCGATTAAGCATGAGGCAGATATGAGAGAGTTAGCGGAGGCATTGATGCTTCCGGAGAAAATAGCTGTGGTAAAGTGCAAAGGACATGAGGGGTCAGGGACAGTGATAGCACAAGGCAATCAAGCAGCAGATGCGGAAGCAAAAGTGGCAGCGGGGTATGAGGTAAGCAGGCAGATGGTTACAGTAGAAGAGGAACTGGAGGGACAGGGCAGGCTGACCTCAAGCAGGATCCGAGTCATGCAGGCGCAAGCCTCCCCAGAGGAGAAGAACATGTGGGCAGAAAAGGGGGGCATAGAAACAGAGGGCCTGTGGTGTAACAGGGAGGGGAAGCCAGCCCTCCCTCTGGGAATTAGGCAACAGGTCATAGAGGAGGCACACGGTGTGGGGCACGTAGGGACAGGACAGATGCTTCACAATTTGAGAGCATGGTGGCATCCGTTCCTGAAGGATATGGTAAAGGAGTTTGTGAGAAGCTGTGAGATCTGTGCGCTGCACAACCCGAGACCCACGCTAAAACCAGAAAAGGGTCAGTTTCCAGCATGTCATAGGACTGGAGAGGAAATAGTCCTAGACTACACCGACATGATAATACCGGTGCGGGGGAGGCGATATGTACTGATGTGTGTGGATGCATTCTCAGGGTGGCCAGAAGCCTGGCCCACTAGGAGAGAAGACGGGGCCTCGGTGGTGAAGTTCCTAGTAAACCACTATATACCCAGGCATGGGTTCCCCGAGAGGGTGAGGTCAGACAATGGTTCACATTTCAAAAGCGAGGATCTGCAGAAGGCAGAAAGGGCGTTGGGACTTAAACATGCGTTCGGGACAGTGTATCATCCTCAGTCCCGGGGGAAGGTGGAACGCATGAACCAGACGGTCAAACAAAAATTGGCAAAAATCTGTGCACAGACTAAATTGAATTGGGTTGAGGCATTACCCCTGGCACTAATGTCAATCAGGTGCTCCATAAATCGGGGAACCGGGTTCACTCCGTTCGAGTTGCAGACAGGACGACAATTCCCCGGGCCCTACGGAGGACTCGAGGGAAAACCAGAACAAGGAGGGGTAAGCACGGCCAAAGCATATTATGAGGAGTTACAGGTGCTGGTGACAGATTTCTCCAAGCAGGTCCAGGAAACGAGACCAGGGGCCCAGCCAGCCAAGCCACATACAGCGGAGTGGGTCCTTCTGAAGGTCATCAAAAGGAAGTGGTCAGAGCCCAGGTGGACCGGCCCCTTCCAAGTCACGGAACGGACGTCTCACGCGGTGCGGCTGAAAGGCAAAGGTGAAACCTGGTACCATTGGAGCCAGTGCGCAGCGGTAGCAGAGCCCAGCAGATCCCTTGCCGAGATCCAGGAGGACCTCGCCGACAGCGTGGACCAACCTGGTTCGGGCGAACCGGCAGCAACTCAGGTCCCAGCAGTAGGGGCAGAATAATCCCCTGACCTGAAGCAACCAGCAGGGTAGTCCACCCCTGACTGAAAGAAGACGACTACACCTCATCCACCAGAGAAAGATCGGGACCAGGATGATGATGATGATCAAGATAAAAAGGGGGACTTTGGGGGAAAGCAAGTAATGTGTATGACGTATAACGTGACTAACATGCCGATGGTGAAAATGTACGGTTCTGTCACTAAGGCGCTAGAAGGTCTCCACACCCTCTCTTACACCCTACATGAGCAGTCTGGTATCGTGCACGTGTGGGAGGACTGGATCGCCTCTAAGTTAAGGGACTAATCGCTTCGCTACTTATATCAATCGCTACGTTTCTCGCAATAACCGTTACCTGTGGATGTTGTTGTATTCCCTGCCTGCGGGCTCTCGCTGTCAGACTCATCACCACCGCCATAGAGAAAAAGGCTGAGGAACCCCCTGACACGTATGTGCCCATGATGCCTCTGCTGCCGATTAAAGAGGTGGGGGAGTTTGAGGAGGGGGTCATCGGCCTGTCTCTGGTTAGTCTGGAGCGCCCGCTGTAAGTAGTGATCTCCTTGCGGAGATCAAAATGGGGATACCACAAATTTTCGCGCAAAGCAATTTAATCATTAAAACCAGTAATGATCTCTTAGTAGAGATCAAAAGGGGGAATTGAAGGGGGGCTAGGCCGCGTGCTAACCTTTGTCACACTGAGAATGGGGAACTAACTGGAACTGGAACATAGGCAGGACAAAAAGGGGGGCTCCGGCCCTCCTCGAAGTGCAAGTAAATTTAGAAAAGCAGAAGGTACATTGACAGGGTCGCGGTGACATTAAGCTTATGCTTGACATGCGGGGACATAACAAGGGAGGGGGTCGCTGACGCTGCTAAATTGCAACATAACAAGACAAGGTAAAAGGGAACGGGTGTGGGGACTAACGCCAGTAATTTCAAAACAACACTTGTATGTTACGCCAACTGGAAAAATACCAACAAGAACAGTAGACGCCCTAAACGGGGTATAAAAACCAGACCCTGACAAGAGATATTGAGCTACTCTTGGTATGTACTGTTTTGTGCATCTAAGTGTGCTCCCTGATTGCAATCTGTGACGTCATTAAAGAGAGCTGACTTGCAACCAACCTTCGCCTCAGACTGCATCCTTCCCTCATCAACGGACTCGGTGGAGTCTAACTCCAACAGTATCTGTATCACCTAGCAAATTAACTTGTACCAACAAAAAAGGAAACTTTTATTTTGGAGGCAAGGAAGGGTGGCAGTGTCTGGCACGCATGTGTGAAAACCGGGAAGAAGGCACTGGGAAGATGGCGACTCAGTTGAAAATAGAAGCTTTATTTGCTTAACTTAAAAGGTGTGTATGTTTTTATATTAACACTCCTAACTGAACTGTTTGGGAGCAATTATTTAAGTAGTCCATCATCCATCTGCAGATGTTAAACTTTAAATATTGTAACTATTTTTACAAAATCTAATAAGCAAAGAAAGCATAATATACAGTAGGTTTCTCTTGTCCAGTGCATTTCTTCATTGTTAATAAACA
The DNA here is from genome assembly GCF_023856365.1 of Brienomyrus brachyistius. Taxonomy (NCBI): domain Eukaryota; kingdom Metazoa; phylum Chordata; class Actinopteri; order Osteoglossiformes; family Mormyridae; genus Brienomyrus; species Brienomyrus brachyistius. The sequence goes on along the minus strand of NW_026042306.1, from coordinate 4,709,983 downwards.
GTGCATATTGAATTGATAAAGGATTCAGTCTATTACAGAAGTAACGCAATGTACACCTATTTAGTATCCTATACTCTTCATATGTAAAGTATAAATGATGAATATTGGTTACTTGTCAGCTATGTTGATTTTTAAGACCAGCACATAAGATTAAAAATGTTCCTCCTTAAACAAACCTAGAGAAGGTCTTCACTTCCTTCATGTTAATTTTGCGTCCATAAATGATATGTTGACTGATTTCCTTCTGTGCACAATCGATGATGGTTCCAGCCATCCATCCATTCCATTCCAGCTTCTGGACATGAGGAAGAAAGCTCCAGTGCAGTGCATACATGTAGATCTCTTCCTCTGAATTGAGCTGGTCTGTCCTGTCCAGGTTGCAGAACATTGTATAGAAAAGGTCCAGCACTCCTCCAAAGACATCTCCACAGTCTCTTTATTCTAAATAAGTAGAGGAAAACAAGAAAAATATAGACAAGTTGTTGCTGAGGTTGTGTCGTTATCAATGAAAGATAGACAGAAAAGGATAAAACCTGCCACCAAATTAGATTTCCTACAACATTTCATGTTCGTAGCTTTTAATACCAGTGAGAGACCACACTAAATACAGAATGAATCTGTATATATTGCTTGTAAAACATTTTTGGTCAAGCTATAGTTTCAGTCGGTTCATATCTAAAAGTAATGAAGATATTATAAATTTTTTTTCAAAGTTGTATTGCCTCTGGCTGTGCGTGCTGCTGCCAGTAAGATGGGAATTCCTGTTCAGGCCTCTGGTCGACACCATGAAGCGTGCAACTTCAATATTTTCTTTGCCCAAGTCAGACCTTTCTCATGAGGGCTCCTCGTAGATGCTGCTTCATGATCATCACCGTTTAGGCTTCGTTATTCCTTGCAGCATTAAGGTAAACAATAAGATGACTAAAGCCATAGATTCCTCCATAGACAACAATTTGCCATCTGTAATATGCAAAATTATAACCAAACTGCATCTGCTTATGTAGAGGTCTTAAGCTTCTCCAGTTTAAACAATAGTATGCAAGCATGTGTTACATGTAGGACTGGGCGATATGGGAAAAATCTCTCGATATTTTTTTATCAGCCAATATTGATATATATCACGATATGATTCAAATCACTGTCAAACCACCTTTTTATTGTATGTTTATATTTGTAGCATCACCATTTAAACTGTTAAAAAATATATAATTTTTTATATGGACACAAGCATTGTGCTAATTTAGTTTAAGTTCTTTCTTTGTATTATTTGTTTTTAAACTATTTACCTTTTCTAAATGACCTGATTTGAGTATCCTTTTTTATTTCTTAAATCCATTTTTTAGTAATTTTTTAGTTTAATATCATATCTATCTATCTATCTATCTATCTATCTATCTATCTATCTATCTATCTATCTATCTAGTATATATATATACATTTTCTATATATACACACACACTCACATATATGTACACTGTGCATGTGTGTGTGTGTGTGTGTATATATATATATATATATATATATATATATATATATATCCATCCATCCATTTTCCAAACTGCTTATCCTACTGGGTCACGGGGGGTCCGGAGCCTATCCTGGAAGCAATGGGCACGAGGCAGGGATCAACCCAGGATGGGGGCCAGCCCGTCGCAGGGCACACTCACACACCATTCACTCACACATGCACTCCTACGGGCAATTTAGCAACTCCAGTTAGCTCACATATGTCCCAGGTTTCGCTGGCTTTGAACGCAGTAATTCACTGTAACAGAAAACGCAGATCCGACTGTACCATAAAGTCTTCTACGACAGTCCTTCACGACATGAGACCTATCAAGCAGCAACATGTCGTCTTTCCGAGTGCGCATGGGTACGCATTCTTGGAACAGAATGACTTAAGACAGATCGTGCAGCACTGTCAGTACCCTTTGCGTGCTGGCTGCACAATCTGTCTTAAGTCATCTTGCTCTCGCGAGGTTTTTGTACCATGTGACATGGTGACATGTGGTGACATTTTGCAGTGCTAGACAAAAAAATCTAACCATGATGCATTGCATCAGGACCAGAATGCATTGCTTTAAGAAAGGGTTGTAAGTGGCTGCATGAAGTTGAACGCACCCTATTTTTTTCTTGTTGCCAATAGCAACCTATGACCACACCTAAGATTGGTGACAGAGAACATTTGGAATCAACACCGGGGGCATTTCAGATTTCAGCACAGATGGTTTGATTGTTACACTCTGGCAATAGCATCAAGATAAGTGTTATTAGCCCAATAAATCATGAAAACGAGGTTTAACATTTTCTACATGAAGGGCAGGGAGATTATCAGTCAATGTGTATGATTTAGTGTTGTTTTGTGCTATAGTATAGGCTGAAACCTGTGATTATCATCAAAAACAAAATGCGGTAATCGTAAGTATTAACAGGAATGTTAAATCTGCATTTGCATGATTTCAGAAACTACTGAGAGGTATGAAGAGAAAGGATGACATCACTAGTTTCTTACACACAAAGAGGAGGGATCAGGGAGGAAAAGCAGACGTAGTTGCGGATGGCGAAAGAGGAGAAGGAGCAAGAAGAAGAAGATCAAGCTGAGCCAGGGCAAGAAGATGAAACAGGTAAGCAGCAGAGGAAGTATGAATAGACATACACTCCAAAGCTGAGGTGCTAGGGAGGAGAGACTGTGAGTTCCCTGGATTTGATGTATTTTAACCATATATGGTACATGCAGTATTAGAGAATGTAACACCTGCAAATGTATAAAGAAACGGCTTTGATTTTGCCACCCCAACTGATTTCCATGCCACCCTCATGCCACCCTAAGAAAATTTCTCTTGATCCGCCCTTGTCGGTGAACAAGGGAATGTTACCTGGCTAACTAGCCCCAGGTAGCTTACATGCCCTCCCTTAGGCTGCTTTCCTCACACTGTTCAGTGAGTAAAAGTACTTTCAGCATGAGGAAGAGCAGACTCATAACTTTAACCCTGCAGCTAAGATAATTGCATATTACAGCTTAAATGTAGCTTGAATGTTTCCTGGTCAACATTAGACAGAGGAATACAAGCCAGCTAACCCCTAGTCAGTGCCCCCCCCCCCCCCAGCAGAGACACCGGGTTGGTCTCATAAGCTCTTGATCTGAGCTTCTCCGAAGGGAGGTTGAGGCACACTGTTGAGGCTCTTCAGGTGGTGGGCCGCCCTGAAGATGGGCCCCAGTCAGCAGGAGATCAGGAAGAGGAATCCTTGAGATCCTGGGGTCCCCCACACATTATCAAGCAGCACGAAATGGCACTGAATAATAAACGCATATGTCTGACACACTTGTCCTTTTTTAATTACAAATACTATATTGGGAAAAGAAAAATAACCTCTTCCTTTTGAATGCAGATTGAAATATTGTTATTTACATCTAAAATGGAGTAATGGAAGCCCCTAATCTTGAGGTTTTAAGTAACTACTTCCATTAATATTATCTTCAGCAGATCAATTAGAACCAACTTCTATATTGGATTTATCTGTGTGTATGGAGCCACCATTTTCAGAGTTACTGTGTGTTATGTCTGCTGTACAGCCCTGATGTGGTAGCTGCTGAAATCATTCACTGGGGCTAAGCAGAAACAGCAGTGTACTCCAACACCTTAACCTCCAGAAAGAGCCATGCAGCTCAAAGCCACGCAGAGAAAGTGTCGCATCAAAGGAAGTTCAAAATGCCTGATCGTCATGAGAATTTCCCCACAGGGATCAATAAAGTGTTATTATTATATTTCAGGCTTACCTGGATTAAAGGGCATGTTGTTAGTGTATAGTGCTTAGAATGTTTAATTACTCTTATTTTCTTAACTTACATAATAGATGAGCCATCATATCCTTAATGTGTATTGATATATGCAAAGGGAGGAGAAGGGAACAGACCCAAGATGCAGAGTAAGAGCTAATGTTGAGTAAAATAGCATTAGAGAAATAAAATTTACAATAAATTCATGGTTTTTGTCCATGGTTAACCAAAATCTTTTGGTTATATATGACCCAATCCACCAGATTAAATTATACCACAAGTAAGTGTTACGCGTAGTTAGGAAATTATCTGCTGCTAGAACTAAAAGTTAGTCTTCATGTACAAACGTCTATGAACTGTGGTTTTCGTAGGTATTACATGCTTATACCCAGATACACTATATGGATAAATGCTTTGGGACACAGGAGCCAGGCCATGTCCAACATTAATGCCTGACCTCACAAATGCTCTTCTGGATGAATGGGAAAAAAATCCCACAGACACCCTCCAAAATCTTGTGGTCAGCCTTTCAGGAACATTGGCAGCTGTTATAGCTGCAAGGGGGGACCAACTCCACATTGATGCCTAAGGATTTCATAGAATTTCCTGTAGGTATTGTGGCCAGATGTCCCAGTACTTTTGTCCATAGAGTGTAGCTGGAAGACTCAGGTTAGGCTCAGCTGATGTGCTGCAGTGTCGGCTTAGTTTGCAGTGGCTTACAGGAGTTGTGCCAAGTGCGGCTTATGCACGGCAATCAGGGTGTTGGCAAAAAGTAAGAGGAACGATTCATTTATGCTACCATTGGCCCAGTTACGCTCAGGCCTATGGTTGCATATCATAAGGCAACCGGTAAGGGTCCATGAACTAAGTTTTCCCGTTTTACAACAACTCTGTACATAAATAAGGAGCCTACCGTCCATTTTTGTGTCAATAACATATTTATTCACATTATGATTTTTTATGATGAGGTGTTAAATAAGCTGGCTCCAATTTAGAATAGCGTTCTGTTTTTCAAATATTATGTATAAAATAATAAATTATGTCAATTTTATTAACATATTAAGATGTTTTGTTATCATATTTATGATATTTACACTGTAAAAATATCCATGCTCTTACAAGACAAAGTACTGTATTTTGATTATACTAAGTATGGCGTCAAATTAGTGCCAAAAGTCGTGCGCATAAAAACCAGCCGCGCATGCGCTCGCGAGCAGAAAATCCATGCTCTCTACGCGCTCGCGATTGCACAGCACTCGCTCGCTCGCTCGCTCGGCGTTAAATTAGTGCCAAAAGTCGAACCACGCGCGTGTGTGCGCTCGCGTGCTGAAAACTCATCCCCTCTACGCGCGCGTTCGCTGGACCCTATCTACGCGCTCGTGTCTGCTCAGCGCTCGCTCGCTAGACAGGAAGAATTTTGACACTTTGGAGGCGGGAACAGTGGCTAATGGCTCCGCTTATTTGATTGTTTTTTTTTTTAAATATTGACTACTATTTGCTATTTGCTTTGGTAGAAGATAAAGATAATTGACCAATGGATGTGGGATTCACACTGTCATGATGTCGGAGCAAGTAAGTCTTACACTTCACATGTTCACATGTTTTAGAGATTCTGTTTTCATATTCCACGTTAAGGATTGGAATCGCGTGTGTCTTAATTAAAGCAGAGCTTGAAATTCAATGCGGTATAGCTGGTATCTCGTGCAATATTATTTATTCACAGTCTGCTATCATAATTTGGGAATTTCCCGCTTCGTCTTACCGTATATAAAAGAATAGGCCAATGTACGGTAAATTGCATTGTGAATAACATTTCTTAATACATCACAAAGCCAATTTAATAAATTTAAATCCTGGGAAGAGCGCTCCTCAGATATTAGTTCTCGGGTTAGTGTTAACAGACTATAGGCGAAACCACCTTAAGTGCTATCTGTTAATGTTTATTAAATTAGCATTAGAATGGAGAGGTTTTTAATATCTTTTGTCCTTGTAGCTGCTAAATACACTCATTATTAGGCCACTTAAAAAAATTGGTTCTCGTCCTTTTTTTTGGAGAGGGTGGGTCGGGCGGGAGGGATTATTTATTTATTTATTTATTTTTACAAATTTTAATTGTTTGAACTTTCAAATATGTAAGAAAATACATATTTGAAAATACATACAGAAGAGAGCAGACCTACTTAGTACGCCTCCTCAGTTCTTCCAGTTTGTTGCGTTTCAAATATATTAAATGTAAGAAAACACAAGAATGTAAATGTATCTCATAAATGCCTTCCCAACTATGGATTTGGATACTTTATGCTGATGTTTCATGTGAATATAAAAATGATACTATTTGAAACCAATATTCTGTTTGTCATTCCCATTCTAAATGAACAACCAAGATTTTAAAATATATATCTAGAAAGTGTATTAAAACATCTTAAAACACGAGGAATTTACAAAATACAGGAACCTGAATGGTTGAACAAGGAAATGCAACTCTACAAACAAGTACTTAAGAACATGTACCACATAACTTCCCCAGATTTAAATCTTTGCACCAGCCCATCTCAGGTAGAGTCAAATTTAGGTTCATTAAACCATTCCAAGACTAGGATTACACAATGTGGATCAATCGTTGATGTGGAATGCGCGGGAAATTCAAATTTCGTCATTCTGGGGCATTTTCCATGTGATTTTTACGAAGAAAAAAAGAATTAATTCGGGTCGGAGGCATTTCAGTGGGTCGGGCGGGGACGAGAACCAATTTTTTTTTTTAAGTGGCCTTAAAGCCATAAAGTTGTCTGCCTGCTACATTGGAATCTCCACTGAGTGTTTTTGGTGGATTTTATTTAACTTTATATAAAATGTATCATCATACATGAACAAGCACCTCACAAAACAAAAACATTTCATTTTCATAATTAAAACTTTTCAATGGTAGGCCTAGTGTGTTGATCAGAGACAAGATCTTGACACCTCATTAACTATAATTTGTTCTGTGAACAGCTCAGATACCACCTTCTCGAAAGTCTTCTGCATAAAATAGAAATGGGATTCAGCGCGACTCCACTAAATTTGGATTACCTGGAGTTCCTTTGTCATCAGGAGCTGTATCTTCTGCAGGCCCTGTCTAATCACATTGAAGTACCTCCTGCTATCACCCTGGCTTTGCAAGAGCTCTTTGACCTTGTGAGGGCACATCTGGAACGTCCAGCCCCATGTGTCACACAAGAAGTCACTGCCACCAAAGGACGACCCAAGATTTTGATTGAAGAACAACGTTTGAAAGAAATGCTCCATACACAACTTGCTGTGCCTTGCATAGCCACACTGATGGGTGTTTCAAGAAGAACAATCTTAAGAGGAATGAAAGAGTATGAGCTCTGTGTTAGGGACACATATAATTCCATCCGTGGTGAGGAACTTGACAATTTGGTTTCTTCTGTCAAGAATGATCTACCAAATGCAGGCTACAAGATGGTCAGAGGGAGGCTGCAGTCAATGGGCTACAGGGTTCGGTGGAGAAGAGTTGCAGCCTCCATGCATAGGGTTGATTCCATGGGCATCATATCAAGGTTGTCAAGTCTTGGCTGTGTTGTACGCAGAATGTACTCTGTACCAGGGCCCTTGTCTCTGGTACAACGTGGACACAAACCACAAGTTGATCCGGTTTGTATTAACAGCAAATTCATTTGAAGTTTGTTCATCTACAGCCCTGGGTGGATTGGTGTGAGGTGGTGGTGGGGCTTTGGAGAAGATTTCCTGCCGATCAACACTGGCAGCTTATATCTATGTGTCATGGAGGTCTCGGGACTCACAGATATTCAGAGACATGTGGATAGTTTACCAGTGTTTTTCAGCAGGAAATAGTTATTACTACAAATTGTCACCCCCCCCCACAGAAACTGGATCTGGCTATAGTGGGAAAATCTTTGTTTTTTTATTATTTGTGAGAACTTGACAGCCATTAAATTGCTTTCAGCAAAGTAAACAAAACTTGGAAAAAATATATGCTCATTCACCAGCAGTTTCTAATCTGGGGTCTAAAGTGGTCAGGCTTGCAAGTGTATTTGGTTATTTGTCTATCCTAGCCTGTTGCAGTGTATATTTCCTGTATATTTTGCATATAAAAATGTTGTATGTTATGTCAGTGCTTAATATTATCATGTAGTCTTCATGAACTTTGTTTTAACCCGACTTAATGGCTTTCTTCATCTTGGCCAGGGACTGCATTTGAAAAGTAGCCACTTGACTAAAACTGGCACGTTTTCAGAAATGCCAGCAACAATAGTGATAATGAACACCCCTCTAACTGACTCTCAGTTGGTTTAGAAAAAAGACTTTTAAGAGAAAAGAAAGCCTTCCTTTGGTTTTGCATTTTTCTCTTTTTTGTTAGCTGTGCACATCATATCAGAAGAATACATCACAATTAAATTAGTTAAGAAATAACAGATTACGTATATACAATATTAAGGCGATAACAACAACCCTCACTGTCTCTTGGTGCTGGTTCAGACAGGGCATTCTGCAGCAGGGACACCACCCGTAAATCTCCCTATCACAACAGCCCACACAACAGAATAACATTAGCGTTTGATTCAGTAGGGCTAGTCCGGGTCTGGAAAGCAGTTGGGCCAGATTTTCAAACCAAGAAATTTAGCTGGGCCAGACATTTTCAGCGGCCCAGTAAGCAGCAGGTAATGGCATTTTAAACAAACACAAATCAAGGTACATTATTTTAAAAAGATACAACTGAACAGAATCTGAGAGCAATATTTTTTTTCCACTTCTGCAATAAGAAAAATATTTTGGTCGTATCTGACCTAGACACATCTCAAAGTGCATAAAAAGAAAAATTGGGGAAAAAAAGGGAAAAACTGCCTATAATCATCATCCGCTTATACTGTAGTGATCCATTTCACCCACACAGGCATGATCACCATAAGCGGTTTCCACATTATTGTCGAGGTGACTATTCACTTTACCTCTGCTTTCTCCGACATCTTCCTGATTCTGCCGCCAACAAGGGGCTCATAGGGTGGAGACTGAGGGTGTTAAACAGACCAATCTTACTTTTGTCCCTGAATGCAACAAATAATGTTGTATTTATCTGTCAAAAGTCCAGCACCAAGAAAAGCAACAGAGCGATGATAGAAACTGCAATAATAATGGAAGTGCGCCGCCCTACAGGGAAGGAGGAGTGATGGGAGTCCAGGTGGTGGCTAAGCGTGCGTGGGGAGAGGCGTCGTACTGTGAGGCTTTATGAACTTCCGATGGGGCAGTGCTGTCATACAGGGGGGAGCCTTAGAGGGGCACTGTGGCCGCGTGCGAGAGCCCTGGGTAATGAGTGGTAGAGCTGCGCAGGAACTGAGAGCCCAAGCTGTTGTACATTCCACTGGACTGGGAAACTGGAGTGAGCGAGGAGGAGCTCATTGACCACAAACCGGGATACTGGCTGTGTGTGAGCAATGGGGTGGAGATTAAGGAAAGACGTTAAATCAGCATGCAGTGTTGCCTGGAAAAAACAACAAATAGTGTCACTGTACTAAAACAATATCAAAATAATGCCTATTTTTTATTCATTTTACTTGTAGAGTGCAAAGTACAAAGGAAAACAAAGAGTAACTATGCTGAAATAAATCAAAGCATGTCCCAGAATGCAGTGATGGGCCTGAATGGATCAGGACAGAAGAAGGTGAAAGACCTGTTAACGAGGTGAGACGATGCAGACACAGGCCGGGATGTGGGTATAGGCGAGAACAAGAGGGAAGACGGGGGCCCGAGACTCAGCATGGGGGCAGGTGGGGGAGGGGAGGCACGGGCTCACCTGGAGCTGCTCCCGGAGGTGCCGCTATGACTCATGGGTAACATGCCGGAATGGGACGGCACCTGTAGGCTGGACCAGTTGTCATGGGACGGCAACATGGACAGACAGGTAGACGAGGTGTCTGAATAAGCAGCTGCAAGTATAAAACAATAAATGAAGCAGGTATGTGGTGGGCAGTGTCCTTAATATGGTCAGTACAGAAAAGGCATGTCATCATGTTATGTATATACTACCTCCAGTTACTTAATGCCTAACTTTAATACATTGATTGATTTGTTCACTGCTGTAGCCTGTGTCAACTTTCCTTTCAGACAGATGTAAAGTCCTTTCTGTTTTTGTTCTGCTGAGTTTCTTTTGAACAGCATATGGCTGAATTCTGTTAAACCTCAGACTGAAGAAAATTGTGTTAATTGAAAAGCAAATATCAAAAACTCAGTCCGCAGGAATGTTTTTCAGAAGATTTCTGTGGACTTTTGGAAATTTCACGAAATTCCATCGCTCGATTACATAAACACTGAGTGAGATTTCATTGCCATTACTGCAACGTATGAAGAGGATTATGACTTATTACTTTAGGTTATCGGACTGAGTGAGTTTTGGAAATTTGCTCTTCAATCGATAACTGAAGCAGGGCTGCGAATGCAGAGGTTATATACGTCGCATATCAACAGAACTGTATGTGTATGTCTTGTCTTAATTATTTTGATTAAATGTCTGACTATTCCCAGTATGTGTGGACATACTTGGCCAAATAAAGCTGATTCTGATTCAGTCAGAGGGTAATCGTCGGTGTGCTGTACTATCGTGGTGACCCACAGAGAAAGCTTAGGACCATGATTTCAGTGTGCGCTTGTGTGAGGGGATAGGCAGGGCGGCTGCTCACTGGGTGATGCACTCCTGTGGGTATAGGGGCTGGGATAGGGTGCGGAGCGGTTACTCCTCAAGGAGGAGTAACGGTCACAGCTGTGGGGGGAGGAGAGGGAGAGGGTGCTCCCAAACTGGGGGTGTGGGTTTGATGAAGAGCAGAGAGACCCTGAGCCTGGGATGAACCAGCTGCCTACTGAAACGAAAGCGGATAAAGACAGAAACTAGAACCTCAAACTAAACAACACAAACAACAATATCAAGTTATATTCAATCATTGAACAGTTATATACTTAATCTAAACAATAGTAATAAATATCGCTCCGGGCAATTTAGCAACTCCAATTAGCCTCAGCATGTTTTTGGACTATGGGGGGAAACCGGAGGAAACCCCACAACGACATGGGGAGAACATGCAAACTCCACGCCCATGTGACCCAGGCGGAGACTCGAACCCGGGTCCCAGAGGTGTGAGGCAACAGTGCTATCCACTGCACCACCATGCCACCCCCTGCTATTTCATTGTATAAAAAGAAACTTACTGTACTGTACAATAAAGTATTTCAGGATGCTGTGGACTGTGTTTGTGGGTGAGCTGCAGCTGCATGTTCCTTACATTTTTTTATCAACACCAGCACCGTGAGGTTTGGCCTGGACTGGGTCCTGTCCTGCATGGTTGAAGGCATGTTGACTGATGGTGTGTTCTGTTGGATCCCACAGAAAGGAAATGGGAATCCCATTTGGATCAGATGCTGACAGTTGGAAAAAAATCTTATGTCTGTGTGTTATGAAGGAATATCAATAAATGTTTCTGAAAGGGGATGACTCATTTGGTAATTATTTACGGCTTATGTTATGGCTGCCAATGTACAGTCTTTACTGAAGTCTGACTTCTTTCGAATCACCTTTAACATAGATTGGACACTCTCTATGCAATGTGCAATGTGCAATACTTATATAGATGGTAAATGTTTACCTGCTTGCACAGATGGTTAATTATTTTTTTCTTATTTCTTGCTGCCATCTCGTGGCCAAAAGTAGGTACTGCAATTTCGTTTTTTTTTTACTCTTTATACTGCCGTCTTGTGGCAAAATGTGAATACTGCAGTTTGTAAACAATTAAATGATTTCTTCCCGAAATACAAAAATTATTTTCCCACAGTGTACTAGCAGCTTTGTGTGGCAATTGTTTATATTAAAAATACATTGGACCAAGTCAAACTATTTTAATGAAGACTTAACACCAAAAATGGGCAAAAAAAACCACAACCTGCTAGTAGACTGGGAAAATAATTTTTAAATTTTCTTGCTGCCATCTCGTGGCCTAAAGTAGGTACTGCAATTTCGGGAAGAAATCATTTAATTGTTTTTAAACTGCAGTATTCAAATTTTGCCACAAGACGGCGGTATAAAGAGCGAAAAACATTATTTTACTAAACAAAAACAGTTTTTTTACGCAATAAAGCAATTTTAATATTGTTTCACTTTCCAAAAAAGTTTTCATCAATAATTACCATATAAAGCGGCCACAGGACCGTGGGAAAATCATCAATTTAATGTCAAAATTGCAATTATGGGGAAAAATGATAATCTGAATATTCTCATAAGGCCAGCAGAAGGTAGTATGTAAAATTAACAACTATTTTCCTTGTACTGGTTTGTAATTCTGCTAAGGCCCCATGGTATTAATAATTTGCCCCATCTTGCTCTCCATAAAGGCAAGAACGAGCTTGGGGGTCACAGTGAAGAGACTGCTACCTTGAGGCCCCCAGGGTTTTCAGGTCTTGTTCAAAAGCCTGTGGATATGTGGCTATTCTGCCAATTCCGAGCACGAACCGTCGACCTTCTGATCACAGCCACAGAGTCTTAGTCTGCTGAGCTACACACTCATTATATGTATTTCACTCTTCTGACCCTTATTCTTAAGTTGTTGTAGTGTTTCCATCATATGTAAGAGGGCCTGCCCATCAGAGTAATGTACATCCTGTGACATGTATTGACTATCAAGAGAAACTGAAACATGGTGTATTAGGCTGTCAATGAGTACTGGACTAGGGCGAAAATCTGTCTGATAATCTATCTATTAACTGGAAGAGTACAAACTGGAGACAGATCCCCTAATACAGAGGGATTAACGTCTGTGCCACATCCAGAACCATTCAGTGTAGGAGTCTGGTGGTTCTACTGGATACTGACAAGTACCCAGCCCCTTTGTTCCCTCTGATAATCATCAGTCCTCCTCTGAATGCCTTCACCACTCTATTCCTGAATAGGTACACATTTAAATATGCTAGCAAGATCAAGGTATTGGGATAACCGCTGTTCAGAGAATTGCAGTGAAAACCATCATACACAGCGGCCCTTTCTGGATAAGATTACCTCCCTCTGATCTAACGGGTAAAAATCAAAGCAAGGTGCATTGCAATGTCTGACACCCAGCACACTACAGCATATAAAATACAGGTATCCATCGACGTCCGGATTTGGAACCAGGACCACTTGTTGCAAGTCAATTTGGGCGTATCTCATGTTATACGAGAGAGGCAAGACATTAAGGACAGTATACACAGCACTGAAATAATAATGTACATATTAAACCACAGCACTTAATAAACAGATACTGCACTTACATTTCACAAAAAAAAAATAAAGCACAGATTGCACTAAGAAATCAAAAGATGCATGTGCTAGCAAACAGTGGGAGCTGAGGAAGAAGCAGTGGTGAAATACTTTATTGTACAGTACAGTAAGTTTCTTTTTATACAATGAAATAGCATACAGGGGGCGGCATGGTGGTGCAGTGGTTAGCACTGTTGCCTCACACCTCTGGGACCCGGGTTCGAGTCTCCGACTGGGTCACGTGTGTGTGGAGTTTGCATGTTCTCCCCATGTCATCGTGGGGTTTCCTCCGGGTACTCCGGTTTCTCCCGCACAGTCCAAAAACATGCAGAGGCTAATTGGAGTTGCTAAATTGCCCGTAGGTGTGCATGTGTGAGTGAATGGTGTGTGAGTGTGCCCTGCGATGGGCTGGCCCCAAATCCTGGGGTGTTCCCTGCCTCGTGCCCATTGTTTCTGGGATAGGCTCCAAACCCCCCGCGACCCAGTAGGATTCCAGTGGTTTGGAAAATGGATGGATGGATATACATACAGTCGTACCTGCGGTTCATGAATGCTGCGGTCTTTTGGTTTGCGACAAAAAATGTTGTGGAAAATTATGCATTGATTCGCGCACAAAATTCGCTTGACGAATAGATTCCTGGACCAGATTCCTTTTTCATGCTAGTGTAGCACCGGCAGAGCGCATGTACCAGCATGCCCCGCTTTCAATTGTAAACAGAAAGATCAGAACAGGCAACCAACAAGCACCGAACCCAAATTCACAGATGCTGCACTGCAAGATGCACATGCAGTGGATGATTTACACACGCTAAAAACACGTGAGGATCAAACCGGGTATACACATGACATGGGCAAACAATAGGGAAATGCAACTATTAATATTAACAACAACAATAAAAGGAGTTAAATGACTGTTAATAAAGACAAAGGTGTGGATGCGGGTCTTCGCTGCAACTCCCTATTTAGATTACTGATTGGCTGAAGAGTCCTCACACCTGGGTGTGACCTACAGATTACCACAAAAACCTGCATACACACCGGCCCTTTGCGGATAAGATTGGACACCCTTGTGTAATTGTTATTCTAGAAAAAGTGACAGAGTAGGATTCGTTACAACAGGAGGGAATCTGCGGCAAGATTTTTCATTGGCTTGGCTGAAAAATATTTAAAATGTAATAAAAACAGTGATACTAATGAGTAATATAACAGTGAAAGTATGAGCCCAGGAAATATTTATTATTATTTTTTTAATTTTAATTACATTTTTATTACATTGAAAATGAAAGTGAAATGTAATTACAAGAGTCTGCAAAATTAAAGCCGCCGCTCCACCTTCTGGTCATTGAAAGGTACTACTCTCCCCACAGGAAATGCCTACTGTGTGCCTTTCGTGACTTGGCAAATGAAGAAATGCATTTAGTTGTTCCAAAGGCATTGCATAATTACACAGAATCGATTTCACCCACAAAATTACTTTCTTTCATTCATGAAATGCATTTTGTCCAGAAAATGACATTCTTCCATTTAGTTCCGGTCTGTTTCAAAGGAGATGCTGGAACAGTTACGTAAGCTACATTCGGAATTTAAATCATAATGTTGTCAGATGTTCATCTCAGAGCGACATTTTCCACAGCAAGGATTATCTATGAATCTGTATAATTTACGTTTTGTTTTAAACTTGTCAGCAAATCAGTACTCAGAATGTTTTCCCGCCTTGCAAGATCAGCACAAATCATCATTTGGAACTTGTCCACCTCCATCCAGAACAATGCCAAGGTGGCAATGTTGGGTGCATCGGCCAGGACCCCTGGTGAGCCAGTTCTCCCTCTATGATATTATCTACACTCCCAGTGTTGCTGCTGACCTTAGCCACATTGAGACCAGGTCCCAGGTCACTGGCTACATCGGCCCAGATCAACTCGATGCTGCTCTGAAGGGGTGTGAAGTTGTGCTAATTCCTGCTGGAATGCACAGAAAGCCCAGAATGACTCACGATGATCTCTTTAACACCAACACCACCATCATGGCCAACCTGGCTGACGCCTGTGTCAGCAAGTGCCCTGAACCAACCCTGTAAACTCTGGATGGCATATGCAGGATTCACATTCTCTCTTCTGGATGCTATGAATGACAAAGAGGGGGTGTGGAGTGTGTGTTTCTGAGGTCTGAGGAAAGTGAAAATACTTCTCTACCCCTCTCCTCCTTAGGAGACATGGAATTGAGAAGAACCTGGGCCTTGGCGAGCTCTCCACCTTTGATGAGAAGCTGGTGACAGAGGCTTTGGGCTTGAAGTTGACGGCCTCCATCATGTAAGGGGAGGATTTAGTGCTGCTCAAGGGCAGCCCCACAAAAATGGACCGTGACAACCTGGAGCAAAAGTAAAAAGACAGTGCTTCTCACGCAGGCTTTTTGCAACATTTTCTCTGTTCTGCTTTTCTAGGATCTAAATATTCCTGGAATGATGGGAAAGAGCAGGATCTAGCTGTGGCTAACATCTACTGTGAATCCCACCTTTCAGTGTCCCAAAAGGGGAGAGGGCACAGGGCCAGTGTCCCACCCACCCTTCCCCTTGGTTCGCCCTCTCTTGCCTGGGCTGGGGCTCGGAGGAGGGGGGTGAGGGGCGCCTGCGGGTTGATGGTCCTGTGTCCCCAGTCTCGTCTCGTCTATCGCCTCCCCTGATGCACGCCTGGAGTGCGCGCCTTTGGGGGGGGGGGGGGGGTTCTGTCACGCCAAGCTCTTCCAATGCTTGTGTGTGCCACGCCCCCTCATTAACCGTGTGTGCTGCCCCGATTGTGATCACCTGTTTCCTGTTATTTCGGCTTGTCTTGTGTCTTCAAGTCTGTTTCCCCAGGTCTGTCATTGATGTTTGTACCTTGTGGTCCTTGTAGTTCATGCTTTCCCCGTCTTTTGAATCAAAGGCTGCCCGACTCGTGATTCCCCGCTTCCTGCTTGCTCGCTCACCAAGGTGTCCCATTATATAGAATAACTGGATGATGCGCAGGCATGCAGAGTGGAGTTTCTGCCGAATTCAATTTACAGAGCTAAAAGCCACTTACCAGACAATCAGAAAATACCATTTGTTGTTTCCAAGTAAATTGCAAAATAAATTCCTGCCCTTCCTTGAATAAAAGTCCCGTTCATTGGGTGAAGGTGGCTACATTTGATTAACTGGTGGATTGTTATGGAAATGTAGCATGAAAGCAAGATTAAAGTAACCTAAATAGCATCTGAATTGTCGTACTGATTTCAGTCAGAAGTAGTGAGGTGGTCTTGTTCTCAGAAAAGATGCAGGATGAGTCTTCAGAATTATCCTTTCTCCTGCAACTGGCCCACTGTGTCTCCAAGGCACAGTAATAATTATTTCAGTGTCCTATTTCTGTGTTGGAGATGTTCAAAACCCGAGACTTCAAGTTCCTATTCAGATCTGCACTCCACTATTCCTCTAACACTGGCTGTCCAAAAGTTTTCTTTGGACTTCTGTTGGGCTTCTGTCTGTACCAATGCATCTTAGTGACAGTGGAGTCTTGGTAGGATCAGTGAATGGTCACCATCTCTCCTTCACTCACTTCAGTTGCTACATTCTGACTCACTTGGCCTTCACAGAGCCCATGTGAGGAATGAGAGCCCGGTGTGATGTCAGGTCAACACAAGAACACTGGAGTTAAACGCAGCAGATAGCAGAGCCAGGTGGCCGCCAGCATGGTTCAGACTGAGGAGGAAGTGCCAGTAGGGACCTTCTCCGGTACCCTAAGCCCCTCCTCACTGCTGCACTGTTAGGGCCGCGATATACTTCATGCAAGGCGACGTATTCACAACACGCCTCACAAGCAACAGGACTCACACGCAACGCGAGCAATGTACTGACTTTACTTGCACGCGTAGATTACGTCTATCCACCAGGGGCAATGCCAGAAAATCGGCAAATTGGCTATTTCATTTCCGGTCTCACTTGTTTTGTATGATGTTGTGACATGAAATGAGGTACAGTCGCTGCCTCCACAGTGATTGAGTTGCACGTTTTTTAATACTGCTGCTGCATTCTTTGTATTCTAACCACTGCTCCACATCATACTCTGCTCTGCCACATATGATTTTGCTACCCCATGTTAAATGTTACAATGTATATTGTTAGATATCTCGTAGTAGTTAGTATTTTGTAATTATAGTTCATGTCCACCAGGGGGCCTAACCCTAACTCTTAACCTAACCACAAAACAATGTATACTAGTGTTATGGTGGACGATTGACATGGCACAACCTTATTGCTAATACTTAAAGTCAACTTTACATAATTAAAGCAACTATTATTAATAGTCAGGCATCTGGTCAGGTAAAGTTGGATTAGTACACGTAATAGGCCTAATCTATACCACAAGTGTGTCTGCTGGGGTGTGGCATGAGTAAATGGTGTCCTGTAGTTGTGTTCTGGGCATACAGCAGCTCTGGATATAACGGACTTTGGATATAACAGACTCTTGTGCCAGGTCCCTTGAAGTTCGTTATAATGGGATTTTAGTGTAGTTAAATATTGCGCACCTCATTACAGTATCTTTGTTACACATCTCCGCTCCCTCCCCCAACCCGGCTCGTAAGAGAGAAACAAGCTCAGGGCTGCCACTAATTCTGCGGGATGGTGAGTTGTATTTTTACGCACTTTGTTTTTAGTTGTTTCTATACCGGCAAATTAGACTCCGGACTCCTCATAATATACAGTAGGTTTCTCTTGTCCTGTGCATCTCTTCATTGCTAATAAGCAGTACATATTGAACTGATAAAGGATTCAGTCTATTACAGAAGTAAAGCGGTGTACACCCATTTAGTATCCTATAACTTCACATGTAAAGTATAAATGACGACTGTTAGTTACTTGTCAGCTATGTTGATTTTTAAGACCAGCACATAAGATTAAAATAGTTCCTCCTTAAACAAACCTGGAGAAGGTCTTCACTTCCTTCGTGTTAATTTTGCATCCATAAATGATGTGTTGACTGTTTTCCTGCTGTGCACAATCGATGATGGTTCCATCCATCCATCCATCCATTCCATTCCAGCCTCTGGACATGAGGATGAATGCTCCAGTGCACCGCTTATCCTTCTGGGTCACGGGGAGTCCGGAGCCTATCCCAGAAGCAATGGGCACGAGGCAGGGAACATCCCAGGATGGGGGGCCAGCCCTTCGTGGCACACTCACACACCATTCACTCACACGGGCAATTTAGCAACTCCAATCAGCCTCAGCATGTCTTTGGACTGTGGGGGGAAACCGGAGTATCCGGAGGAAACCCCACGGCGACATGGGGGGAACATGCAAACTCCACACACACGCGACCCAGGTGGAGACTCGAACCCCGGTCCCAGAGGTGTGAGGCAACAGTGCTAACCACTGCACCACCATGCCGCCCCTACATACATACACACGTAAATCATAATTCAACTTTGGAGGAATTTTTCAGCTTTTTCTACTTTTGGGGGGGGGGGGGGGGTGAATAAACATTGACTTTCTCGCTGGCTTTGAATGCAGTAATTCGCTGTAACAGAAAACGCAGATCCGACTGTGCCATGAAGTCTTGTACGACAGTCCTTTACAACATGAGACCTATCAAGCAGCAACATGTCATCTTTCCGAGTGCGCATGGGTACGCATTCTTGGAACAGAATGACTTAAGACAGATCGTGCAGCACTGTCAGTACCCTTTGCGTGCTGGCTGCACAATCTGTCTTAAGTCATCTTGCTCTCGCGAGGTTTTTGTACCATGTGACATGGTGACATGTGGTGACATTTTGCAGTGCCGGAGAAAAAAATCTAACCATGATGCATTGCATCAGGACCAGAATGCATTGCTTTAAGACAGCGCTGTAAGTGGCTGCATGAAGTTGAACGCACCCTATTTTTTTCTTGTTGCCATTAGCAACCTATGACCACACCTAAGATTGGTGACAGAGAACATTTGGAATCAACACCGGGGGCATTTCATATTTCAACACAGACGGTTTGATTGTTACACTCTGGCAATGGCATCAAGATAAGTGTTATTAGCCCAATAAATCATGAAAACGAGGTTTAAAATTTTCTACATGAAGTGCAGGGAGATTATCAGTCAATGTGTATGATTTAGTGTTGTTTTATGCTACAGTATAGGCTGAAACCTGTGATTATCATCAAAAACAAAATGCGGTAATCGTAAGTATTAACAGGAATGTTAAATCTGCATTTGCATGATTTCAGAAACTACTGAGAGGTATGAAGAGAAAGGATGACATCACTAGTTTCTTACACACAAAGAGGAGGGATCAGGGAGGAAAAGCAGACGTAGTTGCGGATGGCGAAAGAGGAGAAGGAGCAAGAAGAAGAAGATCAAGCTGAGCCAGGGCAAGAAGGTGAAACAGGTAAGCAGCAGAGGAAGTATGAATAGACATACACTCCAAAGCTGAGGTGCTTGGGAGGAGAGACTGTGAGTTCCCTGGATTTGATGTATTTTAACCATATATGGTACATGCAGTATTAGAGAATGTAACACCTGCAAATGTATAAAGAAACGGCTTTGATTTTGCCATCCCAACTGATTTCCATGCCACCCTCATGCCACCCTAAGAAAATTTCTCTAGATCCGCCCTTGTCGGTGAACAAGGGAATGTTACCTGGCTAACTAGCCCCAGGTAGCTTACATGCCCTCCCTTAGGCTGCTTTCCTCACACTGTTCAGTGAGTAAAAGTACTTTCAGCATGAGGAAGAGCAGACTCATAACTTTAACCCTGCAGCTAAGATAATTGCATATTACAGCTTAAATGCAGCTTGAATGTTTCCTGGTCAACATTAGACAGAGGAATACAAGCCAGCTAACCCCTAGTCAGTGCCCCCCCCCCCAGCAGAGACACCGGGTTGGTCTCATAAGCTCTTGATCTGAGCTTCTCCGAAGGGATGTTGAGGCACACTGTTGAGGCTCTTCAGGTGGTGGGCCGCCCTGAAGATGGGCCCCAGTCAGCAGGAGACAGCAGGTCCATCCAGAGCAGACTACAGAAGCAGGGATCAGGAAGAGGAATCCTTGAGATCCTGGGGTCCCCCACACATTATCAAGCAGCACAAAATGGCACTGAACAATAAACGTATATGTCTGACATACTTGTCCTTTTTTAATTACAAAAACTATATTGGGAAATAAAAAATAACCTCCTCCTTTTGCATGCAGATTGAAATATTGTTATTTACATCTAAAATGGAGTAATGGAAGCCCCTAATCTTGAGGTTTTAAGTAACTACTTCCATTAATATTACCTTCAGCAGACCAATTAGAACCAACTTCTATATTGGATTTATCCGTGTGTATGGAGCCACCATTTTCAGAGTTACTGTGCGTTATGTCTGTTGTACAGCCCTGATGTGGTAGCTGCTGAAATCATTCACTGGGGCTAAGCAGAAACAGCAGTGTACTCCAACACCTTAACCTCCAGAAAGAGCCATGCAGTTCAAAGCCCCGCAGAGAAAGTGTTGCATCAAAGGAAGTTCAAAATGCCTGATCGTCATGAGAATTTCTCCACAGGGATCAATAAAGTGTTATTATTATATTTCAGGCTTACCTAGATTAAAGGGCATGTTGTTAGTGTATAGTGCTTAGAATGTTTAATTACTCTTATTTTCTTAACTTGTATAATAGATGAGCCATCATATCCTTAATGTGTATTGATATATGCAAAGGGAGGAGAAGGGAACAGACCCAAGGTGCAGAGTAAGAGCTAATGTTGAGTAAAATAGCATTAGAGAAATAAATTTTAAATAAATTCATGGTTTATGTCCATGGTTAATGTTACATTAACTCTATCCAGTCTCCTAGCTGAATATGTTAAGCAGGATTTCAAGTGGGCTGGAAAGATCTGGAACAGGGTTCTGACGCCTTCGTTTAATAAATAAATATATCTTGATGCCAATTTCATACATAAAGTTTGTTTTCATTTGTTGCATCCTGGCCTTCCTTCCAGTTGATGCCATAAAGATCAGTATTTCCCACACAAAGACTTTGCTTGTAGGGCTCCAGACTGGGACAATTTATTCACATTTTGAGATCATTTTTGGAGACAGTGTCACTAAATTTTATAAGAAGGTACAGCAGTGCAACTTAACATTTGTTTGTTTTTGTCTGGAATACTGTTGCTTTTTTAAATACATTCAAAATATCTTATACCTGAGTGTGATATCTGAACGGTATCAAAACATAAGAACATAAGAACTATACAAACGGGAGGAGGCGATTCGGCCCATCAAGCTCGCTTGGGGAGAACTTAACTAATAGCTCAGAGTTGTTAAAATCTTATCTAACTCTGATTTAAAGGAACCCAAGGATTTAGCTTGCACTACATTATCAAGAAGACTATTCCATACTCTGAGTACGCACTGTGTAAAGAAGTGCTTCCTTAAATCCAGTTTGAAATGTTCTCCCGCTAATTTCCACCTATGGCCACGAGTTCATGAATTTGAACTAATGCTGAAGTAACTATTTGGTTAAACAGCATCCAAACCTGTTAGAATCTTATATACCTGGATCATGTCCCCCCTCAGTCTCCTTTGCTTGAGACTGAACAGATTTAGCTCAAGTAACCTTTCCTCGTATGGCATTCCTCTAAGACCAGGAATCATTTTTGTGGCCCTACGCTGCACCTTTTCTAAGGCCACAATGTCCTTTTTAAGATATGGTGACCAAACCTGCACACAATATTCTAGGTGAGGTCTCACCAGGGAATTGTATAATCTTAGCATTACCTCCCTTGACTTATACTCCACACACCTGGAGATATACCCCAACATCCTATTGGCCTTTTTTATTGCTTCCCCACACTGACGAGAATGGGACATGGAAGCAAAATTAGATATCGCCTAATACTATTAAATCTTTTGGTTATATATGACCCAATCCACCAGATTAAGTTATACCACAAGTAAGTGTTACGCGTAGTTAGGAAATTATCTGCTGCTAGAACTAAAAGTTAGTCTTCATGTACAAACATCTAAGAACTGTGGTTTTCGCAGGTATTACATGCTTATACCCAGATACACTATATGGACAAATGTTTTGGGACACAGGAGCCAGGCCATGTCCAACATTAATGCCTGACCTCACAAATGCTCTTCTGGATGAATGGAAAAAAAATCCCACAGACACCCTCCAAAATCTTGTGGTCAGCCTTTCAGGAACATTGGCAGCTGTTATAGCTGCAAGGGGGGACCAACTCCACATTGATGCCTAAGGATTTCATATAATTTCCTGTAGGTATTGTGGCCAGATGTCCCAGTACTTTTGTCCATAGAGTGTAGCTGGAAGACTCAGGTTAGGCTCGGCTGATGTGCTGCAGTGTCGGCTTAGTTAGCAGTGGCTTACAGGAGTTGTGCCAAGTGCGGCTTATGCACGGCAATCAGGGTGTTGGCAAAAAGTAAGAGGACCGATTCATTTATGCTACCATTGGCGCAGTTACGCTCAGGCCATGGTTGCATATCATAAGGCAACCGGTAAGGATCCATGAACTAAGTTTTCCCGTTTTACAACAACTCTGTACATAAATAAGGAGCCTACCGTCCATTTTTGTGTCAATAACATATTTATGCACATTATGATTTTTTATGATGAGGTGTTAAATAAGCTGGCTCCAATTTAGAATAGCTTTCTGTTTTTCAAATATTATGTATATAATAATAAATTATGTCAATTTTTATTAACATACTAAGATGTTTTGTTATATTCATGATATTTAAACTGTAAAAATATCCATGCTCATACAAGACAAAGTACTGTATTTTGATTATACTAAGAGTCCATATTATTGCAAATACAGGACTGTTATTTTTTCCCAACTTCGCATGCATTCTGGGTATTGCAAAAGCTGTTGGAGATCACGAGCCTGAAGACATTTTATGGTTTTACTGTGACAGTCTCCGAACCTGCTGTCAGAAAGAGCATCACCTCTGGGGTAACATGTGTTTCTGTAGATTTATTCACATTATTAGTTGGTCATTAGATAATTACGGTGAACTCTGTTGTTCAATGTACAAAATTTAACTGTTAACCTAAAACTAGTTTTTATGTGGCAGTCAAATCTCGTTGCATAAATCAGTAAAATTTAATACAACACATTGACCGTGAGACATACACATTCCAACCAGCCCACACACTATACTCAGCGAAAGGAATAACGCCTACTAACGTGTCCCCTTATATAGAATTAGTGGATTGCGCAGGCACGCGGAGTGGAGCTTCCCGAATAAGGCTGAAGTTGGCTCCTTATTTGCAGCTCCTTACTCAGATTTTCCGATCCACCTTAAAATGCTGCGCAGCCGAATGCAATGACGCGATTGCGCCTGTAGAGGGGCTCATTTAGCGAGGGTTACATTCAGAACTTCATTTGGCTTTCGATTCCTATTAACTGAACACGATTATACTGACTTGTTGCCACTTTGAGGAAAGTATATATCTGGGCAGATTCAGTAATAGTATGTGTGTATTTTATCAGAAAATGAGACAAACGCAAACGTCTTTTCACTCTCAATCAGGCCCAGAAATATGCCCAATCAGGCAAATATGAACTTCTCAGTACACATCAGGTATGCTACTATATAGGAAAAGTGACATTGTCCTGACCCAGACTGATTTAATACTTTAAAGATCAGATGGAAACAAGGCATGTCATACTATAGCGCACAAAGGTGTGAATGAGAAGCCAGGTTTCCATGCCCATTTTAATACATTAAATCAGTCTGGGCCAGGACAATGTGACTTATTCTATATTGTGGATACCTGACGTGTACTGAGAAGTTCATATTTGCCTGGTCCAGAGAGGTTGAAGGTATTAAACATGCGCAATCGCGTCATTGCATTCGGCTGCGCAACATTTAAGATGGACCGGAGAATCGGAATAAGACGCTGCGAATAATAAATATGACTGGTGTGTGAGTGTGTGTGGGCTGGCCCCCCATCCTGGGTTGTTCCCTGCCTCGTGCCCATTGCTTCTGGGATAGTCTCCGGACCCCCCGCGACCCAGTAGGATAAGCGTTTTGGAAAATGGATGGATGGATGGATGGATGGTGTGTGAGTGTGTGTGGGCTCGCCCCCCATCATGGGTTGTTCCCTGCCTCGTGCCCCCGCGACGCAGAAGGATAAGCGGTTTGGAAAATGGATGGATGGATGGAATAATAAGTAAGTTACGTGTGATCCCGCTGCAAATATTTATACGTAATACGTTATTACATGAATGCGCACACAGATGGAGTGCGGAAAAGGTGGAAGCGTAAGAGCAAGATGAATGCGGTAGGCAGGGGTCCTCGCATTAACAGTGTGACACGCGTTTCTCCCATAATGTAATCTATCTTAAAGGTTTTGATGAAACTTGAGAGCCTTGAATAAAATAAGGCAACAATTTGCACCCACGTTTTGGGAGTAAACATAACTGTTTATTGGAGTAAACTGTTTTTTTTAGTGAGATACACCCAATTTAAAGAAAATAAATATTTTAAATATTTAACTGTAAAATGTGGAATTCTATACTGTACTGTTTTTTCGCCATACTACCTTTACCAGCATGCTGTGCAGTTTGTACATTCCCACCGTTAAGGCAGTTTTTTTTTTCATCTTGGATGGACCAATTACAGTGGAGAAATCCACTTAGCCCGCGAAATCGCGGCGGCGATGCGCCAGTTGCTGGAGTGAGGATGTTCTTTTTGGCGGAGATAACAGGTCTGTCGGCACGTCAGTTTTTAAATGGCAAGCAATTTCTTTCGAAAAGCTATGAACCAACTGAGGAACAAGGAGTTTCAGAAGTATCTGAGGAGGTATGTGCATCCAGAGGCGCTTACAGTTTATTTAAAAATCCTATATGTAAACTTTCCTTGTCGATTGCCTTCAGTGCATATAGAGCTTAAACTCTTCACTTTGTTGTAGATGTAAGCATAAAGTCACTGCTTACGTTTGGGTCCATCATTGCAGAAGTGCTGCTGGTGATCACAGAATTGCACTTATAATTTTTTTTGTTTGTGTTCTTTGTCTTTCCGTGATCTAAATGTACCTGTTGGGAAAATCCTTACAACAAAAGCACGGCAAGAAAGTCACAAACTGATTTTTTTGTTAATATAAATATAATTTTGTGACTACTGTTTAATAATTTCACACTAATATATTGTAAGAATCCTCTGGAATTTCTTTAATGGTACCTTCACCCTGCTGCATGTTAGATCAGCTCTGTGTTTTATTGTTTGATTTCAGCACTTCTGGGGACCTGTAATTAATTGGGGTCTGCCCATAGTCGCTGTGATGGATATGAGGAAGAGCCCTGAAATAATCAGTCGTCGAATGACCTTCGGTAAGAGGCAGAGGGCTCACCTTCCATCTATATGAGCGTCCACTGGGTCACTCGGGACTCCAGAGGGACTTTTTAAAGGTTTTAAGCTGGTTGCTCTTCTTCTTTCTGGCCTCTGACCCCTGCATGATCTCTGTCTCCCCAGCTCTTACCGGTTACTTGCTCATTTTTATGAGGTTCTCATATCGAGTCCAGCGCCAATACTGGCTCCTCTTCGCATACCACATGGCCAATGTGACGGCACAAACGATCCAGGGAGGCCGGCTCATCCGACACAAGTAGGTCCCCACCAGGCTCCCTCTAGAATATTTAAATCTTCACCTCATATCTGTTGATTAATGCCATATTACTGCTCGACATAGCATTTGCAGCCGGCAGCCAGGCAATCACTCTGCCAGCTTTTCTCCTAGTCAGATCCTTCCTTAATAGTGTCACACAAGTACCTTTTATAGGTTTGTGTTCTTCATGAATGTTTTTTTTTCTTCCATTTCAGAATGCAGAAGAAAAATGTGAAATGAGCCTTTGCGTCCGTAAAGAAATCTCCCCTCCTGCCGCCCCCCCAAATAAATATTTATATAAATTTATATATCTGTGTATTCATTTCTTTCATTTTTCTTATTATGAAACCACACGTGAGTAGGGGCAATTCACTGCCCATACAAAGTGCGAGGGGATAACATTTACCTAATGAAGACTGTAGTCCTGTATTAGACAAAATCATTTTATCATATGGGTCAGTTACAGTTACCTACATAAGAACATAAGATATTTACAAACGAGAGGAGACCAATCAGCCCATCAAGCTCATATGGGGAGAACTTAACTAATAGCTCAGAGTTGTTAAAATCTTATCTAGCTCTGATTTAAAGGAACCCAGGAATTTAGCTTACTACTTACTAAACTAGTAGCAAGACTCTAAAACATGATGTGTAAAAAAGTGCTTCCTCAAATTTGTTTTAAAATGTTTTCTCGCTAATTTCCACTTATGGCCACGATTTCTAATATTTAAACTAATATTGAAATATTGAACAGCATCCAGACCTGTTAGAATCTTATATACCTGGATCATGTCCCTCTTAGTCTCCTTTACTCGAGGCTAAACGGATTCTGCTCAGTTAACCTCTCATAAGACATTCCTCTAAGACCAGGAATCATTCTGGTACCCCTACGTTGCACCTTTTCCAAGGCAGCAATGTCCTTCGTAAGGTATGGTGACCAAACCTGCACACAATATTCTAGGTGGGGACTTGCCAAGGAATTGTATAATCGAGCCGTTTGTGGTGGACAACATCAAAGGGACTTCTGCAGAACTAAGCAGATAACATCATAGGCCTTTTTTTGATCAATTTCTTTCGTAGCTTCCTCAAAGAACTCAAGTAGATTAATTAAACAGGACCTACCTCTCCTAAATCTATGATGGCTATCCCTCAGAATGTTATTTTAATCCAGGTAATCTACCATTTTCACTTGGATTATAGCTTCCATTACCATTCCAGTTATGCAAGTTAAACTGATTGGCTTATAGTTTGCTGGATTACTTCTATCCCCTTTTTTGAATATGGGTGTTATATTAGTATGCTTCCAATTAGAAAGTGCCACACCAGTAGATAAGGATTTCTCAAATAGTAATGTTAAAGGTTGGTTAATAATATCCCTCATCTCTTTTAAAACTATATTTTATACTGTATTTAGTCCATGTCTAAGTCCGTATTCCCCAGGTCCGTCATTGATGTTCGTCGCCGTCTGCCCTGTCTTCAGTGACTAAACCCTGGTTTCCTTTATCCTGCCTACCTGCCTTCTCCTTTCCCCGCTTCCTGCTTGCCCATCCTCCCCGCCGATCGCAACAGAATGACGGACCTCCTGAAAGAAGCACTGCGGCGGGCCAAGGACCAGCGCCTTGATCTACTGCAGGAGGTGCTTTATTAGCTAATTCAACTGGAGGTCCAGGAGGACCCAGCATCCCGGGATTTGGCCAGCCGGAGCGGGGACCTCCTAAGTGAGGCAGCCCCGCCCGGAGACGCGTACCCCTTGCGGGAGGTACGTGAAAATCTCCGGCTGCTAATGCAGCGGATTACTGAGCAGAGAGCCCAGTCAGTAGCGCTGTACTACGCGGAGGCTGCTGTACCGCCTTCCGTCCCTGAGGAAAAGGCCCAACCTCCCTCCACCGCTGCAAGCTGGAGAAAGAAGAGGAGGAAGCCCCAACGATCATCCTGGGGGCTTGCTCTCTCTTCCCCACTTCTCTCCTTGCAAGTGATCGGGAGGGCTCCCCGATCAGCTCGGACGTTGCCTTTGCGGGCAGCTTCCCCCTTCCGGGGAACACGCCTGGCTCTAAAAGGGGCCAGGGCAGTATGGGACGCTATCCCGCGGGTTAGCAGGCTCTTAAAGGGGCAATGCCTGCTAGTGAGGCAGCAACCCTGGAGCCCGTGACTGTCCTACCTGTCCCGCCGGCGCCTGACGTCCTTGTCCCGCCTGATCTGCCTGTCCAGCCCGTGCCTGATCTGCCTATCCTGCCAGATCTGCCTATCTGGCCACTGCGACGCCCCTTGCTGGCCCAGAGTCAGCGGTGCCTGCGGCACCCGAGGCGCCTGCCACGGCCCCGCCTCCAGCTACTGCTCTGCCTGAGGCCCCTCTGCCTCCGCCTGTCCCTTCTCCGCCCGAGGCCACTCTGCCTCCACCCGTGGCTCTGCCCGCGCCTGTGACTCCTGCCCCTGTTGCCCATGTCCCTGACCCAGCTCCAGTCCCCCCATCACCGGTCCCTGTCTCCGAGGAGGTCCTGGACAATCTAACCACTGCTCCTTCCTCCTTTAGGCACATCCTCAGGCTGCATGTGTGTGGAAACTGGGCACCTTACCCAGATTCTCTTCAATGTATTCTGTTAAAAATTAAGCCAACAGTAGTGCCCATTGTGGAGAGCAATATCTGCAGGGGACCAACGACATATAGGGAGGCCCTGTGCGTACCAAAGTTAATCTATTGACGCAGGCTGTGGTGACAGTTGCTAGGCAAAGGAGAACAACAGGGTGTACCAGATAAGGCGAAATTGCCAGAAAATGGAAAAGTACGGACAGGGGCGGGGGCAGCTTGTAGAAGGGGTATAAGACAAACATGAACAACAAGGAAGTCAAACTCTGTTGGGATACGGTGTGTCGCAGAGTTCCCAGATCAATCTGTTGGAATAAAAGGAATAAAAGGTTATTGGACAACTCATCCAAGCCTCCGGGTGATCACTTCTCATCCAGGGACCCGGTGGAATCGGCGTAACTCCAACACCATGGGGATGTTTAAATATTTAATAAAAATTTTGTATATTATATTCTTTATATAATTCCTTATGTACATTTTATAATATATTTTTCTATACTTTATTATAGGAGTCTTTTTTGTTGTTTTATTGTTGAGGAAACACCCCAGTGCAATTCTCATCTGTATGTATCTGTATGAAATATACATACAAGGGGCGGCATGGTGGTACAGTGGTTAGCACTGTTGCCTCACACCTCTGGGACCCGGGTTCGTGTGTGGGGAGTTTGCATGTTCTCCCCATGTCGTCGTGGGGTTTCCTCCGGGTACTCCCGCACAGTCCAAAAACATGCAGAGGCTAATTGGAGTTGCTAAATTGCCCGTAGGTGTGCATGTGTGAGTGAATGGTGTGTGAGTGTGCCCTGCGATGGGCTGGCCCCCAATCCTGGGGTGTTCCCTGCCTCGTGCCCATTGTTTCTGGGATAGGCTCCAAACCCCCCGCGACCCAGTAGGATTCCAGTGGTTTGGAAAATGGATGGATGGATATACATACAGTCGTACCTGCGGTTCATGAATGCTGCGGTCTTTTGGTTTGCGACCAAAAATGTTGTGGAAAAGAATGCATTGGTTCGCGCACAAAATTCGCTTGACGAATAGATTCCTGGACCATTTTCTTTTTTCATGCTAGTGTAGCACCGGCAGAGCGCATGTACCAGCATGCCCCGCTTTCAATTGTAAACAGAAAGATCAGAAAAGGCAACCAACAAGCACCGAACCCAAATTCACAGATGCTGCACTGCAAGATGCACATGCAGTGGATGATTTACACACGCTAAAAACACGTGAGGATCAAACCGGGTATACACACGACATGGGCAAACAATAGGGAAATGCAACTATTAATATTAACAACAACAATAAAAGGAGTTAAATGACTGTTAATAAAGACAAAGGTGTGGATGCGGGTCTTCGCTGCAACTCCCTATTTAGATTACTGATTGGCTGAAGAGTCCTCACACCTGGGTGTGACCTACAGATTACCACAAAAACCTGCATACACACCGGCCCTTTGCGGATAAGATTGGACACCCTTGTGTAATTGTTATTCTAGAAAAAGTGACAGAGTAGGATTCGTTACAACAGGAGGGAATCTGCGGCAAGATTTTTCATTGGCTTGGCTGAAAAATATTTAAAATGTAATAAAAACAGTGATACTAATGAGTAATATAACAGTGAAAGTATGAGCCCAGGAAATATTTATTATTATTTTTTTAATTTTAATTACATTTTTATTACATTGAAAATGAAAGTGAAATGTAATTACAAGAGTCTGCAAAATTAAAGCCGCCGCTCCACCTTCTGGTCATTGAAAGGTACTACTCTCCCCACAGGAAATGCCTACTGTGTGCCTTTCGTGACTTGGCAAATGAAGAAATGCATTTAGTTGTTCCAAAGGCATTGCATAATTACACAGAATCGATTTCACCCACAAAATTACTTTCTTTCATTCATGAAATGCATTTTGTCCAGAAAATGACATTCTTCCATTTAGTTCCGGTCTGTTTCAAAGGAGATGCTGGAACAGTTACGTAAGCTACATTCGGAATTTAAATCATAATGTTGTCAGATGTTCATCTCAGAGCGACATTTCCCCAGCAAGGATTATCTATGAATCTGTATAATTTACGTTTTGTTTTAAACTTGTCAGCAAACCAGTACTCAGAATGTTTTCCCGCCTTGCAAGATCAGCACAAATCATCATTCGGAACTTGTCCACCTCCATCCAGAACAATGCCAAGGTGGCAATGTTGGGTGCATCGGCCAGGACCCCTGGTGAGCCAGTTCTCCCTCTATGATATTATCTACACTCCCGGTGTTGCTGCTGACCTTAGCCACATTGAGACCAGGTCCCAGGTCACTGGCTACATCGGCCCAGATCAACTCGATGCTGCTCTGAAGGGGTGTGAAGTTGTGCTAATTCCTGCTGGAATGCACAGAAAGCCCAGAATGACTCACGATGATCTCTTTAACACCAACACCACCATCATGGCCAACCTGGCTGACGCCTGTGTCAGCAAGTGCCCTGAACCAACCCTGTAAACTCTGGATGGCATATGCAGGATTCACATTCTCTCTTCTGGATGCTATGAATGACAAAGAGGGGGTGTGGAGTGTGTGTTTCTG
Source organism: Brienomyrus brachyistius (assembly GCF_023856365.1). Lineage (NCBI taxonomy): Eukaryota > Metazoa > Chordata > Actinopteri > Osteoglossiformes > Mormyridae > Brienomyrus > Brienomyrus brachyistius. The sequence continues at coordinate 4,679,153 of NW_026042306.1, read as the reverse complement.
AGGTCTGAGGAAAGTGAAAATACTTCTCTACCCCTCTCCTCCTTAGGAGACATGGAATTGAGAAGAACCTGGGCCTTGGCGAGCTCTCCACCTTTGATGAGAAGCTGGTGACAGAGGCTTTGGGCTTGAAGTTGACGGCCTCCATCATGTAAGGGGAGGATTTAGTGCTGCTCAAGGGCAGCCCCACAAAAATGGACCGTGACAACCTGGAGCAAAAGTAAAAAGACAGTGCTTCTCACGCAGGCTTTTTGCAACATTTTCTCTGTTCTGCTTTTCTAGGATCTAAATATTCCCGGAATGATGGGAAAGAGCAGGATCTAGCTGTGGCTAACATCTACTGTCCTCAAATCTACCGTTAGTAGTCTTACAACCTACTTTTTTGTGTGTTGTTTTTTGATGTGCCAAACAAAAAACGGAGAGTAAAGTAAAGGTTAATATGTATTCCGTTGCACTGGATTTATTTTGATCTGTTTCGGATTTTAAGTTTTCATAAGCTGCCAAACTAAAAAAAAGTTTTCAGAGTATTCCTCATTGCCCTCTTGCCTGCTTGTTTCCTTAAAGGCTCTCTGTGTGTGTGAAAGTGAGTTAATTCTTTATTTTCTCTCGTTGTTCAACCGCTGAGATGATTCTTTTTTCATGTCTGGAGTTAAGCTGTTTATGCACTAACTGTACTAGTGCAGCATGTTTTTGTTTCACCAAGTTGCCAACTGTTATTCTCAGGGCTCTCAAGTCTCATGTATTTCAACCAGTTCACACGTTCACATGCTACACCTTATATTTCTCACGCTGAGTGTTACATCTCGCTCGCCTGTTCCTTGTGTGTGCCACGCCCCCTCATTAACCGCGTGTGCTGGCCCGATTGTGATCACCTGTTTCCTGTTATTTCGGCTTGTCTTGTGTATTTCAGTCCGCGTTCAAGTCTGTTTCCCCAGGTCTGTCATTAACGTTTGTACCGTGTGGTCACAACAGCGAGCCGAGAGCCAGCTGGAGGTCATATACTGGCAAAATCAGACCGAGGTCGGCGAAGACCCCGAGGCGCTGGAGATAGTCAGGCGAAGCGGGACTCTCCTGGAGGAGAGGTGCATGAAAATCTCCGGCTGCTGGTGTGGCGCGTGACAGACAGGAGGCTGCAGCTGGTCACGCCGCTCGCAGCAGCGGCTGTAAACCAGCCGTCTGTGCCTGTGGACACGCCGCAACCTCCTTCCACCACCGCAAGCCGGAAGAAAATGAGAAGGAAGCAGAGAGGGAGGCCAGAGGAAGCCCAGACCGTCCTCCTGGGAGCAGTCCCCCTCTCACCAGCTTCACTCCATACTGATTATCGGGGGGAATTCTCGATTGCCGTGGACATCCCCACTGCAGCCTGCCATGCTGTATGTCGGGAGGAGCCGCTTCTGAGCCTGGCTGTGTTTGCCCCGGACATCACCACCACTTACCTGCAACCACCCAGCTCTTGTTTGCCTACAGCCACTACGCTGCCAGTGATGGCAGCACATCCCTTTTCAGGGACTCGTCTGGCTCTTAATGGGGCCAGATCTGCTTGGGACACCATCCCGCAGGTCCCACGGTCCCTTAACAGGGCAGCTTGACATGCCTGTCCTGCTGGCGCCTAATGTGCCTGACCTGCCTGTGCTGCTTGCAGCTTCGCCGTCCATGGTTCCTGAGGCTCCTGCTGCGCCCGTTCCTGCTCCACCCGTCCGCCCATCCCTGAGGCACCTGCTACACCTGAGGCCCCTCTGCCTTCACCTACGCCTGTTGCTCCAGCCCTGGGCTCCACCCGCTCCTAATGGGCTGGCTCCACGCAAAGGGGCTTCGGCTCCAGCTCCAGTCCCCGAGGAGGTCTCAGGCTGTCAGATCATCGCTCCTCCTCCCTTGATGGAGGGAGAGGAAGAGCTTGAGTGGGATCCCACGGGGACCTCCCTAATGACTCTTCTGCCCTCGCCCCGGCGAGGTTGACCCCGGCCAGAATCCCACCTTTCAGTGTCCCAAAAGGGGAGAGGGCACAGGGCCAGTGTCCCACCCACCCTTCCCCTTGGTTCGCCCTCTCTTGCCTGGGCTGGGGCTCGGAGGAGGGGGGTGAGGGGCGCCTGCGGGTTGATGGTCCTGTGTCCCCAGTCTCGTCTCGTCTATCGCCTCCCCTGATGCACGCCTGGAGTGCGCGCCTTTGGGGGGGGGGTTCTGTCACGCCAAGCTCTTCCAATGCTTGTGTGTGCCACGCCCCCTCATTAACCGTGTGTGCTGCCCCGATTGTGATCACCTGTTTCCTGTTATTTTGGCTTGTCTTGTGTCTTCAAGTCTGTTTCCCCAGGTCTGTCATTGATGTTTGTACCTTGTGGTCCTTGTAGTTCATGCTTTCCCCGTCTTTTGAATCAAAGGCTGCCCGACTCGTGATTCCCCGCTTCCTGCTTGCTCGCTCACCAAGGTGTCCCATTATATAGAATAACTGGATGATGCGCAGGCATGCAGAGTGGAGTTTCTGCCGAATTCAATTTACAGAGCTAAAAGCCACTTACCAGACAATCAGAAAATACCATTTGTTGTTTCCAAGTAAATTGCAAAATAAATTCCTGCCCTTCCTTGAATAAAAGTCCCGTTCATTGGGTGAAGGTGGCTACATTTGATTAACTGGTGGATTGTTATGGAAATGTAGCATGAAAGCAAGATTAAAGTAACCTAAATAGCATCTGAATTGTCGTACTGATTTCAGTCAGAAGTAGTGAGGTGGTCTTGTTCTCAGAAAAGATGCAGGATGAGTCTTCAGAATTATCCTTTCTCCTGCAACTGGCCCACTGTGTCTCCAAGGCACAGTAATAATTATTTCAGTGTCCTATTTCTGTGTTGGAGATGTTCAAAACCCGAGACTTCAAGTTCCTATTCAGATCTGCACTCCACTATTCCTCTAACACTGGCTGTCCAAAAGTTTTCTTTGGACTTCTGTTGGGCTTCTGTCTGTACCAATGCATCTTAGTGACAGTGGAGTCTTGGTAGGATCAGTGAATGGTCACCATCTCTCCTTCACTCACTTCAGTTGCTACATTCTGACTCACTTGGCCTTCACAGAGCCCATGTGAGGAATGAGAGCCCGGTGTGATGTCAGGTCAACACAAGAACACTGGAGTTAAACGCAGCAGATAGCAGAGCCAGGTGGCCGCCAGCATGGTTCAGACTGAGGAGGAAGTGCCAGTAGGGACCTTCTCCGGTACCCTAAGCCCCTCCTCACTGCTGCACTGTTAGGGCCGCGATATACTTCATGCAAGGCGACGTATTCACAACACGCCTCACAAGCAACAGGACTCACACGCAACGCGAGCAATGTACTGACTTTACTTGCACGCGTAGATTACGTCTATCCACCAGGGGCAATGCCAGAAAATCGGCAAATTGGCTATTTCATTTCCGGTCTCACTTGTTTTGTATGATGTTGTGACATGAAATGAGGTACAGTCGCTGCCTCCACAGTGATTGAGTTGCACGTTTTTTAATACTGCTGCTGCATTCTTTGTATTCTAACCACTGCTCCACATCATACTCTGCTCTGCCACATATGATTTTGCTACCCCATGTTAAATGTTACAATGTATATTGTTAGATATCTCGTAGTAGTTAGTATTTTGTAATTATAGTTCATGTCCACCAGGGGGCCTAACCCTAACTCTTAACCTAACCACAAAACAATGTATACTAGTGTTATGGTGGACGATTGACATGGCACAACCTTATTGCTAATACTTAAAGTCAACTTTACATAATTAAAGCAACTATTATTAATAGTCAGGCATCTGGTCAGGTAAAGTTGGATTAGTACACGTAATAGGCCTAATCTATACCACAAGTGTGTCTGCTGGGGTGTGGCATGAGTAAATGGTGTCCTGTAGTTGTGTTCTGGGCATACAGCAGCTCTGGATATAACGGACTTTGGATATAACAGACTCTTGTGCCAGGTCCCTTGAAGTTCGTTATAATGGGATTTTAGTGTAGTTAAATATTGCGCACCTCATTACAGTATCTTTGTTACACATCTCCGCTCCCTCCCCCAACCCGGCTCGTAAGAGAGAAACAAGCTCAGGGCTGCCACTAATTCTGCGGGATGGTGAGTTGTATTTTTACGCACTTTGTTTTTAGTTGTTTCTATACCGGCAAATTAGACTCCGGACTCCTCATAATATACAGTAGGTTTCTCTTGTCCTGTGCATCTCTTCATTGCTAATAAGCAGTACATATTGAACTGATAAAGGATTCAGTCTATTACAGAAGTAAAGCGGTGTACACCCATTTAGTATCCTATAACTTCACATGTAAAGTATAAATGACGACTGTTAGTTACTTGTCAGCTATGTTGATTTTTAAGACCAGCACATAAGATTAAAATAGTTCCTCCTTAAACAAACCTGGAGAAGGTCTTCACTTCCTTCGTGTTAATTTTGCATCCATAAATGACGTGTTGACTGTTTTCCTGCTGTGCACAATCGATGATGGTTCCATCCATCCATCCATCCATTCCATTCCAGCCTCTGGACATGAGGATGAATGCTCCAGTGCACCGCTTATCCTTCTGGGTCACGGGGAGTCCGGAGCCTATCCCAGAAGCAATGGGCACGAGGCAGGGAACATCCCAGGATGGGGGGCCAGCCCTTCGTGGCACACTCACACACCATTCACTCACACGGGCAATTTAGCAACTCCAATCAGCCTCAGCATGTCTTTGGACTGTGGGGGGAAACCGGAGTATCCGGAGGAAACCCCACGGCGACATGGGGGGAACATGCAAACTCCACACACACGCGACCCAGGTGGAGACTCGAACCCCGGTCCCAGAGGTGTGAGGCAACAGTGCTAACCACTGCACCACCATGCCGCCCCTACATACATACATACACACGTAAATCATAATTCAACTTTGGAGGAATTTTTCAGCTTTTTCTACTTTTGGGGGGGGGGGGGGTGAATAAACATTGACTTTCTCGCTGGCTTTGAATGCAGTAATTCGCTGTAACAGAAAACGCAGATCCGACTGTGCCATAAAGTCTTGTACGACAGTCCTTTACAACATGAGACCTATCAAGCAGCAACATGTCATCTTTCCGAGTGCGCATGGGTACGCATTCTTGGAACAGAATGACTTAAGACAGATCGTGCAGCACTGTCAGTACCCTTTGCGTGCTGGCTGCACAATCTGTCTTAAGTCATCTTGCTCTCGCGAGGTTTTTGTACCATGTGACATGGTGACATGTGGTGACATTTTGCAGTGCCGGAGAAAAAAATCTAACCATGATGCATTGCATCAGGACCAGAATGCATTGCTTTAAGACAGCGCTGTAAGTGGCTGCATGAAGTTGAACGCACCCTATTTTTTTCTTGTTGCCATTAGCAACCTATGACCACACCTAAGATTGGTGACAGAGAACATTTGGAATCAACACCGGGGGCATTTCATATTTCAACACAGACGGTTTGATTGTTACATTCTGGCAATGGCATCAAGATAAGTGTTATTAGCCCAATAAATCATGAAAACGAGGTTTAAAATTTTCTACATGAAGTGCAGGGAGATTATCAGTCAATGTGTATGATTTAGTGTTGTTTTATGCTACAGTATAGGCTGAAACCTGTGATTATCATCAAAAACAAAATGCGGTAATCGTAAGTATTAACAGGAATGTTAAATCTGCATTTGCATGATTTCAGAAACTACTGAGAGGTATGAAGAGAAAGGATGACATCACTAGTTTCTTACACACAAAGAGGAGGGATCAGGGAGGAAAAGCAGACGTAGTTGCGGATGGCGAAAGAGGAGAAGGAGCAAGAAGAAGAAGATCAAGCTGAGCCAGGGCAAGAAGGTGAAACAGGTAAGCAGCAGAGGAAGTATGAATAGACATACACTCCAAAGCTGAGGTGCTTGGGAGGAGAGACTGTGAGTTCCCTGGATTTGATGTATTTTAACCATATATGGTACATGCAGTATTAGAGAATGTAACACCTGCAAATGTATAAAGAAACGGCTTTGATTTTGCCACCCCAACTGATTTCCATGCCACCCTCATGCCACCCTAAGAAAATTTCTCTTGATCCGCCCTTGTCAGTGAACAAGGGAATGTTACCTGGCTAACTAGCCCCAGGTAGCTTACATGCCCTCCCTTAGGCTGCTTTCCTCACACTGTTCAGTGAGTAAAAGTACTTTCAGCATGAGGAAGAGCAGACTCATAACTTTAACCCTGCAGCTAAGATAATTGCATATTACAGCTTAAATGCAGCTTGAATGTTTCCTGGTCAACATTAGACAGAGGAATACAAGCCAGCTAACCCCTAGTCAGTGCCCCCCCCCCCAGCAGAGACACCGGGTTGGTCTCATAAGCTCTTGATCTGAGCTTCTCCGAAGGGATGTTGAGGCACACTGTTGAGGCTCTTCAGGTGGTGGGCCGCCCTGAAGATGGGCCCCAGTCAGCAGGAGACAGCAGGTCCATCCAGAGCAGACTACAGAAGCAGGGATCAGGAAGAGGAATCCTTGAGATCCTGGGGTCCCCCACACATTATCAAGCAGCACAAAATGGCACTGAACAATAAACGTATATGTCTGACATACTTGTCCTTTTTTAATTACAAAAACTATATTGGGAAATAAAAAATAACCTCCTCCTTTTGCATGCAGATTGAAATATTGTTATTTACATCTAAAATGGAGTAATGGAAGCCCCTAATCTTGAGGTTTTAAGTAACTACTTCCATTAATATTACCTTCAGCAGACCAATTAGAACCAACTTCTATATTGGATTTATCCGTGTGTATGGAGCCACCATTTTCAGAGTTACTGTGCGTTATGTCTGTTGTACAGCCCTGATGTGGTAGCTGCTGAAATCATTCACTGGGGCTAAGCAGAAACAGCAGTGTACTCCAACACCTTAACCTCCAGAAAGAGCCATGCAGCTCAAAGCCCCGCAGAGGAAGTTTCGCATCAAAGGAAGTTCAAAATGCCTGATCGTCATGAGAATTTCCCCACAGGGATCAATAAAGTGTTATTGTTATATTTCAGGCTTACCTAAATTAAAGGGCATGTTGTTAGTGTATAGTGCTTAGAATGTTTAATTACTCTTATTTTCTTAACTTGTATAATAGATGAGCCATCATATCCTTAATGTGTATTGATATATGCAAAGGGAGGAGAAGGGAACAGACCCAAGGTGCAGAGTAAGAGCTAATGTTGAGTAAAATAGCATTAGAGAAATAAATTTTAAATAAATTCATGGTTTATGTCCATGGTTAATGTTACATTAACTCTATCCAGTCTCCTAGCTGAATATGTTAAGCAGGATTTCAAGTGGGCTGGAAAGATCTGGAACAGGGTTCTGACGCCTTCGTTTAATAAATAAATATATCTTGATGCCAATTTCATACATAAAGTTTGTTTTCATTTGTTGCATCCTGGCCTTCCTTCCAGTTGATGCCATAAAGATCAGTATTTCCCACACAAAGACTTTGCTTGTAGGGCTCCAGACTGGGACAATTTATTCACATTTTGAGATCATTTTTGGAGACAGTGTCACTAAATTTTATAAGAAGGTACAGCAGTGCAACTTAACATTTGTTTGTTTTTATCTGGAATACTGTTGCTTTTTTAAATACATTCAAAATATCTTATACCTGAGTGTGATATCTGAACGGTATCAAAACATAAGAACATAAGAACTATACAAACGGGAGGAGGCGATTCGGCCCATCAAGCTCGCTTGGGGAGAACTTAACTAATAGCTCAGAGTTGTTAAAATCTTATCTAACTCTGATTTAAAGGAACCCAAGGATTTAGCTTGCACTACATTATCAAGAAGACTATTCCATACTCTGAGTACGCACTGTGTAAAGAAGTGCTTCCTTAAATCCAGTTTGAAATGTTCTCCCGCTAATTTCCACCTATGGCCACGAGTTCATGAATTTGAACTAATGCTGAAGTAACTATTTGGTTAAACAGCATCCAAACCTGTTAGAATCTTATATACCTGGATCATGTCCCCCCTCAGTCTCCTTTGCTTGAGACTGAACAGATTTAGCTCAAGTAACCTTTCCTCGTATGGCATTCCTCTAAGACCAGGAATCATTTTTGTGGCCCTACGCTGCACCTTTTCTAAGGCCACAATGTCCTTTTTAAGATATGGTGACCAAACCTGCACACAATATTCTAGGTGAGGTCTCACCAGGGAATTGTATAATCTTAGCATTACCTCCCTTGACTTATACTCCACACACCTGGAGATATACCCCAACATCCTATTGGCCTTTTTTATTGCTTCCCCACACTGACGAGAATGGGACATGGAAGCAAAATTAGATATCGCCTAATACTATTAAATCTTTTGGTTATATATGACCCAATCCACCAGATTAAGTTATACCACAAGTAAGTGTTACGCGTAGTTAGGAAATTATCTGCTGCTAGAACTAAAAGTTAGTCTTCATGTACAAACATCTAAGAACTGTGGTTTTCGCAGGTATTACATGCTTATACCCAGATACACTATATGGACAAATGTTTTGGGACACAGGAGCCAGGCCATGTCCAACATTAATGCCTGACCTCACAAATGCTCTTCTGGATGAATGGAAAAAAAATCCCACAGACACCCTCCAAAATCTTGTGGTCAGCCTTTCAGGAACATTGGCAGCTGTTATAGCTGCAAGGGGGGGACCAACTCCACATTGATGCCTAAGGATTTCATATAATTTCCTGTAGGTATTGTGGCCAGATGTCCCAGTACTTTTGTCCATAGAGTGTAGCTGGAAGACTCAGGTTAGGCTCGGCTGATGTGCTGCAGTGTCGGCTTAGTTAGCAGTGGCTTACAGGAGTTGTGCCAAGTGCGGCTTATGCACGGCAATCAGGGTGTTGGCAAAAAGTAAGAGGACCGATTCATTTATGCTACCATTGGCGCAGTTACGCTCAGGCCATGGTTGCATATCATAAGGCAACCGGTAAGGATCCATGAACTAAGTTTTCCCGTTTTACAACAACTCTGTACATAAATAAGGAGCCTACCGTCCATTTTTGTGTCAATAACATATTTATGCACATTATGATTTTTTATGATGAGGTGTTAAATAAGCTGGCTCCAATTTAGAATAGCTTTCTGTTTTTCAAATATTATGTATATAATAATAAATTATGTCAATTTTTATTAACATACTAAGATGTTTTGTTATATTCATGATATTTAAACTGTAAAAATATCCATGCTCATACAAGACAAAGTACTGTATTTTGATTATACTAAGAGTCCATATTATTGCAAATACAGGACTGTTATTTTTTCCCAACTTCGCATGCATTCTGGGTATTGCAAAAGCTGTTGGAGATCACGAGCCTGAAGACATTTTATGGTTTTACTGTGACAGTCTCCGAACCTGCTGTCAGAAAGAGCATCACCTCTGGGGTAACATGTGTTTCTGTAGATTTATTCACATTATTAGTTGGTCATTAGATAATTACGGTGAACTCTGTTGTTCAATGTACAAAATTTAACTGTTAACCTAAAACTAGTTTTTATGTGGCAGTCAAATCTCGTTGCATAAATCAGTAAAATTTAATACAACACATTGACCGTGAGACATACACATTCCAACCAGCCCACACACTATACTCAGCGAAAGGAATAACGCCTACTAACGTGTCCCCTTATATAGAAATTAGTGGATTGCGCAGGCACGCGGAGTGGAGCTTCCCGAATAAGGCTGAAGTTGGCTCCTTATTTGCTGCTCCTTACTCAGATTTTCCGATCCACCTTAAAATGCTGCGCAGCCGAATGCAATGACGCGATTGCGCCTGTAGAGGGGCTCATTTAGCGAGGGTTACATTCAGAACTTCATTTGGCTTTCGATTCCTATTAACTGAACACGATTATACTGACTTGTTGCCACTTTGAGGAAAGTATATATCTGGGCAGATTCAGTAATAGTATGTGTGTATTTTATCAGAAAATGAGACAAACGCAAACGTCTTTTCACTCTCAATCAGGCCCAGAAATATGCCCAATCAGGCAAATATGAACTTCTCAGTACACATCAGGTATGCTACTATATAGGAAAAGTGACATTGTCCTGACCCAGACTGATTTAATACTTTAAAGATCAGATGGAAACAAGGCATGTCATACTATAGCGCACAAAGGTGTGAATGAGAAGCCAGGTTTCCATGCCCATTTTAATACATTAAATCAGTCTGGGCCAGGACAATGTGACTTATTCTATATTGTGGATACCTGACGTGTACTGAGAAGTTCATATTTGCCTGGTCCAGAGAGGTTGAAGGTATTAAACATGCGCAATCGCGTCATTGCATTCGGCTGCGCAACATTTAAGATGGACCGGAGAATCGGAATAAGACGCTGCGAATAATAAATATGACTGGTGTGTGAGTGTGTGTGGGCTGGCCCCCCATCCTGGGTTGTTCCCTGCCTCGTGCCCATTGCTTCTGGGATAGTCCTCCGGACCCCCCGCGACCCAGTAGGATAAGCGTTTTGGAAAATGGATGGATGGATGGATGGATGGTGTGTGAGTGTGTGTGGGCTCGCCCCCCATCCTGGGTTGTTCCCTGCCTCGTGCCCCCGCGACGCAGAAGGATAAGCGGTTTGGAAAATGGATGGATGGATGGAATAATAAGTAAGTTACGTGTGATCCCGCTGCAAATATTTATACGTAATACGTTATTACATGAATGCGCACACAGATGGAGTGCGGAAAAGGTGGAAGCGTAAGAGCAAGATGAATGCGGTAGGCAGGGGTCCTCGCATTAACAGTGTGACACGCGTTTCTCCCATAATGTAATCTATCTTAAAGGTTTTGATGAAACTTGAGAGCCTTGAATAAAATAAGGCAACAATTTGCACCCACGTTTTGGGAGTAAACATAACTGTTTATTGGAGTAAACTGTTTTTTTTAGTGAGATACACCCAATTTAAAGAAAATAAATATTTTAAATATTTAACTGTAAAATGTGGAATTCTATACTGTACTGTTTTTTCGCCATACTACCTTTACCAGCATGCTGTGCAGTTTGTACATTCCCACCGTTAAGGCAGTTTTTTTTTTCATCTTGGATGGACCAATTACAGTGGAGAAATCCACTTAGCCCGCGAAATCGCGGCGGCGATGCGCCAGTTGCTGGAGTGAGGATGTTCTTTTTGGCGGAGATAACAGGTCTGTCGGCACGTCAGTTTTTAAATGGCAAGCAATTTCTTTCGAAAAGCTATGAACCAACTGAGGAACAAGGAGTTTCAGAAGTATCTGAGGAGGTATGTGCATCCAGAGGCGCTTACAGTTTATTTAAAAATCCTATATGTAAACTTTCCTTGTCGATTGCCTTCAGTGCATATAGAGCTTAAACTCTTCACTTTGTTGTAGATGTAAGCATAAAGTCACTGCTTACGTTTGGGTCCATCATTGCAGAAGTGCTGCTGGTGATCACAGAATTGCACTTATAATTTTTTTTGTTTGTGTTCTTTGTCTTTCCGTGATCTAAATGTACCTGTTGGGAAAATCCTTACAACAAAAGCACGGCAAGAAAGTCACAAACTGATTTTTTTGTTAATATAAATATAATTTTGTGACTACTGTTTAATAATTTCACACTAATATATTGTAAGAATCCTCTGGAATTTCTTTAATGGTACCTTCACCCTGCTGCATGTTAGATCAGCTCTGTGTTTTATTGTTTGATTTCAGCACTTCTGGGGACCTGTAATTAATTGGGGTCTGCCCATAGTCGCTGTGATGGATATGAGGAAGAGCCCTGAAATAATCAGTCGTCGAATGACCTTCGGTAAGAGGCAGAGGGCTCACCTTCCATCTATATGAGCGTCCACTGGGTCACTCGGGACTCCAGAGGGACTTTTTAAAGGTTTTAAGCTGGTTGCTCTTCTTCTTTCTGGCCTCTGACCCCTGCATGATCTCTGTCTCCCCAGCTCTTACCGGTTACTTGCTCATTTTTATGAGGTTCTCATATCGAGTCCAGCGCCAATACTGGCTCCTCTTCGCATACCACATGGCCAATGTGACGGCACAAACGATCCAGGGAGGCCGGCTCATCCGACACAAGTAGGTCCCCACCAGGCTCCCTCTAGAATATTTAAATCTTCACCTCATATCTGTTGATTAATGCCATATTACTGCTCGACATAGCATTTGCAGCCGGCAGCCAGGCAATCACTCTGCCAGCTTTTCTCCTAGTCAGATCCTTCCTTAATAGTGTCACACAAGTACCTTTTATAGGTTTGTGTTCTTCATGAATGTTTTTTTTTCTTCCATTTCAGAATGCAGAAGAAAAATGTGAAATGAGCCTTTGCGTCCGTAAAGAAATCTCCCCTCCTGCCGCCCCCCCAAATAAATATTTATATAAATTTATATATCTGTGTATTCATTTCTTTCATTTTTCTTATTATGAAACCACACGTGAGTAGGGGCAATTCACTGCCCATACAAAGTGCGAGGGGATAACATTTACCTAATGAAGACTGTAGTCCTGTATTAGACAAAATCATTTTATCATATGGGTCAGTTACAGTTACCTACATAAGAACATAAGATATTTACAAACGAGAGGAGACCAATCAGCCCATCAAGCTCATATGGGGAGAACTTAACTAATAGCTCAGAGTTGTTAAAATCTTATCTAGCTCTGATTTAAAGGAACCCAGGAATTTAGCTTACTACTTACTAAACTAGTAGCAAGACTCTAAAACATGATGTGTAAAAAAGTGCTTCCTCAAATTTGTTTTAAAATGTTTTCTCGCTAATTTCCACTTATGGCCACGATTTCTAATATTTAAACTAATATTGAAATATTGAACAGCATCCAGACCTGTTAGAATCTTATATACCTGGATCATGTCCCTCTTAGTCTCCTTTACTCGAGGCTAAACGGATTCTGCTCAGTTAACCTCTCATAAGACATTCCTCTAAGACCAGGAATCATTCTGGTACCCCTACGTTGCACCTTTTCCAAGGCAGCAATGTCCTTCGTAAGGTATGGTGACCAAACCTGCACACAATATTCTAGGTGGGGACTTGCCAAGGAATTGTATAATCGAGCCGTTTGTGGTGGACAACATCAAAGGGACTTCTGCAGAACTAAGCAGATAACATCATAGGCCTTTTTTTGATCAATTTCTTTCGTAGCTTCCTCAAAGAACTCAAGTAGATTAATTAAACAGGACCTACCTCTCCTAAATCTATGATGGCTATCCCTCAGAATGTTATTTTAATCCAGGTAATCTACCATTTTCACTTGGATTATAGCTTCCATTACCATTCCAGTTATGCAAGTTAAACTGATTGGCTTATAGTTTGCTGGATTACTTCTATCCCCTTTTTTGAATATGGGTGTTATATTAGTATGCTTCCAATTAGAAAGTGCCACACCAGTAGATAAGGATTTCTCAAATAGTAATGTTAAAGGTTGGTTAATAATATCCCTCATCTCTTTTAAAACTATATTTTATACTGTATTTAGTCCATGTCTAAGTCCGTATTCCCCAGGTCCGTCATTGATGTTCGTCGCCGTCTGCCCTGTCTTCAGTGACTAAACCCTGGTTTCCTTTATCCTGCCTACCTGCCTTCTCCTTTCCCCGCTTCCTGCTTGCCCATCCTCCCCGCCGATCGCAACAGAATGACGGACCTCCTGAAAGAAGCACTGCGGCGGGCCAAGGACCAGCGCCTTGATCTACTGCAGGAGGTGCTTTATTAGCTAATTCAACTGGAGGTCCAGGAGGACCCAGCATCCCGGGATTTGGCCAGCCGGAGCGGGGACCTCCTAAGTGAGGCAGCCCCGCCCGGAGACGCGTACCCCTTGCGGGAGGTACGTGAAAATCTCCGGCTGCTAATGCAGCGGATTACTGAGCAGAGAGCCCAGTCAGTAGCGCTGTACTACGCGGAGGCTGCTGTACCGCCTTCCGTCCCTGAGGAAAAGGCCCAACCTCCCTCCACCGCTGCAAGCTGGAGAAAGAAGAGGAGGAAGCCCCAACGATCATCCTGGGGGCTTGCTCTCTCTTCCCCACTTCTCTCCTTGCAAGTGATCGGGAGGGCTCCCCGATCAGCTCGGACGTTGCCTTTGCGGGCAGCTTCCCCCTTCCGGGGAACACGCCTGGCTCTAAAAGGGGCCAGGGCAGTATGGGACGCTATCCCGCGGGTTAGCAGGCTCTTAAAGGGGCAATGCCTGCTAGTGAGGCAGCAACCCTGGAGCCCGTGACTGTCCTACCTGTCCCGCCGGCGCCTGACGTCCTTGTCCCGCCTGATCTGCCTGTCCAGCCCGTGCCTGATCTGCCTATCCTGCCAGATCTGCCTATCTGGCCACTGCGACGCCCCTTGCTGGCCCAGAGTCAGCGGTGCCTGCGGCACCCGAGGCGCCTGCCACGGCCCCGCCTCCAGCTACTGCTCTGCCTGAGGCCCCTCTGCCTCCGCCTGTCCCTTCTCCGCCCGAGGCCACTCTGCCTCCACCCGTGGCTCTGCCCGCGCCTGTGACTCCTGCCCCTGTTGCCCATGTCCCTGACCCAGCTCCAGTCCCCCCATCACCGGTCCCTGTCTCCGAGGAGGTCCTGGACAATCTAACCACTGCTCCTTCCTCCTTTAGGCACATCCTCAGGCTGCATGTGTGTGGAAACTGGGCACCTTACCCAGATTCTCTTCAATGTATTCTGTTAAAAATTAAGCCAACAGTAGTGCCCATTGTGGAGAGCAATATCTGCAGGGGACCAACGACATATAGGGAGGCCCTGTGCGTACCAAAGTTAATCTATTGACGCAGGCTGTGGTGACAGTTGCTAGGCAAAGGAGAACAACAGGGTGTACCAGATAAGGCGAAATTGCCAGAAAATGGAAAAGTACGGACAGGGGCGGGGGCAGCTTGTAGAAGGGGTATAAGACAAACATGAACAACAAGGAAGTCAAACTCTGTTGGGATACGGTGTGTCGCAGAGTTCCCAGATCAATCTGTTGGAATAAAAGGAATAAAAGGTTATTGGACAACTCATCCAAGCCTCCGGGTGATCACTTCTCATCCAGGGACCCGGTGGAATCGGCGTAACTCCAACACCATGGGGATGTTTAAATATTTAATAAAAATTTTGTATATTATATTCTTTATATAATTCCTTATGTACATTTTATAATATATTTTTCTATACTTTATTATAGGAGTCTTTTTTGTTGTTTTATTGTTGAGGAAACACCCCAGTGCAATTCTCATCTGTATGTATCTGTATGAAATATACATACAAGGGGCGGCATGGTGGTACAGTGGTTAGCACTGTTGCCTCACACCTCTGGGACCCGGGTTCGAGTCTCCGACTGGGTCACGTGTGTGTGGAGTTTGCATGTTCTCCCCATGTCATCGTGGGGTTTCCTCCAGGTACTCCGGTTTCTCCCGCACAGTCCAAAAACATGCAGAGGCTAATTGGAGTTGCTAAATTGCCCGTAGGTGTGCATGTGTGAGTGAATGGTGTGTGAGTGTGCCCTGCGATGGGCTGGCCCCCAATCCTGGGGTGTTCCCTGCCTCGTGCCCATTGTTTCTGGGATAGGCTCCAAACCCCCCACAACCCAGTAGGATTCCAGTGGTTTGGAAAATGGATGGATGGATATACATACAGTCGTACCTGCGGTTCATGAATGCTGCGGTCTTTTGGTTTGCGACCAAAAATGTTGTGGAAAAGAATGCATTGGTTCGCGCACAAAATTCGCTTGACGAATAGATTCCTGGACCATTTTCTTTTTTCATGCTAGTGTAGCACCGGCAGAGCGCATGTACCAGCATGCCCCGCTTTCAATTGTAAACAGAAAGATCAGAAAAGGCAACCAACAAGCACCGAACCCAAATTCACAGATGCTGCACTGCAAGATGCACATGCAGTGGATGATTTACACACGCTAAAAACACGTGAGGATCAAACCGGGTATACACACGACATGGGCAAACAATAGGGAAATGCAACTATTAATATTAACAACAACAATAAAAGGAGTTAAATGACTGTTAATAAAGACAAAGGTGTGGATGCGGGTCTTCGCTGCAACTCCCTATTTAGATTACTGATTGGCTGAAGAGTCCTCACACCTGGGTGTGACCTACAGATTACCACAAAAACCTGCATACACACCGGCCCTTTGCGGATAAGATTGGACACCCTTGTGTAATTGTTATTCTAGAAAAAGTGACAGAGTAGGATTCGTTACAACAGGAGGGAATCTGCGGCAAGATTTTTCATTGGCTTGGCTGAAAAATATTTAAAATGTAATAAAAACAGTGATACTAATGAGTAATATAACAGTGAAAGTATGAGCCCAGGAAATATTTATTATTATTTTTTTAATTTTAATTACATTTTTATTACATTGAAAATGAAAGTGAAATGTAATTACAAGAGTCTGCAAAATTAAAGCCGCCGCTCCACCTTCTGGTCATTGAAAGGTACTACTCTCCCCACAGGAAATGCCTACTGTGTGCCTTTCGTGACTTGGCAAATGAAGAAATGCATTTAGTTGTTCCAAAGGCATTGCATAATTACACAGAATCGATTTCACCCACAAAATTACTTTCTTTCATTCATGAAATGCATTTTGTCCAGAAAATGACATTCTTCCATTTAGTTCCGGTCTGTTTCAAAGGAGATGCTGGAACAGTTACGTAAGCTACATTCGGAATTTAAATCATAATGTTGTCAGATGTTCATCTCAGAGCGACATTTCCCCAGCAAGGATTATCTATGAATCTGTATAATTTACGTTTTGTTTTAAACTTGTCAGCAAACCAGTACTCAGAATGTTTTCCCGCCTTGCAAGATCAGCACAAATCATCATTCGGAACTTGTCCACCTCCATCCAGAACAATGCCAAGGTGGCAATGTTGGGTGCATCGGCCAGGACCCCTGGTGAGCCAGTTCTCCCTCTATGATATTATCTACACTCCCGGTGTTGCTGCTGACCTTAGCCACATTGAGACCAGGTCCCAGGTCACTGGCTACATCGGCCCAGATCAACTCGATGCTGCTCTGAAGGGGTGTGAAGTTGTGCTAATTCCTGCTGGAATGCACAGAAAGCCCAGAATGACTCACGATGATCTCTTTAACACCAACACCACCATCATGGCCACCCTGGCTGACGCCTGTGTCAGCAAGTGCCCTGAACCAACCCTGTAAACTCTGGATGGCATATGCAGGGGCTGGATTCACATTCTCTCTGCTGGATGCTATGAATGACATGGAGGGGGTGTGGAGTGTGTGTTTCTGAGATCTGAGGAAAGTACAAATACTTCTCTACCCCTCTCCTCCTTAGCAGACATGGAATTGAGAAGAACCTGGGCCTTGGCGAGCTCTCCACCTTTGATGAGAAGCTGGTGGCAGAGGCTTTGGGCTTGAAGTTGACGGCCTCCATCATGTAAGGGGAGGATTTAGTGCTGCTCAAGGGCAGCCCCACAAAAATGGACCGTGACAACCTGGAGCAAAAGTAAAAAGACAGTGCTTCTCACGCAGGCTTTTTGCAACATTTTCTCTGTTCTGCTTTTCTAGGATCTAAATATTCCCAGAATGATGGGAAAGAGCAGGATCTAGCTGTGGCTAACATCTACTGTCCTCAAATCTACCGTTAGTAGTCTTACAACCTACTTTTTTGTGTGTTGTTTTTTGATGTGTCAAACAAAAAACTGAGAGTAAAGTAAAGGTTAATATGTATTCCGTTGCACTGGATTTATTTTGATCTGTTTCGGATTTTAAGTTTTCATAAGCTGCCAAACTAAAAAAAAGTTTTCAGAGTATTCCTCATTGCCCTCTTGCCTGCTTGTTTCCTTAAAGGCTCTCTGTGTGTGTGAAAGTGAGTTAATTCTTTATTTTCTCTCGTTGTTCAACCGCTGAGATGATTCTTTTTTCATGTCTGGAGTTAAGCTGTTTATGCACTAACTGTACTAGTGCAGCATGTTTTTGTTTCACCAAGTTGCCAACTGTTATTCTCAGGGCTCTCAAGTCTCATGTATTTCAACCAGTTCACACGTTCACATGCTACACCTTATATTTCTCACGCTGAGTGTTACATCTCGCTCGCCTGTTCCTTGTGTGTGCCACGCCCCCTCATTAACCGCGTGTGCTGGCCCGATTGTGATCACCTGTTTCCTGTTATTTCGGCTTGTCTTGTGTATTTCAGTCCGCGTTCAAGTCTGTTTCCCCAGGTCTGTCATTAACGTTTGTACCGTGTGGTCACAACAGCGAGCCGAGAGCCAGCTGGAGGTCATATACTGGCAAAATCAGACCGAGGTCGGCGAAGACCCCGAGGCGCTGGAGATAGTCAGGCGAAGCGGGACTCTCCTGGAGGAGAGGTGCATGAAAATCTCCGGCTGCTGGTGTGGCGCGTGACAGACAGGAGGCTGCAGCTGGTCACGCCGCTCGCAGCAGCGGCTGTAAACCAGCCGTCTGTGCCTGTGGACACGCCGCAACCTCCTTCCACCACCGCAAGCCGGAAGAAAATGAGAAGGAAGCAGAGAGGAAGGCCAGATGAAGCCCAGACCATCCTCCTGGGAGCAGTCCCCCTCTCACCAGCTTCACTCCATACTGATTATCGGGGGGAATTCTCGATTGCCGTGGACATCCCCACTGCAGCCTGCCATGCTGTATGTCGGGAGGAGCCGCTTCTGAGCCTGGCTGTGTTTGCCCCGGACATCACCACCACTTACCTGCAACCACCCAGCTCTTGTTTGCCTACAGCCTCTACGCTGCCAGTGATGGCAGCACATCCCTTTTCAGGGACTCGTCTGGCTCTTAATGGGGCCAGATCTGCTTGGGACACCATCCCGCAGGTCCCACGGTCCCTTAACAGGGCAGCTTGACATGCCTGTCCTGCTGGCGCCTAATGTGCCTGACCTGCCTGTGCTGCTTGCAGCTTCGCCGCCCATGGTTCCTGAGGCTACTGCTGCGCCCGTTCCTGCTCCACCCGTCCGCCCATCCCTGAGGCACCTGCTACGCCTGAGGCCCCTCTGCCTTCACCTACGCCTGTTGCTCCAGCCCCGGCTCCACCCGTTCCTAATGGGCTGGCTCCACGCAAAGGGGCTTCGGCTCTAGCTCCAGTCCCCGAGGAGGTCTCAGGCTGTCAGATCATCGCTCCTCCTCCCTTGATGGAGGGAGAGGAAGAGCTTGAGTGGGATCCCACGGGGACCTCCCTAATGACTCTTCTGCCCTCGCCCCGGCGAGGTTGACCCCGGCCAGAATCCCACCTTTCAGTGTCCCAAAAGGGGAGAGGGCACAGGGCCAGTGTCCCACCCACCCTTCCCCTTGGTTCGCCCTCTCTTGCCTGGGCTGGGGCTCGGAGGAGGGGGGTGAGGGGCGCCTGCGGGTTGATGGTCCTGTGTCCCCAGTCTCGTCTCGTCTATCGCCTCCCCTGATGCACGCCTGGAGTGCGCGCCTTTGGGGGGGGGGGGGGGGGGGTTCTGTCACGCCAAGCTCTTCCAATGCTTGTGTGTGCCACGCCCCCTCATTAACCGTGTGTGCTGCCCCGATTGTGATCACCTGTTTCCTGTTATTTTGGCTTGTCTTGTGTCTTCAAGTCTGTTTCCCCAGGTCTGTCATTGATGTTTGTACCTTGTGGTCCTTGTAGTTCATGCTTTCCCCGTCTTTTGAATCAAAGGCTGCCCGACTCGTGATTCCCCGCTTCCTGCTTGCTCGCTCACCAAGGTGTCCCATTATATAGAATAACTGGATGATGCGCAGGCATGCAGAGTGGAGTTTCTGCCGAATTCAATTTACAGAGCTAAAAGCCACTTACCAGACAATCAGAAAATACCATTTGTTGTTTCCAAGTAAATTGCAAAATAAATTCCTGCCCTTCCTTGAATAAAAGTCCCGTTCATTGGGTGAAGGTGGCTACATTTGATTAACTGGTGGATTGTTATGGAAATGTAGCATGAAAGCAAGATTAAAGTAACCTAAATAGCATCTGAATTGTCGTACTGATTTCAGTCAGAAGTAGTGAGGTGGTCTTGTTCTCAGAAAAGATGCAGGATGAGTCTTCAGAATTATCCTTTCTCCTGCAACTGGCCCACTGTGTCTCCAAGGCACAGTAATAATTATTTCAGTGTCCTATTTCTGTGTTGGAGATGTTCAAAACCCGAGACTTCAAGTTCCTATTCAGATCTGCACTCCACTATTCCTCTAACACTGGCTGTCCAAAAGTTTTCTTTGGACTTCTGTTGGGCTTCTGTCTGTACCAATGCATCTTAGTGACAGTGGAGTCTTGGTAGGATCAGTGAATGGTCACCATCTCTCCTTCACTCACTTCAGTTGCTACATTCTGACTCACTTGGCCTTCACAGAGCCCATGTGAGGAATGAGAGCCCGGTGTGATGTCAGGTCAACACAAGAACACTGGAGTTAAACGCAGCAGATAGCAGAGCCAGGTGGCCGCCAGCATGGTTCAGACTGAGGAGGAAGTGCCAGTAGGGACCTTCTCCGGTACCCTAAGCCCCTCCTCACTGCTGCACTGTTAGGGCCGCGATATACTTCATGCAAGGCGACGTATTCACAACACGCCTCACAAGCAACAGGACTCACACGCAACGCGAGCAATGTACTGACTTTACTTGCACGCGTAGATTACGTCTATCCACCAGGGGCAATGCCAGAAAATCGGCAAATTGGCTATTTCATTTCCGGTCTCACTTGTTTTGTATGATGTTGTGACATGAAATGAGGTACAGTCGCTGCCTCCACAGTGATTGAGTTGCACGTTTTTTAATACTGCTGCTGCATTCTTTGTATTCTAACCACTGCTCCACATCATACTCTGCTCTGCCACATATGATTTTGCTACCCCATGTTAAATGTTACAATGTATATTGTTAGATATCTCGTAGTAGTTAGTATTTTGTAATTATAGTTCATGTCCACCAGGGGGCCTAACCCTAACTCTTAACCTAACCACAAAACAATGTATACTAGTGTTATGGTGGACGATTGACATGGCACAACCTTATTGCTAATACTTAAAGTCAACTTTACATAATTAAAGCAACTATTATTAATAGTCAGGCATCTGGTCAGGTAAAGTTGGATTAGTACACGTAATAGGCCTAATCTATACCACAAGTGTGTCTGCTGGGGTGTGGCATGAGTAAATGGTGTCCTGTAGTTGTGTTCTGGGCATACAGCAGCTCTGGATATAACGGACTTTGGATATAACAGACTCTTGTGCCAGGTCCCTTGAAGTTCGTTATAATGGGATTTTAGTGTAGTTAAATATTGCGCACCTCATTACAGTATCTTTGTTACACATCTCTGCTCCCTCCCCCAACCCGGCTCGTAAGAGAGAAACAAGCTCAGGGCTGCCACTAATTCTGCGGGATGGTGAGTTGTATTTTTACACACTTTGTTTTTAGTTGTTTCTATACCGGCAAATTAGACTCCGGACTCCTCATAATATACAGTAGGTTTCTCTTGTCCTGTGCATCTCTTCATTGCTAATAAGCAGTACATATTGAACTGATAAAGGATTCAGTCTATTACAGAAGTAAAGCGGTGTACACCCATTTAGTATCCTATAACTTCACATGTAAAGTATAAATGACGACTGTTAGTTACTTGTCAGCTATGTTGATTTTTAAGACCAGCACATAAGATTAAAATAGTTCCTCCTTAAACAAACCTGGAGAAGGTCTTCACTTCCTTCGTGTTAATTTTGCATCCATAAATGACGTGTTGACTGTTTTCCTGCTGTGCACAATCGATGATGGTTCCATCCATCCATCCATCCATTCCATTCCAGCCTCTGGACATGAGGATGAATGTTCCAGTGCACCGCTTATCCTTCTGGGTCACGGGGAGTCCGGAGCCTATCCCAGAAGCAATGGGCACGAGGCAGGGAACATCCCAGGATGGGGGGCCAGCCCTTCGTGGCACACTCACACACCATTCACTCACACGGGCAATTTAGCAACTCCAATCAGCCTCAGCATGTCTTTGGACTGTGGGGGGAAACCGGAGTATCCGGAGGAAACCCCACGGCGACATGGGGGAAACATGCAAACTCCGCACACACGCGACCCAGGTGGAGACTCGAACCCCGGTCCCAGAGGTGTGAGGCAACAGTGCTAACCACTGCACCACCATGCCGCCCCTACATACATACATACACACGTAAATCATAATTCAACTTTGGAGGAATTTTTCAGCTTTTTCTACTTTTGGGGGGGGGGGTGAATAAACATTGACTTTCTCGCTGGCTTTGAATGCAGTAATTCGCTGTAACAGAAAACGCAGATCCGACTGTGCCATGAAGTCTTGTACGACAGTCCTTTACGACATGAGACCTATCAAGCAGCAACATGTCATCTTTCCGAGTGCGCATGGGTACGCATTCTTGGAACAGAATGACTTAAGACAGATCGTGCAGCACTGTCAGTACCCTTTGCGTGCTGGCTGCACAATCTGTCTTAAGTCATCTTGCTCTCGCGAGGTTTTTGTACCATGTGACATGGTGACATGTGGTGACGTTTTGCAGTGCCGGACAAAAAAAATCTAACCATAATGCATTGCATCAGGACCAGAATGCATTGCTTTAAGACAGGGCTGTAAGTGGCTGCATGAAGTTGAACGCACCCTATTTTTTTTTTTGTTGCCAATAGCAACCTATGACCACACCTAAGATTGGTGACAGAGAACATTTGGAATCAACACCGGGGGCATTTCAGATTTCAACACAGACGGTTTGATTGTTACACTCTGGCAATAGCATCAAGATAAGTGTTATTAGCCAAATAAATCATGAAAACGAGGTTTAACATTTTCTACATGAAGTGCAGGGAGATTATCAGTCAATGTGTATGATTTAGTGTTGTTTTGTGCTATAGTATAGGCTGAAACCTGTGGTTATCATCAAAAACAAAATGCGGCAGGGCTGGACTGGTAATCTGGCATACCGGGCAAATGCCCGGTGGGCCGACGCACTTGGGGGCTGGTCGATTTAATATGATTTTTTTTTTTAATTGGCCAACGACCGGCCCATAAAGCAGGGACATCGGCCCATTGGTTCATTTTCTATACTGACACTGGGCTGGCCTAATCATCTCTTAACAGGCTCCACCCCTCCCCCTCTGTTTCTTGTGTCAGATGCAGTCAGTGGCTCAGAACCAGAAATCAGTGGATTTAGGATGGAGAAGCAAAAGCGCAAGGGGGGTGCAGAGAAGTTGCGGGCCAAAAAAAAAAAAAATCTAGAGGTTGATGCCTCAACATGTGCAAAAATAACCGACATGTTTAGTGCTGTAGCTTCGGTTTCCAAGCCAACAGTAACGTTACCTGACGACACTAAACAGGTGAACATAGCACATGGAGGAGAGGTGACTAGTCATGGCGGCACCCAGGCAGAG
Source organism: Brienomyrus brachyistius (assembly GCF_023856365.1). Lineage (NCBI taxonomy): Eukaryota > Metazoa > Chordata > Actinopteri > Osteoglossiformes > Mormyridae > Brienomyrus > Brienomyrus brachyistius. Next base: position 4,655,790 of record NW_026042306.1, on the reverse strand, counting down.
GAGCAGGTATCTGACAGTGAAGTCAAGGAGGGACAGAGACAGAGTGAGCAGGAGGAGTGTAGTTGAAACGGTAAGCATGGTAGCTACATGATTTAACAGGGAGGGAGTGTTAAACAGGGCGGATGCAGCAGGATAGCGTGTGTGGGCCTGGCTGGGCCACGAGGAAGATGATGATTTACCTAAATTAATGAATATTATAATTAATGGTGGGCCGTTATCGGCGTTAACGTGCTGTGTTAATGCGAGACTCTTATTGCGCGATAAAAAAAATATTGCCGTTAATCTATTCACAAAGTTGGGAGCTGGGTCTTATACTATGCAAGCTATGATGAAAGAATGAAAAAGTATATCAAAGACATCGCATTCGGAAATGATCAGATTTTGTGAGAGAAAAACACAGACATAGCAGATTCGGAAGGGATTAAAATCACCAAGTATGTCTGTGAAACAAAACATTCTCTAACGACCCCCTGAAACACTAGTTACTTTTAATCATTATTTAGGTAGCACAGATATTCTGAATGTCTTTGGCAGAATTCAGATGATTAATTTCTAAATTAATCTAGATAAAAAATAATCCATGCCCACCCCTAATTATAATAAAGCAAACTAATCGTTGTCACTATTATAAAGTCTGTCATATTATCAGTCTGTTACTGCACTAGCGACTCGGTCAGCTAATGTCAAATTACACAGCATAAGCTATTTTGCATTGTTTTTGTAGCTAGGTTAGCAGAGTTAACTTATTCAATTGCAACTTCTGCTGACTATTCTAATGGTAACCCTTTAAAACACATAACGGCCGTCGACAGCCCTTCTCTAGAAAAACTTAGATGATGCTATTTGATTATTTTAATTATTCAATCATTTATCTCTGTCCTTATGTATAGTCAATTTTTGGGAATGGAACAGTAGATATGCATATCTACAGGGACCGCAACGATGGTGTACTTGTTGGTTGTGTCCGACCGATTGTGGTGGGCCGGTCTAAGCGAAAATGCCAGGGCCCTTTTTTTTGTCCCAGTCCAGCCCTGAAATGCGGTAATCGTAAGTATTAACAGGAATGTTAAATCTGCATTTGCATGATTTCAGAAACTACTGAGAGGTATGAAGAGAAAGGATGACATCACTAGTTTCTTACACACAAAGAGGAGGGATCAGGGAGGAAAAGCAGACGTAGTTGCGGATGGCGAAAGAGGAGAAGGAGCAAGAAGAAGAAGATCAAGCTGAGCCAGGGCAAGAAGATGAAACAGGTAAGCAGCAGAGGAAGTATGAATAGACATACACTCCAAAGCTGAGGTGCTAGGGAGGAGAGACTGCCTGAGTTCCCTGGATTTGATGTATTTTAACCATATATGGTACATGCAGTATTAGAGAATGTAACACCTGCAAATGTATAAAGAAACAGCTTTGATTTTGCCACCCCAACTGATTTCCATGCCACCCTCATGCCACCCTAAGAAAATTTCTCTAGATCCGCCCTTGTCGGTGAACAAGGGAATGTTACCTGGCTAACTAGCCCCAGGTAGCTTACATGCCCTCCCTTAGGCTGCTTTCCTCACACTGTTCAGTGAGTAAAAGTAGTTTCAGCATGAGGAAGAGCAGACTCATAACTTTAACCCTGCAGCTAAGATAATTGCATATTTCAGCTTAAATGTAGCTTGAATGTTTCCTGGTCAACATTAGACAGAGGAATACAAGCCAGCTAACCCCTAGTCAGTGCCCCCCCCAGCGGAGACACCGGGTTGGTCTCATAAGCTCTTGATCTGAGCTTCTCCGAAGAGATGTTGAGGCACACTGTTGAGGCTCTTCAGGTGGGCCCCAGTCAGCAGGAGACAGCAGGTCCATCCAGAGCAGACTACAGCAGCAGGGATCAGGAAGAGGAATCCTTGAGATCCTGGGGTCCCTCACACATTAACAAGCAGCACGAAATGGCACTGAATAATAAACGTTTATGTCTGACACACTTGTCCTTTTTTAATTCCAAATACTATATTGGGAAATAAAAGAATAATCTCCTCCTTTTGCATACAGAATGAAATATTGTTATTTACGTCTAAAATGGAGTAATGGAACCCCCTAATGTTGAGGTTTTAAGTAACAACTTCCATTAATATTACCTTCAGCAGACCAATTAGAACCAACTTCTATACTGGATTTATCCGTGTGTATGGAGCCACCATTTTCAGAGTTACTGTGTGTTATGTCTGCTGTACAGCCCTGATGTGGTAGCTGCTGAAATCATTCACTGGGGCGAAGCAGAAACAGCAGTGTACTCCAACACCTTAACCATGGAGCCATGCAGCTCAAAGCCACGAAGAGGAAGTTTCGCATCAAAGGAAGTTCAAAATGCCTGATCGTCATGAGAATTTCCCCACAGGGATCAATAAAGTGTTATTATTATATTTCAGGCTTACCTGGATTAAAGGGCATGTTGTTAGTGTATAGTGCTTAGAATGTTTAATTACTCTTATTTTCTTAACTTGTATAATAGATGAGCCATCATATCCTTAATGTGTATTGATATATGCAAAGGGAGGAGAAGGGAACAGACCCAAGGTGCAGAGTAAGAGCTAATGTTGAGTAAAATAGCATTAGAGAAATAAATTTAAAACAAATTCATGGTTTATGTCCATGGTTAATGTCACATTAACTTTATCCAGTCTCCTAGCAGAATATGTTGAGCAGGGTTTCAAGTGAGCTGGAAAGATCTGGAACAGGGTTCTGACACCTTCGTTTAATGAATAAATAAATCTTATTGCCAATTTCATACATGAAATTTGCAGATGACACCAAGGTGGGTGGTGTAGCAGATACTGAATTAGTGGCTCAGCAGCTACAGCGGGATCTTGATTTAATTAGTGACTGGGCCGATACCTGGCAGATGAAATTTAACGTCGATAAATGTAAGGTACTCCATCTAGGGAGCAGAAATATAAAGTACAGGTATTTCATGGGTGTCACTGAAATAAAGGTAGCTGATCATGAGAAAGACCTTGGTGTGTATGTTGATGCTTCCATGTCCCATTCTCGCCAGTGTGGGGAAGCAATAAAAAAGGCCAATAGGATGTTGGGGTATATCTCCAGGTGTGTGGAGTTTAAGTCAAGGGAGGTAATGCTAAGATTATACAATTCCTTGGTGAGACCTCACCTAGAATATTGTGTGCAGGTTTGGTCACCATATCTTAAAAAGGACATTGTGGCCTTAGAAAAGGTGCAGCGTAGGGCCACAAAAATGATTCCTGGTCTTAGAGGAATGTCATACGAGGAACGGTTACTTGAGCTAAATCTGTTCAGTCTCAAGCAAAGGAGATTGAGGGGGGACATGATCCAGGTATATTAGATTCTAACAGGTTTGGATGCTGTTCAACCAAATAGTTACTTCAGCATTAGTTTAAATACACGAACTCGTGGCCATAGGTGGAAATTAGCGGGAGAACATTTCAAGCTGGATTTAAGGAAGCACTTCTTTACGCAGCGTGTAGTCAGAGTATGGAATAGCCTTCCTGATAATGTAGTGCAAGCTGAATCCTTGGGTTCCTTTAAATCAGAGCTAGATAAGATTTTAATGACTCTGAGCTATTAGTTTAGTTCTCCCCAAGCGAGCTTGATGGGCCGAATGGCCTCCTCTCGTTTGTATAGTTCTTATGTTCTTATGTTCTTATAAAGTTCAAGAGTTTTTTTCATTTGTTGCATCCTGGCCTTCCTTCCAGTTGATGCCATAAAGATCAGTATTTCCCACACAAAGACTTTGCTTGTAGGGCTCCAGACTGGGACAATTTATTCACATTTTGAGATCATTTTTGGAGACAGTGTCACTAAATTTTATAATAAGGTACAGCAGTGCAACGTAACATTTGTTTGTTTTTGTCTGGAATACTGTTGCTTTTTTAAATACATCCAAAATATCTTATACCTGAGTGTGATATCTGAACGGTATCAAAAATTATATATCGCCTAATACTATTAAACATTTTGGTTATATATGACCCAATCCACCGGATTAAATTATACCACAAGTAAGTGTTACGCGTAGTTACAAAATTCTCTGCTGCTAGAACTAAAAGTTAGTCTTCATGTACAAACGTCTAAGAACTGTGGTTTTCGTAGGTATTACATGCTTATACCCAGATACACTATATGGACAAATGCTTTGGGACACAGGAGCCAGGCCATGTCCAACATTAATGCCTGACCTCACAAATGCTCTTCTGGATGAATGGAAAAAAAATCCCACAGACACCCTCCAAAATCTTGTGGTCAGCCTTTCAGGAACATTGGCAGCTGTTACAGCTGCAAGGGGGGGACCAACTCCACATTGATGCCTAAGGATTTCATATAATTTCCTGTAAGTATTGTGGCCAGATGTCCCAGTACTTTTGTCCATAGAGTGTAGCTGGAAGACTCAGGTTAGGCTCGGCTGATGTGCTGCATTGTCGGCTTAGTTAGCAGTGGCTTACAGGAGTTGTGCCAAGTGCGGCTTATGCACGGCAATCAGGGTGTTGGCAAAAAGTAAGAGGACCGATTCATTTATGCTACCATTGGCGCAGTTATGCTCAGGCCATGGTTGCATATCATAAGGCAACCGGTAAGGATCCATGAACTAAGTTTTCCCGTTTTACAACAACTCTGTACATAAATAAGGAGCCTACCGTCCATTTTTGTGTCAATAACATATTTATGCACATTATGATTTTTTTATGATGAGGTGTTCTCTTAGGCTCCTCAAAACTACCCAACCTATGAATCTGCTGTGGGTCCCAATTTTAATAGTTTTATTAATATATTTTTTTTAATTTGCGAATACAAAAAATGTCGTCTTTACTGCAAAAAGTCATCCCTTATGTGTAATGTAATGCTTTTTTTTTACCACTGGATGTCGACATAGACCGTGGAAAGCCGGTCAAAGTAAGTGGGACACCTAGCGGTAATTACAATATTTATTGTTAAATCAATGTAAAAAAAATAAAAAATTTAAATGTAATGATTTGTGCTTTTTTATGAATTTGGATCTCTTTAGAGCAAACATATTCAAATGGTTTGCTTTTATGACGCTCTAAGTGACTGCGCAAGCCCCTCAAAGTGCCTTATGCCTCAATTCATTTCAATGGGCTTTCCCGACATTTGGGTAATTGTTTATTCCAAAGCCTCGAAAACACTCTGAACTGTAATTTTTCATGCAAAATGCATAATTTGTTGTATAAAATATGCTGACTTCTAAAAAACAATTTATTAAAAGAAAATAAAAAGGGCATGCCATTATATATTTGGTTGCTTTTTGCCACCGTTTGACTGCTTTTCTGCTCAGTAACTGTGCCTGGTCCTTCCCTGCTGTAAAGCTATTTTAAGTGCCTCTTGCTAGCTCACCATTTGGTCACTGACAAAAGATAAAAGAAGCCGACCACCCAGACGGGCAGGCGCCCAGAGTAATTACTGCCATAGAGCTATTACGTGTACGGGGAATGCAAAGAAAGAAACTAAACTGATACAAACAAACCAGCCCATTTCAAAACAAAAACATTTCGCTGCTATTTTGCAACATTCTGGATATTTCAGAGCACAATGTTTACCTTCTGTGGAAAGAGCTAAATCCCAGATGAAAAGCAAAGTCACAAAATATTCCTGCAGGAGCGCCGAAACCCCCTCCCCCGCTGTTCCCCCCAGTTCAGGAGTGGACGCGTCTGCTCAGAAGCTGCAAGGCTTTTGGCACAGTGAGAGCGTTTGGAGAAGCTCGGGGAAAGGAGCAGTCGAGCCCAGAGGACCCCCCCCCCGCGGAAGTGAATGCGTCTTTTCCGGTGCTGCAAGGGTTTTACACGGTGCCAGCGTTTGGAGAGGCCCAGCTCGGCGAAATATTAGGTAAGTTGAATCCTAAGTCTTTAGGACCCAGAGCGTATTCACAGTGGGCTGTCTTTTCGGAGCCTGTTTTTTTCTGTTTTTATTACGAGTTTAGCTGTTTATTACTAGCTATCATTTTTTCTAGGTTTCATACCTTTAGCCCCATCCCTTCCGCATTGCCATAACTGTGGTTTCATATTTGATTAGGATTTAGTTTTTTTCATGGGCGTTGAATGCAGGCTCTGCCCTAATCTCATTAAATTTGAATACTGGGTCCTTAGGACCTATACGGAGTCAGAGGCGCCATTTTGGTCACGCAAACTTTTTTTTTCCCTTTTATTGGTGTTATACCATCCTGAGATATGCCCCGAAACACACAAAGTCAGCGCACCACAACTGAATCCCAACATGTTTAAAAAAATGCTTCTAAACCGCAAATTAAATTGTAAAGTGGGCAAGAGTATAAGCTGGCTCCATGTGAGGGACCGCGATGGCAGGCATGAGGCACACAGCTAAATTAGAAAAAAATCCTTTTTAATTTACAAAAAGAAAACAATTTAACAAAAGAAATAAACCTGGGCCCACAAAGAAAATCAACATCACACCACAGCTAACAATACAACTAAACCAACAAGCTGACTTCTCAAACAAGACACCATAAGGACTATATATACTGGTTGGCCAACCCACAAGATACAAAAGAAAAAAGTAACAATGACAAATACCACAAATAAATCAAAACAGAACAATCAACTAATACTTCAATCATAATAAACAAAATCAAATTAACTCCAAAAACATACCTAAACAATAAAATAAAACTAAATACCAAACTATTCCACCCCCAACAAACAACCAGTTGGAGTTGTCCAATTTCCTGTCTTTTAGCCCAGCTTCCATATTGGCCACCTCTTTGCCTGGAACAGCCGGGAATCCCTTCAGTACTCCACACGGTAAATCAAAAAGAAACAATTAAACTCAAGACACATTATTCCACAGTTAACTAAATGTGCGCGCTTCATCCAGCAAACTGGGTAAATGTGTTAAATAAAGAAACAAAATAATTAAATATTTAAATCATTTAATTAATTAAATATTAATTAAATCAAATATTAATTATCAATATGCTACAACTAAACAAACAAAAACCATGAAATGATACCTCCCTTCAACTTAACTGTGTGGCTGTAGAGGCAGCCATCACACACATCCCCCCTTCAGAAACCTCGCTGCAGCAGCGGGACAGATAATCTGCTGTGACGTTGTCTCGGCCCGGAACATGGACGATTGTAAACCGGAAGGGCTGCAGGGCCAGGTACCATCTTGTGATCCTCCCATTAGTGTCTTTCATACGTTCCAGCCACTGAAGAGCCTTGTGGTCGGTCTCCAACATAAATTCCCTACCCAGTAGATAATATTTAAAGGAATCCAGGGCCCATTTGATAGCCAAAGCCTCCTTCTCGATGGTGGAATAACGACACTCCCTGGGAAAAAGCTTACGGCTTATAAAAGCAACAGGATGTTGGTCCTCTGGAAGACCCTGCAAAAGCACAGCCCCAATTCCCCTGTCGGAAGCATCAGTCTGTACAATAAATGATTTATCAAAGTCTGGATTGTGAAGCACTGGGTCCTTACTCAAGGCCTGCTGGACATCACGAAATGCTGCTGTTGCTTCGGCAGTCCACTGCACCTGATTAGGAGATCTTGAGCCAGTCATATCAGTCAGTAGAGCAGCCCTAGCTGAAAAGTTGGGTATGAAACGATGGTAAAATCCAGCCATCCCCATGAAGGACCTCAGCTGCTTCCTCGTCTGTGGCAGAGGACACGCCTCAATAGCCTTGACCTTCTGAACCTGGGGCCTTACCACTCCACTACCTACAATGAACCCCAGATATTCAGTCTCCATTTTAGCAAACACGCACTTTGCAGGATTGACGGTCACGCCTGCAGAATGCAGACACTCCAGCACTCTCTGCAAGTGATCCAAATGCTCTTGCCAGGTGTTGCTGAAAATGACAATGTCATCCAAGTATGCACAAGTAAAATCTGATAGTCCATCCAATACCCGATCCATCAGCCTTTGGAAGGTTGCGGGGGCCCCATGCAAGCCAAAAGGAAGAACCGTAAATTGGTAAAGACCCCATGGGGTCCTAAATGCTGTTAACTCCCGAGACCGCTTGGTCAAGGGTACTTGCCAATAACCTTTACACAAATCCATTGTGGTCAAATACTTTGCCTTACCTAAACGGTCAATCAACTCATCAATCCGTGGAGTTGGATATGAATCAAACTTTGAAACAGAGTTAAGATACCGGAAGTCAATACAAAATCTAATTGTTCCATCCTTCTTGGGAACCAAGACCACCGGATTACACCACTCACTCCTTGAAGCTTCAATAATCCCCCTTGCCTGCATAAAATCCACTTCCTCCTTTAGAGCTCCAAGAAGACGTTCTGGTATCCTATAACTCCTACGCTTTACCGCTGCATCAATTTTCAAACAAATATCATGCACCACCAAATGTGTACGACCCGGATGCTCCTCAAATACCTCCGGATTAAGTAAGGATTTCACCTGCATCTGTTGCTGTTCGGTGAGATGGCCCAGATCCACTTCAGGGGTCGAGGGTAGAGGCAAGTACTCATCTACCTCTTCCTCTTCTTCCACACTCCTGATCAGCAACACCTTACTCCCTTCTTCAGGTCCTGGCACCCACTCTTTCAAAAGGTTCACATGAAGCACTCTACTGGACCGATGGTGCCCTGGAGTGGCAACCTGATAAGTAGTAGATCCCAACTTCCTCTGCACCTCAAAGGGACCTTGCCATTTTGCCAACAATTTGCTTTCAGTAGTAGGCAACATCACCAAAACCTTCTGCCCGGGGGCAAAGCTCCTCTGCCGAGCTGATCGATCGTACCAAACCCTCTGACGATGTTGCGCATCTGCCATATGCATTTGAGCCAGCTCACTCATATCTTTCAGTTTCTCTCTCATCTGTACCACATACGAAATAACATTAACAGACTTGGTCTTCCCCTGGTCCTCTTCCCAAGTTTGTCTCAACAAGGAGAGCGGCCCTCTAACCTCATGCCCATAAAGCAACTCGAAGGGGGAAAACCCTGTAGAGGCCTGTGGTACTTCCCTGTACGCAAAGAGCAAATAGGGGAGCCATTGGTCCCAGTCTGAACCCGTATCATTTACAAATCGCCGGAGCATCTGCTTAAGAGTTTGATTAAACCGTTCCGTCAACCCATCTGTCTGTGGATGGTAAGGTGTAGTCCGCATGCTTTTAATACCAAGTAGCTTGTATACCTGTTGAAGCAGTGATGACATAAAATTAGTTCCCTGGTCTGTTAAAATCTCCAAAGGAAACCCAACCCTTGAAAATAATTGCACCAAGGAAAATGCCACAGCCTTTGCCTTAACAGACTTTAAGGGGAAAACTTCAGGGTATTTTGTTGCATAGTCTGTAACAACCAACATATACCGATTACCCATTTTGCTCCTCTCCACTGGACCAACAACATCCATACCCAATCGCTCAAATGGAGTAGCAATGATAGGCAAAGGCTGAAGTGGAGCTTTAGAAGGGCCTTTGGCTGATGTCAACTGACACTGAGGGCAGCTTCTACAGAATTTAGCCACATCAGACTGCAAGCCAGGCCAATAGAAATGCCGTTTAATACGAGCTGTAGTCTTGTGTCTCCCCAGATGACCAGCCCAAGGAATGGAATGACCCAAGGTAAGTACAAGTTGCCGAACCATATTAGGGACCATCAACTGTACTACTGACCCCTGCCGTCGATACAACACACCTTTCTGCAGGAAATACTTTTCCCTTCTGTCCACCAGCCTCAGTTCTTGCCTCCCCCTCCCTTACCCCCGGGAAAAAGGGAGCCAAACTTGAATCGTTGTGCTGCATTTCCACCATGTTAACCGGGATCTCATAACCCAAGAGCATGTCAGGAGCTACACCCTCTGGCGGATTCACAACAGTATGCTGAAATTTCTCACGCCGCCTTTGGGTCCGTGGCTTCCTAGACTTCCCAGGCCGCGTCTCCAGGTCAACACCAAAAAAAGGCAGTCCACTGAGGGTTGAAGGAGGTTCTTCTACCCGTTTACCTCGGGCCCGGGTAACCACAATATTACAGTTCTGGATTGGAGATAACAGGTCAAAAAGGACTGGCATATCCCGGCCCAAGACCACTGGAAACGGCAAACGATCAGCAACGCCAACCGTTAATAAATAGACTTGACCACCGACCTCAATGTAAACATCCGCTGTAGGGTAAAACTTCTCGTCCCCATGTATACAGCAAATGGGAAGAGTCTCCAGTAAACTGATTGCATTGGTGGGTACAAACTGTCTCTGAACCAGGGTCTGGTCACTACCTGAATCAATTAAAGCTTTAAGAGGTCTCCCGTTTATTTTAACAGACCTGGTTTGATGTGCACCCAACATGGGTTTTACTTCCGAACATGGCACCAAACACATTTGGGTGAGCTTAGCTGGATTCCTAGGGCACCTAGACTTGATATGACCATCTTGTCCACACAGATAACACACAGGTATTTTACCTTGCTTTGATGCTGACTGATTCTCTCTCATAAGGAGCTTACTCCCCCCCGATGTTGGATTTTGAGGGTACTGAGCGGGTGTTTGCCTATGGGAGACTCTGGCAGTTTTCCATGCTGCATAACTCCATGGTTCCCCCTTCCTGCGAGCAGCTACAAACACATCAGCCAGATTGGCCGCCTCAGCAGCAGATACTGGATCATGTTCCCTAATCCAGACCTGCAATTCTGGAGACAACATCCTGAGATACTGTTCCAGAATAATTACTTCCCCAATCTCACAGACTGTCTTACCATGGGGCTGAGTCCATTTGTTATACAGCTCCTTCAGCCTCACATACAACTCTTTAGGGGTTTCTCCACGTCCAACTTCTGAAGAGCGAAACCTCTGTCTGTAAGCCTCAGGGTTGATGTCATATTTCCTTAAAATTGCTGCTTTTACACAATCATAATCATTAGACTCATCCAAATCCATCTGAACATACGCACTCCTGGCCTTACCAGTTAACAGGGGGAGGAGGCGAAAAACCCAGTCCAGCTTGGGCCACCGGCATGCTGCAGCAATTCTTTCAAATGTTAACAAAAAATGCTCCACATCATCGTCATCCATTAACTTTTCCAATTTAGGGTCACTAAAGGAGCGGGGCTGCCCCGTGAAAGTACTGACTCGCTCACGGCCTGGTACAAGCATACCTGGGGCTTGTGGGGGTGGGTAGAGTCCCTCAGAAACCTCCTGTGACTCTGGTCCTGTCACCAATAGCTCTGGAACAGAAGTGCGAGCCTGCACCTCCAGCTGCAAAAGTTGAAATTGATGTTGTAAAGCTTTAAAGCGCTGCTCCTGTCGTGCCGCTTCTTCACTCATCCGTGCTTCTCGTGCCTCTTGCTGCCCCATAAATGCCCGAAAGATTGCTGGCAGTTCTGCTAAGGACTGTTCTCCCATGGTTTCCCCGTCGGTGCCTATAGGGCCTTCAGAGGCTCCAGCTTCTTCTACCTCAGCCCCAGCAGTCTGGGCCTCTAGCCCAGCCTGTATCTCTGTCCCAGCCCAGCTCACTTTCAATCCTTTACCTCCACGGAGCATCATTCAAAAACTTAACCAAAAAACTGTGTCCTCTACCCAACGATCCCACCGCTGCCACCATATGTGAGGGACCGCGATGGCAGGCATGAGGCACACAGCTAAATTAGAAAAAAATCCTTTTTAATTTACAAAAAGAAAACAATTTAACAAAAGAAATAAACCTGGGCCCACAAAGAAAATCAACTTATCACACCACAGCTAACAATACAACTAAACCAACAAGCTGACTTCTCAAACAAGACACCATAAGGACTATATATACTGGTTGGCCAACCCACAAGATACAAAAGAAAAAAGTAACAATGACAAATACCACAAATAAATCAAAACAGAACAATCAACTAATACTTCAATCATAATAAACAAAATCAAATTAACTCCAAAAACATACCTAAACAATAAAATAAAACTAAATACCAAACTATTCCACCCCCAACAAACAACCAGTTGGAGTTGTCCAATTTCCTGTCTTTTAGCCCAGCTTCCATATTGGCCACCTCTTTGCCTGGAACAGCCGGGAATCCCTTCAGTACTCCGCACGGTAAATCAAAAAGAAACACAATTAAACTCAAGACACATTATTCCACAGTTAACTAAATGTGCGCGCTTCATCCAGCAAACTGGGTAAATGTGTTAAATAAAGAAACAAAATAATTAAATATTTAAATCATTTAATTAATTAAATATTAATTAAATCAAATATTAATTATCAATATGCTACAACTAAACAAACAAAAACCATGAAATGATACCTCCCTTCAACTTAACTGTGTGGCTGTAGAGGCAGCCATCACACTCCAATTTAGAATAGCTTTCTGTTTTTCAAATATTATGTATAAAATAATAAATTATGACAATTTTTATTAACATATTAAGATGTTTTATTACATTTATGATATTTACACTGTAAAAATATCCATGCTCTTACAAGACAAAGTACTGTATTTCAATTATACTAAGTGTCCATATTATTGCAAATACAGGACTGTTATTTTCCCCAACTTCGCATGCATTCTGGGTATTGCAAAAGCTGTTGGAGATCACGAGCCTGAAGACATTTTACGGCTTTACTGTGACAGTCTCCAAACCTGCTATCAGAAAGAGCATCACCTCTGGGGTAACATGTGTTTCTGTAGATTTATTCATATTATTAGTTGGTCATTAGATAATTATGGTGAACTCTGTTGTTCAATGTATAAAATTTAACTGTTAACCCTGCTGAAAAAAAAACAACAAAGACCAGCATAGCTGGTAACCAGCATGACCAGCATAATGCATGTGATTATACCAGCATATATTGTATTTTAGTGCCGGGTGACCAGCATCATTAATGAAATATTGCTGGTGGAACAGCTTCAGTTGCAAGTGTGGAAAGAAAATTGGACATTGGTAGACCCGGGAGGGGAGGCATATTGGGTCTGTTATGTCTTAGGCAAGAAGAGATTGTTTTGAATACTGCGCGACCTCGCTTCATGATAGCTGTCTGCAGTTAGTTCCACAGACACTGAAGAGAGATCAGACCTTAGAGAGACAGACAGTGGAGTACGGGGGGAACTGCCTGCGGAAGGTATTCGAAGCTACCCCAACTGGTGCACATAGAGTTGTAGTTATAAAGTAGTCGCAGTAGGCCTTATGCAATATGTTATGGGTAGTACAAATATATTATTATGTTAATCCTATTAAATGTTAACCATGTATTTACAGTGATTCAAAGACAATATGTCAATACCAATCTTGAATCAAAGGTCAACCAAATATTCACAGTGATTCAAAGTCAATATAATCAATATCTATATTCTTATCTCAGGTAGCCTAGCAGTCAAGACATGCTCTGGTAAACTGATCAAAATGGGTAGGTTTTACCTTGCTGCCAATGTGAACCTTTAGAACTTGGTTTGTTAGTGTTTTGTGACCAATCAGGACTTAGAAGTCCTTACAGGGAATTGGTTATTATAGTCTATCAACTGGTTGCTCTTTGTTCTCGGGGTACCTGGTGCTAGAGTGTGACGGGAGCACTTTGCTGGATTGCTTGAATAAAAGAGAACTCTCTCACCAACTGAGAGGTCTGGGCCCATATTCACAAAGCTTCTTAAGCCTAAAAGTTGCTCCTAGTGATGAAATTCTAAGAAAAATCTTAGAATTATGGCATTTTCCTAGAATTTCCCCTTAAATTTAGGATTAAATCTTAGTAACGATAAAAATGATTCACAAAACATATTAGCCCTAAAAACAGCTTCTAAGGTAAAATTTGTTAAGAGTAGAGAGGAGGACTTTTAAGAGGCTTAAGAGTTTCTATAGCAGAGGACAAAATGACGGACAGAAGAAATATTCTCCAAACACTGAATGATCATGAGTTAATTAAACGCTACAGATTGGATCATGATGGGATAATGTTTGTGGTCGAACTTATTAGAGATGCGCTCACATCTCCCACTCAACGTAGTAATGCCATAACGCCAGAAATGAAAGTGATTACAACACTGAGGTATTTGGCAACTGGAAAAATGCAACAGTGCAGTAGTGATGACTTGTGTCTGTCACAACCTTCCATCAGCAGAGTGATCACACAAACTATTGAAGCGCTTTCACAGTCTCATATAGTGAAACAGTTCATTTCATTTCCACTGGACGTTCGCACTCTGCAGGCTCACAAAAGGGCATTCATGGACATAGCGGGGTTTCCCGGTGTTGACGGTGTAATTGATGGGACACACATCTGCATAATCACACCATCGGAAAATGAAGATGTTTTTGTCAACAGAAAGAGGTTCCACAGCATCAACACGCAACTTGTTTTCAGTGCAGATTACAAGATTTTAGACATTGTTGCAAAGTGGCCAGGCTCAACACATGATGCCAGGATACTGTCCGAGAGTGGCCTGAAACAGCTTTTTGAAGGACATTATGTGCCAGTTAACTGTCATTTGTTAGGGGACAGTGGCTATCCATGCAAACCATGGCTCCTCACACCGTACCTCCGCCCAGACCCAGGACCACAGCTAAACTACAACAGGTACTAAACAGTAGACTAACAGTGAATCATTGTGCATGAAAATAAAGTGTAGTTACAAATGTGCTCGAATATACCACAAACAAGAGAAGGCTCTTTAATCAAACATATCCACATTATTGTTGAGTACATTAGGCCACCTTAACTTATATCTTTTGATATTTTCTCTTTTAGAGCCCACAAGAAAACACGTTCAGTAGTTGAGCGGGGTATTGGCCAGCTGAAGAGGAGGTTTCATGTGTTGCATGGAGAAGTGCGCCTGTCACCAGCTAAGGTCTGCAAAGTCATTACAGCCTGTGCAGTGCTTCACAACATCTGCAAAGTACGACAAATCCCCGAACCTCTCGAAAGCAGCCATGGTAACAGTGATGAAGGTGATTGTAATGAATATGATGAAGACATTCAGTTTACCCAGGGGAGAGACATGTCCCAGAGTGGGCTTCGTCACAGAGCTCAATTTACAAATTTGCATTTTAGGTAAGTGACAGTAACTGCTCTCTGTAGCCCATTGAACAATTATTCCATACAACTATAGTTGAACACAAATGCTGTTATAAAGACCACATGACCATGATACACTTTTTATTTTTCATTCTTTTTACATTTTAGCAGCTCAATTTTTAGCTTATAATACTCCTCCTGTAAACAGAGAACTTTTTTGTGCTGTGTGAGAGTATCAATTTCGATCTCCAATTTTCTTTCCAGCAGGGATGGTGTTGAGGTGGCTGCAGCAGGCTGGTTTATCTGATACACTGGCCGAGGGTCACACATCTGCGACGTTGACGGTCGCGGTTCCTCTGATGGTTCCATGCTGCAAAAAATGCAGAAAACAATTCTTTTGTTTATTGTTTTGTTTGTTGTTCACATGCGAGTGCACAAAAGATGGCACATTGTCTATATATTAAACAGCACTTGTTCTTGACAAATAAAATTTGACTTGAATTTGAAATGTCACATACACAGTCATACACTGTACGATATGCAGTGAAATGGTTATACGACCGCCCGTGACCTTAAAAATAAAAGCTTATTAATAGGAAATAAATATGAATAAAAAGAAATACAACAGAAAATACATTTAGCTAGGATAAAAATATTCTGTACAATATAGAGAATATTGAAATTTTAGTATAAATAAAAAGTAAAAATATCTATTTATTTGCCTATTGTACACTTTAAAAATTTCGTCCTACCTTTGTTGTATTCCCATTAGCTGGATCATTGAGCTGTCTGTGCCTTCCTTCAGCCCAGTGACAGATATTTCTGAGTGTCCAAGTACATTAAATACAGTTTCCGCTACCTGAGACAGTTGTTTAGCGGGTGGTCCTCCACCTAAAAACACAGTAGCTTAGGTGTACAGTCCTGTAGGCATATTCAATCAAACCAGATATAGTAACAAACTGCAATAATCACTCACCTGTGCTTGAAGAATCCCGTTTGTGTGCTGCAATCTCCCTCCTGGCTTGAGACGGCAACACATACCACCGCTTTTCACATTCCTCACTGGTGCGCACAACCAGAGGGAAAGAGGAGTTTATCTGCTGAGATATTTTCTCCCAGGTCTGCCTCTTTCCTTGAGCTGTGACACTGGAGCCAAATTTACCTTTTAAAATTGCTTTCTTTTCTTCAACTAACTGAGCTAAAAGTAAACACTGCTCTTCTGTCCAATTTGGTTTTCGTGGTCTTTTACTTCCTTCCATCTCTCTTGGATTGTTGGCTACATACCATCCAAAAGTGCATCTTGAATAGACTGGCCTGCAATCATGTACATTGGTAAAAGCTGAGCCATTTTGCTCCAATCAATCTGAAATGGATTACAAGTAATAAAATCAGTATGGTAAATAAATGTAAGAACCTAATTATAGTAACTGCTGCGTGGAAATTGGTTGCTTTAAAAGTAGACACATTTTCAACATTTGACTATTTTAATTACCTTTAATATATTTTGCCTATAACAGAAACTTTGCATAAAGTATCCTGTAGTCATGATTATACAATTTCTTTATATACAAACATTATGATTTCACTGTCTATTCTATTATCATATATTCTATTTTTACCAAAAGTCCATTTTATGACCTTTACAGATTTTTTTTTTGTTATCAACCAATCACAGTCCTTGAATTGCTGCATCATCCCTAGCAACGGAGTCGACCACACCTCCTCACTAAGATAAAGGTTTTTGTACTTTCCTTACTCAGAGTTGCTCTAAGACGTTTTCTAAATCACTTTTAGTCTAAGACTCCCAGCTAGGACGCTTTAGGCTAAGATATGAGCTATCTGAGAGCATTCTAAGAAGCTTTGTGAATACGGGCCCTGGAGTTTAATTCTAAGCGGCTCAACTAGAGTAATCAGAGAGGTTGGTTGATTCATAATTTTCTTACCACACAAGCAGACCAGAATTAACTATTATAGACCAGCATGTAAACAGTTGAATAGGACAGTTGTCTCAGGGTTGCCAACTCTCCCGCATATGGAATTACACACAGTCAGACCCTCACGCTCAAGCAAGAAGTGCTACTGCAAATCTATATTATTCTGTTATAAACCAAAAGTTAGATACATTAAAAGCATTGGAGTACAGACTATTTAGGTACTGTAATAAATCTATTAAAGACATGTAAAGGTGTGTGCAGACGTCTCAAATTGAAAATCTGCGCAACATTTAAGGTGGACCGGAAAATCCGAATAAGACGCTGCGAATAATAAATAAGACTGGTGTGTGAGTGTGCCCTGCGATGGGCTGGCCCCCCATCCTGGGTTGTTCCCTGCCTCGTGCCCATTGCTTCCGGGATAGGCTCCGAACTACACGTGACCCAGAAGGATAAGCGGTTTGGAAAATGGATGGATGGATGGAATAATAAATATGACTGGAGTGTGAGTGTACCCTGCGATGGGCTGCCCCCCCATCCTGGGTTGTTCCCTGCCTCGTGCCCATTGCTTACGGGATAGGCTCCGGACTCCCCGCGACCCAGAAGGATAAGCGGGTGGATGGATGGAATAATAAATAAGTTACGTGTGATCCCGCTGCAAATAATAATACGTAATACGTTATTTACATGAATGCGCACACATCCGGAGTGCAGAAAAGGTGAAAGCGTAAGAGCAGGATCCGATGAATGCGGTAGGCAGGGGTCTTAAGTCCCACGCATTAACAGTGAGACACGCGTTTCTCCCATAATGTAATCTATCTTAAAGGTTTTGATGAAACTTGAGAGCCTTGAATAAAATAAGGCAACAATTTGCACCCACTTTTTTGGGAGTAAACATAACTGTTTATTGGAGTAAACTGTTTTTTTGTGAAATACACCCAATTTAAACAAAATATTTTAAATATTTAACTGTAAAATCTGGAATTCTATACTGTACTGTTCGCCATACTACCTTTACCAGCATGCTGTGCAGTTTGTACATTCCCACCATTAACGAAGTTTTTTTTTCATCTTGGACGGACCAATTACAGTGGAGAAATCCACTTAGCCCGCGAAATCGCGGCGGCAATGAGTCAGTTTCTGGAGTGAGGATGTTCTTTTTGGCGGAGATAACGGGTGTGTCGGCAAAGACTTATTTTGTTTGTTTGTTAATATAATCGTGGTTTGCGGTTGGAGTTGTGTACAGCTGGCAAAGTCAGAAATTACCAGAAGGATAATGCTAGCTGACCGGGAGGAGCCAACCGCGGTTAAACTGATTCATCTTGCCGCCGGTGAAGAAATTAATTCAAACTCGTAGTCCGGTGTTGGACCCACCAGAGACACTGGATCTAAGACGGGGAGACGGATCCCTCATCGTGCTGCTGTGTGCCATGTGATCGGCTGTAACCAACCTCGCCATAGGATGTTCCCTATCTACTCATTGGAGGTAGTGGCAGGACACCCGCTCAACCTGTTACAGGCTCCGTGACTGAGAGAAACCATTTGTGAGTAACCTACACCTATACTGATACGTATACGCTACTGCGTGCTTAGTGAACGTTTATCTGGAGGATTAAGGGTCATGTCCACCAGGGGGCATGCTTAGCTACTTCATTTCCAGTGTCACTTTTTTATTTTAATTTTCAGTAAATTATATAACAAACAAGAGTACACACTACAGACCAAGGAGATTAAGTGAAGGTAGAGAGAACAAGAAACAAAATAAAACAAAAAGTTGTCATTACAATACGGCCGGTACATCAGCAGAAGGTTACGTAAACAGATTCAACAGACTGAACATAGAGTATGTCCGGATAGCTTTTCTGTTTTTACACTTTGATATAGTTTGAAGATAAATATTTACCTCTACTTTAAATTACTCAAATACAAGGTGTTTCCTCGGTCTCACTTGTTTGTATGAGGTCGTGGCATGAAATGGGCGAACGTTGTTGCACTACATAAGATTTAGGATTTAAGACGTTTTTGTATTCATCGGTAGGCAAGGTTCTTAATATTTGTGATTTGTTTTTAATCGCAATTTATACATTGTATAATGGCAACTGCAGGACTGTTTCCCGAGTAGTCAGTTACTGCGTCAATCTTTTCACTGTAAAAAACAAAAAGTTAAGACAACTTAAAATTTAAAGGCAACTTAGTGCACAAAATTTTGGAGTTTTTTAAGTTTTGAAGAAAAACCTGAGCTTGTGTTATGCTGTTATGCTACTGTTATGCTGAGCAATTATTTTTCGTTCAGATCATTTCTTTCATATCCATAAAAACTTAGTTGTACATACAATTGCTAACAACAAAAGTTGTTCCAACCTTTTGTATTTCCGTAAGATTTATCTTTCATATGTGTAAAGACTTTAAAATTTGAGTTTAGTATGCTACGGCTTCACCCATTGCAGTGCCCAGGGGTACAAAAGCAGTGCCCAGACATGTGCTGGGTTGGTCTTGAATAGGCAATCTTTTGGTCAGAAATGACACTGCCAAAACTCTGTAAACAGTGTTTTTGTGTTAGCACCTTATTCATTCATTCATTCATTATAGCACTTATGTTCCATACACCTGTGTGAACTAAGCGTCTCTACTCATGGTTCAAAGGTCACCAGTTCAAGCCCACTGTCAGCGCATGTGGGGGCCCTTGAGCAAGGCCTGTGACCCCCAGCTCCCTATAGGTGCCACAACTGGTAGCTACCCTTCACAGTCAAGTTTGCTGTCATTCCCCACAGGGATCCTCAAAGTCTGTCTGCTGTTATTTATTACTGTCATGTTTTAAATAAACATGCTATTTGACTGTTTTGTGATCTTCATTTATAATAATTAGATGACACATATTTTGCGGTTTTGAATTCTTAGCATGTTTAACTGAAATTTTTAAGTTTTTACACATATGAAAGATAAATCATCTGAACAAAAGAAAGTTGGCACAACTTTTATTGTTTGTAATTCTTAGTATTTAAAACTAAAAATCTGATATTTTTTATACATATGAAAGATTCCCAGTCAAAATGTCATATTCACTGATTCAGCTAGAACACATTAGACATTTGTGGTTGTCGGTACAAGCAACAACTAAATGATCAGTTGTATTTGTGCACTTAAGGTGAAACCACCGCCAGCAAATGACACACAAAATGTACTCATCCCTGTACTCTGGATCAACCTTACATTTTGACGAGTAGCACAAGGCCCAGTTCTTAGTGTTTGTGTGATTTAGCTTTCACCCTTGCAAGGTAGAGTTTAGAGCTGGGCGGTATAACCAAAGGTTTACAGTATATCATGGTATTTTTCAAAGTTAGATCGGTTTGACGTTACACAACTGTTTTTTTTTTTTAAATATAATTTGAGTATGACTGGGCATTTACCACATTTTACAGGACACATTTTTGTTTTACGCTTTTGTATTGTTCCCACGTTAATGATGTTATTTTATTATTAGTCATTGCATTAATGATCACAGACGGCTAACATGTTTGTTGGCTAACTGCTTATAGATTTCCTTTTCTTAGAAGGAAAATGCATTGCCTGGTTTTTATTACAAAGGCTTTAATGGGCAAATTACCTCAGTACTTATGTAGTTTGCTGACATTATGCACCACATGAGTGGAATATATTACAAAATACACTGCTCAAAAAAATTTAAGGAACACTTTTTAATCAGTATAACATCAAGTCTACTAAACTTCTGGGATATTGATCTGGTCAGTTAAGTAGCAGAGGGGGTTGTTTCAGCTGCTTTTGTGTTAATGAAATTAACAACAGGTGCACTAGAGGTGCAACAATGAGACGACCCCCGAAACAGGAATGGGTTAGCAGGTGGAGGCCACTGGCATTTTTCCATCCTCATCTTTTCTGACTCTTTTTCACTACTTTTGCATTTGAGCTACGGTCAGTGTCACTACTGGCAGCATGAGGTGATACCTGGACCCTACAGAGGTTACACAGGTCTTAGTCCAACAAAACGCTGAGCATATTAGCTGTTCTTATAAAGAAAATAAAGTCATTATTAGGGCTGCAACTATCGATTATTTTAGTACTCGAGTATTCTTTCAATTATTCCATCGAGTAATCGGATAAGAAATACTTTTGTCTTATTAAATAGCAATATAATCTTAAATGCAAAATAAAATAATGTCAAATAAAATTACTGAAAAAAAGGTTTACATATGTCTTAAACTTAGGTATAAATTGGAACGGCCTTTACTCTCTGTGTTCTTGTACATTTGTAGTTGGCATAAAAATGTTCTGACAAGTTTGTATCACCTGGATGAGGTAGGAATGGTGTGTGCATGTTCATGTGTGTGTAAGTGAATGTAAGTGAGAGTGTGTGTGTTTAAGTGTGTTAGAGAATGGGTGTGTGTGTAAGCCTTTAAAGGAGCATGTGGCGGTTGGATAATTCAGTGTCTGAGTTTCACCAGCCCAAGGTTGTTGGGGGAAAGGGGTGGGTGGGTAATTTTTGTATTATATTTATATAATATTTCTATTATAATTATGTAATATTATTCATATCAATCTAAATATACAAAATAATATCACTAAAGCATTGAAATAGATCTAGTTGAGTACACCCCATGCTCCCCTTTAGACTCACCCCTGCATGCTGCAGTTATGACTGAGGAAAAGTGTAACGGTCAGCCTGCTGCAAGTTTCCAAATCTAAATACTGTGTCAAACTAAGCTAACAGTTTATCTGCATACAAACAGCTTCTACTTTAACTTGTATAGCTTCACTATAGCCTTGCTGCTGTGGAACACAGACGGCGGTGGATGGGGGCAGCTGAAAACATCGCTTTTCTTCACATTTCAGCTTGTTGAACAGCTGGTTTGATTAAGGACTCTCGCCAGCTCTTTGCCAGTAAAGGTTTAGTAGCGATTACAAGCACTACTGTTGTTTTCCTTCACTCCACCTGAGTTCACCATCTCTGTAACGGAACCGTCTCTTTGCTGTTAGTGTATAGACAGGCTCCAGCTCCATGTTAATTAAATTACGACAGCATCATTTTCACTGCTCTTATGTTATCAATGTTTTTATTTAGGAAAAATAGGGGCTGCTTCAGCTGAGTCTCGTTATACTTTTTTTATTCACACATATGCCCATAAATACATTTCTATCGCAGGTCTATTTTAACCACGAATGTGAGTGAAACGCTCTCGCTAATCTGGTGTTGGTTCCTCTATGTGGAGTGGATGCATAGACTGGGTGCTTTCTGTTGAGATGTTCAATCATTAACGTTGTGCTATTGTGGTAAGCTAATTCGATTTTACAATGGACACACTGTCATGCCCTGCTCGTCGGCTCCTCCTGTGTGCCACGCCCCCTGCTTGCCCACGTGTGTTTCCCGGATTGTACCCAGCTGTGTCTGCTTATTT